>NC_092422.1:117534166-118264511 GCF_036169615.1 Heliangelus exortis | reverse complement strand
TCATGCAGTAATTTTTCCTCAGGTCAGAACATGTGAGCATCCCTGCTTTGCAAAATAATTCATAGTATTATTAATGTATAATACATCGATACTACTGACAAGCATGTATGTCAATATTTGGTTAGCACCAGTGATACAACATATGGAATCCCTTTTCAAGTTAAAGCACATGCCTGAAAAACCTGACATATCCCCTTTGTGCTCAGCTCAAGCTATACTGAAGCTGTGTCCCTTCATTTAGTGTGACTTCTGGCTTAAGTCAATACTGCTGCACTATGAGCCATCTGAAAAAAATGCTCAGCAGTGCAGAAGTCCAATATGCTTTCAGCCACTTTCCGCCACAAGCCCCTCCAGTGGATGCTTAAGCACGTTTGTAGTGGAGCCATGCAACCCACTGACTGGTGGTCTTTCTGCAGACACAGAGAGGGAGATGAGACTTCTTTTTTTTTAAAAAAAGCACTAGATAAACATGCCTAGAAATGGCACTTCTCTTGATTGATGAAGCGGTGCTTCCTTATAGCTTTTCCCACTGTCTTCGGTTGCTCTGTGACACACTTGATTCCCTCTCCTATTTTAACAGGAAAGAAAAATCTCCATTGAAAAACAAAATCATAACAAAAAAGCAGCAGGAAGGACTAAGGGATGCTATTAATAAAGCGAGGGCACTTGCCAAGAGAGGCTGAATTTTCCAGCGGCCATTTTACCACCCTTGTTTCTTTATTAAACTAAGCTGTTTTTTAACGAGACTGTCTCATTTTGCAGATGTGGTCCCAGGCTCTCAACATCCTCCCATGTGTTTTGTTTTACAGGAGGCAGCACAGGCACCTCCCCGACCACCTCCAGCACGGGGACCCCATCTCCCTCTGCTTCCTCTCACCTTCTCTCTCCATCCTGCTCCCCTCCAGCCTTTCATCTGGCCCCCAACACTTTCAACGTTGGCTGCCGGGAGAGTCAGCTTTGCAACCTCAACCTGTCTGATTATCCCCCGTGTGCCAGAAGCAACATGGCTGCCTTGCAGAGCTACCCAGGGCTGAGTGATGGTGGCTACAACCGGCTACAGAGTGGCACCGCTTCTGCCTCGCAGCCCTCTGAAACTTTCATGCCTCAGAGGACTCCATCCTTGATCTCAGGAATGCCGACTCCTTCCTCCCTGCCCAGCAACAGCAAGATGGAGGCATACAGCAGCCAGCTGGGCTCCTTCCCCAGCTCCCAGTTCCAGTATGTCATGCAAGCAGGCAACCCTGCCTCCACCTCCTCCTCCTCACACATGTTTGGTGGTGGCCACATGCAGCAGAGCTCCTACAACGCCTTCTCCCTGCACAATCCCTACAACATCTATGGATACAATTTCCCTGCTTCCCCCAGGCTGGCGGCGAGCCCAGAGAAACTCACCACCTCCCAAAGCACTTTACTCTGCTCTTCCCCATCCAGCGGGGCTTTTGGAGAGAGGCAATACCTTTCCACGGGGATGGATCATGGGATGCACATGATCAGCCCTCCCTCCGGCAACCAGCAGACGGCCAGCGCCTGTGACAACAGACAGTACGGTGCGGTTCAGGGCTCTTCTTCACAGATGTCTGTGCACATGGTCTAACAAGCTGCACCTCTCCTTGGCATCGAAAGCAGCAGGACCTTCGCTGTTTCTAGGGGTAAACCCATCCCAGTACCTTTTTTGCCTTCAAACTTATAGCGGAACTAGTATTGTAATGATAAATAAGAACACAAGCCATCTCGGTGTGCACCCAGAACCTTGTGGAAAGCCTCGACTGACAGCCATTGCAGCTTGTTGTACCCCAGGGCCTCCAGACCTGTCATAGAGCATCTGCTCTTTCTGGACATTGCAGAGAGAAGGGCATGATTTTAATGAGAAGCTGGAGAGAAGCAGCTGAAAATACCATTTATGCATTAACTCTCAGCTTGTGTGAGCTCTTGGCATGAAGGGAGCTGTGATCCTTTGCTGTCTTCTTCAGGTGTTGAAGAAAGGCGGTCTCCAAAGGCTTCATACTCTGAAGCTACACTGCCCATATCTTTAAAGACCTTTCCATTCCCAGACTGTTTCTCCCTGCTGGAGTGTCTCTGCCCTTTTCTGAAGCCAACAGTGGCCCATGGCTCCTTCTCCCACTTTAGCAGAGGAGTGAGGCTGCTGGGCTAGAGTCTCTCCTCCTGAAGATGTTTCTGCATTTTCACCTTGGCTCTGCTTGACAAGTGGTTTCTTTGTGAGGGTAAAGCTTATCAGCATCCAGCCTGCAGATGGAGATGAGAGAGAGAAGAGAGAGAAAAATTTTAACCTACAAGTGAGCCTCAGACACAAGCAGGGACTGATATTCTCAAAGATGCATGGGGGAGAGGGGGCTCAGCTCCTGTCGACGTGACCTGAAGTGATGCACCCAAACTGAAAGGATGACAGCCTTTGTGGGGAATGTGTGTCCCATAGCACTCAACTTAATGGGAGGAAACTGTGTAGACTGAGCTCACAGGAAAGAGCAAAGAAAAGAGAGAGCTCTGCCCTACAGAAGTGCAGCCAACCACCCTCACCTTGCATGCAAGAGTTGCCATAGAAAACCATTAGCATTTCAGTAACAGTAAGGTCGAGTAGTTGCCAACCTCCTGCCTGCCACGTGATCTCTGTTTAACCAAATAGATCATTGCCTTTTGACATCTTTCCTTTCTGGTGGTTTTTTTTGTTTGTTTTTCCTTTTTGTTTTTTTCTTTCTCTTCTTTTTTTTTTTTCTTCAAATCCTTTAAAAGTAAGAAAACAATTGTAGCTTGGTGCAAGCTATGCATTTAAGAAGTTGTGTGAAAATGCAAATACCAAGTAACAGAATACAAATATTATTGAGATTTGTGTGAGGTGTTGTAGATAAATGTATTTATATGCCTAGTGGGGAATTCAATATTATGAATATAAAAGAGGGCAATAAAAATGGTATGTAAAATATGTATGAAGAAAAAGGTGTATAAAGATTTGCCCTATGCACGGAACTCTGTTTCTAAGTGCCAAGCACAGAATGCGCTAAATAAATCTTTGCAATTGTTCCTTCTGTGTTTTTCTCTGTCTGTGAGGCTTCCTCAGTGGTCCTCTAGAGATAGACATTTTCAAAATACTGCCATGCATGTTTGCACAGCAGAGGAAATGAAAATACTAAAGTAGGTACTATTAAATGAAGGTGCTAAATTGTGAAGTCCAGGCAATATTACAATAAAAATAAAAATTCTGTCTTCTAAGAAATTTTAAAAATGGAGTGCTTGGGATCTCTAAGGTGCCTGCCTTCACAGGAAGTGTGTCTTAAGGACAGCTAGAGGTGTTATTTTGGTTTTCAAACTCTAATAAAAGGCTCTTCAGTTTTCAAAGTAAATGTAGAAAATAATACTTATTAATAAGAATATAATTTTTTTCTCATATTTAAATGTCATTTTAAGGTATGTGTCAGTTTTCCATTTGCACTATAATTCTAATATAAAATTGAGACCTTAATACTGAAAGCTGTGTGGAAGCTGTAAATTATGCCTGCGGAGTTTACAGGTTTCCTCATGTCAGTAAACCTTTTCTTTTTTTTTTTTTTTAATGAACTGAAAAAGCACCTGGGAGATATGAAGACCTTGAAAGAGAAATTCTGGAAGTATTTCTTGATTTTTATTTTTACAGGGCAAGACAAATATACCTGTACCATTCCCAGTTCTCTGCCTAGTCTGGACAGCTCTGTTCTGGTTTTTATTGCGTCTGGCATGGATGTTGCTGAAAAGGGTTGGAGGGACTGTAGATGGCAGAGAATCTGTCTCTTCCCTTGTTGTCTTCTAGTTACCTCTGATATTTAATTCTTTGTTTTCTAAAGTCCCTTCAGAATCTTTCCAAAATAGTGTTCAATCTGTGCTTTGAATTTTGCCATGCTTTTGGGTTTTACTCCATCCTATGGCAACGATTTCTACAGGTTAATAGTATGTTAGGTGAACCAGTATTTCCCTCTGATGGCTACTCACATTAGATCGTGCTTTCTTATTTGTTCCATTTAATTCTCTGTGAGCAAGTCTTTATTTCACCTAAGAAGAGAATGTGATTCAGCAAAATTAGAGTAATTCTCAGTATCAAAATAAATGTTTCTAATTTTGTTTAAAGAAAAAAAAATGAAATCAATAAAAAAATCACCGGAAAGAGTCACTGAAGAAAGCAAAAGACAAATGTAGGGCACAAATTTCAATATTAGTGTGAAGAACTGCAGTCCCAGTTTCAATTCATTTTAGTAGGCATCCATGGGGAAGAGCTTTGAATTCATCACCTGGACTCTTCAGCAATATGATCCTTCAATGTACTGACCACCCTGTTGCTGATCCAACAACACTTTTGAACATACTGAGATGATAACACTATCCATCCAATTTCCTTCAGTGTGAAATTTATTGACCTCAAGGTGAGCATTTATTGACCATATTTATTTACCATATTTATTTAACCCTTATAGGGAAGATATGTAAAAAAGGGAGCTCAGTTGGCTAGTTATTCCTTCATCTTAGTATATATGTGTTTCATTGGCTTGAAATCAGAACTTCAGCATGAAGACTGAAAAAAGAGCAGGACAAAAAAAAAACCCAAAAAGCAGAGGGACGCTTCCCTGTCTTAAGATGAAAGTACAAAAATACAATTCAGTGTGAAAGTTACACTGGTGGTCTACAATGATTAAGGATAAGATAACAGTGCATTGGAAAAAAATAGTAAATCTTTTCTTTGCTTGTCACTGTGCAAAGTCAAATAAAGCACTATTTGGAGGGCAATATCAATGGTAACAATCTAAAGAATGTTAAAATTATTTACTTACTGTTCAGTTAGGTGCACAAGTGAATCATAGAACGGTTTGGGTTAGAAGGGACCTTAAAGATCATATAGTTCCAACCTCCCTGCTCATGGGGCCAGGTTGCTCAAAGCCCCATCCAGCCTGGTCCTGAACACTACTGGGGAGGGGCATCCACAACCTCTCTGGGCAACCTGTTCCAGTGTCTCACCACCTCACTGTAAATATTCCTTCTTAATATTAAACTTAAATCTACCCAGGATAAGACTCCACTGAGCAGACAACATGCTTAAGGTCTCGACACCCTCCCCAGAAACACAAGGTGAGCATTGAATTTGAAGTGACCTGGCTATGACAGAGGTATCTCGTGCACAGCAGTGCCTCTTCTCCCCCTTCCACCCCACAAGTCTCTGAGCCATTTGCCACTTTCTGCTTGAGGCCTCCCACAGAAGGGGCGATGCAATGGGCAATGGGAGACAGGAGCCGGGGCCAGTGTGGGAGATCTGCTTGAGACCAGCTTGCCTGGTGGGCAACCTGGGCTTGCAGTACACAGAGCAACCACCCCTGGGGTGCGGCAACCACCCCATTCCCTTTCCTTAGGTGACTGCCTTAACTCCACGGGGCTTGAGAGCCCTCCTGGCACGGTCACACTCTTCTCCAGAAGGCCTTTCCTCATTTGCAAAGCACGTGTGTATGGGGGACAGATATGGCTGTTGTGTGGTTCCTCTGCCCTTCCTTCCTTCTCTGCTTTACCATGAACATTTGAACCCCTTGGCCAACTTTAAGCAGATTGGATAGTGTGGTAACATTTGAGAAGATGTTAAGTTCTCATTTGTTTTTTTAAGAAGAGACAGGAGAGGAAGAATGGTCGCTGATGCATTTTCCCAGGACAGGAGAGGCCACCATGTGACATCTCTATTCAAAAAAGCCACACAAGGAACAGGTGACCTGCATGTGTGCACATATACACCCCCTCCAAGTTTTGATGAGCACATGCATCTTATTAAACACCTACCATGGACCTACCATGACCTGCAGAAACCAGGAGTGGTCTTTACCACTCCTGGGTTGACCCATTTACTCTTAGCCTATCCAGGCTTCTGTCTTCCAGTTCACAGGGAGAGAAAGCTCTCTATCTCCCAGCTACATGCTGCAGATTTAAAAGGTTGAGCATAATCACTTTGAAGAACTACCCTTGTATAAAAGACGGGTCCAAATGCCAGGAAGGTTAGTGGAAGTCTTGGCGAGAAAAGATCCCTCATCTTGCAGCACAGGCAGTTCGAAATCCAAACCTGTCAACTTGTTACACAACTGAAAAGAATGGGGCAAAAATAATCAGAGTGGGTTTATCAGCTTTGCAGAGTTTATTTAGCTTCATTCCTTAACACACTGATGGGCACAGGACATAAATATTTCTGTGACCACGGTCTCTGCAGCTCAACAAAATCAAGTCATTGCACTCCAGTACAACATAGTGTTCTTGAAGGGAATGTAAGTACTATGTGCTAAAGCAAACATAAATATAAATAAGATACATGGCCTGTGACACTGTGTGACAAATATATGTCAGCAAAAATTATAGCAGATGATCTGCTAGGGTGGCTGACATTGAATATGGGGTGAAGCCTCACTGATAGTCATTTGCCATTAAGAAAAATAAAAAAATGTGTTCAGACTTTTTTCCCCCAGCACAAGTAGGTGCACTGGCCCAGAGCACATACCCCGTGTTAGACTAGCACTAGCAGATGAGGTTTTATGGATGTTGCTTGTTGACCATCATTCTAAATAAAACAACAAAATGAAAATGCACTCAAAGCCTGGGCAGAACATCTGACCATGCCAGTTACATGCTACAAATGCAGCTATAACAGCAGTGACAGAAATTTGTGAGGAGGGTGCTGGTGTGGCCAAGGGGTAAGTTTCTATAAATAAGCCAACTCCTGTCCAAGGAACATATAACCCCTTAAACATGGTCTCTTTCTTAGAAAACCAGCCTGCAGGACCACGAATCTTTGGCCAGGTCAGTAACCCAGCATTTTGAGTCCACTGATGGGACCATGTCTGAGAACTTGACTCCTGGTCTGCTGGGACAGGTTTGTCCTGCGTGCTGCTGACCCACAAGACTTCTGGTGGAAAAGCAGCTCAGTCAGTGTTTTGACTGCTCCTTCTAATTTGTCTGTGATTGCTATCTTGGAAAATGTCCAGAATGCAGCTAAAATCCCTGGAACTCTTTTCAAGGGTTGTTTTTCTGGGTCAGTACCTGTTACTTATCCTTACCACAGATGGGAAAAGAAGTGTATGGAGCATACCTCTATAAACATTAGCTCCTTTCTAAAATGAAAATCTCCAATAATTCTAGCCTGCCTGAATGGGGAACTAGACTAGAGAAGAGCAGTTCACATGGCTGCATGCTGTTGTGTTGCAACAGCCCAGTGATGAGCAGGGATTCTGTGTTGGATAGTGGCTGGCATCAGCTGATTCAGGAAGGAGCAATGAGACTCCACAGCAGGGTTAACTGTGCAATAATCTGTCTCTGGATAACTGAGATCGTCTGTTTTTCTGACTTAATGTGGAACTCTTTGCATGCTGTGGGGGAGAAGGATTAGGAGCCCATATAGTTTTACACTGGTTGAAGTTCCTACAGATGCTGTTCTTGTTCCAGTAATGTTCTAAATTTGTTGAGCATTTTGGAAGCTCTGACATTCAGCTGGATAATGTCCTTCACTGCTGAGATAGGGTGGCTTCTGGGGGCTCCTCTCAGGTGCCTATCTTTTCCATAAGTTGACCAGCAGCTTGTTTTCCAGGGTCACAACATGGAAACAACACAAATTTCCATTCCTGTATGTCAGAAAAGAAAGTGAAACTTGATTTTGAATCAAGTCATATGACAGCAAAAGTTATGAAGGTAAATGGGATCTGCAAGTAGCCAGAGTTCGGGCCCCTCACTACAGAAAGGACATTGAGATACTAGAGCATGGCCAAAGAAGAGCAACAAAGCTGATGAAGGTTTTGGAACACAACTCCTATGAGGAGCAGCTGAAGGAACTGGGATTGTTTAGCCTGGAGAAGAGGAGGCTGAAGGGAGACCTTACTGCTCTCTACAGCCACATTAAGGAAGGAAATAAAGAGGTGGGGATCAGTCTATTCAATGAAGTTACATTACAAGTAATAGGATGACAGGTAATGGCCTCAAGTTGCACCAGGGGAGTTCTGGATTGGATGCTGGGAAGAATTCTTTCCTGAAAGAGTTATCAGACATTGGAACAAGCTGCCCAGGGCAATGGTGGAGTCACCATTCCTGGAGGTATTTAAGAGTGGTATAGACATTGTGCTTAGGGATATGGCTTAGTTAAGGCCTTGTCAGTGGTGAATGGTTGGAGCTGATGATGCTGAAGGTTTTTTTCCAACTAAGGTAATTCTGTGATTCACCAGCCATCCCAGGCTCTGCTGGACCACGTCTTCCCTTGAGCACCCAGCACTGTTCACACCCCAGGGCACTATTTTCCAGATGACTAGATACAGTAATACTGAAAAGACACAGAGCTGTCCTGAGTGGGACTGTGAGCAGAGAGCATCAGTGCTTTTCTTAGGATGTTGGGGAGGGTGGTGCTGGTTCAGCCAAAAAGACAGGCTGCCTCTAGTAATTTTCAGTTAAGGTGTCTGTGCCTGGAAAGGGCTTTTCCCTCCAGACTACACAGCAGACAGTCCTGGGGACATGCTGCACCATGTACTGCCTTCCTGGTGTTTCCTTTGTAAGAATCAGGGGTGTCCCTGGGGTGGGGAGGTGACATAGCCTTGATTTCCACTTCTACCTTTATAACATTTCCTTTAATGTGCAGTCAGGTAACAGCACATTAGTAGAGTTGCATTTCAAGCTGGTGTAACTGGCCCAGGAACAGGCACAAATAAATAAAAATTAAATAAAGAATGCGGTCTAGTAATTGGAGACTTGGTGCAATTACCTGCATTTGCCTCTCCCAATAAAGCTGGAACAAGTTGCTGTTCAACTAACCAAGAATAAATTTAAATACAGCCTACCAACCATCCAAATCAGGGCCAGCACTGTGGTCCATAGTTTATATTGTGTTGCTGTGGTCCATAGTTTGCATTGTGTTGCTATGCAAGGGTCTGTACACAGAAGTATGAATATTACTCAGAAGTATGAATGCAGGTGTGTGTGTTAAAGCACCAGAGAAACATGAAAGCAAGGATGCAATGAAATGAGAGCAATGAATGGCCTATCCTGATAGCCAGGGTCATGATCAACAATGGCAAAGCTGGTAAACACTGAGGAATGTGTTGCTTTCATCAAAATCACAGCATGCATAGCTCTACAGCGGGAAGCCTGCATCCAGTAATGGGAGGATGGCAACAAGTGTACAGCACACTCTGTGTGCCCTTTCTCCTCCTGTAACTTCAAACAAGAACCCAAGCTTTAACAGCAAGCTGCCCAAAATGAGAATGAAGCAGGCAATGTGAAGCAATGTCACCCAAGGTTTATGATAGGTAATTAATCAAGTTTCCAAGGTGGAAGCTCAATACCTGTGACTTCTGAAATATATAAAAGACCCATCTAGAACCCAATTCATTGCCACCAGTGAAAAGAAAGCCAGAGGATGAAGTGAAGGTTTGATGGTGGTCTCCCCTTACATGCAAGTGATTCTGCCCAGAATACATGGAGACATACATTTGGAACTTGTGAGTCCCATGTGTGCATTGGCTCTCTCATGTTTTTTAGAAACCCAAATAAAAATCACTTTCATCTCCATACAGTCTTGCACTCAGTTTTGTTACATCAGTTTCTGCAGCTGTAGTATTACATATAAAATACTCCAGCTCCTAACTCAGTGGACATTACAAAGTTGGGAGCAGTCTCAAGTTTTACAGAAGACCAGAGGAAACTAACAAAAAATTTGTTGAACTGAGGGAAAAAAAGTAAAAAGAATAACAGAATACATAAAAAGATGTTAAGTTAGCCTGAAGAAACCTACATAAAAACGAAAAATATAATGCACAGATCTGAAGTAAGAACAAACTGGCCATGAACACATAACAAAAGAGACAGCATAGATGTAAAAGATGCTTTATGAATAGCTGAGATACTTTTTGATAATTAATAGTAAACTGCCCTCCTTCTTGCATACTGAATCCAAAGCTGGACACCATAGGTTTTAATCACAAAGACAAAAACATCAGTCTTTGAAAGGAAACATAATTCTTTATACATAAAATGTGCTGTATTTGATTTGTTTTTTACACTGTTTGCAGTACTGCATGCACTGTTTATAGTTACTGAATGAACTAGGCAACTAATCACTAAACATTCACAATTATAATCACATAAAATTAGTTTTGCTGTCTGTACACAAACATAAGTGCTTTTATGCTCTGTTTAATTGTTTTTTTGTTTGGTTATACACATAGTATCCGTGACTTGCCCCTACAAGGCAAGAAAGGAACTCACAATTTCAACTGAGCTTGAATCCAAATATTAAAAATTCTCTATGTTCATCCATCCATAATATCTATGTTTTCTTCTTCCTTCAGCTGCTGCCACAACTGTGCCACTGGGGGTTTCTTTAACTCTGTTCTCCACTACTTTTATCCATGTTTCCCAGAATGCTAGCAGCTGCAAAATAATGAGATTATTTATGATTTCTAAATATAATTTTCTAATCTATCTCCCAAGCCAGCAAAGCCACAGCCTAGCAAATCTCACTGAACCAGAGTTGCCTGTAACTATCCCAAAGTGTCCAGCCATCCATTTCCACATCCTGGCCCCACTGGCTTCTCATTGCACTTTTTCAGATTTCCTTCTGGTTTTGGTTTTTTTATTGTTGTTGTTTTTTTTTTTTTTTTTCTTTTTCCACAGATGTAACACAAAGAAAAATGTTATTATTATTGTTCAAGGAGCCTCTCTTTTAGGACTATTTTGGTGGTATATAGAGGAAATAATACAAGTTCTATACTCAATGCTGTCCACAGTCACTGACAGTGTCCTCTGACCCAGCAGCCCCTGAAAAAGTATGCAGTGGCATGGATGGGTGTGCTCCCACAATGTTCTGATCTGGTGTCAACAGCTGGGATTTCTTCCATTCCTGCATTTTTCTTACCTGCTTTGGGCCTTGCTCTTTCAGACAGGTAGATACTTTAGAGTGAAAACATCTGATGCTGCAAGTGCAGATTGATTCTCCTTCAGAGTGAGAATGAGCTGACTGCTTCCCAGCAAAGTTTCTGTGTATTTATGCCTAAGTAAAGACTTTCATATAGCAACAAAATGTAATTTCACATTTTCCTATTTTATGTGGAATAGTTTGAAAGAAAATTAGGCTGCTTTATATAGCCAGAAAAATGCCTACAACCTCCTCTTTACAATAGTGCTTGAAAATTTATCCTTTGTTTTCCATGGCCAAGGCACTTAAAAAGTAAACCAAGTTAATTGGTTAAAAGTTGCACCTCCCTTGCTGGTCAAACCCTCATTTTACATACCAGTAAACTGAACAGAAGACCTGGGCTTGACCATGCGTAACCTACATCAGAATCAGCTCCATCTATTGTAAAGCTGTATTCACTGGTAGAAACAATGACAAATTTGTATTTTCAGCATTTATGTCAGATGGGAGGGAAAGTTTTCTGCATGATGACTGACACCAGCAAGCACAGGTATTCTGAGCTATGTTTCTCACATAACTGCTGCAACATCACCCAGACATTGCAGCTTTAGTGGGACCAAGCTTAGTACTTTGTCACTGACCCTTGACAAGGTGGTGGCGAAAGAGTTTCCAGCTGAGGCTGGGAAGGCTGTGTGTTGGTTGCACAGGCAGCAAAACTTGATAATTCCATGCTGCTCCAGAGTAGTCCTGCCAGTGGAAGCCTTTGGGGCACCATTGCCAGCTCCTTCCTAGCAGGCAGAGCTGAGAAGTGCACCCCCGGAAACATGGTATTTGTGCGGATGGGCTCTTTGGTTTGGTTTTACTCTCCCTCTGTGTGTGGGTAAATGTGGCCCCGTGCCAGCAGCCTTGTGTAGGTGCACAGAGAAAAAGAGACAGTTGTCCAAACAATATGGTATGGAGGGCTGGGGAAAAGACATGTTGAAAATGTAAAGGACATTCATGTTAAAGGAAGGTGTGAGAGCTGCAGGAAGGGCCAAATGAAAAAAAAACAAAAAACAAATAAGAGTACGTCAAGCAGCCAAATTAAACAAGACACAATGGAGGCCAACTTTGCCTCCCAGGCATTTCATGAGCCCAAACCCCAGAGTTCTGGGGATGCTGGGGGGAGAACCATGTGTCCGTCCAGGTATTATTTAACTTGGCCATGTGTAAAGAATTTTAACTCCTTTGTGACTTGCCTGCTTCTAGAGCACTCACATTTTCTCACTTTCTGCTTTATTCCTGGATGTTCTTTGTTGGGTGACTTTTGAAGACAAACAATTGCTTTCTATTTAGAAAAATAATCAGTGGAGGCAAAGCGTAAAGTCATAGTCACAGCATCTTGGGGGAAAATAGATACAGTATTTTGAAAAGAATTTGGAATGAAAACACAAAGCCTGATGGGATTTAAATGTAGAAAACCAACAATTCATTTCCACCCCCTTTTCCCTCCATCTATTCATGAAGTCACTATTCTCATCTCACAGATTATGGCATTTTGCTGAGATCCTAAGACAGCCACCAGAAAAAGTGTTCTTTCTCCTGCAAGCACAAAGCAGGATCAAGCTGGCCAAGAGAAAATAATCACAGTGGTTTCTTTAAGCTACAAAGGCTAGAACCAGCTATAGAAAGATGTCCATAAAAAGCAGGTTACCTTTCTCAACCCCTAAGAAACGCAATGCATAGGCACAGGAGAAAAAGGAGACCAGATTGAAACGTGTGAAACAGTGCATATACACTGAATTTCAGCATTGTTGCTCATGAAGAGCTTGCTTGCAAAGGAATTGTTCAAGCACCCGTGCAGGTGCATACGAAGGAGGAGGAGAATGTCCCTGAATGTGCAAGATGTGGCAGATCTCAGCTCAGCAAGTTTAATCTTTCTTTTGAGCACTTGGTTGCAGCAGGCTGGCATTCTGAAGAAGGAGGGCTGACACAGTTGACAGCTCTACTCCTGCTTCTGCAGCAAACAACTTTTCTGACAGCATTACTCATTGTGCCTCTGCTCAAATTTCAGGAGGTGGACCTCTGTTCAACTCATGACTTGTGCCAGCATCACCCAAGTTTTGCATCCCATGTTGTTCTCAGCCCACCTGGAAAGAAAGTGATCACTTGCTCTCTGATGCTGTGTTGACCTTCTTCAGCTACGCATAATTTACTCTTAATAAAATGTGATTTTTTGGGGGGAAAATTGATAGCATGAGGGGGCAAGTGATTGTGAATATTCTTCTCCCCTGGCATATTTCTCTGCAGGCAGATTCTGCAAACTTTAAAGACCTTCTGGCCGTATCAGTGGCTCCTACTTGCTCTGTCACAACCTCTGGGACAATAATGGCAAAGTGAATGCTGACTTACCAAAGCTAGGCTGCAGCACACATATTTTCAGTGTCCATTTCTGAGCTACCTTGTTGCTATTGAGGTCCAGTGTGAGTTGAAGATCCTCATAACCACTTCCCCAGTTCAAAAAAGGACTTACTACAAAGATAAATTTGTGTCCCTTGGAGAGAAAGATGTATTTGTTGAATTTTGGCTCTAGATCTGAATCACTTCCAAGGAAAAGTGATGGCAGATAGGGCATGGAGTCAGTTTGGCTAGATGGGGAAACCCTCTGAAATAGGAGAAAGTCTTAAATATGTACTCAGCATCAAGAACATTCCTAATATTCGGTCTATAGTAATATGGATGTCTTTATGCCAAAGTCTGCAGCCAAAGTGTTCAGGTCTGTAAAAGCACATCTGCTGCCCATGGACATGAGTCAGATACCAGTGAGTTCAGCTCCTCTCTGCACACCTACAAAGCTATATCTAAAAAAACCACCCTTTAGTGATTTACCATCATGCTGACTTATTTGTTTCTCTCAAGCGAAGAAAAGACTTCCAGCCTTCCAGGGCACTAACCACATAATTCAGTGTAATGGTAGGGATGTCTTTTAATTTTCCCTTTGAGTCTGAAAGCCTCCACCAGCCCTGCATTTCTCAGCTCCTTAAGAGCAAACAACAGTTTATTTATCTGCAGTGTCATGCAGCACATTGTCTTGAAGCTGCCTTGTGCACCTAATGGACTATACACTGGGATTTTTTAACTAGGTGTCCAGTTGTCCTCAGTACCTCCAAAAGCCACTCCTTCTAGTCTTCATTCTCTTCTCATCTTCTGCTGCTGTTTTTCCCTTGGGTCAGACAGAGATCCTCAATCCTGTAGTAATATTATTTTCCTTACACCACTCGTGGGAATGTAGGGATGAACACAGTGTCTGGCTCTGACACTGACAGATCTCCTGCTGCTCCCAGGGAGATGCCCAAATGTTACAAAGATGAACCATATGGGCAGCCCCAGCACTTGAGGCCATTAATAGGAATTTTTAAGCAACTGTGATTGATGGGGCAGCTCTTACAAGTCTGAGATCAATGAAAATGCAACTTGATCTTTTGAACTCAACTCCTTAATTTTTTTTGTTCCCTTTTCTGCAGAGAATCCCATAAAACCATTTCTGCGCAGACAAAAGCTGTCTGGGACACTTCATCTGAATTTGTCATGCATTTTCTTTTCACTCCCCCCTCCACTGTCTTTGCAGTTTCACATGCAGTTTGGTTTTGAGTCTTTCTCCATGATTTGTACAGGCATTTTAAGATCAGCTTTTTCTGTACTTGTGATTGGACATTGTCTTGAAGATACTTGTTGAGGTTTGATATTTTTCTTTTGATTTCAATTTAATTAATTTACCTCTCATTACAACCTGAATACCAGGGCAAAAAAATGGTAGGAAAGAAGAAAAGTAAAAGTGTCTGAAGTCAGAGGAAAGGCTGAACAACCTTCAGGAGAAACTAGAGAGCCTAAGAACTAGAGTGAGAATGCAACATATAGCCATGTCTAATGGGGTTTGAAATATCCAATATTGATCTTTTTCCCTCATGATCTTCTGACACAAGTCAACACTATCCAAAATGTCTCCATTTTCCATTTCCATTTCCATTTTCCATTTTCTCTATCAATCAGACTCTTAACCAACAGTCCTAGTAACTTTGAATGGGACTAGTCCTCAGGCAAGATGGCAATAATCTTCTACTGCCTGGATGTTTCTGGAAAGAAAAACCTCCAGGAGGCTGGCATCCATTTCACAACTAGAGAATAATGAGCCTAGAAAGGCAGAGGGAAAGGTCGGCTTCTTAGAAAGGCATACAAGGAATTAGGGAGAGCCTGGGGGGCAAGGACAAAGAGCAAGGGTGGCATGGGGAGCTTTGGTTGGCTTAGTGACACACAAGAGAACCCAGGGTGCAGGAAGAGACCAAAAGCAGTATGGATAGCATGTGGGGAGCTTGAGGGGGCAGAGAGAAATGAAAGGCATGGCAAGAAGGGCAGAGGGGTTCAGAGGGAGGATGGGGGAGAGAGAGGAGAGGAGAGGAGAGGAGAGGAGAGGAGAGGAGAGGAGAGGAGAGGAGAGGAGAGGAGAGGAGAGGAGAGGAGAGGAGAGGAGAGGAGAGGAGAGGAGAGGAGAGGAGAGGAAAGGAGAGGAGAGGAGAGGAAAGGAGAGGAGAGGAGAGGAGAGGAGAGGAGAGGAGAGGAGAGGAGAGGAGAGGAGAGGAGAGGAGAGGAGAGGAGAGGAGAGGAGAGGAGAGGAGAGGAGAGGAGAGGAGAGGAGAGGAGAGGAGAGGAGAGGAGAGGAGAGGAGAGGAGAGGAGAGGAGAGGAGAGGAGAGGAGAGGAGAGGAGAGGAGAGGAGAGGAGAGGAGAGGAGAGGAGAGGAGAGGAGAGGAGAGGAGAGGAGAGGAGAGGAGAGGAGAGGAGTCTCCCCTTACATTATCAGATTTACAAAACCTGTTCCCAAGGGATGTGGTCCTGGATGGAGGGGTGTCTGCAGTTGCAGGGTAGGAATGATGGGTCCAGCATACCTGTCTAGCTCTGGACAACAGGTAAACAACTGCTAAGCAATGGGAAGTATTTGTGCCCTCTCCTGACCTCAGGCACCCCAAAGTGTTCAAGAACTTTGATATCTTCTAGCAGTCAGCACAGACACAGTTAAAGTTGTATGCAGCCTGGAGACTTCTGTCTTCAAATAAGCACTTCAATGGTCTCATACAGGTTGCTCACAACGTGGATCACTGTCAGGGCCTCACCAGGATCTTCTAAAGCACCCGAATCTCAGCTTTGCAGTTCGTATGTGACACTGTGGTATCCACAGGGATGCTGTCAGACCAGATGGGTTCATCTAGTAAAAGCCCAGTGACAGGACTAGGGGCAGCATGCACAAGCTGGAATGTAGGAAGTTCAATCTAAACATAAGAAAAATCTTTTTCACTGTAAGGGTGACAAGGCACTGGAACAGGCTGCTCAGGGAAGCTGTGGGGTCCCCTTCTCCGGAGATATTAAAAACCTCTGCCTGGGTGCAGTCCTGTGTTATGTGTTCTGAGTGATCCTGCTTTAGTGTGAGAGTTGGACTAGATGATCTCTAGAGGTCTCTTCCAACTCTGACTTTAAAAAAAAAAAAAAAAAAAGTAAAAGCCAAATCAGCACTTCCTCATTAAAAATATGGCACTCATTTAGCTGATGGTTGTGACTCAGACATGCCTTTAGCTCTGGAGTATGCCAGTGACAATGCTTCTAACCTGAGTGGTTTGGACGTCACAGTCTTTTCTTTGTAACTAATACGTGATAAACATATTCCTTAAAAATGGTCAGGGGAGCAGTCAGACATACCAGGCTGGCAGGATTAAAAATTGGACCTCTATCCCCAAAGAGCAGATGCAGGCTGACAAAAGCCAGGGCCAGCTTCTCAAACCCACACAGGGCTCTGGCCACACAGCTTGGCCTCACAACCAACTGGGAGTGGAAGCTTTGAGAAGAGAGTGGCGAGTTCAGTTGCCATGGCTTTCTCTGGCACTGGCTGCAATTACTGAGGCTACCAAAAGCCACAAGAAGGCAGCCAGATAACATCACTGCCTGCTGGCAAGGCTTGGTTCTTAGAAGCACCTACTGACTGGAAGCTCTTTAATTGTCATCTCCCAACTTTTCTAGGTCAATTGCAGCACAAGGTTGAGGTTTAGCAGGAGACCCAAACCAACCATTGGGCTAACCCACCTCTCCTGGCAGACAGTCTACCTCATTTGGGCACTCCTTGAACCAGGTGAGTGAGTGCTTCATCAAAACAGCAGCCTGATTTTACAGGGCTGTGATTGGTAACATTTAGCATTTTCCCACCATGATCATTAATAAAGGACTGAACGGTTGCAGGGAAGTTCCTTTCAGCCTTGCTTTCTCTGGGTCTCTACTTTTTTCTTTCTTTCTCATCTTCTATTCTGTTTTCTAAGACTTCCTTTCCAATGACACTGACTCTGCTACTTACAGTCGCTGCTGTGGATCTCAGTCAGCCTTGTTGATCCCTGCTGCAAGTGACAACACTTCTCACTGACTTTTATATATCAGCTTAACAGCCTGATAACAACTGGACAGAACTGGATATTCCTGGCACTCTGTGCATACACCATGCAAGGCTTGTAGTACAGCACGAGCTATATTTTGCTGTCTCTTGCTCTCGAACTGTTACCTTCTGATTGTTCGAAAATGACTCATGAGATTCATATGGTCCAAATTAAGTCCATGGCTGAACACTTGTGGGGTGGTGGATTACTTCAAGTATTTTAGGCAGAATTCTAATATTCATTGTATGCCTGCAAACTCCTGTGATTTTTCAGCAGGAAGCAGAATACAAATTTTGCAAACTACAAAAATGTTTCACAAGGTGAGGATCTGAACCCTACTTCCGTGCTCACTTAATAACTTTTGGAGCACCCTATGGCTATTGCATCTATAAAGCAATGTTGTTAAAGAAACTTTTAGTCTCTTGAAAACACTAGTCCATTTTTGGGCACTAGTTTAACACTAGTCTTACACTAGAATTGTCCTTCACATAGTGGAGCAATCTTCACCAGGAGTTTCTTTAAAAACCATGATAAGCATCTCATGGGACATTTCTGTTATCATGAGTTGTATAAAATGTTATCTGCATACAAAATATCCATGTTGAGCTCTGGCTGGCAGGATAATCTTTACTGTCAGCAGTTCTTTTCCAAGCCATCCTAAGAGTCTGTCTCCTTGTTCTCACCTTCCTTACATCTGCAGCGCTGGTTCTGCACTCCTGGTTCACCAGTACTGCTTCTTACCACCAAAGCAATGCTTTAGCATTTTCAGAGAAGATTTGGTGGCGAATTGCTGCAGAATGGGCAAGTTCTGCTCCTGGTGCAAGCAGTTACTGCTCTCAACAGCAGTTTCAGATCTGCTGCTAAGCTTACTCTGCATTTGACAAGTATGTAGGTAAAATGCAAAAAGCCAAAGGGACAAAAGTCTTGACTTCTCTGTTCTCCATTACCCTAAAAATCTGGCCTATCTACTATTCTGGGGGGCTGTACTGTTCTTTGGAAAGTCACCATTGCACCCCAGAATTCGACGTGGAAAAAAAGTTTACCCTTCCCTGGGTCTTAATTCTTTCATGCTTCTTTTTCTAGCATTCCCAGAGGGTGTTCAAAATGCCTTTAGCACTTGAACAGTCCATTTTAAATTTTAGCAGAGGCTGGAGGGTTTGCCAGTGGTTTTGCTTTCCCAGCATGAGCCAAACATGCCTGCCAGGTTTCTCAAGAGGGGATGTAAGATTTTCCAATTTCAAAATAGGTCAACGAAGCAAAAAATATTGAAACTCAAAGTGAATGTGTGTTATGAAAGGATTCTCTGTTGTCAAGGAAGGAGGGCTGGCAAACACCTGAGGGTGCTGGGAACTTTCTCTCCTTTGTGACCTGGGGCTCTCGGGAAATGACCTCTACCAACCTGGAGGCACAGGAATGCGATAGCGGTGAACATCCGCTCCGCCTGTTGTGGGCAACTTAGTGGAAAAACCTGTAAATACTGCGGAATGTTGTGAATTGTTTCAGAGGCATGTGCTGTGCATTTCATTCTCTGTAACTCTCTTTTCATAACAGTTAGCTACTGTCTAAGAAGGAAAGAAAAGTAGAGGTTTCATGGTTACAGGAGGTATATAGTGTCGACGGATTTGCATAGTATTTAGAAGAGTTAGAGTTACACTGCAGTGATGTGGTCCTACAGTGCTTGCTAATTCCCTCTTCTCCCTGAATACTTCCTCCTGGCTCCTGCTCTTGTTTGTTTGGGCATATCCAGTCTGTTACTCCTCTACCCAAGCCCTGTTCAATTACCGAACAATTGCAGTTCAACACATTAAGGCTGCATTTAATATTCTGCCGCAAATCTCAGGTTGACAGCATATCCAGGTGGGGGACATGCTGCCCTGTCTACAAGCATAGACTTGGCCATCCAGACTGTTCAAATGGGAGCCCCATTCATTTTTCTCTTTCTGCCTGTTTCCAGCTTGCTTTCTGTCTCAAAATGTTGCTCTCCATTCATGCATCTATTCAAGCAAAGGCAATAAATAGTCTTAAAATTCCACTTGACTGCCTAGCAAAGAAGAAAGAGCAAGAAGTACTCCCAAGAGAGTTTCTGTGATGGTGATCTCCACATCAGAGGCAGGGCTTTATATTTGTCAGATTTCCGTTCCCGAGTTCAAGTTTCACACAGATATAACCCCATCCTTACACACACTTGGCAGCTTCTTACTCTGCAAAGTGTCTGAAGTGTGTCAGAAGTAGCAGAGCTATTCTACCCTGATTCTAATAAGGGGCAAACCTCCCATCAGCCATCTAATGGTATTGCAAAGGTAACCCTGGAAAACTCCCTGGAAATGCCCTTTCCTCTTTCTACTTTGAGACCTGGTTTTAATTGCCCTCCTTTTGTGGCAAATGGGGGTAGAGGTGGTGACATCAAGCCCTTCTTGGCAGCTCCCTTTTCACAAGGAAGCATGCGTTCAATTAGAGGATTTTAATTAAAATACTTCTCTGTAGCATCCTGTTTCCAGGCCCTGCTGTAAATTTAACTTGACATTCTCTCATTTAACAGGTGGGTGAGATTATTCTGAGAGCTGCCAGATGGAAGAAAGCAGAAACAGGGCTGGCTGTTGAGAAAGAAGAATGAAAAGAGGAAGAGAGAGAGCAAAAGCAAGGAGTGGGACAGATATCTGCCGCATATCTGTCAATATTTACTATGTAACATGTTATGCCTTTCTGTGATGTTTCTTCATTGCCATATGCACATGACTTCAATTTCTTTTGAAGGATAAAAGTGGCAAATCCAGGGTTTGATTTCCTTTCCTTTTGGACTGGAGCAGTTCAGGAATAACTAATGAATGGCAATTGATGCAAAATTCTAAGTATCCCCATCCTACCCCTGAAAAACTAATAACCCACCCTTGAGCCTGGGAGTCAGAATTAACAGCTCTGGGGCTGCAGTGGTAGCCATGGGAGTGGGGAGCAGAGCTTCTGCTGCATCTGTGTCAGCACCAGCTCCCTGATGCAAGGGGCTAAAGGATACAGGAGATAAGAGATTGCTTCCAAGAGCTTATATTCAAGGGCTAGCAGGAGCAAAGAGGAGAAATGTGGAAAGCTGCCAGCTGGGAGTCTGCAAGGTAGAAAGGCAGAAGACAGGGGATGGGTAGGAAAGAAAATGAAAGGGACCAAAGAAAGAGACAAAAAGGGTAAGGACAGTCTTGGAAGGGTGAACCTTGGGGGACAGAAAAGGAAGAACTGCTGGGAGATGCTGAGCAGAGAGAGAAGACAGGATCAGCAAGGCGAGAAGTAGAGTGGAAGAGAAATACCCTTATAGTCTTCCTTTCCCTTTGAAAGCAATATAACGTAAGGGAATCAAAGATAAAAGTTCAGTGTGAAACAGTGCCTATACTGATCTCATTCCACTTGACTATGTAGGACCATGGTACTCTGACCCATTTACCACATGACGTGTTGTGCCAGAGGTGGGACCTCCAGTGCAGGGTAGAGGCTTCCTGAGCCAGTACAAAGCTGTGATGCAAGCAAAGAGGAGGTTGTATGCCTCAGAAGTGTTGCGTGCTGCTGTCAGAACTCAGGATGATAACGCAATCACTTTTGCACTGTTTGCCTGAACTGGCTGCTTTCAAAGGAGACTTTTGCAGCAGAAGGCTTAGTGGATCAGGTGCTAGTGGGGAAAATTCCTGACAAGCCCTGACTTTCTTCTCCCCATTTGGTAGAGTTCAGTTTAGGCTCCAACTTCAGAGGTCTGTAGCTCTCAGAGCTGTTGATTACCACTTTAGATTTGCAGTTCTAGATCCCAAGGTCCGCTGAGTGAATACATGGTTTTTGGGGTTTGGTTGTGGATCAGTAAACTTGAAATTGTCCATGTAAGTGCTGAGAGTCCTCACTGTTTCCCCACAAAGAATGAGATTTCAGACAGAGATGTAGGTAGTCCAGTATGGACACAAGAACGTTTCATGGAGATGTAACTCCACTGAAAAGCCTACATTTGGGATGGAGTAGCAAACTACACAGGCATATAACACCTACACTTGTGATTAGTCTTTGCTTGACAGGCTCGAGAGGTGGGCTTGTGAAAACTGCATCAAGTTCAACAAGGCCAAGTGCAAGGTTCTGTACCTGGGTCGAGGAGATCCCTTGCATGAATACAGGTTGAGAGGAAAAAAGATTATGGACATCCCTGAGGAGAAGGACACTGGTACACCAGAAGCTCATCAGGAGCCATCAGTGTGTGCTTCTGGCCCCGAAAGCCGACGGTGCCCTGGGCTGCATCTGGAGAAGCAGCGACAGGCGGACAAGAGAGGGGATTCTCCCCCTCTGCTCTGCCCTTGTGAGACCCCATCTGGGGTGTTGTGTCCAGTTCTGGAGTCCCCAGCATAGAAAGGACACAGAGCTCCTGGAACGTGTCCAGAGGAGAGACACTAAAATGATCAGAGGGTTGCAGCACCTCCCCTGTGAAGCCAGGCTGAGGAAGTTGGGGTTGTTCAGCCTGGAGAAGAGGAGACTCCGAGGAAACCTTACAGAAACCTTCCAATATCTGCAGGGGGACACAAGAAAGCTGGGGTAGGGCTTTTTACATGGGTGTGTAGTGAGAGGACAAATGGAAATGGTTTCAAACTGGAAGAGGGGAGATTTAGGTTAGACATTAGAAAAAAAAATTCTTTCCTGTGAGGGTGATGAAATGCTCAAACAGGTTGCTCAAGGAAGTTGTGGCTGCCCCCTCACTGGAAGTGTTCAAGGCCAGGATGGATGGGGCCTTGTGCAACCTGATCTAGTGGAAGGTGTCTCTGCCAACGCAGGGGGGGTGGAACTGAAATGAAGCAAATTGAAATATTTCACTTTACACCAATACCAAAACATGTGGTTTCAGTCCTCCAAAGGGGAAAAAAAGGAAAAAACAAGGAAAAAAAAGCTTTAGTGGAAGATTCTTCACCAACAAGCACAGCCTAGACATTTGTGCAAGCTGAAGTTTACATCAGAAAATCATTAAACAAACTAAAGTGCTTTGGCCAGCAAACATACTTTTATCAGTCACGTAATCACTCTCTAAAAAGATATTTTAATTTTTTCCAATAGGATATGCTCTCCATATTATTGCATCAATGGTCTTTAATTGCATCAGTATCCTGCCATTCTTTACCAGTCATGTCTCTTATGAGTCTTTCTATAATTTTCCCTGGGACTTATGCCAGGCTAATGTGCCTGTATTTAGTTGAGAAATCCCATTTATCCTCTTGAACAGAGGAACAACAACTCCCTTTTTTTCCCAGTCATCTGGAATCATCTCAGTGTTCAAGTACATGCGGAATATCACCAGGAGCTCAGAAAGCTCTTCAGCAAGTCTCTTTCAAGCACTCTGGCAAAATGTACCTGGTCTGTGGACCGGAAAAAGTTTAAATTTAGTAATTGTTCAGAAACTTCTCAAGTTACTCTTCAAAGTCTTTTCAGAGATCCTCAGAGAAGGGCTCACCAGGCTGACTGCTCAGCCCTCCTGTGTACTACTGAATTCTGATATATGTGATATCAGTTATATCAGAATATATCTGACATTTGTGTCTCCCAGCTACTGATACATTAGTTCCCAAGACCAGAGCCTGATGAAAGCCAAAGGCAAGGAACAGCAGAAGCCTCAGACAAACCCCATAACCATGAACCTGCACGAGCAGGTGATGGTGCTGTGAACAGCCCTGCAAACAAAGTGCACTTTGTACTGTAGAAGTTGAAACCTCCTCCTGGTCTATGCCAGCCTGAGCTTGGGGAAACCCCATCTACACCTCAAGCAAATCAGGGGCTCCAACCTTAAGCAAGGAAACTCAGGATACCATCCCCAGGCATCTGAGCCACAAAAATGAAGAGGGCTGGAGCACCTCCCATAGGTGAGTGTCATATCCCACAGATAGGCTGAGGAAATTGGGGTTGTTCAGCCTGGAGAAGAGAAGGCTCCAAGGTGACTTTATAGTGACTTTCCAATATCTGAAGGGGACCCATGAGAAAGCTGGGGAAGGGCTCCGATGCTATTAATGTAACAACATGGCCTATAGGATTAGTTACATCCAAGGCTGCCAATTTTTAAACATTTGGACTCTGTTTCATGCCACAGAGCACTGCTCAGACCTCTACATCGCCCATAGCCTTGTTTTTTCTGAAAAAAAAAAAAAAAGAAAGAAAAAGAAAAAAGAAAAAAAAAGGATAAAGTGATTTAGGAAAAGTTAATGCCCCCGAACAGATGCACCAGCAAGAGATGTGACAAAATGTCAAGTGGAATGTGCCTGAGCGTTCGGAATTTGGCAATGGAGGCAGCAGATGAGTCCCTAGGATGGCATGTCCCCGAGAGGCCTGTCATGCTTTGGTGACAGCTGTGATTTTTATGGCCCAGCTTCAATGACAGTTTGGGAGGGGTCAGCTCTGCTCTTTTCTGACAGGAATTTGGTTTGTCATCAGATTTTAAAATCCCTCTGATTTATGGCATCAGTGACTGCTGGTGTTTTACTCAGATTCATGTCCTCTCTCCTGCTCCCTGCAGACTGGGAGGTTAAGGTGCACAAACTAATGTTCAAATTATACTAATCTGGAGGAAAAGTAAAGTGGTGGGTCATGAAGTGATAAGAAACACTGAGAAGGGGAGGTTCCAAAAATCTCTCCTTAAGATCACTTCATTTGAAAACAGCTCTTCCACTGCCATCTGAACATCAACTCTTCTATTAATCACCCCAGTTCCTAATCTGACAGATTTACACACGGTTCAGGAAATTAAAAGGTAACACAGTCCTACCCCTTAGTACCATGTCCCCTCATATGTGCCCTATGTGCTGGTGACAAAGCAAGCAGCCTCTCAGGAAGGTGATCTGCTCAGAACAGAAGATCTGAGTAGGTGTGGAATGCTTCCAGCCACACAGGATAAGGGCCATGTCAGCACAGCACTCTTCAGCTTCTCAGCTCTCATTTGGTGTGGCCATGGTGTGCATTTCGGTGGTCACTTAGCACCCAGCAGGGAACCCATGTGGCACTTGCAGACAGTCACTTAGGACACAGGTAGCTCCTATTTCCCTCCTGGATTTTCTGACCTCTCAAACGTTTTAATTTTTTTTTATATTTTGTTTTAGTTTTTTTTTTCTATCAGGCTTGGTGAGATACGGTAACACAAACAGTTCTCAGTAAGCAAAGAACCCAACTCCCACCACCACTGGCATTTAATTCATATCCTAAAATAAGATGTTATAGAACAGGTAGCTCCATTGAGATGACTTTTTCAGCTGCCACAGCTTAAAATGGGAAAAACAAGTGTGTTGCTTCTACACATCACCTTCTCTGTCTTTATTTGTCTTAGTAAACCAGAGATATTAACTCTCTCCTGGTGGGAAATCCAGTTCTACTGAACTTCATAGATGGTGGAAAATCCCAGGGTATGATATATTCTTCGTGGAAGTGAACAGAGAAAGCTGAAGGTGATGATTCAAACATCTGAGACAGGAGGAAACTACAGGTTCTGAAGCAGCCTCCCTGCAACGGTGAGAAATACCGGCCTCAGATTAAGGCGGCTGTGATCACAGCATTATTAAAAAGTCCTAAAAGGAGTACAAGAAGCCCTGGGTACATCCCCATGAAAAGAGATGCTCTAGTATCCCTCATGCACTCTGCTATAAATGTGGCTGCATGAGCCTTGGACAGAGCTGGAGAATTCAGGGATCTCTTTTTGTGGAGGTGACAACAAAACATTCAAAATCACTGGATACCCTATGACCAAGCTGTGTGTGCTCTGTGAGATCAAGAGAGGCTGAGTTGTGGGAATTCTCAGCATGTCACTTGACACTCCTCTTGCAAAATATGTTTATCTCCTCCCTGGATGCACCACCATTCTTGCCTGGCATCCTCTTACCCTTGGGTCATTTGCTTTTCTCTTTCCTATATTCTGCCACATGACATTTTTTGTTGTCTGAGTAGAAGTTCCTTCCCTTACTGCTTATTCAGGTTCTTTGCATGCTTGTAAACTCACAGTCTTACTAATCATCCAGTGGTCCATTGGGTTTTCCAGCCAAACATTAGAAAAATGTCATTTTCTACTGTAAATTTCTAGTGAAGTAAGTAAAAATTAATGAAAAAAAAAGGAAATATATATCTATATATAAAAATTTATTTTTTTTTAAAAAGACATGACTTGAAAGAGTCCGAGGCTCATATTTCTTATTGGAAATTGTCTGACCACAGGGTTACACAGGATAAATACAGTCCTTTCCACACAACAGATTAAAGGGATTTTACTTCAGCTTTCCCACAAAATTTGATTGAGATGTTTGGGGAGTTTCTCTTTGCTCAAGCAGGGGAGAAAATATTCCCAAAAGTAAGAGAAGCAATTCAAATCAATCAAGTATTTTTTCACCAAAATGAAAAAGCCTGGGATAATCATGGTAGAGCAACAGCAAGAGGAAGCTCAACTCAGATCCCTGCCCACAAAGGATGCAGGGGACTCACAGGGTCCCAGGAGGTTGATCACACCTCCTGGGGACTTGGAAAAATGCTGACCTGGCCTTTGCTGTGGAAACATTCCACTTCAATTTTCATAACCAGCTACAGTTTTGGTTTGATGAAAAACTTCATCTCAGCTATAAATGTCAGTCAGAGGTCAGTCAGGATGTCTTAGTACTTCTAGCGGGGTGGAAAACTTTAATAGTTTTGCCATCCATCCATCAGGATGAAAAATATTTTGAAATATCAGAATTTTCTGGTGAATGGGTGCTACAGATTCCAATAGTATTTATTTAGTCAGCTTTTTTCTCCATTTGCCGTCACAGGACTCTATTAGTCACGTTACAGCATTTCTCACAATTAGCTCTCTGTGAGGGATGTATATGAATGGCAGTAGAAATCTATCCCAGAAGGACTGTTCTGCTTCCTTTACAGTTATTTTGGTTTATGTTTCAGTGGTCATCCTAATATGCAATGGCCTAATTAGATACCAAATGCTCTCTGAACACCTCAGGATGCTGCGTGCAGTTTGAGAACCGCACTGAAGCAGGAAAGGTCAGTGCCACATGAACTAGAAGAAGACTTTTTTCATTAATACTCTAAATATTTTCCCTTTGATTTGCAAGTGGCTGAGTTCAGCAGGCACTATCCCTCTGCTTCTTTGGAGGGATAATAGTGCCAAAGAGCAGGCCTTGGGCCAAATGAGTGATGCAGGGAAAACAAAGACCCAACTGATTACAACTGCTAACATAATCAGAAAGTGTAAAATACTGGTCTTAGGGCCCCAAAAGACTCCCAAACTCCACAACCATTTGAATAAGCAATCAGAATTTTAGTACCATCTATCTGCCTCTAGATTCTACAACACTTCACAGACTTCTTTTTTTTTTTTTTTTTTTTTTCCCCTCAGAAATGTTTTCCAGATTTCCTCTACTTCTACTTCTTGCCAGTGATACAAATACCACAAGAACAGTCTATCTCAAAAGTGTTCTGGCAAACAATTCAGGTTCTGGCTAAGACTCTAACACGTATTGGCTACATTAGGCTTTTATAATGTGTTAGCTACTCCCAGATAGCTACCATGTGGTGATAATGATTATTCAGTCCAAGCCCTAAACGAGATGCAGAAAGAGTTTGTGTAATGTGGGAATCTGTCACTGCAACGATGGTCTCATTCCTACACTTGCTGGGGGTGAATTTTGAATCCTGGCCTGTTAACACCAAAAGAGGTCCTACTCTTCCCAGCCTCATATTTATGGGTTCGCCGTCACTATTTTTCACCACTATTTCTTCTTAATATTTTTTCCCCAGAATAGTGATGCAGAGGTTCTGGAGAGCCTGGTGCAAGCCACATATCTCTCTAAAGCAGCTCACAGACCCACAGTCCACTGGAGAAAATTGATTGTGTCAGGGTAAATAAGCAGCTGCTGGGCTGATCAGCCTCACCAAAATCAAGGTTTGCACTCAAGTGATGATATTTTGGAGTTGCATGTCAGGTATAATTTAATACTGGGAGCCTAGAAGTGTCTGACTGGGCTTTGGAGGGAGCCTAACCACTGCATGTCAAATTAACTACTCAGTAGTGAGCTCCCCTGGCTAAATGACCACCCACTGGCCAGCTGCCACACCACAAAGCTCTCCATGCAACCTTCTCAAAAATGGAAACTTGTTATTCTGGAACTGCCCTGTGAATACCCGTTCTGTCAAGGCTGGAGAGAAATATTTGGGGCAGGCAGGCTGAGAAAACAGAGAGGTGTTGGGTGTCAGAATTTATTTAAGTGGGCTTCAGCTTTTCATGGGAGTGATGGAACTCAGCAGCCAGAGGATAGGAAGTATCTAGGGTTGAGGGGCTCAATAGCTGAAGAAAATGCACAAGAGATAATCCCCAGATGCCTGGTATCATCATTTAGGTGAAAGAACAGAGCATTGTTTGTTCCTACTTGACGTGTGAGGCCTTCCTAAACCTCACAGGCATTCACAGGTAACAGCTGCCTTCAGGGAAGGGCTCTGAGTGCGCTACTGCTAGGAAATATCACTGGAAGGTGATTCCCAGGGGCCCCTGTAAGCTGATCTGCCAGGGAAGCTGGTATAGCCAAGAGTGAGAGATTCAGCCTCAGCAAATGACCTTTGCTTGAATCATCTGTAGAGTTAATGGTGAGCAGGCAGTGACTGCTCATGAGGCCTTTTTGGAGTTCTTTTGAGGGTGCTAGGCACTTCTGGTTGCTTCTCCCCCCAAAAACTCTGGTTATCCAGAGCAGAAGACCTAACTAAACCACACCACATCTCTCTTTTCCAAAGGAAACCAGACTGGATAAGGGTTGATGAATACAAGACATCAGTCAAACATGCAATTAGAACACAAGCAGAGTGTGTCTAGGAGTCAGGAGCTTGACAGTGGTAAAATAGGATCCCTTGATAAAGATATGGCCATCACCTAGAATCACAGGATCCTGCCAGCCTGAAGCAGAGTCAGCTGTGAGAACAGATCAGGTTGGTCAGGGCCTGCTCCAGTTGCAATATGTAACCCCTCCATCAGCATCTCCTACTGCTTTGCTGCCCTCACAGGACAAGACTCAGTGTTCTGAGGGGTTTTCACACTAGAAGTTCAGTTGTTTGATAGTTGTGTTTCTCTTCCTTCAACTACAAGTCAAATCTTACTTTCACGGGCATTTCCAAAGTGTTAGGACAATTACAGGCTTTTAACTACTGTGCATATGACAAGACTGCTTTCTAGAAAAAGCTTTGTTATTTGCTGTAAAATCAAAGGATAGCTGACTGTTTGATGAAGTGTTTGGTGCATTGTGTCTGTTTTAGAAAAGCAAGAGCTCTACTCTCAAGGAAGGACTGAAGAATTTAGCTAGCAATATCAACATCTGAAACTATGGCACAAAAAGGCTGGTAGGAAATCCTATGAAAGACAAGGTGATTTTAGAGGTTAGTATGGAATGATAATGTGGATCCCATTCAGTTTTTTAAGGTTTTAGATAAGCCTTCAATGTGAAGACACCTATACCTGATTAATGCAGAACCAGCTTTTGGTTTGCAAAAGGAGACTTCAGAAAGGAGGGAAAACAAAATGACATCTGAGTACTTCATGTTAAAACTATTAATTTTTTATTTACATCTGGAGGGCCATGGCAATTGTTATAAATGGGAATTAAATGTGCCCTGGTGTCCTTTCTGTAGCAAAGTCTGTGGAATGGCTTGTGGATTTTCACTTGCCCACCCGAGCCACGTGCAAATATGCGGTGTGACCTATTTTGAAATCACAGTTCCAAATGCCATAAAATTTAAACACCGTAAGCTTGTATGCAGATGAGCAGTATGGCCTATGCATTTGTGAACTTGCTACTGACCTGCATTAAGGGCCTGGATGTATTTCTGCCTGGAAAATCAAATTATAGGAATGTGCTTGCAGGAGAGCAGGTGCAAGTTTCAAGGACAGGTCAAGGTAACTTTAAAAGCTTGGTCCTTCGTGACAAGTTATCAGACAAAAATCCTTGTTTACTTCCTTAGGAAGCCCATAACAACACAGGTTCCCCTCAGAAACTGAATTACCTTGTGTTTGCCAACAAAGAACCTTTCTGTTGCATAAATCTGATGCCTACTTTACATCAGTACTGTGATGCAAAATTTACAGCAGGTCTAAGGGTCTCAACTACTTTGCAGTAGTTGAGGAGACAGAGACTCACACACAAGAATAAAAACGCTTCTAAGTCTTTTCATGCAGTCTACCTGCCTGCTCCTTTCTGGCCTTTTAGTGCCTATCACCACATGAGTGACTG
Organism: Heliangelus exortis; assembly: GCF_036169615.1. NCBI lineage: Eukaryota > Metazoa > Chordata > Aves > Apodiformes > Trochilidae > Heliangelus > Heliangelus exortis. The sequence continues at coordinate 118,234,933 of NC_092422.1, read as the reverse complement.
GTGATTGACACATTGAATTCTCATATGCCTCCTTCACAGCTGTCCAGACAACATAATATACCAAATAAGTCTGACAGAGATCCTTTCCATGCTGACATTTTTTAAGGCACAGGTGAAGTCTTCCCAGCCTTCCAGCCTAATTGATATCCTTGCTAAACTCATGCTACCCTGTCCTTCCCCCAGAATTTCCAGGCTTTCTTCCTAAAAACATCATCTGTACTCAAAGGCCACTTTCTTCTTCAAGAAATAGCAAGGTAGGAATTGCCTGGTGGTTTTCTTTTTGCCTGTGCTCTCTCAAGGGAGGGATTCTCACATCTGCCTTCCTGGCTATCCTCGTCAGAGAGAGCTCTTGTCAGCCTACCAGGAGGTAGGCTTACCAGGAGGCTCAAAGCAGACAAGTTCAAGAGCTTATTTCAGGGATTTGAGTTTTCTATATGACCTGTACAACACAGGAACTTTTGCAGATTGGCAGTTTCCACAGAGGTATAATTTCTACAACAGCTCCTGAAACATCATCAGTACTGATGCTCTGAGAGCACTACCCACCACCATGCACATTCTGCTTGGTATTCACAGTGGCACTGCCTCAGACTGGTTCTCATGAGCAACAAGGCACCCATTTACCCCTCTTTACCTGCCCAAATTCAGTTGCAGGTCTTCTCACTTGGTCACATTTCTCAACCTCCCACACTTTAGACTGTCCTTTACATAGTTTGTTTGCTTGTTAGTTTGTCTGGTATTTTGAGAATGAGATCTCCCTTCTTGTAAACATAATCTGCACATTTTTTTGATCTATATGCACTGCGTATATATATATATATTTATGCACATATATGTCCAACTGTTTTCAGCCTAACAAGCACCCCAATTTTCCTTACATCTATCAGATGCTCTCATCCTCATTTACCATGCCACAGATCATAGTTTTTATAGTTGTTTTCAGATTATCTGTAAAAATACTCAGCCATGCTAGAGCAAAACCAGACCTCTGTAAGACTGCACTAGAGACACATACGCTCTACTGAAGATTCTCTGTTAGCAAATGCATTTATCACTCACTTATCTGTTTTAATTCATTTAATATATGCAATAGTGTCTTGGCATAGTCCTAGTTTTTAATCAGAATGTAAAATATTTTGAAAACATATTTTGAAGAAATTGAACCCTACATTTAGCAGCATCAGCTTTCTCAACCAGGATCACAATCTTTTCAAAGAAAAATGTGAAGTTATTTTAATAGAATCCCATTTCCATGAAAGCTCATTGACTAACACCCACTGAATTTTTGTACTTTAACTATTTATTGATCATGTCCCTGTTTTTTTTTTCCCAGCATCAGCATCACCCTAATTGACCTATAATTTCCCCTGTTATGCCATTTATCACTTGAAAATGTCAGCAAACTAGCTTCTTAATATTTCACTGGAATCCTTCCAGTCGTTCAAAACCTGGGAAATTAAACCCAGCATCTCAGAAAGCTCCCTGTTCCACTTAAAAAAGCCTTCACTGCAAGTTAGTCATATCTTATGACTTTAAGATATTTAAACTTTCACAGTTACTGTTTTACTCTTCTACTGCTGGACTGTGCCACATGTACCAGTACACTACCTTAAGGCAAGAGATTTTTTTTTGGATGCTTCCCAAATTTTGTTCTCCAGGAAGTGCACAGTCTCTTTTCCCCTTTTCAAAGGAAGATTTTTTTTTTCAGTTTTCAGAGCTCTTCACGTTTTGTTGACTCATATGATAGTTATGACCATTTTGACTGAGATTCTTCTCATGATGGTCCTTTTGTGCAAAGTCACAGCTACAAGGTTAAATGTTCTCCAAGGAAAGTCCACATTCTGAGAGCCATATCTTTAGCAAGGCACCATGAGTGTGAGCTATGTTTGGTCTTTTGCTAACTAAAGATAACTTTTTTCCTGTGTTTTATTTACATTTTGCTTACAAACATCTGACAGCATATAGGCATTTGGCATTAACAACACAAATACTGAATAGGTTAATCTACATTGGATTTCTTATATTTGTTAAAACAATATGGTTAACTGAAACTACTGATTTTGTATGTAATCCAGGATGAATATCTTCTATATATGCTAATGCTTGTGTGTGTGGATCTAAATAAACTATATCGAATATCAGTTTATTTTGCCTGAATTGCCATTGTGGCCAACTTAATTTTCTTATTGTCCTTTATCTTTTCCTTTATTTTTTTCCAGTGCTGAGACATTATTCATAAGCCTAGGAGACCAATTCTGCATGACATTTGAGCTAAAAAGAATAATAATTACCCTCCTATAATTTGACTCAATTTTTCACCATCCTGGTCAGGACAAGCATGTGCAAGTAGGGTTTTTTTTTTCCTTGTTACCTTTCTTATCATGAAGTATACCACCAAATACCTATGCATCTATCCAGGCTGTCTTCATCATCTGTAATCCTCAGGAATTTTCTTGGTAATTTTTGTTAAGACCGTTTTTCTAACTGGATGATCAGAAGATGTAATTTCTGCTGCTATTGCAGTGCCTGTGACAGTACCTCTGCACTGGGAGGTGCTCCAGGTGGCCTCTGTGAGACATGGCCTCTTCCCCAACAAATGGGTGGAGAGAAAACTTTGATCTTTAAGCTACCTTCCAACCCAAAACATTCTGTGATTCTGTGAAGACAGAACCTGTCCCTATGAAAAGTCTGAGTCCCACAATGTAGCAGGCATCAGCACTTGACCAAGTCAACATGAAGTCTGTATTTTTAACCCTTGCTTTATCCAAGGCTGGCACTTAGGAGTTTTGGCAGTATTTTTTTAGGACTGCCTTTTTATAGCAAGCATGCAAAATTGCCAAGCAGATGGCTTATCTGAGGCATTCTTTGAAGGGGTCAGGCAGTAAGCACAGTGCCTTTTTTAACCATGGAGGTGACATTCACTGGCCATGACACTACCCTGTATGCTTCAGCCCTTCTCAAGCTCTCTTGGCCTCTTCCTTTTTTTTTTGCAGTTGTCAGTGCTGTGCAGTGTAACAGGATCCCACTGAAGCCATGCAGCACTTTCCATCCTCCCCAGCAGCGTCATGCACATGCTCTGCTAGCTCAGCTAATCCCCGTGTTTCTCAAGAACGGAGGTCACCTCCTGGGAGAGGACTGAAGGGAGATTCCTCCTCCTCCTCTGCGGAGATGCCAAATACAGCAACACATGGAGCCAGTTGGTGCGAGTTCACGAACAAACTGTGACACATAAAAGAGGATCTCTCTAGCGGGTGTTCTTTTCTGACGTATCCAAGTCTATAAAATACAAAGTGACTATTAAAATGCAAAATCCAGACCTTTTTTATCCCCTGGCTGCTACAGGGTGGTAAAAAGTTGAGAAGCAGATGGGAGTTTTCCCTCCAGTAATTTCTGATTCTAGCACTGATCATCTTCCCTGTTTGTTTTCGCATGATGTGGTACAAAACCAGAAAGACTGGGCTCCCCTTAGTCTAGGAATATGCAGTTGACTTACTGGCTTTCTGTGACAGCACCCTCTGTGATCCCCTTCTACAATAATAATGCTTTGGGGATATATCCAGGGTAGTTTTCCAGAATTCTTCCTTGACATCTTTTGGGCATCAATGCCAATGTTGAGACTGTCTTTTAAATTAACTCTGATACAGACCAGCCATGGCTTTGAGATGAAAGACAAAGGCTGGTCTTGAATGAGGGTATCTCTGTGGCATGCTCTGCTGTGATACTGTGGATAAATCACAAGTTGGAATAGCACTGAATTGGCTTCAACTTCCTTGGATCTCAGGTTCTTATGATTTTGAAGAGTCATAGGGAAGGGGAAGAGAGCTGGTATTTTATGTCAAGGTCATGAGCAGCAGGGATAAGACTGCCTCTGTGAGGGAGAGGAGTCTCTGAGCTGAAGGCAGCATCCAGAGCTCTCACTAATTTTGGTGCACCAAAATTCACTTCTGCTGGCAAACCAAGTCTCCTGTGAGGTCTTCTAAACATAAGCCTGCTGCTTCACAGCAATCCTTTGGGACATCTTAAAGAGGTAATTGATTTGACACACTTCTCAGTTACATGTAGTTAACTCCTCTATAGCTAGGATTGTTCCCTCAAGGACAGAGAAAAGCAGATACTGGGACTAAAGTGTTCTCAGCCTGGGATGTGAGCATTTTCCTCTGGAAGGGGCCATCAGGTGTCCTACATAATTTTACATCTGGTTTTGTCTAAAGTCTGGGACACACTCCTTCTGTCCCTTGACAGGCTAAGGAGAAATCAAAACCATGTAAATAAAAAGTCTCCTTTCCAAGTCTCAAAGACTGCTCTTGCCCTCTCTCTCTCACAGCACTGGTTGAAGCCTTGGCAGAAACAATTGTGGAAATCTTATCCTAAATCTGCTTTAACACTGTTATTAAAAGAAGAGGTCATGGCCATGTTGTCCTGGATGGATGCCAACCCAGGTAATTGCATGCTGCATTCTTGTAGTTCCACACAACATCAACTCGAGTCAAAGATCTTCAGTGCTGCCTTAATGCTTTATACGATGCACTCTGACTCTCAGCTCACAACAAACTAAATGCTCTGTCATCACCCAAGCACCCACTCCATAACAGTCTCTGCCTTCCTTCAGCATCACCCCAAGATGTGTCACATTTCTGTGCCTGAATAGATTTAACCCAGAGCTATAAATATTTTCCAGGCTTTGTGTCCTGTGTTGTGTGTTAATGTAATTAAAGGCCTCGCCAAAATGCAACTAGTGGGCTTAGACTCACTAAAGCAATCGGGACTCTGAATTTCCTAAATTTTTAAAATGAAAGTCTTAACTTTGGTGCTATATAATTTTAAAAATTTTGTAAGTGTTAGAAACATCTTTTACAAGATACCTGTTCCTGTACACTGGTTTCTCTGATCTACCATTTCTCATGCCCTCAGGGACGTGAGAAGGTTTCAAACTTCTATTGAAATTCACCAGATTCCCCTCACTCTCCTGCCCCAAGTCATGGCAAATAATTCTACCTAGATGGCAGGTCACTGGTGCTTGCACTACATAAAAAACTACAGTTCATGCTTTTCATAACAGAGAAGGAAAAGCACTTAAAGCCTCGAAGGTAGAACCTATTTATTAGACAGTAAAATAGTCAAAATTTATTTGGTTTTTTCTATAAAAAGTTCTGATATCAACATTTATTTTGGATGCACATCTGGATGAAATGTTGAAACAGTAATGTTTTTACTGTAAGAAAATTTGTCCTTTCTCAGAAGAAGTTTAGCTTCAGTTTAGTTTGATATAATTGTGCATCCCTTGGAACTGCTGTGATGACTCATGAGAGTGATACATCATGTTTCTCAGTCAACAAAATTCCCAGCCAGTGCCCTGTGATGTTTTGTGGCCATCTGACTCTCAGAGTACATTGCATATGTTTAATGAGAGAAATTATTTTGATGCTTTATGAAAGTATGAGTTCTATAAATTAAAATGTCCACAAGGCACATAGTAACTCTTGTGGATATAAATTAAAGCTGAACTGCCCCATCATGAAATGTTTTAATTCAGTTTGACAGACCAAAGTATTTCAATTTAGACTGGGCTAATTCAAAACAAAGCATTTTATTTTTCCCAATGGAGAGTAAAAAAAATCCAGGAAAATGCCATGGGGAAATTCAGCGTTCTTAAATACTGCATTTTCATTCAGAAAAAGATATTCATGGGAAATATCTGACCCTCTATAATACATAATCCATTTCTACATATTTATATAAATATATAGATAAATATATTAACACAAATAAAGAAATATAAGCCAGGTCTGTTAAATGTAGCATAATATGCTTAATAGACAGCTGGTGATATTTGATGTATAATACCCAAGTAGCAAATCAGACAGAAGAAGTCACAGAGCATTTATTTCTAATCCCTATATGGATGAATCTATATGTTAGAGCTAACTAGAAGCCATCTTTCTTAGTTTCTTAGGAAGAGAGAGTTGAGAGGAAAAGATGATGTATTTCATCCCAGCCTTGGTATGTTCACAGCACTGACAGGCTCTCTATTGCTTCATTATTATCCCATGATACTCTTAGCAATTGGGAAACATCTCATTGCTTCTGCACAGTTTTCTGGCTTCCCATTTTACAAGAGGCAATTTGTTTCTCTGAGACAGAGCTCTGCTATTGCATTATGGCAGAAACCTCATGTTTATATATTGCTGGCAAAGGCCTATGTACACCTTCTGTATTACCACTGTTTGTTGGGAAAGATTTCACCTAATGGGAGCCACAAATTCGTTCCTGTTGGACCCACAGAAAAATTATTTCACAATTTTTTTCAAGAGTATTTCTGTTTCCTGGAGACCAAACTTCTGTTTACACCCTAAAGCAGAGACCTACCCCCAGGAATCTGTGCCATTAGAGGTGGAAAGGTGCGAACAGATCGAATCCAAACATCACACAGTTTTTAATGAGACTTCACCACGGAAAAACGATGACATTACAGTCTTGTTATTCTTCTTTCAGGAACTGTGAGTCATTGTAAACTGTTTTGGACAAAAAATAATGGCAAAGCAACTTTAGAAATTGATGGTAACTGTTCTCACAGCAACATGGTTTACCACTCGCAGCTGCAATGGGGTTTTTGTAAGAAATGTAGTGTTAACCTGGCCTGCCATGCAAAAGAACCCACAGCCAAATCAGCTCTACTAGCTGGATCCTGCTTCCAGCAACAGTGAGGAATTCTGTAGGATGGGATGCTTCTGGGATGCAGCTGAGCCACAGGGCTTGCAAGCAGCAGGAATTTGCAAGACTGTGTAGACTCAGAGTGGTAGCATGCAGGGAGAGCCATGTCCAATCTTCCCTATGGCCCCAGGGCTTTCTGGTGTCACCCAAATGCTGGCACATGACTACACCAAAACAGCTTGTGACTTTGAATGCTTCTTGATCAGCAAACTAGACTGCCCATTTTTCATTTTGCTTATTCATCTGCAGAGTCTGAATTGTTGTTTCACCTCAGTAGTCTGTCCACAGTTATCCAGACCCATGACCTCTTCAGGGTCTCTTCTTCCCAGGATGTGTTCTTGGCCTCCCCTGACTGGAGAGACCTTTCCATTCTGTGATACTAGATGCATGCCATGGCATTTGGATTTATTCAAGCCTATTTTTCCTTGAAGCATCTTGTTCTACCAGGTGATCAAGACTGCTTCAATAGTCTGGAATGAGTACTTCTTCTCTCCATCCTTTACCACACCACCAGTTTTGTCTTCTCTGCAAAGTGCATCAGCTATGAGTTTGTACTTCTCATAGTATCCTGAAGTGACATGTTTGTCCCTGTTTGTCAAGATTTTATGTCTGATGTTTCCACTCTGAGGTATCACTGTAGGAAATGAGCTGAAGATGAACTGCATAGCAGCTGGCAAAAGAAAGTGGAAAATATTGCTCATGTAAGAGGAATAGCAAATGCATTATATTGTAAAACACACAGCAAAAACAGTCCAGGAGATAGGGATGTGGATTCAGTACCGTGTTGGAAAGGGTGTCATCAGCTTTTATGAACGTAATGGTGATGAGGTCTTGTGAACCTTCTAGGGTTCACCTTCTAGGGAACCAGCATCCAGGGAAAGACAAGTCTGTGCAGTGCAGGTTGCCTTTTCTCAGTGTCCCAAGCCCTTGATACATGACAGCATCACCATCTGTAGCTGCAACTTCGAGCTAGAAATAGCATGAAACATTTTTTCCTTCCCCCATGCCCACTATGCCATTCATGCCACCAATGTTCTGCTGCAGACCCATCCAGTCTTTATTCCATTTACCCTCCTCCTTCCCTATATTTGTGCCAGACTTATTTTGAGCCCATTTCTATGAGACATTAATCATAGTGTGGTTAGTCATGTAAAAATAAAAAGAATTACTGGTCAGTGGACATGACAAGTAATTTCCAGCTACTGGACAACTTGACAAGGGATTTTTTTTCCTCTTTGGTTGAAAATATTCTAGATACACCAGGGAGTTTTTTTATCTGTGTGTTTGTATAAAGACAACATGTAAATGTGTCAGAGGGGATGAGATGGGAAACAGCCAACTCTTGAGTAGTTGCTAAAAGATGACACTTTGTAAACTATGTTGATAACCTTCTGTGGGAAGATTAGCAAAAACTTAATTAGTACTGAAATATATTAGTAGAACTCTTACTTTTAGAGTTCAGGAGGAAGCCTGCAGTGACTTCTTGTCCTTAATCTCTTATGCAGAACTACAATGCCTTGACTCCATGGGAAGGTGAGAAGCTTGACAGGGAATAAGTTTGGCCCACAGTAACTGGCCAACAGTTTCTTTTTACTTAGCTCTTTTCAGTCTACACAAAAGTCTTGTTAACTTCTGGGACACGCAAAAATCAAGCTTGTACTGTCTGACATCTAAACTAAAAGTAAGAAGTAAATAGCATTGTCATCTGAGAAAGGACCTCAAATATGAGGTGTCCCACATCAGTTTGCTGCCAGCTCCCTGAGTAATCTTGGGAAAGTCATTGAACTTTTTTGTACTTTACCTCTCTGCTGGAAAATGGCAATAGCAGCAGCATCTGAGACACAAATAGCTTTTCCACCTTGTCAATATTTTTTCTTTTAGCATATGTTGTGTTTTTTGCATTAACACATGCTCAGAAACTATTAAAATTAGCTACAAAAGGGCAGAGGTGGTAGAGGAAATAGCTCATAACAGTGTGCTAGGATCATTCACCCAGCATGTGAGACACTCAGGACTAAATCAATAGTCTGACTTGTGCACCAGAGCCTAGCACTTTTTCTCTAAACATTAATACCCTAGCTGTCAGGTCCTTGGCTATTCTGTCAGGCCAGTCTCACTATAGAGTGGAAGAAGCACTTCGTCTTTTAGATAAATAATTTTCATTAAAAATAAGTCTGTCCCTGCACAAAATTGTGGTTTCCTAATACAGAACTGTTACAGTGAAATACTCTTCTCCATTCCAGATAACATTTTGCAACTCTCACTTCGGACCAATCTCACCTGTTAGGTGGACTTTTCAGCTTCTTCAGCTGAACAGAAAACATACCATAAGCTTGTTATTGTCGGTGGCATTTGGATATTGCACTTATCCAAGGAGGCTGCTCCATTCTTGTGGGAGACTGCTTGATTTTACTGCAGAATAAATAAAGATAAATTTAGCATTAGTAATAACAAAACTGAACAGTGAAAGCCAGTCACTGAAAGCCTTATGGGAGAACTGCTGGGGATGCCTCTTCCACTGTGTGAAAAGGCAGCACAGCTTAATAGGAAAACATGATCAGCAAATCTTCATATAGCTTCATAGAAAGAAGCCTAAAAATAGCCCAAACCTCCTTTCTGCACTTATTTAAATAAATCATCTTTCTAAGGAGAACTGACACTTTGCAACCTCACAGCCATATTTATAGGAGGTGGTAATAATTTGCAAGAATGGTCTAAGATGGGAGGGAAGTAATTGATCTGAAGGGTCACAACAGATCGGTGGTGACTGATTTAAACAGCAACGTGGCGAGCTGAGATTATATAGCAGGGAACTTTACAAAAATGTCAGCTGAGCAAGAGAAAAGGCTTTGAGGAGGTGTGAAGGATTCAGAGAGCTTGGGATGCCTCAGGTCAAGGCTTGTGATCTCTTCTGACATAGGGCTTCTCCAACAACCCAAGATAAGAGGTGCTTGGAGCCCTGAAGAGTACTAATGATATGTCCAGGTGGCTCTCACTGATGCTTTAGCTCTACCTCTCTGCACAAGGTTACATGCTGTGGCAACACTATGGAAAAACAGCGTGGGACATCCACATGCTTGAGAATCTGCCCTTGGGCTACCCAGGATAAAATGTGTGTTTGTGGTCTGACAGCCATATGAAGAGCTGAGAAAATGCCCCAGGTGCAGCCAACCATTTTCAATGCTGTATGGGCAAAACCAGCTTTGTTGTTACCTTTAGGAGGTTCCATCCCACCTCCAACCTGTACAGAGCTACCCGGATGGTTGTTCTGGGCTGGGATTTCCAAATCTTCAGCAAAACCTCATCAGTCAATTAGACAAAAAGCTACCCTGCATGACACTGCTCCATGGGTGTCCCTAGAGCCTGGGTGGCTACAAACGCTCTTCATCAGCACAAGCAGCCCCCTTGTTTCCACTACAACTTGGGAGATAAACAGGGGAAAAAACAGCAGTGCCCAGGAAAAAGAAGCCTACAGGAAGTGTTGAATGTAAGTGAAATATAAATTTCAGCATGCCATAGTGTGAAAAGAAACAATGCTCTGAGCTACATACGTTTGACTCCGTTCCCATTTTTTAAGGTTCCCCCCTAGGTCAGCAAACCGCATTTGTTTTTAGGAACAGCCATTCATTGCTAGATACTTACCCAACAAAGGGTATTGAACTCTAAATGAGCAAGGGAGTTTTCTTGTGTGATGGGGAATCATTTGTTCAAGCCTATTTCTAAAAGGGGGAGGAAGCTAAAGACAGATTTGATCTTAGCTGTTAAGAGCATCCAGCTTTATTAGAAATTGTTACTGGAGAACAAGCAATATTTCACAGCCTGTAGAACCCTTCCTTCTGGGAAATTTCAGCAGTGGGAATTTTCTTCCCTGTGCTTCCATGACCTCCCACTATACACACTAGAGGGAGAAGGAAATTATCAGGGATCAGGGCATATTGAAATAGACATAAGAAAATGTCTGCATCTCTTCTGCTTTCTCTCCTTATAGTTCTTTGTGAATGCTGCCTCCTACAGATTTCAGCCTCTCCCAAGTTCTACGGCTACCTCTCTTTAAGGAATTAAATTAGCACTGCAGCTGCTAACTCCTCTTTTCTCTTTTCATTTTTATTCCCAGTTGCTGCTCAGCGGTCGGATGAAAAGAAGTGAATGCAAGCATTCATCATCATAACCATAAAATCTTTCTAAGAGATACAAGAGTGCCATAATTTAGCCATACCTTTTCTCATCTTGCCAAGAAGCCTGCCATACTAAAGGGCCAGGTTGTTCTGGGAAGAAAATGAACCTTATTTGAGAACAGTGGCTAAAGGAGCATTTCTGTTATCTTAGCTGATCCCTCAGAAGACTACCCAGGAACAAGGATCTGGGATTTCCTCATACATAATGATGGGAAGAAGATGGACTGGAAGAAATTGATTCCTCTGTTTAATTGGAAATTTCCCTGCCCCCTGCAGAAGAATAGTCCAGAGATTCACTTATGGGAAGGCAGTCATGGGCTGTCCAAGACTGGTAGCAAAACTGAACTTCTGCAGGCTTCCTGTGTTATCAGCGAACTATTAATCATGTTTTGAGACATAGTCCAGGCTTTTTCATAGCAGATAGGATGTCCAGCTGCCACTTAGACTTCTGAGAACCCATTCTGTTGTGGTAAACACAGGCCATGATTAGTGCTAACCGTACCGTGAAGTGGTTGCAAGCTGAATTAAAACATGTCATATGTATAGCCACTAATGTGATTGGTTTGGGTTTTGAGGAAAAGAGTGAAGAAAAAAATCAAATACATCACAAGGGAATCCCTGAGAGACAGAAAGGCTCAAGCATGAAAAATTGAGTTGTTGAAAGGACACTGTGGTTTTAAGGAAGCTCACTGCATAACATTTGACAGGGTGATAAAAATAGTTTGTATTTTTGTTCCACCTCCAGCAGCACCCATGTTATTCCCAGCATGGTCACGACTTTGGTCTCAGCCTCCATCTGCCTGCTTAGGCGAGATCATTTTATTGTGTCAGCTGTCTCAGAGTCACAGATGTGCACAACTCTGCTTGCCTGGCTGTAGCAATCTTTCATGGCAGCAGTCAGCTTCAGCAATATTCCTTTACCTGCACCTATCTGAGTGACAGCCTCTGCCCTGCCTTCCACAAGAAAGCAGTTTATGACTCATTGGTTGACCTCTTTACAGTCACAAAGAGAAGTAAACACTTTCAGGAGCTGATCTATTTCACTCCTTTTAGATATCTACATTACAACGAGGTAATTAGCACTCCGTAAAGGGAGACTATGCATCCAGATGTCTAACGGAGAAAAAGATGCCCACATCTGGTCAGCTGCATCCTACACTTTGTGACTAAAGGGAGACATGTCTTGCTAATATTCAGAATTTATAATGTCTGAAGGACTCAGCCAAAACCAGCAAGCGCCTTCATATGATGAGATGGTATTCAGTATTACATGGTTCTCAGTTACTCCCTGAAACCTGAAGAAATCTGAAACTAGAAGCGCAAGGGACACTTTAGAGCAATGTCAACTTTATCATCCAAGAGCATCTTTGGCACATGAAAAACCAGCTCCATTCACACAGTTTCTGTTTGATAGTGTTCAGGCCTTTACTTGACCCCCTAAGTTAAAAATTTTGTAAGAGGTCTGTGAAATACTAATTCACATAAGTAATTCAAATAAAGAAAAAGGGAAAAAAAGTATTTGCTAAGAAATATGTCTCAAATTGTTTTTACTGAAGCACAGACAAATGCTATGCCATAGGAAGACAGGATAAACCTATAGGTAGCATTTAAAAGCCCCCAGGTGACTAAACAGTACTTGACCCTGCAAGATTGCAGCTTGAGGTTATTTGCAATACATTGCCCAGAGGCTGCTTAGATGAAAATACAAAAATAGTTTATTTTCATCACAAGGAGCAAAAATTATTTTATGTGGATCAGCTGAATTTCTTTAAATTCTTCAGGTTTTTACAGTATGAAGTGATACTTGTAACAATACATAGTATTTGTAACATGGTAAATAATTTTGCTGAGAATTTATCTAGAAGGTTATGAGAGAAGAAAAGCAAGGACAATTTGTCTGTAATGCACTTGACAGGCAGAGACTTGTCCATCTTCCATGACTCCAACTGCTTCATCTGCATTTGATCAGAATGAAAAAGCCACAGAAGACTTAAAATTGACTAAAACCTCACATCGTTCAGCAGTTTTTTGGAATGTCTCTAGATACTTACGCATTCGAACACCACTTCAGTGTTTGACAACTGATGATTTTGATGTTAAAGTGTAATTGTTGGTTCATTCTGGCTTGTGGCACCAGATGCTTGTGGTCCACTCTGGCCTAACTAATGATGCCTTCTCTATACCCTGATTTTTTGCTGCAGCAGTTATGCTTCTGGTTACTAACCATGACAAATCCTCACTATTTCAAAACCTGTAGAGTAGAATAATAGAATCAAAGAATATCTCGAGTTTGGAAGGACCCATAAGGATCATCAGTTCCAGCTCTGATACGGACAATGCATTTATATACAAAACTGTTTATGTAGTGGGCCTGATTCTGTACTGTTTCTCATCTGAAGGTGATACAGTCTCTTTGCAATGGGAAGGATCTTTAAATGACAGAGTTGTCTAGGTCAGTTCCCTAGACAGTGCACGCTACTCTTCCACATACACATGCTACACACTATGAAGAGGAAAGATAAGTAGTCCAGGTATGTTGCACACCTAGTCTTTATCTGATTATGTGAGAAGTAGCACTGTGGGCTACAGCAACTTAAAGTGTAAATTTTTTTGAGGCAGGGTGTGCAGTGTGACACTTAACGGAGCCTTGTAGCCAGGAGAGCAGCACTAGGCTCTACAAGACCCCCACAAACTGAGCCTTGAGAGATACTTTTGCTCTGCTCCTGCTGTCCTCCAGCTGCCAGATGCAGTCTCTGCAGGGTTGGCTGCAATGGTGCTGAGTGGAGTCCCAGGGCCACAGCACCCTCCTTCAACCCCAGACATGGGGAACAAAGTGCAGCTCTGAGTCAGCCACTCACTCTGGCTTTTAGCTTAAGGCCCACAAGATTAAAGGTCTCTCCACTGTGTTGACAGCTGGATCCGTTTTGGTTATGTCTACCCTCTGGCATCACATGGATTTTCTGGTTATTCCAACTAGATGACACTGAACCAAATTGAGCTGAATTTTTCAGACTTCAGATCTATGAAACGGGAGTGCCTCTGCCATGTAGCTCTGGGTAACTACCATAATTCATTCTCAAAAGTCAACTTCAGAGAACACTGTCTATGTTGGATACTCTCTTTCAGAACATCAAGATTTATTCTTGGGAGCAGACAATACCCTGGGTATCTGTTAAAGGATACACTGTTAGTGCCCACAGGCCTCAATAAATCTTGCATCTTTCCAGGAAGCCAGTGTGGGAGGTCCTGGTGTGCTACAGTCAAACATGTCTGCTGTCTGCAGCAAGCTTTACCCAGCATTTATTTTCTGAACTACCTGTTGTGCTATTCAGCTAGATCCCTGCCTGATGGGGACAAGTACGTGGACATGAAGGAGTGGGCTGAAAACAGATTGCAGTGAAGTTTGATGGTGACAAGAGCATCACAGGAAAAAAAAAAAAACAAAAACCAACAAACAACTAAAGACGTGGGGGGACAGCAGAATAGGATGTTTTACTGAGTCAAAAGACAATTTCAGGGTCCCAGGTCTCATTTTTAAGAAATCCTATGATACCATTGAAAAGGATATATAGTGAGAATCAGTCTTCTGCCTCATCTCTGCAAAGATGTCTGCATCTTTGTCAAGTGGGCAAAACCAGTTTACATTCTCAGAAGTATGGCATGAATTTTGGAGGAGACGAGAATGTCATCTCAGAGTGAAATTCTTTTCTTGAGCCTGTCTTGAGGAAAGGAAGACAGAAGCAGGAAAGTAAGAAAAAGGAAAAAGGAAGGAAGGAGGCAGGGAGGAAGGAAAGAAGGAAGGCAAAGGAAGGCAAAGGAAGGCAAAGGAAGGCAGGCAGGAAGGCAGGAAGGCAGGAAGGCAGGAAGGCAGGAAGGCAGGAAGGCAGGAAGGCAGGAAGGAAGGAAGGAAGGAAGGAAGGAAGGAAGGAAGGAAGGAAGGAAGGAAGGAACGAACGAACGAACGAACGAATGAATGAACGAACGAAGGAATGAACGAACGAAGGAAGGAAGAGCAGGAGAGAAAGGAAAAAAGTAACTGAGAAGAGAGGGATCAAAAGCTGGAGGCTAATGACACAGGAGAATTAGAGAGGAAAAAAGGTGAAAGATTAATCAGTTATTTTAAAAAACCCAACACCTGTAAGGGTGATTGCAGAAAATATGCGCAACCCTACTGGTTTGTGCGGAGTTACATATAGTCAAGTAAGTCTGACTAAAAGCCTAGAGAAACAGGGAACCTTTAGAACTAAAAAAAATTGGAAGGTTTCCTTGCTCACTGGCAGCATTATGAAAATTCTTCTTTTCCTCAGCTATTCCAGAAACTTGCCTTATGGATTATGGTCATTGCTTACTTATTTGTTCTCCTTTGAATTTTGTAAACGAGGAGAATGACTTCCCCATACAGACAAAGGAAGAACTTTGGGCCACCCTGAAATTTTGCCATTCCTAATGAAGAAGATTTAAATAGTGACAGAAGCTTTACAGCACAACACAGGCAGAGAAACAAGAAACTCCATCTTGGGGAGATGACACATACCAGCTCCTAGGCTTGTTATTGATGTCCTATCACATGCAGCCACACTGGATTATCCTAGCAGGAATGGTAACATGCAGCACGGAGGTGCAAACAGTCCTTTTAACTCATTGCAGGAATACATGCACTCACACACTGCACATTTTGAGGATGTTATCACATCACAGGGACACCTATCAGCTAAAGAAAGGCACGAAGCATTTCTAGCCTTCTCAACACATACCTGCCCCAGGCGTTTTTATGCAAACAAGCTGCCTCTTGAAAGGAAAGGACTGAAGCTCAGGCCAGTATTTATCAGGCATTTAAATGCTGGTTTTGAATCCGAAGCACTAGACCCTGGAAAAGAGAAGGTATAAAAGTAGAGAACATTTTAACTAAAGTCTTTGAAAAGCAAAGAGTCATGAAATCCCAGTGGCTCTGTGTATATGTTTTCTCTGAATCCTAATTCTTGGGACTGAAAAAGTACATATAACATCAAGAGTAGGAACAAGAAAAACATTACATGCTTAAAAAAAAAAAAATGAACGAAAAGCCTCCATACTACCTTAAACCCCATATGGTGCTGGAATATAGTTACTTGGGTATGTATTTCCAAGGAGCAGTTTCTATCCCCCACTCGCTGGATTACATTTTCTCAAATAAAGAAATTGTATGTGTATGACTTTCTATCACTTCATGAAAACACAGTTATGTAAAAGCCAGTTATTTGCAGCATAACCTTTCTGAAGAAACCTCAGCTGATGTCAGGTAATTATTTGTCACCCGAATCTAATACTTTCTGCCCTGTGCCAAGTAATTTTCATGGGATCTGCAGGGTGTGATGTGGATCAGAAATACCTTCACCATCCGTCACTGCTGAAAATCACTGGAGCTGGATCCATCTGCCTGTGTTTACCCAGCAACCAGAGTCGCGTTGCTAATGCAAAGGTCGCCCCATGTGAACCCATCAATCAGCAAGCTGGAGTATTCAGCCCCGTACCAATATCAGAAATAAATTTAAGGGAACAGTTTTTAACCCTTCGCTGTTTCTGAATGGCTTTGTACAACTATCCTTCATGGAACTAATTTTCAAAGTCACATCCAAAGTGACCTTCAATATGCAACTTAAACACCGCACCTGTCAGATACCCTCCTGACCTGCCCATACAAAACTGTGATTTTCCTGCTGCATACATTACAATATAGATAGTGTGGCTAACAGGGCTGTAACTCCTGGATTTAAGTTTCAAGAAAACTCCTACAATATTTGCTCTAAATTGATTATCAGCTATACTAAGAATACAATTTAAATATTTCTACTCAAAACACAATTTTTTACTTACTCTTAGTTTTACTCACAAGTAGCTTTTGATTTTATGTAAGGTTTGAAAGGTTCCTGTATTTTTTTTCCTAAACTGACTTTTTGGGGAGGTCTATGTCAAGATTATAAATGTAGTCAGCTGCTTAGTCATACTTGAAGGTAACGTGCTACGTGCCTTTTTTCTTTGTACAGACCCATGCCTTCATGCTCTTTTTGTGATTAAAGCCAGCTAGACATATTAATACAAAAAATATTTCTAAATTGTCTGCAGGTAGAGTGGGATTTTAACTAATTTTTTTCTTGTCTGAAATCATTCAATGGATGCTTTGTCCAATCATGCCTCAGACCATAAACTCTTCATAGGTGACCTGCAAAGATTGATCCAACCATCTCATGTTCCCTGGACCTGAGAGTGTTGTGTTTCTCTTTGTGGGTTGGAGCCCTGAACAGAGTAGAAAAGATTTTGGAACAGTTATGTTATAGAAAGATTCACAATTGCAAGACCTGAAATTGTGGGAAATAAATTTATCTAAAAAAAGATAAGACATCCATGTAACACTAAAGTCTATTCACCTCTGGACAACAGTTTCTAATAGTAGCTTAAAGTTCCCAAATGACTGAGGTCAGAGAGTGAGAACTATGAACTGAAGTTCATAGTCGATTGAAGCTGAGGAAGTTAACTTTGATTGGAGGCAGTCCACCTGCTCTGGGTGGACCTTGGCCTGGATGAACTTCATAAAATTTTAACCCTATGAAATTTTCCCAAAGCATCCAGTTCAACAGTTGAGATGACTCACATTATAGTTGGAGCTAATAAAAGCTGGTCTTTTAAGAATTTCATCCTTCTTCTGTTTGAATCTATGGGAAGATGGTTAACTATAAAATAATCCACAGGATTTCCCTATGTGTCCTACATTATTTCACTAGTTGAATTTTATTCATCTGGCTACTTTTGTGTTTTAATAAAGCTATTCTAAAACATACTATTAGAGAATGTTGATAACACAGAATGGAGCAATCAATAGAAAGTCACCTGGGTTTGAAAGAAGATAACATTGTTTTTAAGGGATGGAATTTTGTGAAAGCTTCTGAGAAATAAGTGTTTTATGGCACATTTTTGCAGTGTCTGCCAGGCATGCTTGGGACCATCAGTTTACATCAATTCTTGCCTTTATCATTATTCTAAAATGATGCAATGAGGAGTAGTTTTGACTTCTTAGGTGTTTTGTTGCTTATACAAAATCCAGTGACAAGTCCTTAGAATGCTTGTGATGAGTTGATGGTCTCAATAGCTTTCTTCAGTGACAGAGATGACAGTGCGAGGTGCTAATACAAGTCAGTGATTAATGGGATAAAAGAATCCAGATAGATTAGACTGGATTAGGCATGCCTATATTTCATTTAAATTAAAGCCATTACCCTTGCCTTGCAGAGGGACCAAGCTGTTCCAAGTCGCTTTGTAGCTTCCCAGTGGCAGGGAGAATTCACCCAAAGAAGTCCTAGGTAGCCTGGCAAATAATGGTCTTTAGACCTAAACTCTCTCTGTATTCTGCTTGTTTTATCCCTGTTGCTGCAGCAGGAAAGGTAAAGGAACCAGCAGTAACTTCCAGGGTGACCTTGGCCCTGGCCTTATTGCACGTTACACTGGTGTAGACAAAGGTGAGATTTAAAATCAGCAAAACTGTGCAAACAATTATTCCTGACGCAGTAATGACGTGGTTTATATGGTGTTATCTCAACATTGTAAAGAACTGTCATTTTATTTTTTGTTCAAAAAATTGAACAAATAGTTGAGAATAGTTCATGCTACAGCTGCAGCAGTAGCCCAGTGTAGCACTACTAAAACCAACCAAAATTTAGCCCATGCCACAGTTACACTCACTATGCCTTGTTTTTCCATAGATGAAATGAGGCTGCAATGCTTAAGAGTTTGGAGTTTGTAGGAACGTGTGGTAAGGACTGTAGGAATCCATAGCTATTTGTTACCATGCGCTGGGACACCAAGTGATCTCCATATAAACACCTCCAAAGTTTTTCCTTCTCTTGAGGACCACTAAGACAGTCTTCTTACAAGCTAGATTTTCCTGTTCTGATAGCTCATACATCAACCACAGTTTAAGCAGCCTCTTCATGAAACAAAATGCAATAGTAGTTGAGTATCTTCTTATTTCTGTGGACACTTTAATTTGAAATACTATGAATTACTTTTTTTTAAAAAAATCCTGTTTTTTCTTTTTTTTGTGCCAAATCATTCTCTGCCTTTTCCTCTCAGAGCTTAAATACCAAGAGACTTTAATGGAATTGCTGATATAAGGAATATGAAAGATTAGTGTCTTGCCTCAGATGCAGCTCCTCACATGAGCGAGAGGAGTGTGCTTTGGCCTTTAGGTGTTTTTCCCCTTGCCTGCTTTAAGGTCTTGGAAAGTCAGTGCCAAGTCAAAGCCCTTCACATCCAACATACTGTAATCCAGTGCTGTAATCCAACATTGTCTGATCCCAGGAAAATACTGAGGGGCCTGCTCAGAGAAACCTGGCTCAGGGAGAGAAAGGAGCAAAACAGTAAGCATCTTGGCTGGGTATTTGTACTGTGGCTAACATAAATGAGTTCATGGATGCAGACAGGGATGGCAGCTGCCAGTTCAGTGCAGAGGTCCCAATGGCCGGGCTTTGTGTGAAGCAGAAACCAGCAGCGAGCCAGCAGTTAGTGCCACACATCTGGGGCATCAGTACGCTGCTGATGCTTCAGCAAAGGTCTCCTCCAAAGCTGTTTTTCCACAACTAGAAAGAGAAACAATCATCTCAGCTCGCTCTTGCTGGTAGTTCTTCACATGCATGCACAGAGGATGTGCAGACCTGCCCACAGTGCAACATGAGCACACTGGAGAGGGCGAGAAATTACCTCCACCTCCTTCTACTCCAGCATCTGAATTTTAACTGGGAGTTCCTTGCTGCCCTGAACACCCCTTTTCTGGACAGCTGTGACAAGCACCGTGGGAGCAGTGAGGGACACCCTGGAGCGGGCTGTATTGGGGTGCCTCGGGTCAGTGCCTCAGCACAGCTGCAGGACAGCAGGGGAGCCATCTCCCATCATCTTCCCAGCACCATTATGGCATTTGCATCCATGGAGAGAAGAGGGCAGTAGAGGGAAGAGGGAGCAGAAGCAGCGTTTAGAAGTGAATTAGTTAAAAAATGACTCCCCGTGTGAACCTGTCAATCTTCTGCAGAGGATTAGGCCCACTGGGGTGAGGAAGCCCAGGCGCACGCACACACTTTCACATAGTATCACTAAGGCCGTGTGGTTAATTATAGCTCTGAAATCTGACAGAGAAAAATTAGAGGGGAGAGGGACAGCTGTGGGATCCTGGGGTGCAGGGTCTGATTTCCAATGTAATCTGCAGCCCACCAAAGATCTTCACGTTGGAAAAATAAAGTTTAGCCATTTCTAGTCCTTGCCTGCTGCGTTTCCATTGCCTCATGTGTGCCTTGAGCCTCTGAGCTCTTAGCAGGATCCCCAGGGCAGCAGCCTGGCCCACGCTAAGCAAGGATGTCTTGTGCCAGTGAAAAACACACATAAGCCTTGATTGCTCAGACCTCTTTCTTTTCCTTCTGCCCTGTGTTTCTTTCTAGCATGTTTCAGGAGAGGAGTCAGGAAGACTCATGCTAGTTTCTTTCTTCCTAGTTCTGCCTGCAAATCTCTCCTAAATCTGGAATTAAAATGAGGTTGGCAAGTTCTACCCTTTTCCAATCACACATCATTTGGCTCTTCTGGCCTCCAGAGCCACAGTCTCCAGAAACACTCCCATTGATCCCCTGTTTTGAGGATAAAGGGTAGTATGAGTCCTGTGTATTGGGTGTGCCTCCCTTTGGAGCATGGGAGAGTTCAGGAGTTCTTGCTGCCCATCCTGAAACTACTTGCCTGCCTATGTGTAATTTTCTCATGTTTTTTAAAAAAGGGGCCCTGTAAGGTGGTTACAACATGATCTGGAAGAGTGAGTCCAAAGATGAGAAGAAGATGTGGTCACTCTGTTTCAGGTTGGTGCCTCTGATCTGGGTTACAGTGGTTTGATAATAATTTTAATTTATACAGGCAAATAATAACTCATCGTGAATCTGAAGTACATTCAGGAGCTGGGACTGGGTCTTCACTACAGGGTGAACACTGTTGCTGGATGCAATGGTAAATTTTAATGCATCTTGGAAGGACAAAGAAGCTCCAATGAACTGGAAAAATTTCGTAATATGCCAACGATTGGAGAGTAAATGTGGTGGGGAATTACAGACTGCTTAGCTTAACAACAACTTGAGGCAAAAGTCATGTACTGGCTGATCAGAAGATGGAAAATCCTACACAACTTTAATAACTCCTTTAAGTTAGGAGTCTCTCGTAGCAGTTCCTTCTTTAGTATTACCATTGTTTACTAGTATTTTCCAAGGAAGGTTAATTTAAAACACTCATACCAGCTTAATGTCTTGCTGTACTACTAGACATAAATTAAACCCAATTCATCTTCAACAAACGCATACAAACCCAGGCCCCAGACTCTGCCAGAGCTCACTAGAAGTTTAGCACAATGCAAAATATCATGTTCCTTTTTAAATCCATGACAAATTATTTTTAAATAGCATAATTATGATTAACCAAATTCTCATTTGCTCATTCATAGCCACTCATGCATGATACACTACAACTTCCTAGACTTCTTTTGTTTAACAGATACCATCAGGCATGGTTTGTCCAAGCAGACAGACATCTTTAGGATGTAGTCAAAGCAGGTGAACACATTACCAAACCCATTTTGTTCAGCCAAATTTTCAATAGAGTTCAACTGGAATAACATTAACCAGAGCTAACCTGCTGCAATGCAAAGAGGGCAGGTTAGTTAAAATTACCTGCATTAGTGACTTGAGCCATAACAGCCTGACTTTGCTCTCACATAAAGTTCATTGCTACATCCTGGTTTGCCAGCTCTCTAGAGCAGACAGTAAAGAACAGCATGGGGGTGAAAGTAGATCAGATTGTTGAAATTGTTGTCCACCTGCGTTTTGAAAATATTCAAGGGTGGAGATCTTAGGAAAGCCTAAGATGATATTTTCCCCTCTATCTCTTGGCCTATCCCTATATACCCATTCCTCTCTGGAGACAATATTTTCCCTTTGCTGGGCACCTAAAAATAAGATCTTCTGTATTGATGTATTTATTTACAGCCTCATCTGTATTCTGCTGGCTTTGCATAACTATTCCTTTCCTGTTAATCCATACATGGGAGCATGCCCCAGGGGACACAGACACAGCAACCCAATATCACCACTAATGTGGGCTTTGCAGGTCCTACTTGATGCACACATTGACTCTGGGTCAAAAGTTGTTGTTGCAGCTGATAGTAGCAAGGCAAGAAGCCTTGTTCCAGTTTTGTTTGCATAGCTAGGTGATGGTGCATGGCACACGTCACCTATCCATCGAGTTCCAGCTTTAATGCAGTCACCATGAAAGCTAGCCAGCTAGGTGGTTTCACCTCTCAAGAATGCTTTGGGATTGCCAGATGGAGGCTTTAGTGAAAGGCAAAACACCAGGAGCCTGATTCTCCACTAACTTGCCCCTTTGTATAACTCAAGAGAAAAACTGCTGAAGGTGTAAAACCATCCTAATCAGGGAATCTGGTGCTGCAGGGCTGCTGTCAGGACCACTGAGCCACCCACAGGGAAACAGGGCTCCCAAAGAGGCAAATCTGTGATGTGCCCTGAGGCAATTCAGGGCTGGGAACATCTTTGTTGCTACATAGCATTGAAACATTGCATGGGAGGCCTAAGTTATCAGGCAATGCTGAGATTAGGTCCAGAGCGCTGACAGACCCTGTAGCCACAAAGCTGCTCAAGCTCTGTTTTCTCCATCAGTGCAGAAATTGCTCCCTGTTTAAGTGTTTACACCACAGCCTATAGAGGACATTGTCTGAGAAATTAGTGAGGATTATAACACCCCAGTTATCCCACAGCTCAGCTGCTCTCATTTCTGCTTCATTTTGTTTCCTTCCCCTCCCCTCAACCCCTTCGTTCTCCTGGTTTACCCTCCACTCATTAATTTTCTCTTCTTGGTATTTTTTTCTCCTATGCCTCTTTTTTTACTCGCTTTCTCCAAATCAATTTTCCTCCCCTCCCCCTGCCCTGCATTTTCTGGCGGAGTTTTGGACTCTGAGTTCAGTTTTATTCTTCCCTGGAGAAATGACTTAATGCTTTGGCTCTAATGAGCAGTTTGCTAACTGTGAGCCCTTGCTGCTTAGTCTGTGTGGAGATGTGCATGCCAGTAATTGGGAGCCCCATTTTTCTTCTGCCTTGCTTTTTTGTGTCGTATCCCCTCCCACCCCCCCTAATTCTTTTCCCTAGTCTCATTTAGCCATATGATGGCTGAAGAGAGCAGAGAGTCAGACAGCTTGGTAAGAACTTTTGTATTAGATCACCACTGTTCAGGCACTGAAGAGAACAAGCTCAACAGCTCAGGGAGCACGGACTGCAACGGGAATGGGCCTCCCGAGCCTATATAAGGTTTCCCCTCTGAGGATATTTTCCCATTTATTTTGCAAGCAGATTAAGCTGCCCATGGAGTGCATATGCTCTGCGGTGTGGACACTGCTCTGGGTTGCCATCTGCAGAGGTATGTGTCAGCTGAGCCTTGCTTTCCCAGAGCTTTGGCTGGATGAAGCCAGCCTGCTCACCAACAACTTTCCAATGTTCCCAGCTCTGACCAATTCCCCTCTACCTCATAAACACAGGATTTCTCTAAATTTTAAAGGCCCTCGGGTGCCCTAACTTGATCTGTTCCGTTCAACCACTTCCTGTAAACAGACATTTATGGTAATTTTAGTGGCCACCAGGGTCCTTTCTTTATTCAAAGTGAACCTTCGCTCCCAAATGTCTAGACTTTGACCTCCTCTCTCCCCAGTTTTCATGCTTAAACTCTGGAATATTTCTTATTCCAGAGTTTGCTTCTGAAGTGCCTAGTCCAGCCAGTCTAGTTGTTTCTTCCAGTCTTCTCAGATGCTGAACATCCTTCTGGTGAGACATGAGAAGACACTTCCTTTAGGAAAGTACTCACAAGATACCCCATCAGGAAAATGATGAGATTCAGTGCACTGCAGCCCCCTACAAAAAAGAGGCTGAGAAAACAGAAAGGATCTTGGCTGCAGCTGGCTTGAAAAACTCAAGAACACCACAGAGCCACTGATGTTTCTAGAGCTCACATAGTTCACATATCAACAAACCATGGAACTAGGCACATCCCAGAGATATGCACAAGTCTCTTGGGTGGCCTTTTCCAAGTCACCTAGTGGCTACTATACTGTAGAGGAGGACATGCTCATGACTCATTTCTTGTGATCCACCAGGGCCTAGTGCTCAGTGAAACTCCATGTGCACCAGCCAAATGGTTGGCCACTGGGGCAGTGCAGGCAGCTATCTACAAAATCTAGCTATTCTCTGTTCATTGCTTTGTGCCATGCCATGGTTGCATCCAAGACCCTGATTGATTGCTGGGAATCCACATGCAAGACCTTTATTCTGAGTGTGTTCCCAAGAGCTGTACACAACAGCAACCATCATTTCATTAGCATACAGCCTGGGCTTTTTGTCTTGAAAATGCAGCTTTTCCTTCAGTCAGACACTACTACATCCTCCACTCCAAGCTATGAGTTGCTAAAAAGACCTAAAGCCCATCATTAATAGAATGCATAATTTAAAACTTTTCAATCAACCTGTTAACAAAGTTGATTAGCAGTAGTCATTTAGGGCTACAAAGTCCCAAATTCTTATTTGGCTCTGCAAGTTTAACCAAGATGTTAGTGTTGTTGTTCTCAGGAGACAGTAAAAGTTTTGGTCTAGTGTTTCCACAGCTGAGGGCTACTGTGCCCCAGACTGCTTCTGCTGTTGCCTGGGGCTTTGTATCTCACTCTCTCTGGGAACTGGATAAGGTGACTACTGTCCTCCCATAGACTAAGCCCATCACAGGTGGTGTTCTCATATTATCATGGATTAAAGCATCGTTTTCAAGAACTGGAGCAGAATCCAGCAGCATGAATCCCATCTTTTTTTTTTTCACCTTATTTGATTTTATTTTTTTCACTTTGGCAGGTCTCTAGTATCTCTGAAATTGTTCTAATTAGACAGTGCCTAATTGTTTGGACCATTCTTGGCTTTAGTTTTCTACTCAGCAAAACATCAGAGGGTGACAAGCCATGCTGACAATCTGCAACTTAACAGAACTAAATATGGATCAGACTCTGACTAAGTGTTCTTTTTTATTTATTTTTACACAATTTACCACCCATGTGTTGTATTAGAAATAGTAGTAATTAGCAGTTCATGTCCAAACCCCAAATTCACTTGTGTTTGAGCTCATGGCCACAGACTGGCATATCAAACCTCATGACACCAGTAGTGCCATGTAAAAGAAAATTAGATTTGACAGCTGCTTAAATTGCAATAGCATACACTAAGGGTATCTTATGTTGGTGCTGAACAAGTACATAGTGTTTTTGCAGCTAGCACAAATAAACATGTGCTTACTTTTCCCCATGGAGCAATTATTCTTTTGCCAGGGGAAATGTCTCCCTGCTCTTTTTAATGCCATGGTTTTTTTCCTGTAGTAGGTTAGGACTCAACAACCTCACACTTTGAACAAAATTCCACCTTGTAATGAGATCTTACCCTCAAACCGAGGTAAAGGGATGTCTTAGCTATTCTCAGCTAGTAGTCTGAAGAGTATCCCCAACTGTAGCTCCCGTAGTCAGAGTGTTTTTCTTTTGAGAACCACCATGTTTTTGTTTTGCTTTTATTTTAGAGTAAATATCATGTTTGTTATCTATTTCTGAACTTTGCTCTGCTGTCCTTTGATTTAATGTTCTAAAACATCTCTGAAACCACTGAATCTTTCCCAGTTTTGTCTTTAATCTTCAAATTTTACTTTTGTACCTAAAAAAGAAATATATGTATTGTACAGCATGAGAGGTTACCAGGTCACTTTTGGCAATGTTAGAAAGGTTTTATGGTCAGTTCAGCTAACGCTGGCCTCCCATAAATAAAGAAGTGAAATTTTACACCTGTGGACCAGGGCCAAAGCTGCCTTTTCTATTTGAACATGCTGACGCTCTGTTTTTGTTGGTGTGTGTGACATATAAGCCACTGGTCTCCAACTCTGACCACACTGGTATAGGAAAGCCACACTTTTACCCTCCTCAGAGGCATTTGTGGACAACTTGCTTTTGCATTTACTGTTACAGTCTCCTGGCTGGGACTCCAGACTCTTTCCTTGACCCCTTTCAGTTCTCCCACCCATTGAAAGTTTGCACTCAGTGTCTTCTGGACATCTCTTGGTGGTCACTTCTCACATTCCTTTCTGAGCTTCACAAGCACATCACCTTTGACTCCTTTCTCTGAGCCTTCTTCCCTTGCAGGCATTTGCTGATCTGTCACACTCTGTATCTCTGTGATCTGAGTTGCTGCTTCAAGTAAAGGAGCTGGTAACAAACTTTCCTATGTACTGGTTCAAGGAGTCCCTCTGCAGCTTGCTTGTCTCTTGGGCCAGGAATACTAGTGTTTTTCTGACCATGCAGAAATCTGTCATCACATCTTACTGCTTTAATATCTCTCCCTATTCTTTTTTACACTACGAAGAATTTATATTTGTAATGCTTTCCCTGATACTCTAGCAACATGAACTCTTTCTTAAGATGCCCAAGGACCTCTTCATCCTCTTCCACAGTTTCTCCCCAGATCAAGATGGTATGCAGAACACTCCCTAGCATACAAAAGTAACCACACTACCTGGAATACTATATACAGCCCAAATCACAGCTTGTAACATAAAAATATCTTAAAACTTGTAACATAAAAATCTAGCTCATATATATACTTTTCAGTGGAGGTAAAATGACTTCATTTTTACAGTCACCTGTATGTAGATAATTTTCAGCAGTATTCAGTACAAAGGTATAATTCTCCTTTATTGGCTGGGGAGTCCTTTCATCTTGACTTACAGCAAGAACAGGCATTGATCCTATGATTCTATGGAAAAACCGTAGTGCTACCGTTGTATTCTAATACAGATGCTCTTTTGGAATGTACAATGCTTAGCAAAGTGGTAGGAGGCTTCCTTTTGAATTTTTTCCTCTTCTTTCAGAAAAAGACTATCACAGTGTGCAGTCCGATCACACTGTCTTTGCTTGACGCTGACTGAACACTGTACATCATTCTGCTTCTGCTCGGTTTTTCCCCCAGTGCCACTGAAATCTCTGTCATGTTTCATAAGCTTCTTCCCTTCATCCCCTCCAGCATCACACCACCACCATCACATTCTGCACAAACCTCTACAGTCTGAACAACCAACCTCACTAGTTGTGTGCACAGTCCTTAGTGAGGGCTGGGTAATCTGCACAGTTCTACGTGTTTTTTTTTTCTCTGCCTAATTCTGTTCCAGAAAACATCCAGGCAAACTGTGACAACAACAGTAGCCAGCAAAGCCCTCTCTTACCCATACACACTTTTGATGTGCATTAAATTGTTTGTTAGATACTTCTGTAGCTGTTTTTCATCCTGAAAACTATTTGCTTTGCCAGCTCACTTTCAGTAGCCTATGCCTGTTCATTTAACAAGGTTATTTCCAGTCTCTGAATGATTGACTGAACTTTTTATAACTAGAAAGGATAACAAAGCAATTTCAAGGCAGAGGCACAAATATTCTAGAAAATACTTTGGAACTAATCTTATGACATGTTGATCTTCTCTAGACTTGGTAACTTATCTCAGGGGAGCTCCAGACTGAGCTAAGCATAGCCCTTAGTTCAGTGTTCATTGTATTCCCCTATTTCCTGTAATTTTTTGTAACTGAAATCTATTACAGCCTTAATTATATTAGCCACTGTTCAGCATATCAAACCATGGAACTTGGTTTCTTTCCTTAATAATATGGAAAATTTAATTTAGCTTTTAACATGACAACATCAGCTACAGGATTACTAACTATGATTCAGTAATTTAGATACAAGCCACCACATAGCTGTTGCTTTTTTAGTCTAGCCTTGAAGAATAATGAGAAACTTATTTCTTTCACATAGTAGATTATTTGTAGTCTGCTTGGACTTTGTAGCTTATAGTCACTGACCTCAACCACATCATGCTGGATCTTCTTCATAGCTATATGAAGACCAAAAATTTTAAAAGGTGGTATAAAAATAATAAGAAAAAATGCCCCTCACACCAGGCATAATAGATTTTTTTGATCTTCATTTAATTATTTTTTAACACAGTGAGTGTTTACTTGAATGTCTGGAAGCTATTCTTGTGTAAAATACATATGAATTAGCAAAAACTCTAATCATAGCCTATACTGATCTCAAGATTTTCTAGTGGGATTTGTCATTGTTCTGCTTATTTCTAATTGATTTTAAATCATTACCAACTCACAAAAGTATGGGTAAAGGCTTCTGATCTCATGTGTTCTCAGCATTATTCATATTACAATGTCATAGACTTTCATGCTTTTTCATGGGGGAATACTCATGTCTGAGAAGATCTAAATAAAACTTTATGATGCCTGAAAAAGCTCAAAGCAACATTCATGTCAAACAGAAAGGCTGACTCCCATCTAATTCCTATAAATTTAGGCATTAAATTCCAGCTTCTGAGCAGCAATAAAGACAACAGAATTACATTTAACTGTGTCTCACAGACAGCCTGACACAGAGGAGAACTGGAGCACTCCTGCCTCGCCTCCTGGTGGCTCAGAGCATTCCCCAGTGCTTTGTGTACCTTGTCTGCCGTCTGGTCACAGCTTCCTCTCCAACCTACTGTCAGATTTCATCATCAGCCACATTTCACTTCAAAATGATGTGAAAATGGATGAGTACTGTTTCCATATTTGTGCCTCCCAGCTTCCCCAGTGTTCCTGGAACACGTGGGAAGCATCGTAGTCTCAAAGCTGGTACAGACTTACAGTGACTCCAGGTAGCAACATGTCAGACAGAATTATAAAGCTATTTTACAATAATGCTCTTCTAAGATATGTATAAAACTCTGATATTTTCATTTAGTAGACCAAAGCATACCTATATTCTGTGGGATTCACACTGGAAGTTTCTTATTCTTGTTTTATTTTTGGAGGAAAGAAGCATCTACTCAGCCTGGAGAAGAGAAGACTCGGGAGATCTTACAGCAGCCTTGCAGCACCTCTAGGAGGCCTATAGGAGACTTAGAGAGGGACTTCTTATAAGGGCATGTAGCAACAGGACAGTGGCTTCAAATTGCTTTAGTTAGACATTAGGAAGAAATTTTTTAGTGTGAGGGTGGTGAGACACTGGCACAGGCTTCCTCAGGAAGCTGTGACTGCCCCCTCCCTGGAAGTGTTCAAGGCCAGGTTGGAAGGGGCTTTGAGCAACCTGGTCTAGGGGAAGGTGTCCCTGCTCATGGCATGGTGTTGGAACTTGATGGTCTAAAAGGTCCCTTCCAACTTAAACTATTCTGTGGTTCTATGATTCTATCTCTTCCCTCCTGAGCTGGGGAGATTAACATGGAAAACAGCCTTAAACTTGGAAATGGAATAGCAAGATACCTGTTAATGAGGATTATGAGTTTTTGTAACTTTTAGGGAAATTATAAGATTATTTCTATTTGAAAATTTACTTGTACTCAGATACATAGTACTGATAGTATTAATTAAGCTCCATGTCAAGCTGAAGGTATGGACCTCTAGGTTATGTACCTCTTCCCAGTTATATTTAAACATCAGGTACATTTGAAGAACGGTGCCACAGCTGAGGAATAGAACTGCTTTCCCAAAGCTATAAGTCTACTTTATAATATTATTGTAATCATAATTTTATATGTATATAAAAAAATCTTCAAGGACAGAAATTAAAGGACACAAAATTGGGAGCTGCTTATGGAATATTAACATGTGACTGCAAACTCATTATTGTGTAGGACACCATCTCCATCAGCTTGCAAGAAGGCCTGAAATCCCACCCCAGGAGGAATCCCAGCTGAACAGTTAGAGAAGTTTTCTTATGCAGGATACTCATGTCATCTGCTGCAGGACATGACAGGCATGAAGAAGAGTAGGAAGAGAAATGTAAGAAGACATCCTTTATACATTATGGATTTAACTAAGTTGCAGGAAACAACAAAGCAATTTTTAAAAGGAGAAAATTGTTAGGTTGTTTACCAGACTGGGTTGACTAGGTTCACAGTTTATGATCTTACCTGTGGGTTTATATTCTCCTTTGACCCTCTGTTTCCCCGCCTCCTTCTCCCCAGCTTGTGTTCTGTTCCTGGAATCATCTCTATGCTGCCTGCACAGCATCCGGTGTAAATTAGCTTCATCTCCTTTCCTACTTACTCAAGTGATCTAAATGGCCCCTCTGCAAAAGGTGATTCAAGGGTTGTCTTTCTCCTATGTAGTTATTTATAAAATGTCAACCCAAGCTCAATCTAATGAATCTCAACCTGCACTGCATTCAGCAAGAGAGAATTCATCTTCCCTCAGTCTTCCTTCCCCGTGCACACCTTGCTGGATTTCAAGTCTGCTTATACTCCTTGTGCCTTTTGTCTCTGAAGTTAAAACTTCATTTCTGTTAAGTTAATGATTCAGGAGTATGGGAAAACACAAAATTAATTTTTCTGGCCTGCAGAAAGTGCTAAGCTGAACACAATGGTATCTAATAACAGAAATGCCAGTGTGACTGGCAGCTGACCAGGGTCCATACTGACTCCAGTGCTAAACAGAGCAACACATGCTGAGCCCTCTTTCTTTGGCCAAGTCTGAAGACTTTTGCTTCACACCCAGCCCCATCATGCTTGGCATGAATGAGTGGGGAGACCCTGTGAGGTCTGGACATAATGGGATCTCCGTCTGCAAGGCTCACTTTCTCCAGGGTGACCTCCTCCCTCTCCACCATTCTTCTTTCTGTAGATTTAATTTTCTGTAAAGTACACACTTTCCATTTCAACAGCCAGGATATACAAACATGAGCTAAGCTCCCACCCTTGCCCTAGCTAGAAAGGAGAGCTTCTGTTATTGTTGTCTTTGCAGAAGAAAGCTGCTCAGATCACAAGGTGTGAGATTGAGGGGGCACAGGAATTACCCTCTGTGCACCACCACTTCTGAAAACAGACTGCCTGAGCATGGCAAACAGGAGCAGTCAGAGGGAAGCAGTCAGAGGTCAAGAGCAATATGGTCCAGTTTCAGAAAAGCTAGGAATTCCTTTTCAGCAGCTTTCCTAGCTTTAAGCAGGCTGGCACAACCCCCCTGTCCAAAGGTCAGAGCCCACCAACCTACAATGCCCTTGACATTTTCACAAATGGAGGGAGGATGGGGATGAAAAGTCTTCCTTTCCCATAATCTGGATTCTTTCTGGCCTATGAAACACTGCACATTACATGCAGTGTAATGCATGCAGGGCAATGGTGTAAAAATACTGCCAGTGCCTGGAAAAAAGCTAAATGCTCCTTTTGCTCCTTTTTGCCTATGGAGAAAAGGTGGGCTGGAGCTGCAAAACTTCTGACCCAGTCCTTTCAGGTACACCAGCGAACAAGACACATCCCTTCACACACCAGGGGTATTTTAATTTTTTTGTCCTGTTGAGATTTCTGCATAAGTAGACAAAAGAGTGCTCTCCTCATGGTTAGCAACCTACACGACTGGTCCGAGGCAGCGAGACTTCAAGGAATCCCAGCAGAACCCATTAAGCAGTTTATCCTCAGACAGATAAAATGCCTATCACATAGTTACTGCTCTCAGATCTTTTCAATGAGACCTCAGAGACTGAGATCATTGCTGGGCTTAGTGGAAAGTAAAGACATCACGATGCTAGTGGTAAGAGCAGAAGTTTTCCTCGGTGACTCTGGTTAAGTTTTTTTCCAGACTCCCTTCTTCACAGAACCTTTTTTTATGGCAGCCCAGCCTACAGAATAGTTACGTGTGTATGCTGTGTTCTCCATGACGGTCCTCTGAGAGGAATTGACATATACAATATATTATATATATATATATACAATATATTTATAATCTGATCAAACAGAGAAGGTGTTGTTTTTAAAATTCAAGAGAAAAGGTTTTCTGAAAAAAAAAAAATCCTTTCATTTCAGATCAAAGGAGCAGAGCTGGAGGAAGTTTTCTTGATGAGAATTATACATTTGTCAAAAAAGTCTCTGCCTAGGAACAAATTTTATTTTGCAGATATATTTTTAATGTGCATTTTTCCCAGATCAATTAAGTGTGTATGTTTTGCCATGTTTTTTTGTTTGTGTCATGTTGTTCTGCAGTTTTCGGGTATTAGATAATTAGGCTGTTACTTCTTTCTTCCTTTTTCTTTGCTAATTTCCTGCCTTCCCTCTCAATCCTTTATTCACCAGAAAAAATTTTTAACAATTAAGAATCTTGAGAAAGTGGAAGAGGAGCATTTTGACATAAAGCAAGAAAAATGGATAAATTTATTTTGCTTTTGACAAGCACACAATAATGAGAAAGATTTCTTTGGTGCTTTCTTGCTTGCTTTTCCACTTTTTTCTCTCTTCTTTTTACAGAGGGACAGGAAAAAGAAAAGAAAAAAAGGAGAGAAAACTAAAACCCATTTCTCTTCAGGAATCAAATTTAAATGAAAACTTCAACATGAAGTGAAATAAAGGAACTTATTTTATTTTGATTAGACTTTTTCTCCAGAAGAAGTTTTATGAGAATATTGAATAATTTTTAAGGAGTTTTTCATATATAAAGTGCCTTTTTGAGCTTATGTTTCAAAGAAGTATGGTTGGCAACAGTCAGACTCCAGGACAGATTTCACCCATACATCTACAGAAGGAACATAATTTATCAGAGCAATTACCAGACATATAAATCTAGCATGGGACCGACTATAAGTCACAGTATAGACATTAATTTATGCCAATCAGTAATAAGTGACTTCTTAAAGCACAACAGGAATTTACCTCAAATAGGAGAGACAGTGTGAGGAAGGAGTGATTTTATTCAGAGAGATGACGGATTTACCATCATCAGATTTTCTGACTGCAAACAGGACTGCAGCTCTTCACATATTTAAGGAGTTGTAATAAAGGCTGAGACATTCTCTATAGAAAGGAGATGAAATATTATCAGGAGGGCTTAATAAGGTTGCTCTGAAAAAGAACAGATGGTTTTACACAACTGCACTTGCAGCAAAGCTTAGCAAAAGCTGAAAAATATAATTTTGGCTAGTATTTGTGTAACTTTCCAAATTAATTCACTGTGGCCATGCTTATACTGCTGCTTCATTCATTTCCCATGAACATCAGAGCGATCAAATTTTACCCACATAAATTCCTGCAGAAGGCACTTTTTCAGCTTGCTTCCTCACATACTCAGCAATGATGTATTTTAAAGTTGCCCCCTGAGTTTAGAGTCTGATTTGAAACTTGGTCTTGGCTTAAGAAAATCAGGGAAAGTCTTCCAAAGCCCCTTACTAGAGCCGTGGTGTTGCAGCTTTTCAGCTTATAGAATCTTATGTTACTTCTTGAAGTAAGGATCCACGACAGTTTTTACACTGTGTGACTGTGATTACAGAAAATTAAAAGAAACTCTGCACTGGTCTACTGAATTTCACATGAAGTAATATTTACTAAGGAATGGTGGTGTGGTATGCCGTGGCTCACTCAGAAGGAGGATTTTTTTGTGTTTTGTTTTGGTGGATTTTTCTTTTTTTTAATCTTATACAGGATGATAATCTGAGTTCTCTGATACCTTTTGCCAAGCTGCAGCAGCTTATTCAAGCCCTCTCAATGCTAATTTGAACAGCACACATATTATAAAACTTGAAACGCAACATTACTAGTTAACAATATTTCAACTGTGAAGTAATCCATGACTACAACTCCTTGAGTGAAATGGGAAAACAATAACAGAATAGCTCTGAATGAGGTGTGTCTTGGAAGTAGAGTGTCGTTGGTGAAGAAATGACCAAGAGATGGAGCAAGAAGCAGGGATAAGTTACCAACTAAGCTCTCATTTGCAACTTGCTCATCAATATCTCCCTGCATGACCTAACCTGGCCAGTCCTTGGGGTGAAGAACCTTACTATGCAAGTTCTATATATACACATCAGGGACTAGGAGCCTTTCTGACATTTGAGTAAGAAACAGCAGCCACTTTTTTTCATTCCAGAAGAACCACAGAACAAAGCAGTTTTCCTGTTTTAGCTGAGGGAGGGAGGAAAGGAGAAAAGCGGATGTTAACACGTCCATCTTGAGCTTTTCACCTTGTACCATCAACCATGTGTTAAGTATGAGACACCTGTGAGTAACAGCAGACATACTGCCAACACTCTGAGTTCCCAAGGGAGAAGGCTGGTATTTCCTCATCTTCTGGGGAGTGAGAAATGGAGAGTGAAAACTGCATCCCTCTGAGAAGATACTGCCACATCCCCCTAGAACAGGCCACTGCTGTCACTACAAGGGTGAGGCAGACTTCCTGATGTGATGAAAGACACATGGTGAAAGAAGGATCACTGGATTATCTGGCTGAAATGCAGAGCCTGACCCCAAGGGCACTTTGTGAACAGCACTGACACGTCAACACCGGGGACCTGACAGTGACAGCTTTGAACCCTTGAGTGCTGTCCTGCACTGAACTTCTTTTGGTTTTTGCCCTTTCTATCTCTGTCCTTCTCTTTCTAGGGATGGTGGTTAGGCAAACATCCACCATCACCTGGAGGAGAAAGGACAGCCAGCTTGTTCTGCCACCCACCCTCCAAAGACATGTAGCCTGGCACTCTCATGTATGGTGGCTGAGCTGTACTTGCCAAATGTCATGCTGTTTTGACACCAGGACCATTTTCACAGCCTTACAGTCAACTGTAGGAAGTTATTGCAGCACTTAACTCCTGTGGATCCCACAGCATAGGGCATCCCCTTCGGCACCATCACTAGTCCATATCATATGAGGTGCATCATATGTTCATATATTGCCTAAGCTGTCCTACTGAAAGGATGGTCTTCTTGGGCCACCCTGACCCCAGAAGTACCCTTCTCACTGTCTCTCCTGAGACGGTGCAGCATGAGGAGATTGGTGCTGCACTGGATATGGTGCAGCACCATATGCCCATCTCAGAGCAGAAGCCATCTACCTCCATCATTTCCCATCATTTTCCTCATCCACACCTCACCAGGTGCTCTATGAGGGTTAACACTAACCCAGAAAGTCTGTGCTTTCACTTCAACCAACCTTCTTCTTCACCTGTTATTTCTGAATGCTAAACACTTCATTAGTGAGGAAATCGTTCAGTTATGTATCTTGGATCTCAAAAGAAAACCCCATGGTAAGACAGCCTTTCTAAATTAAATAGTCCCCAGTTCTGCCAAAATCTTTATTTTCCTTCAGTATGCCTACACTTTCACTTCTGATGAGAGGTGTTAGAGGGTAAAAACCAAAGCACTTTGATACACCCTGTTACAGACAAAGCTGCAAGAGCAAAAGCCTCCTCCCTCCAGCTTTGCCCAGGCACTTCAGCTCCCGCCTGGTGTTCAGCCTCAGCTCCTTCTCTGCAAGTCTCAAAAGGATTTTTTAGATCCCACCTGCACGTGGCTAACCAACTGAGACTGATGAAGCAGCTTGGTGCCCTTCCTGGTGTTGTATATCTTTGGGACAGAACTACACACCTCGACCTATTTCACACAGACCTGTAAGAGCAAATGTTATGATTGCAGCTTGCAGCCACTGTGAGCTTAGGGTGGATTTCAAACCATAATCTAGGGGTGAAAAGACATGCATTCCAGGAAGCATTCCAGATCGCACAGAGCTGAGTTCACTGGGAAAAAATCTTGGATCAAGCCAGCATTAAAGGGATCACTTTAAAAAAGAAGGAAAATACAGGCTTAGTATCAGGAAATATTTGCTAGCAGGGAGCTTTGTTCAAATGTGCAGTTTTCTCCCAGAGGAAGAGATGGGGCTTCCATCACTGCAGTCAGCTAAAACTGACAAAGCCCTGAAGAATAATTTGCTTGTATTGGCTGGAGGGATGTATTAGATGGGATAAGAAGTCTTTTCTCCACTTCTAAATTTCAATTGCTCCTCTTGAACCTTCTTTTCTGTATGCTTGCTCTCCTCAACTGAGTATTGCAGGAATGGATTTCTGCTAAGTGAACACAGAGGAGTGGAAGAGGCACAGAGACCAGTCTGAATTTCAGTGTGGGCCTGAGTCCAGGAAAAAAAAGGCTTCCCAAGGCTGGTAATTAATTTCTAATTTAATTATTAGCTTAATATCAAACACCTAAAAGCAACAGTTATCTGTGCATACTGAAGCCATCTATTTTGGGGCACTGTCTGCTTTAAAACTGCAGCTCTAATGCTGTTAGCAGATGGATGTGTGTTATTGCAGTATAGGGAACTGGAAATTCTCCATATACCAAGCTATAAATATTTCTGTGACATTTATTATCCTCACTTGAGTTCAGGTGCTAAAATACTTGGACTGAAGTCATGTTTGTAGCAGAAAAAGTCAATCTTGAATCTTACCTTGTTGCTGTCTAGATTATTAAGAACAGACAAAGACAGCAGGGAAAGGGAGTCCCTCACTTAGCAGAGGTCATGCAACCCTTGAATCAAATTAGCTGAAGTTTCGACTCATTTAATGATACCAGTTCTCAAACACTCCTTCTCAGACAATATGATAGATGACTTCACCAGGGCTTTTCTTATTCTCTGTCTCTTTATTTCCCCCCCCCCCCATTTTCTTCCCCTTCTTGGTGTGTGTGCAGTAGGATTGCATTTGCAGTCATGAATCTGAATCCCAGTTTTGCCAGCTGCATTGGATTGTAAACTCCAAGTCTTATGAATCTCAATTTTGATTGCCCTAAGGGAAGTGTTGGATTATGTAAACCAGGAGATAATAGCCCTTATAAAATCCCTCCAATAAAATAAAATCAAGGTGTATGTGTCATGGTGGATTAACAGACTTGCCTTTTCCTTTTTTTTATTTTTTTTCTGTTTCAGGCTCCCGATTGCAGTCAACCAGAAATGCACAGCACAAGGGAAAGGGGAACATACTTGCATTAGCAAATCATACAGAGATGTGTGACAATCTGTAAAATGATAAGTCTGTGTCCTATGGTGAAGAATAAATTGAAGAGAAATTAAGAGTTCTCTGCCTAGCAGTACTCAGTTTATGCAGTAGCAAAGAGCAGCTATCTGAAACAACCAAATCCAGTGGCCTGATATGGCATTTGTACAGTAAAAAATAATTACCATATCATTCCTTCAAAACCTGTAGGGAAACTTCTAATAACTAAACTCCAAATTTACTTCTGACAACTAAAACTTTTACCCATTGCTACACTTTGAACAGCACAAGATCCCCCAGCTATTCACTGTATCAGAGGTGTGTTGTTAGCTCAGAAAGTAAGGTCCTGGCTGTCCAGTCATTCCCAGCATATCCTCACCACCCCCATCTCTACCCCACCCTGCCTATGGTGCCTAGACAGATAACAGGGACCTATCTGCTGAGATGTTGGAGGAAATCCTTGATTTTTGTTTAATAAAACAACAATGCCTCATTTTGTTTTGGGCAACTGGTGAGTAAGATCTGCAACACTGCATTCGTCAGACATTAAGAGTTTGGAGGGACCTAGGTCACCAGTCATCACCATCAGCTAAGTTACCCCTGTGGACTATATGTCCCATGATATCCCACTATCATGAAGAGGAGGTCCTGTCCTCTCTAGAGTAGGGATATAAGACATTAAATAAGGTCAGACACAGATGGGCTTTCCAAGTCTCTTTTTATGCAGACCATATGAGTCAAATATTAGCAATATCAGCAATAGGGAGGGTCTATGAAGCAGCCCAAAGAACTGGGGTTCTGGTCCCCAGGACCCTGGGCTGGATCTACAGGTCAAGGGTGATGCTCTGGTGTCCTGCTCTGAGGACACTGTGCAGGTGCAATCTGCCAGTCCCAGGCCAGAGGCTGCCAAGCCCAACACTGAGGAGGTGCAGTTCCATGACATCCCCCAAGTGCAAGTCAGTGTTAATCCAAAAGTAAATGACACATTTTGAGTTGTTCAAAAGGTAAAGTTTTCAGAACTTATTGTCCCCTGCAAACTTTCAGCACCTCAAACTTTGTGGGGTTTTTTTCCCCCTCGCTATTTTGGGGATGAAAAACAGATGTCAGCAGCAGTTCTGTCTGTTCTCCAGGTTACTGTCAGTTTACATCTGCCAAATAGGGAGTCACCAAGACATGACATTGCTGACAGCATAGTTCTGCTAGTGGCTCACAGGTTGCATCTGGTTCATGATGGACAGGATGGGGCCACTGGAATCACAAATAAACCCCAAATAACTAAATAACTCTTCCTTCTTCTACTCTCCAACAAAGATATCCCAGCTGCTGTTGCTGGTGCTACTGGGTTGGTCCTCAACAATGACATGGTTGTGCTGCAGGGTTGGGATGGGAGGATGAGGGGTACTGGTTTTAAACTGGAAGAGGGTAAATTTTGATTCAATACTAGTAAGAAATTTTCTAGTGTGAGGGTGGTGAGGTGCTGGCACAGGTTGCCCAGAGAAGCTGTGACTGCCCCATCCCTGGAAGTGTGAAGACCAGGTTGAATGGGGCCTAGAGCTACCTGATCTAAGTGGTAGGTGCCCCTTCCCATACAGAGGGGCTGGAATTTGATGATCTTTAAGGTCTCTTCAAACCCAAACCATTCTATGATTCTATGATATTGGGGTAGGAGGTACAGTCAGGGTAAAGGATCCCTAAAAGACGGAGTCAGATACCAGACCACACTTATAAAATCTGGTTGAAAGTACAAAACTGTCTCAAAGGGGAGTTGATAATACTATTTCTAGCATTACAAACTTGTTGAATATAGCAACCCAAAATAACATAGAAACAAAACAAAACAAATACAACAAAACCAAACAAAAAACCCAAACCAAACACAAACAAACAAATAAAAAAACGCAACAAAAAACATGCCTGTGTAAAGCTCTGCAAGAAATTAACCTTTGTAAGAAACCTACCATGGGATGCAGTAAATTCTCCACCACTTGGGTCTTAAAATAAAGCTTAAACAACTTTTTTTTCTTGCAAGTTGTTGGAGTTAAGGCTGGATTTACTTGGTGAAATTATTTGGCACACACTATGTGGGAGGCCAGGCCAGGCCAAATGATCATTAAAGTCCTTTCTGGCTTTACAGTCTATGAAATTACTAACCCGAGAACCGAACCCTTGAGCTTGACCATATTGCTAGTGGGTGAAATAACTCCACAAGGTGTGGACAGACAGCCTACAAGTAGTAAAAGTCTTGTTCTACCAGGTGCAGATTAAGGGTGGGCATCTGTCCATAAGGAATGCATGTTGCATTTGCTGCTTCTTAGCAGCACAAAAATCCTTTACTGGTGTTGAGAGGGAAAGACAATCCTGTAGGATAAAACACCATCTTCACACATGGGTTATTTATGGCTGCTAACATGCCTGTGTTAATGCTGAGCTGTTTTCCCACCTCCAGGACTAGTTAGATAACTTCTATTGCCAGATTCCCACCAGCCATCTTAGCTTCATAAATAAAGACTGCAAGCTGTTCTGTGGGACAGATTGCTTGGAAATGGGGACACTCTTGAAAAAGGATGGAAAGAGTTTTAAACTTTTGTCCAAGGTAAACCCTTCCTACTAAAACAACATTGTGAAACTTTGGAGAAGTATCCACCATCAGCTGCTCATTCTGCTCTTTCCTTTTGAGTCCCCCATTCCTGTTCTGAAATCATGGCAGTTTTTCTGAGAGACATCTCCTTCTATAAGAATCTCTCATTCTTTCAGCCTCTAATTCATTTGTGCCAGTCTGTGCTCCCAGAGTCCCCTATAATAACATGCTTACTCCCAGGCCCATCCCCTTGTCAGAACAGCACACAAAGGATAGGAGGAAGAGGGTGTTTTCTAGAGATGCATTGAGAAAACAGGAGAGCTTGTTCCAAACGCAGGTCCCATGTTCCAAACACAGGTGCTCTGAGGTTGGCAAGTTGCCTTGAACTTACAAGTAGTTGTAGCTCAGTTCTCCACACAGACCACATCTGAAGGTCCATCAATCTTGGTCCAACATTGGTCCTAGAATTTCAGTAGTGTCTGCTGAGGTCCTAGAAGTAAAGTATTTTATTTCTCTTGACATTCACCAAAGTTTCAGAAGGGTTAAAAATTTAAACAATCCTGAAGCAGAAGCAGGGTGAAATGAGTAGCTGGAGATTGATGCAAAATAATTTTACTGATCCAACATGTTTCTTTTGAACTCTTTCAACGTTTTCATTATTCCCACAGTTGTCTCCAGCACTGCGTGGCCAACTTCTAACTATTTCTACTATCTCAACAGGAATTTCTTGCAGTTCACAAGAGTGTCAGCTGAAAGGAGGAGTGGGAAGTGATTTGATCAACAAAGGCTCCAGTTAATAAAAGTGCTCCAGGTGGCCAGAAGGATAGAATACAGCAAAGTAAAGAGCACTTTATCATGCAATTATTAAAAATGTTTTCACCAGATTTACATAAAGATTGCACTGTCAAGACAGGAGCACAGCCTTAAGTTTACTGTGATTATCCATCATGACTAGTAAGAAAGAAAAGGAGAGGAGGTACACGGAAAGAGAAAGAGAGAAGGTACAGGAAAATAGAATGGAGACAAAGAATTGCATGCTTTCTGGTTTCTGACCTCTGTAAATACGGCCTCTCTTTTTTGCTTTGAGCCATCCATATCAAAGGCATGGGAATTCTCATTGCGAACATCCTTTGGATACCTGTGGAATTTGTTTTCTGGCAATAATGTTGTCCAACTGTATTGGGACTGTTTCTTTCAGAACATCTTGCACTGACTCAGTGATGTGCAGGGCTTTAAAAATCCCTCCTAGAGGGAGAACTGCAGCCACACAGTCTATCCACAGCCACAATAGTGAGGGAAAGTATCTGAGAACCATGTGCACGATCCAAACGATTCAGCACTGACCTTCTAGTGTAGTGTTTATTAGCTCTTAACTATTAGCATTTGCTCAGTGTGCTTCATTGGGTGAGACTGACATAATCCAAGAGTATGGTGTGGCATCTGGATGATGTTATCACACATACTCTTGCATGCACAATCACATTTGTGTGCATATGCATATATGTGACACGTGTGCATGCGTGGGGACCTGTGAGCACAGCACAAAATGGGAAATGGGGCTTTTTCCTTTTCTAGCATTGTAGGTGACAAACCAGGCAGGATGAACAGAATACAAGCACTTCTTTCCTCTCTTGTTGAAAAGGGTGATTTGCCTCCAAATTAACTATTTTTAAAAATGCACAGAAAGATACAGGAATACACACAAAGTGTTAGAGGGAAATGTTTTCATGAATCTGGAGGCTAACAAAAGTACCATGCACTTTCTGAACAGACTTTGCAGGCAGCAGCCCTTCACTTCCAACACTGAGATGGAAGAAGCTGACTTAGCTCATCTTAATCCAATAGTGAATAGACTAATCATTACTCCTGGGCACAACCGTCTTTAGAAACAGAGCTTTGTCCCTTAGGAGAGGGCAGCACAAACTGAGATTATAATCTAGTGTATTGTCTTTCTTTCCACTTCCCTCACCTTGGGAAATGAAAGTAATGTCAGAGTATCATAATCAGAGTTGGAAAGGACACCTAAACTAAACACTGCTCTGTTCACTTGATTACACATTTCTTCTTTCTCTTTTAATGAGCTGTGCTGAACCTGAGAATTGTTGGAAAAGATTTCTGCCCTGTTGGGCAGGATGTTCAGATTAATTTGTTCTTTTTATGAAATATCAGGAAAAAAAATAAAATCATAAAAAAAATATAGTTCAGCTATGTTTCAGGAAAGAGGTTTTGAAGAAAAATACAGTTTCATCCTTAGTATAAATTTAAAACAGGGCTTTCACCAAGAAGTCAGTGCCTCAAATCTTAGGATCAGCAGTGTTGGTTAGAGGATCAGGTGGAAGGGTAGAGGCAGGCTGGGGGAACATCATGGGGAGAAGATGAAAGAGGAACTAGACATAGAAAGGGAGGCTGGGACTGAAGGAAGCAGATGGTGACTGGTAACTGAGATGAGGCTGAGATGAGGGGCTGAAGGGCAGAAGGAGACGGGAACAGGGCAAGGGAAATCTGGAGAGTCACAGACCCTCCCTTCCACGGAAGGGGAAAAGAAACTAAATGTCTGCAATAATTTGAGCCACTGCTTCCACTCCAGGAACGCAGTGTTTGCTGCTGAGACACAGACACCACTGCACAGTGCAAGCTGTATTCTGCATGCAGAATCCTGGCTTTGTCCAGCCTCTGGGATGTTTCTGCTCAAGGATAGATGGGCACCTCTGCACCACTGTCCTGGAGATGGGCAACACAACCCAGGGATGGCAAAGGGTGACTTCAGCACCTCAGGGCAAGGAGAGGGACCCTGACCACACTGAGAAGAGGGACACTGCCAGATTTCTCAAGTGAGGTCCATTCAGGATTGTCTGGGTCTCCTTCTTTAAAAAATTGTTGAAAACCTCCTGGGTAAAGTGCTTGTCTTCTCATTCTATAGTCTATATTAAAGAAATTGACTCCTTCCTACTACATACAGCCTGTGTGCTGCTGTCTGGTGAGGCAAGAGGTAGTGAAGACTCTGGAGACGTGATCCTTGCTGAGAGGAAACCACCACCATTGACACCAGTGTGTGTTGTTACTGCTGAAGTATTTTCAGTGATGTGAAAATCCTGAAAAATCTAATTGTTTCCCTCAAACCCTTTGAAAAGGAGGAATTTTGATTTTTCCATGTGGATTTACATCTCATATGGGGACTTGTTTCAGTATGAATCATAATTATTAATATGTCACATAAAACAAAACAAAACAAAACAAAAAAACCCAAAGCAGAATGAAACCAATTTGTTTGACGCCTGTGATGCTTTTACATTTTTGAGACCTGCTTTTGAGCAAAGGAATATGCCCTCCTGGTGGTCCACATGGGAGTAGTTATTGCTTCTTACAAAGGAATTCCCATATTCTCAATTTGCTGTTTTAAAAACGGAGGAAATCTACACAAAAAGTACATTAAAAGATCATTTGGCTTGTAAAATGAAAGAACAAAAATTAGGATAGACCAAAATTAAGATAACTGAAATTTAAGTTCAGTTTTCTTGCACATGTGCACTATGATGATTAACCTTAAATATAACTATTTCTCCAGGATACCCATCTCTTGCTATTTGCAGATGAATAGTGCTTTGGTAATGAATGAGGGTCGCATAATGAAAAAAGCTGTTGTTTTACCAGAGCTTGCACAACTGCTGAAGAAGACAGGACCTGCAAAATAAATACGACACTGGAGGGGAAAAAGAGAGGATGAGGAAGGCAGAGAGGATCACACTACCCCTTATGGCAACTGAAACCATTCTCAGACAACTGGAGTCCAGCCTTCCTTTTATTACAGAGCTCCTGAGCAATGCCTGTCAAATAATTTCAACTGGGTTTTTTTCGGGGGTGGTCAGTGCATTTCTCCCTCTTCTGTGCACCCAGGATGTGAAGCCAAGCCTGGTTTCCAGAGTGAGTCAACAGGAGCTGTGCTTTGAAGATGGGAGTATGCCATGAAAGGAGTCACTTATTTATTTTTCACTGGACTGCAAAG
This sequence comes from Heliangelus exortis, assembly GCF_036169615.1. Lineage (NCBI taxonomy): Eukaryota > Metazoa > Chordata > Aves > Apodiformes > Trochilidae > Heliangelus > Heliangelus exortis. The sequence continues at coordinate 118,191,566 of NC_092422.1, read as the reverse complement.
CTTGGCACTCACATGATCACGGAGCATGCTGTGTAAAAAGCCTGACCATGGACTAATATCTCTGTCTTCCTACACAGGGCTGAAGAGTGATTGGTAACACAGGGCCAGAGACCACACACTGAAGAATGAGGTTTATACCAGAAAAAATTGAAAAACTGGCCAGTAACTGAAAACTGTGCTCTGAGGAGGGGGGGGGAGGGCATCTTTGGAAGGAAGATTGCATGATCTCACAACAAAAGACTGTAGCATATGCATATTCTACTGGTCACCTTAACTGGGGTATTTCCTAACCTGTGGTGCTGGACTCTGCAATTTAAACTTTATTATAATAATTTTTTACTTGCAGTAGTAAATCTCTTTTCTAAAGCAGATTAAGGATGTCCACATGTTCGTCTGAATCACTGGCAAATCATATGCATTTAAGACCTTTGTTTTACATTCCTTATGACCTTACAGACACATGCTTTGTTGAGCTGTAAAATAGTCTTGAAAGGGTTTATAATAGTTTCAATTCATTATTGTTTTAAACTGGTTTACCCTAAGCTGATGCAAATTTCTTGCAAACATATCTCCCAGGAGACTTTGTGGGAGATTTCCAAAAGGCACAAATAGCTGTTCAAGCATTTAACTCTGTGTGAACCAGAAACACACAAGTTTAATAAACAGGTTGACTTTTTCTTGCTTCCTCTGCTTGCAGCAAACCCATCTGTAATTGCTCAGCTGTTTCCAGACTATTTCAGATCTAGTAGTTTCATCACATTATCTTCAGGAGGAAAGAATTTGGAAGACCATTTATTAACAGAAAATTGCCTTTTACAGTAGAAAAGCTTCACCTTAGACACATTCCTCAAACATGAAGGAATCACTGCCATCATGAACCTATTTTAGCTGTCTCTTCTCTAATCGCTGCTCTGTATATCTTTCTTTTCCTCTCTTTCATTTCCCTAATGTTCTCTTTGTTTTTAATTTGCAGCACCAGCCTAGCCATCTGGAAACAGAAAAAGGAGGGAGAGTTTACAGAGAAACAAACTTTGGGTGCTTCTCCTCCCCGGGTAGAATTCAGAAAGTCACCATGATAAATAAAGTGTGCCATCAGTATTCCTCATTGGCAGCTAATGCTTTTCTTGCAGAACCTTTCACTCTGGGACCTGGCAGCCCTTCAGTCAATACCTTCAGGTTGCAGATGGGCATCTGAGACACAAAATGGGCCAGTGCAGTCTAGGGAATGGGCTAGCAGCAGAGGCAGAAATAAAGCACAGGCCACCTGGCTTCCAGATCCCCACTCCCAGATACATAACAGGCAGCAGCGGATCCCTCAGTTCATGCCTTTAGAAATTAATTTCCTATTCTTTCTGGAGTTATTTAGTTCCCTGTCTGTACATGTGTGCAGTGCCTGCCCAAGGGTGGGTGTGTGGGCGCACACACACTCTCATCCAGTCAGGGTTTAATGATACTGAAAGGGTTTCCTTACTATATTTTGTCATTCACCGGTGCTAGGATTACCAAATACTGCCAGTGAAATGGTGTTTCCCATAATACAGTCTCCAGCCCCATATTCCTTGTTGTCCAGGACACTGCTTTTTTTTTTTGTCCAGGACACTGTTTTTCCAACTCCACCAAGATGAGAATTCATTGTCTACCATGAACATACATGAAGCCTCTTCTGCTCATCTCTTGTCACTGCTCAAGGCTGAGACTACCCATCCAGGACAGAGCTGGCACCCCAACGCCTGCCAGTTCTGCTGGGATCCTCGTACCTGATGGGACTCTTGTCCTCATGGGTTCCAGGGGATGCTGCTCTATATTCATTTCCTTTTACCCTTGTGCATAAGTGGAAGTGAACCTGCATCCCCCAATGCTCCCTGAACCCCAGGTTGAGCATGGGGAGAACGCAGGGAGGACCACTCTGAGTAAAGAATTGAAGGACCGGTGCAGCGGTGTGATGGCTTTTGGTGGGATGAGCTCAAGGGTTTTTTCTGGTAGTATACGGGCCCCATGTGGTGCCTTTTCAGATACATGAAAATATTCACAATCTTCTCCAAGGAAATAAACCCAAATTTGTAATTGCTAAATTATGGTGCTCTTCAAAGGCAAAAATATTCTCTGCAGATAGGAAAAAGACTCACTTGTTCTGTGGACAGTGTGCTTGATATCCAGACATAGGGATGAAATTTGCTAACGGTAAGGAAATGACTCTCCTGAGTCCACAGTCCCCCTTTCCTATTGCAACACAGGGGGTGATTAAGTTTCAGTGCATGACAGGTCTCTAAAAGGGAATTCAGCTATTAAAGTTTGAGCGAAAATTAATACAATCATATAAATGCACTGTTTCCTGCCTGCACACTCATCATCTCTTTTACATTTAACATACTCTGCAATCTAGCTGCTTTCTTCTTCCATCTTCTCTTTACAGCCATCTCTGCACACAGAGGTCACACAGATTCAACAGATCAATTTAGAAACTTATAAACCTAAATGTGTGGACCCTCTGCATAGTGTTAGTGTAATCAGTGAGGAATCAAGGAAAATTAAACAAATAAAATTTACTTTTCATTCTTTTAAATTGCTTCCTGACTTAGTTAAGCTGACTTTAGAGGTGGTCCATGTACCAGCATTCCACTCTCTCTTCTACACCAGCAGATGAGAGCAGTCTTTTTCAGTCTACCATCAGACTTGTCTGCAGAGATACAGAGAGAAACCTTCCAGAGTCCTTGTTCCTATTATACAGCAATTTAAAAAATCAAAATCAAGCAAGCACTCAAAAAAGTTAAATCTCTTCAAACTCTCCTCTTGATAAAGACGTGTGTACAAAACTTGTATTTCTCACATTGAATTAAAGCATTTCCTAAACATTTTTCTCTCTCATTAAATGATTTTTTTCAGAAAAAGTCTACAGTAATTGTATGTCTGTTGGCTAAACAATGTATTTGAAATATTTTAATTTTCTGTTTAAATCTTTTCAGACACACTCTGGAAGAAAGGATGAACTCATATAGTGGTGAGATTCTTCAAGACAAGCACACTACACATACATGCACTTTCCAGTTATGCATATAAGTCTGCCACCTGAAGATGAAGAACTTTTTATTCTTTGAGTATCATTACGGGACACTGCCTGCCTCCCCTCCTTGTGCACTGGGGAGTAACACACAAAGGAACTCATTCCCACTTTCATTTCTTCTGTCTCTGTCATAGTTTAATGCTAGGATGACAATTAACCAAATCACAGATGCTCTCTATTAATCCCCCTCCCTGATAAAGAAAGGAGAAAGAATAAGGGAGAAAGACATGCAAGTCGAAAAATAAACTACACAGCTTTAATGAAACAGTAATGACGGAAAAAGAAAAATTATTAATATATATATAAATATACACATTCCTCCTCCCTTCCCCCCAATAATCATCAGATCCCCACTGAGACTGTGGGGCAGGCCTTGGAAAAGTCCCAGGCTGTGCTCCTAAAGTCAGCAGCATGTGGGAGCTGGAGTTACGAACACACAGATTCAGCCTGACATGGTTTGGGATCATAGGCAGGTGAATGAACAGAATCCTCCCAGGATGCTGGCCATGAGTGAAGAAGCAGAAGGAAGATCTTCACCCTCATGATGCCCCAGATTGATATTGAGTATGATGTGTATGGGATGGAATACTTGGTTTGGACAATTTTAGTCACTCATCTGCTCTGCTCCTCCCTAAAGGAGGGTTGCAGGTGTGATCGTATTGCTCCCTTTCTCTTTCTGGAGCATAAGATGTTCCTCAGAACTGAGCAGTGGCCTTAGTTCTGCAAACCATTCTTTAGCCCTAACTATAAACATCAAGTGTTATCAGACCTACAAGCAAACACTGACTGATAATTTCATCAAGTGCAGCTACTTAGAAGAGACCTAGCTAAAAACAAAATTACAAGACTGAAAATTATTTCTATCTTGGCCCAAACCTGGACATTGCACCCTTATACCATACCATACCATTTGCATTGTGCTTCATCCACAAGTCTCTCAGCAAAAGTTCCTATGGTGGCACACTAACCAGTAAAATACTTACAGAACTCCAAATGGCTGATGCTCATCAATAAAGACTGTACTCAATGAGTGCACAGATGAAGCCTGAGTCATGCCTGTGTTACTCTGATAACTTTATAGTCTTCCTTCAGCCTTCTGAAGGTCTCATAACAAGGTGTAATCCTCCTTTTCATCAATCTTTATGGTCTTTGGATGATGATAGCTCTTCCTTAGGACAGCTCTACAAATTGGAATATTTGTGAAATTATTCACAGCATCCAGTCCTACCAACATAGAGAGCCATCTAGATGTCCGAGATGGGAAGTAATTTGGTTGCATGGGAATTTGAATCAGGGTAAAAAGAGGGAAAGGTTGATTTCTTAGATATGGTAAGACTTGTAATTTGGACTACCAGAAATTCATCAGTCTTAAGTCCTTCAGTATCTGGGAAGTTATCACTGCCTAACAGAGCCACTAGCTTTAGCTCTAGCACAGAAGACCCCAATCTTAACAGCATCCCCAGCCTCAGTCCAAGGGATCTGAAAGTCCAGATATGCCTCAGCTTGAGGGGAGAAATATAGCAGGTCTGCAATGGCCTGGTCTCAGTTTTTTCTCTGTCTGCTGCCTCAGTCATCACCACAACACTAGGAATCTGTGCTGGTACAGAAGAAGGTGTGGTGCCCTCCAGAAGGGACCAGATGCCACAAATTAATATTCTTCTCAATGGGATGCATGACATAAATTTATTCTCTATCCTTCCTACTCAGAAGACAACAGTCTTTCATGATGAGTCTTATTGATTGGTTTCAGGCCCAGACAATAGGGCTGATCATTCTCCTGTGACAGACCTGTCAGGAACCCTATCAGTGTGTTCCCTTCTCTCATCATGCTGTTGGAGTTCACCTGCTGGCCATTCCTCTGCTTACTTTTCTGTTTGTGGAATGAGCCTTTAATAGTATAATCCAAATGCCACTATTGCCTGAGCTCTGTGTGTAACATGATTGAGACAGCTGAAGTTTCCACAAGAGGAGAAAATCCCATGAGAAAGGTTTCAAAGATTCCAATTTTTTTTAGGTTTGTAAGAATGGAAGAGGGTGAGCTGCAGAGGAGGTCTGAAGGGTCTACAACTTCTGATTCCCTCCCCAGCTGCACCATCTGATGATGGCACTTCTACATCATGTGGCAAAGTCTGTCACAACATAATGCACAACTTCCATTGGGGCTGTGAGAGCCGATACTAACACTCATTTGAACACATAAGTTAATACACTTTTGGAGAGAGAAGAAACAAAAGACACCATCAAAGACTGAAGGACTTTTCCTTTTTAGTCTGAATGGGGAAAAAAAAAGAAAAAGAAAAAACCCTAACCTGTTCAAATTTTCCTTAGGGCTTATAAAACTTAAACTAAACTGAGAACTTCAAGTCTCATTTTGCTGGAGAAAGTGTGTGTGGTGGTGTGCCTGAGGCTTGTGTTTGAACTCAGGAGCATGTGCTTCACTCAGGGTAAGCTGTGCATCTGCAACCTGTGCAGCACTTCAGCTTGGCTATGCAGCCTCATGTAAAACATAATGTTAGGTCTATTACCTTGCTGCAACTATTACCTCTTTCACATTTATCACTCCCTTCCCCTCTCTACCCTCTGTTTTTTATTGTTTCTTTTACAAAGCCTGGTTTATGTCACTTCCTCTGTCTGTCCCACATCTACACATTTCTTCTTTGCTGCCTTTTAGTCTCTTATTTCTCTCATCACATCCCTTTTATGTCTTCCTAAATTTATTTTAGTTTTCCATCTCTCTCTGATTAATGTCCTCATCTCTGCCCTCCTTCCTTCTTTCTCCATCTCCCATCTCCTTCTACTCCTTCCCTTTCTGAGCTCTGATTTTCATCCTGCAGCCACTGCTATGCTCTCTGCTTTCGAGCAGAAAAAGTGTCTGGATCTATCAGCTCAATTTGAACTTCCTAATGTCCTGTCTCAGACTGGTGTAAAAACTGGAATGGAAGTTCACAAGATTTGTAAGAGCAATATTATTTGCTGCAAACAGACTTGCAATGGGCCTTTGCTCTTATTTTAGGAAATCCAGTCTAACACAGCCTCTCTGAGATGACAGACCTAGATTTTGGCTCCCCCAAAATAAGTGAACACAGACTCCTTTAAGCACTGGCGTTGAAAAATAACTTCAGAATAAACTATTGCAAACAGGTTTTGATGATACTGTTCCTTCTCTTATCACACTTATTTAGACCTGCATTTAGTCTTAAGACTGGACTGGCTGAGAAACCAATACAAGACTTCTGAGTACCAGATACAGCCGTAAAATTTCATGCTCATATATGGAGTATCACATACACATACATAGCATTCATGACACACATGCATGAAGTATAAGGTTGTTCATCTGTATTTACACACAACAAAGGCCTCCAGGAAAGTTTATGTCTAAGAAAACTGTTTCTTTTCAGGGAGATGTTTTTGATGACCTCAAATGCAGAAACAAAATTATCAACTTTCTATAATTTGAAGGAAGGCAGAGGTTTCTTCTCATGGCTGTTAGGGGAAATCTCATCAATGCTTATAAATATGTAAAAGGTGAATGTCAAGAATGTGACCAGACTTTTCAGTGGTGTCCAGTGGCAGGACAAGAGGTAATGGTCACAGTCTGGAACAGAGAAGGTTCAACCTAAATGTAAGGAAAAACTCCTGTAAGGGTAACAGAATCCTAGAATGGGCTGCCCAGAGAGGTGGTGGAGTCTCTGTCCTGAAGATACTCAAAACCCTCCTGGATGCCATCCTGTGCAACCTACTCTAGGTGAACCTGCCCACCTGCCCTGGCAGGGGTGTTGGACTAGATGATCTCCTGGGGTCACTTCCAACCTTTAATATTCTGTGATTCTGTGAATTCATGATTCTGTGATTCTGTTCCTGCTATCGCAGTTGTCTATGTGCTCATAGTATCTGTCTTGGGTGAAGAATGGGTCATCCACCTAAGGTATTGGATGGCTCAAGTAGTGCACCAGGAACCTTAAAATATTACATTTAATTGTTCCGGTTTTAAACGCAGCCAGATGAGAAAGTCTAAAAATCTCACCAGTGGAATCATGCACAAACTAAATCTAAGTTAAACTAACCGCTTTTTTTCCTGCTTTTTTCCTTCCTTCTTCTCCCAGTGCATCTTCCACACAGCTTATGCTGGCAAGTGTTTAAATCTAATGAGCAAGTGAGACTCACTGCCCTGTTTTTCCAGCTCTACCTGCAGTATTCATCACCAAAATCCTCTGAACGTGAAAAAAGCTAAATTACTTTTTTCCTCACCTAGTCTGTCTACGTTACTCAGCAGTTACTGAGAATAGCCAGGATGCTTTAAGCTAAACTACACTAAATTAGGAGCTGTTTTAAGAACCTACTTTGCCTTATTTTCCATTATATTAACACTTCAAAATACTCCATCTGCTTACAAGATGGGTGTGAGAGAAGAAGAGAAACACAGCTGGCCTAGGGTGGGAAGAATGTAAGTTTAAACAGCCTCGCCCCTTCCCAAATTCCCTTTTGGCGGTACTTGGTGACTTTCTGGATATTTTCAGTTCTCACTGTCTCTTACAAAAGCTCATCATACCCAATTTAATTTTTGTAATAAAAAAATGAGCTGAGAATTGCTGCCAGCTCACTTTAGAGCTGCTGAAAATGCACTGCTATTCAAGATTAAAAGAAAGAGTAAGAAAGGGCCTTTAAGAAGCTCTAAAAAGGGGAACTAATCCATTGTATTCAAGTTCAAAGATGCTAAGAGTTGCAAAGAGGTATTAGCAGTTCCTCCTGGTGGTTCTTCTTGCAAGTGTTTGTTCATAGACAAATGTTTTATTAGCTAAAATCCTGAGCCTTTTCCTTTGCAAAGTATGTAGAGGCAAAATTCAGGGATATATTCAGAAGAGATTGCAATACTTTGCACAATTTCTTGCCACGTGATCTTCAATTACATGCCCCAGAAAGCATATCCTTCCACGGCTCATTGCTAATTTTTTCCTTGACCTGAGACAGACCAGCTTTCAGTTTCTTACAGTGCTTAAATCCACCCTTGCCATGAACCTGGGAGCACAATGGGTGTCACAGGTTCAGCCTTGGTGGCTTTTATTCTGATTACAGCTGTCATTTGCTACCATGCAATTTAGATTGTTCCCAGTGGTGTCCAGAGAATGAGACACCAGAAGAAGAGGATGTGATGCCCTTCCAAGCTCCACTTATTGAAATAAAACCTGAGTATGCACCTAAATAAGAGTAGCTCACAGCAGATTTTATAGAGATTTAGAGTATGACGTGTGCTCTCTGGGATCCCGTCAGCTCAGCTTTCACTGACTATCCCCAAGGGCTCTTGACCTCGACTCCTTTTTGACTAGGGGTAGAAATCTAAGATGCAGCACCTCCCAAAGGCCATGAATTAATGGCTCAGTAAACCATTGCAGTTCTGCAACTCTCCATCTTCTTTTCAAATGAGTAATTATATTACTGATGATTATGACTTTTAAATAATCATATTTAACGTAAGGTATCGTTTTGTTGGACTAAAGGGAGATAATTCAGATGTCCAACTCAACATTTACATCTCCCACTCAGACATAGTCAAGTCCTACCTCTGAGTTTTTCTGGGTAATTATTCAAATGGAAGAATCTTGCTTTTCTGTTTTCCAGTACAGGTTGAGGTTGTGTGGAGCAGAATAACTCAGACGCAGATGCACTGCAGCATCTTCTCACAAGAGATTATAGCACCTTTGCCTCACCTTGGTTCTGTCTCTGATGGTTGACTCATTCTATCCTGTATGCACCAAAAGCAGTGCAGGTTTCAATCACATGTTGCAGCCTGGACTCCCAAGTCTTGGTAGACAGTCCAACCCCTTCCTTTCAGTTCTATATCCCCTTTTACATGCATAGGTTATAAAATGTTAGTTCAGGCTTGATTCAAGGTTCATTCATCCAAAGAGACTAGAGAACAAGTGTGAAACGTTTTTTCATATAACCCTGGATGAAAAAAGCCTTCATCAGAGAGGAATTTCACCCAGCTCACTTGCAGTTTAAAACAAAGACCATCTCTTCAGCTGGGCTCAGGTCCAGCCCAGAGGCATACCCCTTTGGAAGGTGCAATGAGCACAAAGGGTCTGGCACACACCTGAAAACTGGTACTTTCTTTCAGGTTTGGATTTCAGGAAATAACTATGGAAAGCACTTCTTGCCCTTAGTAATTCCCGATGCTCATTACAGGGTTTCAAACTTGGGTGAAGGCTACGAAGAATTACGGATAACTTGAAACACTGATGTCAGAAGTGCCTCAGGCACCAATTTTCTCTTCCAACTAATCCATCATTCCTGCTGTGATTTCAGGGAAGTGATATAGTAAGCTGTCTTCTTAGAAGAAAGGATGGCCTACTGCTGTCTTTTATATTCTATTGAATTATAACACTTTTCTTTTTCATCTGGCCTTTCATCACAGACTTAAGTGTTTTTCTTTCCGCACATACAACCGTGCAGGTTTCTCATTCATTATCTACACAGGGATGGTTACACTGAGCCCATCTGCAATCCTTCTTCTCCACTCCCATAGGACCTTCGGGAGAGCAAACTTTGTCTAATTTGTAACAGACTCTGATTTGAACAATTCCTTACTAGCACCTCACCACCAACTGCATCTGAACTTACCACAGAAAGGAATATTATGCAAAAGTGCTGCCTTCCCTTTTGTGTCCAGCCATTCACAGCAGCAGTCACATTCTCTTTGAACTCTGTCATGTCGTCAGCACTAAGTGTCACAGACAGCACAGTGAAGCTCGGTTCTTCTGCTCCATCAGTGTGCATTTTAAAAACAGTGCTAAAATCTAGGTATTGGTGCAATTTCAATATATTTAATTTGTACTTTATGATGTGCAGTGGTAAACTGGTTAGTGCTCACTCCACTACCCTGTTAAACAGGTACCTAGAATTTCTCACATTCCAAGACCACATTAAAGACTTTATCAGAGCTATCTACCAAGATTTTAAGAGTGACTCAATAAAGATTTTATATGTTTACCTTTTATGTCAATCAATTCTCAAACACTCTGCTCAAGCAGGCTTACATTGTTCAGCCTTAAGATGAAAGCAAATGCATGGGGATGCAACATTTTTCCATTTGTAATGACCAAAACAAATTTACTTGTGAGGCAAAAGGATTATCATGTGCTTGGTGTTGCAGATATGTCAGAGAGATTTTCTGAGCTATAGAAACGGTAGCCTACAGTCAGCTGGCTTCCTTTCTGTCATGAAATGCATGGTTTGGACAATGATGCTTTGAGACTCCTTTAAATTCAGAGGAGTTCTTGCCCTGGATCCCATCTGAAAGTTCCTACTGAGTCACAGCTGAAGAAACTTACAGTCTTCACTTCTCAGTTTAGGAGATTAAAGATCCCACCGTTGCAGCCTGAAGCTGAAGTCCTGATTTTCACTGACCAAAATAAAAATAAGATTTGTGAACTCCCTGTTAGGCTGGAGGCTGCTGTGGAGATCCATGGAGTACCCTGAATCCTGCTGCATCTTGGAAGCATGTATTTAACTGCATGCAGAAAGCATGGTAACTAGAGTGAAGAATGTTGCAGGAGCAGAAACAGGCCATGGCCCTTTTGATTCTGCATCTTCATACAGTGGAGGATCAGGTTTTCCTTCAGTTCTTTTGACTGAGTACAAAGAAATTTTCTTCTTTGGGTAGTCTTTCAGTTTGCAACTGTTGATACATAACAATGCAATAAGTTCTTCTGTTCAATTCCCACTGCCTCATTCCCAGATCCTTATATGATGGGCTGAACCTGTTTTCTTAAAGGATGTTCTATAAGCTTCCATTTATTTGCATTCCTTAAATTCTGTTGAAGAATAAATTTGTGTATGTACTGGTTTCAGTACTTTTCTTACTCATGTCTTCACTGAAAATTCATCTTTTTCTTGTTCAACAGCTTTGCTGATTACTTTGAAAGTTTATAAATGTAACTCTCATTCTTTCAGTAAAGACTCACATATCTTGTCTAGAGCTGTGTGTCTGTGGCATATTTTTCAATGCTTTCCTGCACCTGTTAGATTCTCATGAGAAAAATGTATTTTTCATAAGATGCATTCTTCTGGTGGAAACAATAGGTTTCAGTTTGTGCAATGATCCTATCGATTTCTGTGCAGCTGTAAGTAGGCTCTTGATGTAACTCAAGATATATAGGGCATTTGCATCATCAACAGTAAAAATTAGTTATTAGATTAAGAACATTTTCAAGCAAAAATTTCTTGTCACTCTTCTGTGCCTCTATTTCTCTTCCAAATATACATAGCAGAAACCCCATCCTTTCCAAAATGATACCAGGATTCCACAAAACTCAAAACTCAGTTCAGGATATAGATTTATACTGTCTGGGCTCACTATCTGTGCTGCATATTGGGCAGGTGCTTTTCACAGGAAAACAAAAGTCCCTTGTATCTGCACTGTAAATTGTTTTATTTATTCAGATGGCTACAAGGAAAAAAAGCAAGACCTCCCTGTTAAAATGTATAACACAGATATCTGGCCAAGATCACTATCATTGCTGTGGTCCAACAGGTAAATGTATGGTCAGTCACCAGGCCAATGGGAAGCTGCAAAGCTTGGTGCATGCCTTGGTGCATGTAGAGGGTGAGGAGAGCAGGGGCTAGGATGCAATATTTATTGCATCCCAGTGTACTTTCCACATTGTCACTTGCTCCCAAAGCAGTGAGTACAGCTCTGTGTAGTGGGTTAGGAGTCAGAAACCCACATGAGGGAGGTTTCTGTTCATCAGACCCTGCTAGGTTTTTCCTGCTGCTCTAGAAATGAGACTCAATCCCTGCTGACAGACGTCCCCCTTCCCCCTCTCCCAGGAGATCACCCCAGAGAAAGCCAGGCTGCTGAGATCATGCAGCAGCATGGGAGCATTTTGCCAGCTGTTCTGCTTTGCCAGCTGAGCCTTTCGGGCTGTTTCTAGGAACAGGTGCCTTTTGCTTGCCTTGCCTGCTGTTTCCAGCCAGAGCTCACCTCAGCAGGAAGATGATCAGAGAGCCATAAACCCTCCAAGGCCCCCTCTCCTCTTGAGGAGCAGGATTGTGTGCGCTTGTGACACCCTCCAGGTGTGGACCACATGGTCCCAGCCCACGCATTCCATCTTCAGTATCCCCAGTCTCATCTTCATGAAGAAATACTGCTATTCTCAAAAGAGAGAGGACTCCTTTAACGGAACAGATCCAGTATTAATCAGCCAACAGAGGAAGATTTTCAAAATCATTATACAGGCAAGGCAACCGGTTGTGCTAATCATGGGGTTTTGCCCCTGCCTAGCTTGCTCAGGGATGTGGATGCCCTCCTCTTTGCCCCCTATTTGTTCTTTTGTCTCTTTGGTCTCTTTAAATTTATGCAAAGAGCATTTAAAAACGTGTTAGAGGACCATGAAATGTTTTTCCTCATGCAGCAGATTTCAGGATCTTTAGCAATGACATCACAGGCCATCTGGAGAGGCCAGCAGCAGCCACATATCATCCCAGAACACACACATACCCAACACCTCCTTCCTATGTGGAAAAATGCAATCAAGTCCTCCTGGCTCAATGGAGTTGTAAATGTCCTTTAAATCTGCCACTTTAATGTCCTCCTTGGAAGAGGCAGAATGAGGAGGTAGTTTTTTTCCTTATAGCTCCTTATATTATAAACCAGAGGAATTAAAAGTACTCCACGGATTTCTTACAGGAGTTCTTTGAAAATAATGTATTGTCTTCTGGCAGCAGCAATAAAATTTTGAACTGTGTTTTTTTCTGACTTTCAAGAGTCAGAAGTCAAGCTGGCCATGAGCAGCTGAGACAAGATGAAGCTTTCGTGGCAGTAGACTATCAAAGACAGGTATTCTCTCTACAGAAGGCTTCATTCTTTCAAGGTACATTAAGAAAAGGTGTAAAAATCAGGTTTTTGCATCCCAAGGAAAATCATCATGTTTGGAGGACAGGACTTCAGTGCCTGCTACCTGTGGAATATTAGCAAATCTGTAAAAAAATTAGTGCAAAATTTGTAGAGCTGTTAGCAGTCCTCACAAGCACATAATACCTCTCCAAAATTATGTCAGCAAAAGCAGTAGTTAAACACTGTATTGCTACACCCCAGTGAAATAGTATTTTAAGCCCCTTTCTGGACCACTGGAGCTACAGTGACTTATTATGCTGAGCTAAATAAATAGAAAACTGCATGCAATTAAGAGACCAGCAAGAAGGAACAAATAGCAAACATAACAAACAGAAAAAAACAGCCAGCACAACATAGAAGTGTCATCAAATAAGAGAAGGTGCTATAATGGGAAAACCAGGTATTTTCAAGTTGAAAACTTTGGACAAGCTTTTCTTTTTAGTTTAATTAATGCTTCCATACATAAGGAGGATAGATTACATTCCTTTTTGTATTTTTAACAATTTAATTCTTTTTTGCTACTTGATATGTATTTTTCAGTTCAGTTTTCATTTCTTTTTTCCTTTAATTATTTTTTCACTCTACAGTTCATTTTACCATAGTGGCATGCTTGACTGGCCAGCCTGGCAGGCACGTAACATTCCAGTACTGCATTTATGAAAGCAATGGATGAACTGGCTTTCCTGCTCATTTTGTTGTTTTAATTTGGTTTCAGTTTACAAGGATTCACTAGAAGACATAGCAAGATTTTGCATTTTGATTTTTGTAAATTTGTTTTTCATAAATTATTTTGCCTACTGATTTCTCTCTCCTGACAGTCTTAGTTTTATCTGTAGTCAGCATCATGATTTTCTTTGCCAAGTCTGCAGCAACCATTGTACAATTTTTTTTATTTTTTTATTTTTTTTATTTTTTTTTTTTTTGTTGTTGTTGTTGTTATTGTTCCTTGCTCAATTTTTTTTCTCTTACTAGTCCTGCATTTGAATTTCATCCTTTTTCTTACAAGCCTGACAGGAGGCTTGTACCTGAAGGGCCTTGAACACAATGTCCCTACTTGAAAGAAACACCACATCAAGTGCTCAGAAGATCTGACTTCAAATATACATGTGGTGTTCTCCATCCATGAGTAGCTCCTTGGTTTGCTTCTGCTTACTGAACTCATTTTTCTAAAAATTGTTTTGAATCTTAGTCACTGAAACCTCCCTTTCACATCCATTAAAATTCTCTTACTGCTTTATTTTTTCCCCTCAATTTTTGAAATTTTCTTCTTTTTTGTGGTCAGTTACTGTTTCATTTTTGTATGGGCAGGAAAAGAGGTTTTGTGCTGACAGTATTGATTAATCAGTATAGCCACATGTTAGGATATTTTTAGAGGGGAAAAAAACCCCAAGTTTTGAAACATTTTTTATGTGGAAAATGAACAAATGAAAGCATTGCAACCAGAATTAATATTTATGTAATAACTCTTATAAGTAAATAATGTGTAAAGAACAGATGAAATTAAAATATTTTTGAAATTTTCCTTAGCATTTTTAAAACTTTTAAAACAGTTTTGGTAACACAGACTGGAAAATGAAGCTGTGTATACGGATCATGTAGTTCTCTGTGAAAAGAGAAAACAATGCAGCTGGTATTTCCATGGTCTGATTTCTATGATACCTTCTTCAGAAAGCACTGGAAATAAATTTTGAGGACTCAGACAAGTAACAAATTATAAGCAAACACACTGAAGATTACAGAATACAAAACCTATTTGGGCATGTAATATCCTCATGAGTGCTAGATAGAAAGGGCAAGTGAGACTTCAACAATTAAAATTGGTTTTTAAATAAAAAATCTGAACTCTGCTAAACTAAGAGCTCTGGCTCCGCTCTGTGAAGGGGCCAATAGTTAAAAGCATTCAGTTTGCCAAGAAAATTGAGCTTATGTAGCCCTTCAGGTCCTAGAAATTTAACAAAACCAGTTAATGTGGACAAGGGTCAGAGTGTACCAGCCAGATCTTACACTTCTGACTGCTCTGCCCGTGTGTTTTCCAGATGTTCTGTCTGCAGCCAGACAGCTGGAATGGCAACTCCTCCTCACCTGCTCTCCCTTCCTTGCTGGGCTGTGCCTCTGGGCTGCTCTACCCAGCCAGTGGTCCAAAGGCAACCTCTTATATTGGCACCTGGGCTGCTGCCAGCCAGCTCTTCCGTCAGGAAGGATGTGCTTCAGGTTTGGCTATGGCAGGTGGTTTTACCAGAACTGTGAATGTCTTTGCTTTGCATATGCTGCTGGAAATTCTGGCACTGCTGAATTTGATTGCTGGATCAGAAATGGTTTGGGGGGCAGCCAGAGGATCTGTCTCCTGCAGACAGATATTTTGCACACGAAAGTGGTATGGTCCCTCTTTTTTACTGCCTCTTATAATACCCCTCAATTTGTCAACCAGAAAGCCAGAATTAGGGACTGTGTTTCAGTATAAATTGCAGAGCATCTGAAGGACAGCAACATTCTTTAAGTCTTGTATCCAACAAGGGGTTAGGAGGTTTCCAGCAGAGGATGTGCACTGATAACCTTTTCCTACTTTCTCTCTTTAGTTGATCAGGACTCAGAGAAATTGTCCTCCCGACAATTAGGAAATTCACAGAGATACTAGTAAAATAAGAGTTTAGAAGGGAATATTTTGCATGTGCATTTTTGAACCATTGTTCCACTAATCTGCAACTTTAAAGCTTCTGATAAACCCTTCATTCTATACCACTGAAGTTTCAATAATTTACATTGTTAAAGCTAATGAAGTCTTGTCTGAGTGAATGTCTGCCACTCTACACTCCCTCACAGATGCTGTGGTGGTGGTGAGGCACTGATGATCAGTAATGACTGGGACACTGTGAAAATTCCCAAAAGAGTGTTTTCCTGAAGGAATAGGCCTTTCTTTCTTAGAAGAGAGTGAATATGAATGCTTCTCTCCATTCAAGAAAGAACATAATGTGGTCACATGGCCTGCTTAAGAGAACTTCACAGGCAAAAGTCAGATGCACAGCATGTGTTACTCTAAGCAACAAAGTTGTCCTCTATTCAACCTTCGGACATTGGAACGGGTTATCCAGGAACATGGTGGATTCTCCATCCCTGGATGTTTTTAAAAAGAGACTCCTGTGGCACTCAGTGCCATGGTCTGGTAACCACAGTGGTAATGGATTAAGGGTTGATGATCTCAGAGGTCCTTTCCAATCTGGATGATTCTGTGATTCATATCAGATGAGAGAAGGAGATGATGTCCCAGAAAAGCCAGGATGATCCTCGTATTTCCCCACATGATGAAGGAGAAGCAATGATAAACTTTGGTGGGCTTTATAGTTATGGGATAACTTAGGCTGATGGAGGCTGAGGGCAAATGACCTTTTCAAAAGTGCTTTAGTCTTAGCAGTTTATGATAAATTTTCAAGACTAGTGCCAGCCTAGATTTCTGATGTTTTGAGTTGCCTATAGGTGCAGAAACATATTTCTTGAGAATTTTAGCAACAATCTGTCATATTAAGCACCTAAATTCTCCTAAAGTCAAGAGGCACACAGTATTTCATCTTTTAAAATTATCGTAGATACCTGTTTTCACCTACAAATCTCATCTAAGTGTCACTAAAAGTCAACAGGTCTCCAATACGTTCAGTCACTCCGATTTCTAACCCCCACTGATGTAGATATCATCAGATTTATTTTTTTAAGTGGGACCTAATCTATTAAGGAGTATATGCATAACCTTTCCCTAGGTTTTAGTGGGAGCATAAGCCCCAGGAGAAAGAGCTGGGGAACTGGAGATCACCTCTGTGCTGAAGAATTTCCTCTTAGAGTAGATAGACTAGACTGAATCACAACATATATGGAGCAGTTCTCCATTAATTTTCTCTAGTTAAGGTGGGTTCCAATTAGCAGGACATTTCTTTTGTAGGAATAATCTGAGATGAGAGCATCTCAGCATGACCTTTTCTCCACTCCTTTTTTATTGCAGTACTTCAGTGAAAAATACCATTATGAATACCAAGATAAACCACAAATGTTTGTGTCATAGATAAGAACACCTATAATTTGATTCTGACTAGAAAAATTTCTGCAACTGGAACACACTCATATTTACATCATTGCTTAACTTCAAAACATAGATTTCAGAAGACAATTCCCAACTGCCTTTTCATCTATTTCTCTTATACAGCATTATTCACAGCTTACCATTGACAATAAGAGTACACAATTCACTAAATCCAACTTGAGAGGATCATACTGGTTGCACATCAGAAACTCAAAAGGGAACAGGTCTGCTGCATTCAGGATGTTGCAGAAGCACATTGCATATTGAATCAGACCATTATTTTGAAATAACCACAAAGCCATCCCAAACCTTAGCAATGTCCTTTAAAGGCCCTGCAGACTCTCCACACTTCCTTTAGTTCTGCTGCAGGCACCAATTTATATTCAGAGGCATCAAGTGTGCAGGGAGGCTATCAAATTTTGTTAAGAGTCATATATATTAGTGAATATGCAGTTCCCACTCTATCATTTCCCAACTTGATGCATAGTGTCTGATTAATGGTGTTTAATCACACAACCTAAACTATCACTTCAGAGAGTCTTGTGGAGGTTGAAAACATGAACAGAGTTACCAATGATACAATAAGCATGTAATTCTGTGATTATTATTACTTTTATTATTCCAAGGACTACAGTTAATCATGAAAGTATGTAAGGGAAATAAATATATAACTATGTGCAGCAGTCTTTTTAAATGCTAAAATATGTTCACTTATTAATACTAATGTACTGTAAAGTAAGTGTGGTAAATAATGCAGGGAATTCGGAGGGGAGAATGTGCCTGGACAGTTTTAAGGAAATCTGTTTTAGATGGTATTACATGCCAGTAATATAAACATCTGTAATTTGTTTAATATTTTTGGTTGAAGAATAGAATCTAGAAAAAAGAAATATTTTGTTACAACTTACAGAGTTTTGAGAATAAGTACTAAGGCAGAGGCAGAGGTGGACTTTATATTCTGCACCTACTGCTTTCTGACATTGTCCTGCTTCTTTTTGGTCCATCATTTTCCTCATCCTAGATGTCTTTTTGGTCCCTAAACCCTGAAGAAGCACAGACCCTCTCCTGCAAGTCTTATATTTCTCATACATTCTCTTCTGCAAACCTTTCATCCTCTTGGCATTATTGCAAGGGATACCTGTAGGCTGAGAAGAGAAATATGGGGTACATCCATCTTTTCTCTTCAATTGCATACCAGTCACCAGGTTGACACAGCTGCTTCACACAACCTTTCTTTCTGAGTTCAGTGAATGATCTTGCAAAAGCTGCTTCCTGGTCCTGCAGATAGATAACAACATTTGTTTCTGCTCTAATACATAGTGGAATCACAGAAAGAGGCTTATCCTTGATATTTGTTATAAAAATAAGATGCTAAAGTGAATAAAATGAAGAATTCAGCAAAAAGGAGGTTAAGTGTTTTCATTCCAGCTTTGGGAGTATTTCTGAGCAGCCTGAGCAGTAAAGCTGACCTCTATTTTCTAGTTTCTGCACACAGAAAAAAAGAATGAGGAAAAAAAAAGACATTCTTTTAAAAATCAACTCCTTTGCAACTTAATAGGACTCTGATCACCCATGTAAAATGAGTCATGTTTTATTACACTCTTCTCTAACCCTGACCTCCTCCACTCAGGCACACCTCATGGAAAGCGAGGTGGAAGTACAATTTTAAGGGCAAGAAGCAGGTAATAATATTAAATGGCCACGGTGGGACTGCAGAAATGGATTGAGCAGATTGGATTTGCCCAGTGCACCAAAATGCCCATTCAGCCCTCACCTCTTTACAGGCTGCCGTCCCAGTCCCTCTGTGCTATATTTCATGGTCAAATTCAGGTGATGACATGGACAATTTAGTGTCTGAGTTCTTTCTAACCCAGGACATGGTGTTGTAATTACACGCTCCAGTGCAGGCCTGCATTCCGAGATAACAAATAACCTTGTAAAAGAAAGGGAAAAAATCCTTTAATAGAGTGCAGTTGCCTTCTCCCTGGACAGAGAAAGCAGAACAGCAAAGGAATTTCACAGCATCACTTCATACCTGGAAGAGACAAACATGGTGAGCACAAGTAACACCAGAAATTATTCTCCAAGAGCTGGTGACCACTCAAAGCATGGTTTCTTCCTTCATCCCAAGTGTTTTGATGCAGGCTTAATGCAAATCCTATTTTCATAAACAGATACTTTACCTCTGTCAATAGTACTTCAGCCTCTGGTCTTGCTTGAAACACTCCTCACTGAGCATCAGAGACTCATTCCAGAAAGCAGTTTTCATGCAAGCAAAGTATCTCCCAGAACACACTCAATAAATCTACACCCAAATCATCTGCACTTCCATGCTTTTTGCCTCTGGTAAAAGACT
Source organism: Heliangelus exortis (assembly GCF_036169615.1). Lineage (NCBI taxonomy): Eukaryota > Metazoa > Chordata > Aves > Apodiformes > Trochilidae > Heliangelus > Heliangelus exortis. The sequence goes on along the minus strand of NC_092422.1, from coordinate 118,172,188 downwards.
GCAGGTGAGGACTGCAAAGTACCGTGGGATGCAAATCACAGGAAAAAATACCCGTATATCATAAGGCAGAATAAGCAGGAGAGTAGAAGAGCACACAAAGTTTCTCTTAATGATATAATTAAGGGAGACGTGGTAGGGGCAAGATGGGGACTGTAGGTAGCAATTGTAGGTACCATCATTACCATTTGAAAAATATACCATTTTTTTTTTCTGGGATCATCTTTAATTTTCATTTGAAAATTGAGAGTTGTTGCCTCATCCATTTGTTGAAAAACTTGTGGTTACCACTGCCTGAGCCACAGGTTTGGTCTCTTATTGAGTCCTTCAGTTCTCAGTCCTTCATCCAGGTATAAAATACCAAAATACCAATTTCTAGACTGGGTCTTCAGGATTATCATTCTGCCATTGTCTTTTAACAGCCCTTGGGTATTTGTGTTCTTTAATTTGAACCTCTTCCTGCTTCTCCCCCACCCCAGTCTATTCATAGATACGAATGCATTCACAGCAAACATCTCAAAAGTCTCAACAAGAGGTGGTACTATGTATTATCATAGACAGGACCCTCTCTTTTCACTTACATTTTCTCAAGCTCTGTCATGAACAGATGTTATTTTATCTTTGGGCCAACTGGAACAACAGGTCTAAGAGGTATGGAGCATACCATTCATCTCAGCACGATGTTAATTCAAGGCTGATCTATATATAGGCTGGAACCAAAAAAAGATCAACCCCATAAATCATACTTGTAGTTGAAGTGTGTTCATGAATTTTTTGCAGGCTCATCCACATATAAACCTGATTTGGTTGAATCCCTGCCAGAACTGGTGATAGACAAACCCCTATGTCAGGTCCAGTCTCTTCTGTAAAAATCTGACAAAGATTTGCCTAGCAGAAAAAGGCCACTCTGAATGTAAGTGTTGTTACACCAAGATTCACTGAAAAATTCATATTTAAACCCAAGCTGCTAATTTGGTTCCAGGTTGGGTGCACATAATCCCTCCAATGCCCAGAGATAACAGCTTAAACATGACTATGATTAACCTTTTCATTCTTGATCACAAGTTTCCCTTAGTTTATTTACTGTGTGCCACTCTATTGCCACATATGGACACTCATAGAAGACTCACTGCCTTAGGATTCTAATTATGCTTCTCAGCAAAGAACCGAATTTAACATTGCCCTGGGTCCTCCTGGGATGCATCAAATTCAGAGAATTCAGAAAAGCCCAGAAACACTTTGCATCATAAATGAACCTCTACCCAACAAGTAATAAGGAGATGAAGTAATTTTCCAGCCACTGTCCCTTTCTGCCTCCTCACCTTCATGTCTTCTCCACATGGCTTTGTCTCTGATGATATCCTGCAAATGGCTTCACACATAATAAATGAGGACTGTCAGGGATCAGTTTGAGCTTATTGGTTTCAAGCAGCAACATTTAATGCTGTCTTCTCCCTTCTGTCTCCTCAGTAAGGTATCTGTATTTTGCCATGTGTTAAGGGCACATCTAATCTGGCTGCAGGCTACCTAACACAAGTACAGGTGGCAATCTAACTGCAGCAACATATACTGCTGGTGTTGTATATCCAAAATCCAGGCTAAGGGTTTAATGGGTTGGCTATTGCCTCTGCAGCTGCATTGTCTAAAAGCAGACAAGCACATTAGCTGACAGCTGGACAGTCTGGATATGCTGCATTTAGGGTAGATACAAGACAGTGGATTGACCCATGGGTGAACAGCTCAGCCAAGTACCTCAAGCTGAAGGGGCTGCTCTGGTGTTGAAAAGGATGCATCTCCCTGGAGTTACCTCTCTCTCTCCCCAGGCAGATTCCAGAGTTGGTAGACAAGGATCTTGGTCTTGCCCTGTGCTCCCTGCATAAATTTCTTCCCCATTGTCCTGGACAACATATTATGGAAGACAAAAGATGCAAAGCTGTGTGGGGAGAAACAAGGTGGTTGTGGGCAAAGGCTGGAGGAGAAAAAAGAGCAGAGTGTTCACTGATGGACATGAAACAAGGTGACAGAGCAGCTGGAGAGGAGGACAATGAGGCAGAGACCAGGCAAATAGTAAAGAATCACTAGGAGTTTGGGGATGCACAGTCCACAGGGAGGTATGAAGACTAAGGTGGGAAGGAAAAGAAAATTGATTTCTAGTCAAAGCTAGAGCAGAAAGTGAACGAAGATAAAGCAGGCAAAAAATTAAACTGGTGATGGCAAAATGATAGCACCAGTAGAGATTTGACATTGCAGTGCTGGCTATTAATATCAATGCCATTTCTTTATCACAAACTTACTTCTTTTGTAATACAACAATACCTAGTTTCATTATATACAGGCTCTGAGAGTAAGTGTAAAAAATTATCTTACCCACAGTACTTCAAACACAACTTCAGCATTCTCTGCAACACCTGCTCTGTGTTTTATGGGGGCTGAGGCTCAAAAGTAGGCTTTATACATAGCAGGACATTATTTCAGGGCTGAGAGAGTAGAACTGCTAGTGTTGTCTGCAAAAATGTTTACAATGTTTATTGTTATTAGTGTGTTATGTAAACACACCCAAGCTCTGTGCACACCCAATCACTAACATATTTGCACTGTGACTCTGGAGCCTAAATACAAAAATGTGCAATAAATCAGTAGACTGAGACTTTCCAACACAAGAGAACAATCAAGTACCATATGATGAAACCAAACTAGAAACCATCGCCTCTTCTGGATTCTGAAAGTAGATTTTTAGAATATTTTAGCATTAAATGCTAATTTGAAAGGCATCATAAAAACTTCCTTTCACATGAAAAACCATTTAGAAAGGATTCTTCCCTTTTTAAACAACAAACATTCCTAAGCACAGCACTTCACTACAGAAGTTTCCAATGACAGCAAATAATATTGTCTTGGCAAGCTCTCAAGTAGCAGGCTGCATTGCACATCAAAACCCACTATCTGATGGTGATTTCACAGGAGGAGCAAGCATCTCTTATGCCAAGCCATTATCTTAAGATTATAACAAAACTAAAATGACCGAATATAAAAAGCATGCTAAACAGCAGGGATAAAGTTCAAGAATTAAGTTGGACAGTGACCTTACAATTCAAATAGCAGATCATTTAGATAAAATTGACTGGTTTTCCATTCATTTTGATGATCTCATTGATGTAAGGTCTGTAATACAGCCACACACATGCAGAGAGTAAAAGAGAGAGCACCATAGCTATATCCACGTATCTACCAGATGCTGAAAGCAAAAAAATACACTAATGAAATTGCCAACTTCAAGGGCCAGATGTGTGTACAGAGCAGGAGTGAAGTTGAAGTCTCAATTTCTACTGGTTTATTAAAAGTTTTAAGCATCATTGCAAATGCTCATACGATATCACTGTTATAAAAGCCAAATATGAAAAATCAGTTTTATATCAACTTGTGGCATCACAAATTACTGTGTATATAAAGAAGTATTCTGGATGAAGAAGAATTTGAAAAAGGAGGGATGATGGTGAGAACTTTAGGAAGGTTGTGTTGCTTCACATGGGTTGCCTCTTCACCTAGGGTGAAGAGGATAGATAGCATCTTCACCTAGGCAAAGACACTTCTTGAAAAAGATAGCACTCAACATGTAAGATTGATTTGTACCAACAGGTAATATCTTTGCTAAGTGTTTGAAGAAAATGGTCCAGTTTTGATTTCCAGAATTGTTCATTGACCACCATTTTTTCACTGCAAGCATCAAAATTGTTGAGGGGGATGCTGTTCCAAGAATGAGGAAAAAAACATGCATTATCAAGGTCTGTTCTCATTTCCTCTCTTCCATAGCCTCTTTCTGTCTCTTGTCAGGCCTTCTGTCCTTTGCTAGTGCAGCTGTCCATGTCTGGGGAAAAAGAAAGAGAAAACATTTGCTGCATTTCTTCTTCCCGTGTACCACAAAACTTCCTCATTTTGGATGGAGACTGCAGTGTTCTCTTGATGGCCTAGTTTCCCCCAAACTACTGCCCACTAAAAACAATGTCACTAGAAATAAGTTTCAGCTCCATAGTTTTGACCACTAACCAGTGACATGCTGCCTAAGTTTTATGAAGAGGCCCTCCCATTCCTGCCAAATGTTCTCCATTTCAGCTGGGGATACGTGATGTGCAGGCTAATCCCAAATCATGAGTCTCAGTCCATCAAGTGACTAATTTTTAATCCCTCATGATTCTCACAGACACTGTAAATCTCCCACCTCCAGCATCTATTTCTCATCTGCAGGAAAAGTCAGCACCAGCTTTTCTCTAACACACCCATGCTGAGAGACTAACGTAGCCAGTGCAACTGCTTAAGGGTCTGTTTGCTCAGCTTACAGGATAAAAAAACCCCAAACCTAAATACAAGAAGCTGGTTAAAAGAAGTAATTACACAGCCTCATTTTGCAATAAAGCTGTGGCCACCCAGAGACAAGAGGCCCCACTCCTCTTTTTCCTTAGTACAGTCCCACATTTCCCTAATGGCTGCTAGTCCCTAAAATACGAGATGTTGTCTTCAGTGCACTCAAACTTTCTTTCCCTGGTTTTGTCATTTTTTAGATTATCTTAAAATAAATGACCTTGGCATTTGTTGCTAGATTCATCAGCGTTTATTACACCATAGGAAGGTCTGTCAGATCAAGCCTTGAAGAATTATAACTTCCCTTGTCCCGAGGGCAAAACCATTCCTTGAAAAACAAAACCCCAACCCCCCACTTTTTCTCTCTCAATTTCTCACTCAAACAACCTTTCTTCAGTGAAAGCCCTGTGGTCTCACCAAGCAGGTAGAGAACAGCCCAAGAGCAGTATCAATAGACCCTTCAGCAGTTTTACAGGGATGTTCTCTTAAACCACATGTTTCCATCTGGTGTTAACCTTTCCCTTCTCTCTTTTGTTTTTTCTACATTCACTATACAGTGATAAGAGATGGGGCAGGTATTTGCCCCTGCACTAGTGAAAACCAAGGTCATGCAAAGCAGCGAGATGGTCACAAAGCAGTAAGAATGGGGCCACCACACAAGGGAGGGCAAGGCAGGAGTCACCTGGAGGGGATCTGGAAAGGGAAAGCAGTGCCAAGGGGATGATAACCATTTATGTTGACAGCCCCAGCCAAGACAAAGTGATGCATCATGACCAAGGTCCATCTGGGGAGCTCAGTCAGGAAGAGATGGAGAAGGGGGGCAGAGACAGGACTGGATATAAGATTACAACACAAGTTCATAGTCTCCTGAGGTGAAACAGAACCAAGGGCCCCATGGGCAGCTTGGGTGGATGGAGTGACCTGGCTGCTCAGGACCATTAAAGCCTATTAGTGCATTAAGGGCCCTGACAGATATATTTTGATAACTTGGGGTAAAGTGAATAACTTTTAAAATTAATACTCTGGAGGAACTCCCAAGGAGTGAGTTCTAGTCCATAGGATGCAGTTTTGTACCTCCCACACAAAGCATCAATGAATTACTGCAGACCTAGCACCTCAGTAATAATAACAATGATGATATATAGTCTCTTGTGTGGTGGACTGAGAGAGGCAGTCATGGCTCAGATGTCTGAGCAGAGAGCTGTGGAAGCCAAGAAGCCAGTGGAGGGGAGGGATGATCCTGTGCAATGTTAGGACACCACAAAGATGAAGAGAGAAAACTATGCAGTTTTCATAGGGTTTTTGCTTCTTAAAAAAATTCATACTGTATCTTGGAGCTGAGCTGTTCCTTTCCCCACAATCCAAACTATCAATTTTCTTCAATCTTCTGAAGACTTTAATGCACCTGGTGCTCTGCAGGTATATTAATTTGTGATATATTCTGCACCTCAGGCTTGAAATTCTACACAGCTCCTAATTTTGACATGCAACCACTGTAAAGCATCTGGACTGTACAGAACCAGTCTCTTCTCTCAACAAGTAAGGACTTCTCCTACATTAAGAGTAATGCCATTCCTTTCATTTTATTCTCACACCGACTAAGAAATTTCCTTGACCCTTTTCCTGCCTATCTTCTTCTCTGCGGTGTTAAAGATAAGAGACTCTTATGCCCTGCTCTTTTAATTCTGACTTACCCTACTCCTCCCACAGTTGAACATTCTCTTTCTTTTTTCTCTATTTTCTCATTGGTTTTTGCTTGCTTGGTTGGTTTGGTTTGGTTGTTTTTTGGTTGGTTTTTTTTTTTGTAACATTGCTTTCTGAGTTGCTTTGCTACTCCAGGGTAAATCCATGATTTAACTTAGATTTTCCTTGTTTGCCCTTAGCTGCATTAGTTACAGCATGTGTTCTTCATGAAAAAACAGACTGTAAGTCCTTTGTTAAGGCTGGTTCTAGCAGGTCTATGTGGGTAAAGAAAAAAGAAAATAAAGTTGAAGAACCAGTTCTGTGGTTGGAGAAGATACGATGTTTGGAGAATCATTTTTCCATCATCTTCACTGTTGTGTACCCAACCACTTTCCTGTGATATTTTTCATGTTCAAATCTATCACTGTGAAAACCTGGGTAGCCCCCTAGGGGAGGGCAGAGAGGTGGAGGAGCAAGAGGTATGATGAGGAGGGCCAGCTTCTTCCATTAGTTTATGCCACTGGTCATGCAAAATGAAAGACCTTGGGGTTTAGGACACAGCAGGTTTATCTGCAGAGACAGCAGAAATTCCAGAACAGGAAGATGCTTCCAGAGGCTGCAAGCCTCAGGTCTGCATATTGAAAACAGAAAATGAGTGTCAGATGATATTGATTCCTAGGTGTCCCTTTCTTGTCCACGTCTTCTTTCCATCTGAGCCCCACTCACAGTAGTACAGGCCAGTGTAATCTGTCTTCCATATGTTGTAAAGGGAAACTGTCTCTTCAATGGCAAAACCATATCAATTTTTCCCTGCCAGACCCCTCCCTGTGGCCCATGATGAATGGTCCCAGCATGCAGTCTGCTCCAGCAGATCTGCACTTTGCTCGCTGGAGATTGCAGCCTTGCTCCAAGCCTTTCAGCAAGGTTTAACAAGTTCATATTTCTTAAGCAGACCATGTTCTCAGGACTCTGTCAGAAGTGGATAAATCAGATGAGAGAGCTACAAAGAGGCATTATCTTGTCACTTGAGCTAAGTTTCTGATAGGTACTTGGGAACCTGATTCCCACTACCACTGCAATCAATAGCAGCGAGGTAGTAAGATCTTTGGGACTAGGGGCCTTAGCAGCCAAAGTATCTTTTCCTGCATGTTAGGATTTTTCTATTGCATTTTTATGCTGACTGCTGACCTCAATAAGAATGCAGTGGTTGCGGAGTGATCCCATGCTTTAGGGGGCAGCAAACTGTATCAATCATCACTATTTCTCATGAAATCACTATGTGCCATTATCACTGTATTTTAAATGGAGGACACTGTTCAGTTTCCTGCTTAAAAACATAGTTTTAAGGATGAGTGTTTCCAGTTACCACAGTTAAGGCCCTACTAAAATTTCAGCAAAACCTGAAATCTTGCACTATTATGTAACCTCTTCCATAAAGATATTTTATGTATTAAAATATAATACTTTTTTCCACTGCTTTATGGAGCTGTAAACAGCAGTTACCACAATAGCAGGAAATGATAAGTTGCAGCAACTCTGGCAGAGTGGAAACATACCTCACTTGGCTCATTGTGTGTCTGTAACAGAATCTCACTCAAAGATGGTGCGACTGACCCTAATCCACAATGAAAACAACAATGTTTGTGTAAGAAAGACTGTACACAAGGGAACAGTGTGGCATGGAGGGGGACCGAAGAGTCAAGTGTTCCTCTTCACAGGAGCATCATCACCCTGACTCTTTTCATTCCTCCCCTCCCCTTCTCTGCCTGGCTTACTTTCTTTTGTTCTCCTCACCTCTCAGAAATGTTTGTTTATTCTATTGCCTTTCTTTTTTAATGTTTTGCCATGATCACTCACTAATCTGAGAATTTTGCACCTGTTGCTGTCTACCTATGTCCTAAGAAAAGTGCTGTCCCTCCCATCAGAGACCTTCTTCTGGGACCAGAACCTTCAGCTGGACCAGGTGAAGAAGCTGCATCTTCAAAGACTCCCAGAAAGTCAGCATCCCTTGATTCCTCCTCTGACAAAGCTACATTCAGGAAGCTAGGTGCTAGTGCATCTGTCACCAGCGGGTCTGAGTAGTAAGCCCCTGCATGTCACTTGCAAAGAAATGAGAACAGAAATATGACAGGAACAGCAACCTGAAAGCAACACAACCAGGAGCAAGAAGCAAGGCTTGCTCCCCTGCCTGAGGTCCTGTGGGTGGTGGCAGAATGAATGAGGATGTGCTATCATCTGCATGAGACTGCCAAAAAGGCAGTGTGGTGCTCCCAGGCATTGCCTGCTGAGGGGCCCACAGCTCAGAAAGCAAAGGTTTATAGGATGGCTTCCCCTCTGACAGCTTCAAGCCACATGAATAGCAGGGACACTCCATCTGCTGGGCTGCAGGAACTCTAGTACAAAGCCAGCCCTCTGAAATATGTGCAGTGTTGACGTATCAGCCTCAACACATGCTTTTTTGATCTATTGGTTTTCTCCTCCTGTGTCACACTACTTGGTAATCTAGATGTAAGGATTTATAGAGGAAATATTGCGCTGGTGTTCTTGGCGTGTGAATGGCAGTGTGCCTGTACATGGGCATCAAAAGGCAGGGAAGAGCAAAAGTTAAACCCTGCTGGTCAGGGAGCAAGTAGAGAGACTGAGACAAGCTATGAGGCCAAGAAAGACTACAGATAATATAAGGGAGTTAGGAGGCACTGGATGGAGTGCTGACTGCACCAAGGCCACCACAAATGAGGCGCAACAGCAGTGTCATACAGCTCTTCCTCACCCAGACCCTTCTTTATCCACAAGGACACAACCAAAAATAGAAAAAATAACTTAATAATATTTTAATGTCTTTTTTAATGTCTTTTCTCCTTTTCATTTCACTGAATCAAATACAACAGATAAGGCAATGTATCAGAGTGCACAGCTGTAACATCCCCTAATTCACAGGGCTGTGTCAGTGCTGGAATTCTAAAATGAAGGTGTAGCACCAAATAGTTAAGCCATCAGCTGCATACACATTAAAAAGCCAGGCTCATGGTTTAGCAGCCCAGCTGCTTTCCTCTCAAAGCAGGGCAGGCATAAAGCAAAAAAATAAAGCTGAGGTGTTCTGTGCATGGATCCTTTCACTGTGACACGAAGATGTAGCTGCCAGACAGAGCATCTGAAGGTATCCATTCTCAGCATTTATGTGTCTAGGTGTGAATTTTCTAAAGGAAGGTAGTGGGGGGCAAAAGGAGCAGGGCTATTATTGCTGCAGACCATTAACACCTCCTAGAGCTTTGCAAGAACTCCGTGTCATGTAACATGGGTCTAGCCAGGCTGCACAGTCCTCCCTATCCTCCCAGCTCCTGTCCCTCCCAAGGTCCATGTGCACAGCATGTTACACGTGCTGTAAATCTGACGTGCCCATCTACCCTGTCCTTAGGGAACAAAGAGCACTGGCTACACTCTATGATTGTTAGTTTAAAACTGAGGAAGTGGAGAGGGAAAGTGGGGGTCAGTGGATTTTCTTCTTTTTAAGCACGAATGATGAACCTGTGGGATTCACTGTATCACTGAGGTCAATGGTTTGTTGCTCTTCAGAAAGGGATTAGGGATTTACATGAATAATGAGAGCATATACAGTTTTATTAGACAGACTCGGAAAAAATGCTTTGAGATGAGATCTAAGTCCTTCTCATGTTTCAGGGCATGAGCCAAACATTAAGTGATGGAAAGAAAAATGTATTCAGTAACTGTGTACTTTGCCATTCCTTTATGCCTCTTCTGGTACAGCAGGCACCAAAAAGAGCCTGAGGACTTCAGATCACTGGTCCTTCCCAGGTCATGCCAGGGGTGTTTCCTAAGGCAAGGACAAAAGTGAGGGTCTAGAGCTTTCCAATACAGCAGTCCATGTGCATCTAGCCACCCAAACAGGGGCAAACAAGTATTCAATTCTACTCAGGCACAAATGCAAGTCTCTTAAAAAGTAGGCACAGCATTTCCCCGTTTTTTTTTTTTTACAACAGGATGTTGTTCAGTTTGTGGCATGTTAATTACTATTTACGGGGCTGCTATAAAAATTAGCTACCTTTTTATAACAAAAGGCCCACAGCCAATATTTTATAGACAACACACAAAGAGGTTTGGAATTGATGATTTACAGATCAGGAAATAACACTTAATCAGCTCCCCTACCTTCCCAAGTGGGGCTGTGCAGTTTTACGCCACCTTGCCATTTTCAACTCATTATTTATTGATGTTGATTACTTGACATTTCACGACAGGATACGCTTGTTCTGAGAGGTGCACTCTGGGATTTATCCTGATGTGGCAGAGAGGTGTGGGTTATATTATTTTGCCCGCAAGTCAGCTGTATCGTATGTCCCAGCACATAGAGGGGTCTCTAGCATTTATATCACACAACATAAAACCTGCTTTCACGGAGGGCGACCGCCTTCCCTGCACCACACACGGAGGGAGCCCAAGAATGCGAAGCAAATACCTCATTTACACCATCCCCACAGCGTGAAAGGCACATCGCCGTCCAGCCAAAGCACCATTTCTGCTTATCACCACTCACTTCTGTAACATCTTTCACTGGATGGCCTTAAAGCTCTTTTCCCCCATGAATCAAACAACTGCACACTGTCACTGTGATGTGGAAATACAGGGGGATAGCTGCAGGTAATTTATAGATAAATAAACGGAGGCAATTCTTATGATCATATTCCATCTTAAGCACTACAAATCACAGTCAGTCGATTAATGTCTGCAAACCATTTGGAGTGGCTTGCTCTTCATGCATCACTGCTGAAATACTGCTAAAGAGGTTCAGGACATTATGGAGTGAAGAATAGTCTGATATGCTGCCACCAGCAGCAAGACAGGTGAGGAGCTGCTCAGCATCATGCTTGACAGCTCTGCAGAGCTGACAATAACGCCATGCAGGAGAGAGAACACATTACTGATTTTCTGCCCCCGTTACTTAGCATCCCTCCCTTGATGGAGGGGATGTGAAAAAAGAAATATTAAATGAAAGTCTATAGTCAGACCCTGAAGACTGCCACCTGCCCCAAACATGCTAATCCATTGCTAAAGCTCAGCAGTTTTAGCATGGGGAGTTTTTCCATGGGATCTCCCATACCACAGCTGTCAGCATCTTTTGGAAAATAGTCATTGTGAAAGAATGTTTGTTTCTCCAAAATAAAAACAAAACCAATTTCTTCTACTAGTTCTACATATTCATGCAGGCTCATATTCAGTTTTGCAGCCACATGCTGAACTCTGGCAAGAAGGTGATTTTTCCCGAAGTAGGCACAGCATTATACTCCTCTCTGTCATACACACTGGCAAGCAAACAGAATTTGGGTTCACTGCTCACTCCTTTACCTGGAATTAATTTTCAAGATAATAATACTTCATGGGCAGCCACAAGATAGTGAGCCCAAAGATAGCTTATTGATTTATTTTGCCGACTATGTTTTTGAGGAGAGGCTTGATAATACTAACTGGGTAAGAGGATACTTTTTCCTACTTGTTCTCTTATTTTGATTTTCATTTAAAATATTTCATAAAACTATTTCTAATTCATTCACAAGTAATGCTCTAAGAAAATGAATCAACATATTTTTATGAAACAATATGAAATGTATTTAATCAGTTTATATTTTACTGCTGGATGAACCGAAAAAAAAAAAAAAAAAAGCATCTGCAAAAATGACAGCAAGAAACTAGTCTGTAATCCAGGTCCCCATCCTGTCCAAACTTTCTAGTCATTTTCCATCATCCAGTAGTATGCCAACTTCTGGTTCTTTAAATCCTTAACCCAGAGCTCACAGACACACAGGCATTCCTTACAGTTTTTGTTTGAAAGTATTTAGCACATACTTAAACTCTACCTTACATGCTTGCACAAATTAATTGTTCACAGTTCATCTCATCATGAGAAGGTGACAAAACAGACATGGAAAACAAAATATATGGTAATCTACAATGGTAACTTTGTGGGAAAACTAAAATCATTAATAGGATTGAGCACAAAAGAAAACTTAGGAGCTATAAGCCATGAAGAGAAACCTATAGCTCACCCAGTTCAGATTTTTGTCAGCTTCACAGTGAATGACATCCTGGTTTTAAATAAACGGCATCTATTTCATTGGGAAAGACTGAGGTGGGAGCACAAGTCCAAAACCCTCCATATCTGGGTAGAAAATAAAAACTAATGAACATGTTAAAATGGCAACTTATGTAACTACAGGAAGTATTTAATGGACAGAAAGAGGTGGTCTGAGAGGCTTCATGAAGAATGATAAATGAGTGTGAAATTTCTAGAGCCATCACTTCAAAAGACTATGGGACAACCTACACGATTTCTGTACTGACATAATGTATCTGTCTAATCTCACCAATGTTACTAAATTTGAAAAAGAGATCTCAACAATAATACCCAGGTAAGATGCTCCAATATCTTAGAATACGCCTATTTCAGTATCCTGAAATATGCCTATTTCAATATGTCTTAATGTAAAAGCCATAATCAATGTTGTTTATCCAAAATAAAGTTTAGGGCTGACTTGGTTCACAATCTTGGAGAGGTGAAGAGGAATTCAGACATCTAATCAGACTGTGATTATCACAAGACCTTGAAATTCAACTCTATGTGTTTCTCATAAAAATACACACTAAAACCAGGAAGCGATATTGATTCTTGATGTTATTCCTAGAAATTTTTGATTACTATCTTTAGCAACCAAATATGGTTCTATTTTCAATTTGTATTTGTCTGCCTTTAGCTTGCTCTCACCAGTACTAATTATGCCTTCTGGTGGTGGGCCAACCCCCCAGAGCATTTAGTGTTTACTTGTCATGGAAGTTTTTACACAGTATAAAATTTCTGAATGTTCTATTCAAGGCAAGGGGGATTCAAGTCCCAAAGTTTATCCACATTTTCTATAACTGAAGTTTCTATAACACTAAGGTAATTGCTATTGCCTCTTCTCTGCAATCTTAACTATTTTGAAAATATTTAAAAATACTTGGAACTGAATTAATTATCCCCATCCCATTTTCACTGAGGTAAAGCCTCCTCTCTTCCACACACTTTCACCCTTAGCTGATGATTGATTTAGTTCCTTCTACCCACCTGCACCAGATGGAAAGGTGGAGGAATCACACTGAACATTTTTTTTCCAAGACTTTTAAAACTAAAACTACAGAGTATGCAAGGATACAAGCTCATTTTCAAAAATATGGCATGTTCTTCTACCTATAACATTGAATTTTGCTGTACATTAATTAAAAAAACATGGCTCCAATTTGCCATGTAAATTAGACTCATCCATAATTCACTTTCACACTCATGATTTTCGGTTTGTACCATTTCCTCCACGATCACTGGTCTTCAAAAAGCTTCTAGAAGAGACAGACTAATTTCTGTGTCTTGGTGATGGAATTTTGTATTTGAACTAAGTCTGGCTGGGATAAAGTTAACTTTCTTCATGGCAGCTCACATGCTGTTGTGCTTTGGATTTGTGGTTAAAGTAGCATTGGTAACACGTGTACTTTGGGTATTGCTGAACAGTGCTCACACAGTGTCAAGGATTTCTCTGCATCTCACCCTGTACACACACACCTGCACCCACACCACCCTCCAGGTGGGTAGGCTGGGAGTGGGCAAGAGTCTGGGAGGGGACACAGCCAGGGCAGCTGATGGGAGCTGGCAAAAGGAGTACTCCATACTGTCTATGAAGAAACAGCCTCAAATTGTGCCAATGGAGGTTCAGCCTGGATATGAAGAAAAAAATTCTTTACTGAAAGAGTGGTCAAGCATTGGAAAAAACTGCCCAGGGAAGTGGTGGAGTCACCATCCCTGAAAGTTTTAAAAAATGTGCATGATTCTATGATTTGGTGATAACATCAAGCTCAGCAATAAAACCTGGGTAGGTGAAGAATTTGGGGCTGTAGCTGTTGTCTTCTGAGGTGGCCACTGCTTGGAGACTGGCTCAATATCAGTTTGTGTGTGGGAGACTGAGCCTTTGCATCTCTTGTTTTCTTTCCTCTTTCTTTCACCTATTGAGCTACCATTTTTTTTTTAAATCTTGGCCATGAGTTTTCTCATATTTGCTCCTCCTGTTCCCTCTCCCTTCTCACCAGGGTGGGGGAATCAGGGAGTGGCTGTGAGCATGCTTGTGCCACAACAATTAGATGAAATAACTTTAATGATGAGAAAAATATTTGCACGTATGGTTTGGAATATTATTAATATGGAACCGATGGTTGTGTAAAACAGACATCCTAAGCTGAGGTCTCCATAACAATGTCCTGATAAACTTTGTGGTATCACACCTGTTAATTGCATCAACTGAACCACTCAAGAGTTTATTATATAACACATCTACACTTGCAAACCTTCCTAGTAAACTCTATCTCTCTCCCTGACAGGGAGAAATTAATCACTAGAGGGCTTCAAACACCTTATATCCATCTGGGATAAGATGCCTGATATCAATTAATTCAGCAAATGAAACAAAATCCAGTGACTGTAACTTGAATTTAAACTAGGTAGAACATGCAATATTTCACCTTTGCATACTATATTTCACCTTTTCCCATGCCATTTTTGTCATGCTCCAAAATATTCTAAAACCTGGGTTTGCTATGAAAAGAAGCAAGGTCAAGGGACCTGTGCTTTTTAGGAACTGTGATTTTCTGGAGGATGCTTATTACTGATTATAGTCTGATTGTGAAACGTCTCTGTGATGTGACCCAAAGAAGGAAGACTTTAAGTGGCGCCCTGAACAACAAAAAGCTTTCAAACATGTTAGAAAGGAGGTTGTCCAGGCAATTGCCCTTGGACCAATTAGAACAGGATCAGACATTAAAAATGGGTTATATGTTGCAGCTGAGAAGAACAGCCCTTCCTGGATCATCTGGTGGAAAACTCCAGGGGAGATTCAAAGTCAGCCTCTAGGATTCTGGGGTTGAAACAACAAAGGCTTCAAGGCCAAATGTACTATCATTGAAAAGGAGATATTGGCTGCATGTGAAAAGAGTTAGAGCTGCTTCGGAAGGGATTGCTACACAAGTGCAGCTCCTCCTGGCACTCAGGTTACCAGTACTGACACGGATGTTCATAAGCAGAGCTGCATCTCCTCATTAT
This sequence comes from Heliangelus exortis, assembly GCF_036169615.1. Taxonomy (NCBI): domain Eukaryota; kingdom Metazoa; phylum Chordata; class Aves; order Apodiformes; family Trochilidae; genus Heliangelus; species Heliangelus exortis. Next base: position 118,157,022 of record NC_092422.1, on the reverse strand, counting down.
GACACGGATGCTATTTGGAGTAAATGGATTGGGTTAATCAGATGGTGGGCTCAAACAAGAAACCTCAGTCATCCAGGAATTGTAGATGTGATCACACACTAGCCAGAGGGCACACGCTTTGGAATGCCACCAGAAAAAGTTGTAAAGCACGCTGAAGAAGCTCTACCATAATATCAGCTACCAGACAATGATAAACAATATGCCTTTTTCACTGGTGGATCCTGCACCTTTTCCAGTGGCTTTTTAAACACGGGGAACAGTCAATGAGCATGAAAGGGATGTATAGGCTGGGCAGCTGAGCTGTAGGAAACTGTAGAAAATGCCATACCTATGGGACACGCCCAGCATCTTTCTGCATGATTCCTTGCTCCTGGAATAATGTTTGTGAAGGATAGACAGCGCTAGGCTAATTTGGCCTTAAGTAATTTAGCTCAGTGCAGAAGCTAAAGCTGAAATTCTCTGGCCTGTGCTATACAGTGTTATGTGTGGGAGTTGCGTTCTGAAGTTGAATCAATTGAACGATGACTAAAAGAAAAAACATGTCTGTTTTGATTCTGCTGCAGTGATGAGATGACACTATCAATCTCTCTAAGGCTTCAAAGATCACAGAGAGAAAATAGTACCACTAGAGATAATTGAAGTTGATATGGGTGAAAGTAAAAGGATATATTTCTGCAAATGGAAGATGTTTTCTATCCTGCCACAAAAATGTGTCAAGTAGTGATCTGATCTTCTATGGGGAGAGTAAGAACTCCCCTGCTTTGGGCTTGTTAACTGGCAAAACACTAGAAATCATCTGAGAACCTGCTCCTCAGAATACTGCAATGATGACTCTTACCCCATCCAAAGTCTTGCTTGCTTTTCATTACTCATTAAGGTTCTCAGAAGAAGGTCCTCCGCACTGCTTACCCTGGTGGAAGAAATATCCCTTCCCTGAGAGTTAGGACTATTTGCTCCCAGACTGTGAGTGGGGTCCCTCTTCAGTCACCCTTGCACATGTGCACTTCATTGTACTAAAGCTATGTAACAGTGCTGGCTTGATTTATGAGGGCTGCATTTCTTCCAGTGATCCCTGCTGGTACAGGACTCACTATTTCCCTTTTATGTGTCTATGTCAGAGGGCAACTGGCAACCAGCTGTTGGAAACTAACTAAAAAAAAAAATTAAAAAAAAAATCACAAAACAGAACCTTTATTATCACAATTATACTATTCCAAGTTCCAGTACTTGCTTATAGTCTTCATAAGGAGGGCAATGGAGACTTTGACTGCAGGCTAAGTTTATCACTGATGTGAAGAAATTAAAGTTAAATCATCAGCATTCCCATGTGGACAAAGCACTGGAGATACTGAACCAAAATATATTCCCTTGGAGTCCCATTGTAAAGCAACAATGATTCTGACCAAGGACGTGTTTTCCCAGTAGGGTTTATACTCAGAGACAGTACAATATACATTATTTCCCTCTCCTAGATGGATGCTACTAAAGGGATATCATCAGCTCAAGAACAATAATAAAAGCAATAGCATCTTTTTGTTGAAAGCAGACCTCCCTTCATACATCTATTTCAGTCAATCTATTGTACTCTTGTACATTGTGCAGATGCAGCAGTGGTGGAAAGAGGTGGGTGGTGCTCAGCAGCAGGGAGGGCTCCAGAAACTCTCTGGAACTCTGCCTTCTTTCCTTCCCAGGCAAATACAAGGCTTCTGATGCTCATTGGGTTGGACCATCCCAGTGCCTCTACAAGACTGTCTCCAAACCAAAGAGTTTCACTTCCCAGCTAAGCCAGAATTACTGCAGTTGCTGGCCACAGAGGTTTAGGATGCACAAACAGAGACACCAGCAAATGGTCCAAGCACTGTAGAAATGCACTGCAGAGAGGTGGTCAAACCATCACACTGAATTTTCTGGTCTCGAATGGACTTTGCAGAAACATATAACTGGAAATCCACACATGGAAGGGACAGAACACCCTTTAGTATACTTTACAAAGAAGAAAGGCTTTTGTAATTCCAGTATTCATCCTCTTGAGCATGATAGTCTATTCTTAAGATCTGCTGAATTTAAAGGACAATTGGAGCCATATTTGAGAGAGAGCTGAATGTCGCTGAGGCAAGTTCCTGAACTTTGGTTAAATTTTTTTTAGATAGGCATCCGAGTAATGGGAAAAGGGCTATGTTAGTTTTTTCAGTAATGGAAAGGCAGAGGAAGGAGCTGGGGATATTGAGGTCAGTTGGAGGGAATAGGGAAAGGTCTAGAAGCCAGGAGAATCAGAGGTTCTGTGAAGGGAAAGGAAGGGAGCTGGCTTTTTCCAGCAGCAGGTTAAGAGAACTGTAGGGATGCACAGTACAAATCCATAGGAAACCAGGCTACATTTCCTATGGTTCAATGGCTTACAGATCCTACCAAAACTGCAAAATCAGATTTGTTAAAAAAAAAGCTACCTGTCAGTGATGTACACATAGGGCATTTTTGAGGAGTGCTGTCACTGTAGCACAAGTGAGGAAGAAAAGACAACCGAAGCAGTAGGAGATTGTATTTTGAGACGGGTGGCAGGAATTACCCTGGACCCCTCTGGATGGGGCCCATGGGGCTGATGTTTTGCACACAGGTAGAGCCAGGGCTCTTGCAACAGCTTTTAGAACCCAGCTGAGGGAAATCACCCAGGAGCTGAACAAACACCCTCTATCTTCCTTCCCCATGGAAGGAAGCTGCCCAGGGCCAAACAGCTAACCCAGCTCCTTTGGGCTGCCCAGCAGCCTGTGCTTCCCAAGCCATCCCCATCCCCCCTCCTTGCCTCCTCCTCCTCTACTCATGCCAGGTGACAGCCCATCTCAGGAAGGTATTTATTTTTGCATTATTGGCTAGCTTTGTTTTACCTCCTAAGTAAACTTTCCAGTATTTATAGCCTTGCCTCCACACTTGTAGTATATATTAGCCTTTTATGCCTTCTCTGTCACCTGCTGAAATGAGAACTCAGGGTCTTCGGGCCTCTGCGGCCCTTCCCTTACATTAACTTAAATCACACCAGATGTGGGCCCTTACTGCAGAGGAAGACTAATTGATTTCGCCAGTCACAATATGCCTATTGTTTTTAAATACAAATAAACACTGTGGTGTGTGGGGTTTAGTTTTGTTGTTTTTTTGTTGTTTTTTTTTTTCCCTTTGCCACAAGAGCCAAAGGTTATTCAATTAAAGGAGCCCAGAAAGTGTGACTAATAATCCACGGGCAGCGTATTTCTACAGTAAAAAGGCACAGGGAAGAAAAAAAAAAATAAGAAAAAAAAAGAAAAAAAAAGAAACAACTCCATGCTACTCTGAGAACAGCAGCCTCACCGGGGCTGGCCATAACTGTGATGGATGGCTGGTGTGTGTAAGACGTTATTATTTGTTATGTGAGTGGGGGGAGATGGCAGGCGCATTGGGTAGTACACCTGCTGGGCTCCGAGAAGCAAGAACAGCTGTGTGCATTGATTTAGACGCTTGCTACTTGGGGCTCCAGGAACGAATCAAGCGACAGCTCATAAAAAAAGAGGGTTTTATGATTTTTTTCCCCCTTCTTTCTGCAAACAAACGGCCACATCATATGTTTTCCTAACGCTGCCATAACTCAAAATTAAATCCCAGCCCAAGGTGTCAGGCTGGTACCATGTCAGAATTGTAACGGCTTATTTTGAAGGTCGTTATGGATGTACCAGGGAAACACTGGGGGTTTCTGCTCAAAGGTGCCATTTCGTTTTGCTGGAGCTCAGGCACTTAAGGGCAATTAGCCCCACTGTTAAAAAATGAGCTGAGAGTGTTTTAACTGGTGATTTTATGCTAATAACAACTACTAATTCATATTGTTAAAAGAGAAAGTGCAGGCTGCCAAAGCTGCTCCAAGCAACATACTGTATGGCTCCAAGATTTCCCTGGGTCTTTCCCCCACTATACAGTGTGCTGCATGCCCAGCAGTGTGTCACAGGGTCAGCAAACCTCTTCCAGGCAAAGCAGACCAAAGCCTGAGCACAGCACCAAGCCTGCTTGAGTTCAAGAAGCATTTAGATGACGCTCTCAGGCACACAGTGTGATTCTTGGGGTGACCTACACAGGGACAGGAGTTGGACTTGATGATCCTCATGGGTCCCTTCCAGCACAGCAGATTCTATGATTCTGTTTGGCTCTTGAGTATTTCAGTTCAGTTCAGTTCAAGTGCTGCAGCAGGGACAACTAGGACTGCCTTTCTCCATTAGGTCCCCTTCCACACCTCCGTGTTGTCTCCAGGAGCTACAGCGCTGCAGGTGCTGCTGGATCCTATCACTCAGCACCAGGAAAAAGCCACCATCCTTTCAAGGCATTGTGTAAGGCTACAGTCCAGGTTGTACTAGCTCATGCTCACCAGTTCATGTGTACCAGGGTGCCTGGGAGAGCACAGCACTTACACCCTCAAGGACACACCTGCACTCCAATGTGCAGCTGGAGGTCAGATGAGGTACCGCCAGCAAGATCTCAGCAAGTCATTTGGCTGCTGCCTCTGCAGAAGCCATCTCTGAGCACTGTTTTTTTGGCTGTGCTGGCACTCCTTGGAACCAAGAATAAAGCCTTGCTAGAAATGGTGCAGTTGGGTCATGTAAAAGAAGGAGACCTGCATGAGCCCTCTTTACACAGATGCTCCTCAGGACAGAAGCATACTTAAAACTATACCCCAAAATCAAATCCCCCAGGTGGGTGCAGAAGACTACATGAGACAAGAGCAGCTCCTCTTCATTGCTCTTTTGATGCTCTTCTTTCTCTCCTTAACTCTGTTACTGATACAAAAGATCCCAGCCCTAAAATAATGGATTTTGCTCAGTGCATTACATTTGTGATGAAGAACTAGTGTTTGGCCACTTGTGCAAAAGCATGTACAATAAATTGGAGCAAACACTTAAACAAGGAGAGCCTTATAGGAAGACTAGACCACATGGCTGTTTTATCCAAGAAAATGCAATTGGTTTTGCTTATCTTAAAGAGGGAAGGAGATAATCAGCTTTCAGAATTGAGGGAAAGTCGATCTATTCCCACAAGTTGCTAAACAATAAGGTGCAAAGCCATAAAAATGATAAAAATGAAATTAATGTGAACATTGTAATAGTATCCAGTCTGTTAGACTTTCAGCCTTGCCCTTCAATTATGAGAATGACAAGAGTGAAAAAGAACAAATGTCTTCACAAACATAAAATTGCTCTATGGGGGCTATTTATGAAGCTTCCTCTCTGACCTGCCTTACAGCTTTGACATGGCAGTCAGCAAGTAGAAAATTTGAAACAGAACAGGAAAAAGAAACGGAGAATACTCTAGCAGATAAAAAATTTAACATTTTCACAATTAAATCCTGAAAACAAAACCAATAGATCCCTCCCTTCCAGAGATGTGAATGTGTATGCCAAAGCTGCCACAGAGCAGCAAAAGGCGTTGGAGACCTTGGCAAGCAGCAGAGTGGCCTTTGTTACTCCTCCTTGGTCCAGGTGGCATGGTCTTAGGTCTTTTGGCTGTCCTCCTGGCTGCACTTCTTGGAGGTACTCTCAATCTTCAGGCAGAAGGGAATGCTGAAGAAAGATCTGAAAGATCTCAGGATCTTTTTGTAGTGCTCAGCACTCCCCATCTGAGATCTTTGCCACCTCTACTCTAACTAGAAACATGCCTGACTATTCCTTGGAAACAAATGAACTGGATAGTACACCTGAACCTGGCTCTGCAGAGGCTGTGGCTGGTTTCTGGAACATCTGCTTCTCCCCGCTGCCAGAGACTGCTCAGGTAATGTCCGTAGAGCAGAAATGGAAGATGCTCTCTGTCTTCTCCGTGTTCCTGCTGCTAAATGGTTATGTGAAGAACTGAAGGGCTTTTTCACTCAAATGCAGAGTGGAAGAAAGTGGCTCACTGTGCTCTGACCCTATAAAGTGAACTGAAATGTTGGAGTATACAAAAAAACCCCAAACCTCAGCATCTGAAGCTGCACTCCAGCAGCCAGTGGTCATCCTTGGGAGTCCTGGCTCTGCGTCCTCTCCATCTTCTCCAACCAGCTGCCAGTAGGCAGCTCTTAGGCTGCACTCACATTTTACTGGGAACATAAAACATAAAGCTGTTCACAGTAACACCAAAGTAAAGCCAAAGAGAAATCTCAGGTTTCCATATTAAAGGTTGGATTAAATAAATCATCGGACCACAGACTGAAGGGAGAAAATTCTTACAAACATAATAGATATCCTCTGAGGTCAGAGCTGAGGTTCTTCTAGCCCTGTAGCAGTCTCCAGCAGTGGCAAAAGAATATTCAGGTTTGGAGTAACAAACAAACCTAACCAATACCTGTTGCCCTCAGGATCCACAGTTATTGAATTAAGGATGTTAGAGTGTACATCCCTTACTAGTCTGTTTATTCCAGTTTAGGGACCTGCTATCCACAAATTTGCCAAAATCCTGAATTCTGTCTTAAGTGCTTTCTTTTATCTATTTTAATACTGCTTTCAACTAATTTTGTCCTGTGCGTCTGCAGTTTTTAGTGTAATAGTTCTCAATTCACCTTTTCTACCACTTACATTATTTTGTGGGATGCTGAGCAAGGGGAAATAGCACAGTGGTTTTCATGGAAATTTAGAAAAATATGCCATCTTTTTTTTAAACATCAGTTAATGGTTTCAAGGGAGAATGTTGTCATTTGGATAACAAATGCAATGCAACATAGTGAACCCTTGTATTTGACTGTTGGTAGAACCTCTGAGGCATATAGAGCCACAAGAGAAGATGATACCTGTCTAAACTTTGGAGCCTCAGAATTTTCTTTCTCCTTCACAGAAACAAAGCAATAGTCATAGTACCCTGGTGCAATGTGTCACTTGCAATTTTGTTAAATAATAAAAACACTGTGAAGCAAAACCTCAGCTGCTTAAATCATCATAATTTCACTGTCTTTCAGAATACATGACACTTCCCAGCACTATTTTGTTTTAATGAGAAGAAAAAAAAAAGTGTAAGGAACAAAGCCTACCATAGTCCTGTGAATCTCAAACTGTTTTTTCACAGACCTGAGTTTTACTTCTAACTTTCCTAAAAACAGCTACTAAAATAAAATATAAGAACGTTACTTCAGCCTCTTTCACAATGACTAGACTTAATTTTGTGTAACTGTATAAATGTTAAGAACTCCCTTTTTTTCCTGGAAGTGTGGTTGGCTCACTTCTGATGTCCTTGTGATTTTCCTATTGTCCGACAACAGCAGATTTATGCATTTCTCCCTAGGTGTATTCTGTACTCTGTAGGACTGATAGAAACCAAGAGCTGGGGTAAAAAGACACTTAGGGCCGTTGCTGACAGTATTTTTAAACTAGACTAAGTAAATATCCTTACATGGCTCTGGTAATCTGCTGGGACAGAATCCTCAATTTTTATCCATTAAATATCTGTATATGTATTGCATCTTAGTTATCCCCCTGATATCTTAGATATCTCTGACTTTTTAGGCTATAGTAAAGCCTGTCAGGGGAAAGGAATTGCAATGGGAATGCAATGGGAAAAAATTGAGGCAACTCAAATGATTAAAAAAAAAAAATAAATCTAAAAATATGTAAAGCATTTTTTTCCCACTACCAAGATGAATTGAGGCACATAAGGTATCAAATCACTCTCAGAGAAACTCTCTAAGCCCTGAGCTTACCTGTTACTCAAGCAGTGAAACTGCCATTCCACATATAATTTTGATTCTGAGATATTTCATTCCAAATAATTCACACTTATTATCAGTATATCTTTGTTCTACTGATTTTAGATTCCAAGAATCAATCCATACAGCCAGATGCCTGCATAAACATGGAAAAATTCTTCAATATTTTGTCAGCATAAATCCAATCATATATTTATTTCCAGAAGCCAGAATCTGTCTCTCAACGAGTGCAATGGAGAAGAAATTCATCCTAAGTTTACTATCCATTTAGGTTTAGAGACATGCTGCAGGTACTTAACCTGCAAAGAGTAACAACAATATCCCAATGCATCTCTAAACTGTGGTACTCAATATAAATCACAGTATAAACTCAGAATACTTCTCTAGAAATAAATCAAATGGATTCTTATATTTTTTAATATCAAAGTTAATCAGTACTTTTTGTCCAAACATCTCTATGTTATTTTTCTGCAGCAAATACTGTATAGAAGCATAAATAAAATGTTAACATTTCAAAATACTGAAATGTAATAACTTTATTATATATAATATGCATATAATTCTTATATATATATTATAACAGGTGCAAAACAAGTAACTTCAAGGAAAGCAGAATTATAGAAGATATGCAGTATAACACACATACTACAGCTGCAATCTAGATTTTATTCTACAGACAAATAAAATGACAATATATGTGTCTGACAAAACAGTTACTACCTCTGTCTCCTGAAGGACATGCTTCTCCACTGTTACGAGCTCTAGTATTTTATGTTTTGAGTATTTTATAAAGTAAAAGGTTCAATTATTTGATTTTATTCAAGTATATTATGAAACACCATGACCCTTTATAGAAGTGTAGGGCAGGGAGTGAAAAATCGCCAGTCCTGTCAGAGTAAAATTAGAAGATGAGATCGTATCAGAGGTAAAATTTGACAGAGAATTTGGGTTACATTTTAATTTTAGCAAATAGTTCTCTGAAACGTTTAGTGGTCCCTCTTCCCTTAGGACTAGATATTGTCAAGTAACAGGAACAGAGTTCATAATTTATTTGTTTGCTATGAAAAAACAGTTGTCGTTCATTAGTATTATTTGCCCAGAAGTAGGTGGGAGATGTGTTTTATGTCTAACTTGAGAGAAGATGTCTCCAGTAGCCTTACTGCACTGGTTCTTCACTTCAAGAGGAGGATGTTAACTTCTCAACTTCTGCTATTTCTTCTGACACTCTTGTTCTAGAAACTCAGGTTTTCTTGAAAGTTTTACGTGGTGGCTCTAGTCTGTCTCTTTAGGATGCAAATTCTGATGGGATCATGGCACACAGGAGAATTTATTTGTTTTAAAAATAAGTGCTGGTTAACTCCTTCCCCTTTCAGGGTCTTGCATAGGGGCAGGCTGCCAATGTTTGACATGTTCCAGATGGATATACGGAACGGCGGTGCAGGTCAGTGGTGCCTTGTTCTGTGGTTAGACCTCAACACAGGAGGACAGGAAACAATGGGGGAAAAGAAGAATATTTCAGGCAAAGTGTCCTAGCTTCGGAAAAGGGCCACAGGCTTTTTATACATTTACAAGCACTTTCTCACATTACGAGCTGACGGGTTTCTACTGAAGCCCTTGTCGGTCGGTCTCTCTCTGTATTTTTCCCTGGTGTTCTGTTAAAGCCAAATAAAACCTATTTGCCTCTGCTTTTCCCCCTTCTTGATGTACGTAAAGTCATCAGATTCTTGCAGGTGTCTGCTGCTTGCATTTGTAATGACTGCTTTACAAAAAAATCAACCAAACCTGAGGCCACAGAAAAGCTTTCACAAGAGGGGTCAAAAGGGTTTCCTCTTCTGCTAAAGGTCTGCTGCATTATTAGCAGTGCCGTGCTAGAGATATTTACCTGTTGGTTGCTTTTCAATTGATTCAACATGTGGCTACAGGGAGGTTGTAGTTTTTAGATTAAACTCACAAGTTAAAAATCTTTGGATAATTCCAGGGAGAAAAATTACTGCTCATCCAGCTTTGGCTCCATTCTGACTCTTCTCTCTGTCTTTAAGTCTAGCCTCAATTAGAACAAAACAAGCAAACAACAAAAAGGGAAAACCAATCCCAAACAAGAGAAAAACAACCCCAAATAAATAGGATTTTGACATCTGAGAAAGCCAATGTTGAATGAGGTCATCTCATCACAGTCCATAAAACTATCTCTTCCTCTCTTTGTGGTACATGTGTTCCAGTCCAAGTTCCTCCTTAGACTTTTTGTGGCTAATGTGAACTAAGTATACAAAGCAAAATATGTGTCTGATTTATTGGTTGTCTGGGAGAATTAATGCTACAAATGCAATAATGTCTAATTTCAATTCAAAAGGAAAAACAAACCCCAAAAGCATAGACGTCCCTATGAAAGAATTAAGGAACTGATTCATGGTTTATAAAGCCAGAGGGGAGCAGCCTGCATATTGATCCTGACCTCCAGAAGAGCACAGGCCAGACCGTATCTTCCCTGAATTACTTCCTTTTGGAAGTAAGACACATTTTTAAGAGAAATAGCTCATCTTAATTTTAAAATTTCCAGTGATAGAGAACCTTGCATAGCTACCAGATCTGTTCTTTTGATGATTAGCTGTCCTTCTCTGGTCCAAACATGTGTGCTTTATTAATTTGGTCTGAAGTTATCATATTTGTGTCTTCAGATACTGAATTCCTAGATGCCTTTCTCTAGTAGATAAAAAACAACAAACCAGGACAAAACAATGTTCTCAGTGTAGGTAGATGTGAACAGTCATCTTTATAGCATTCTTTAAGAGACTGTACTCTTTTGGAATCCTTTACTTCACTGTAAAATATTCAGCCTTTTAATTATCCTTTTGAATCTCCTTTACATCTTTTCCTGCTTTTGACTATCCAGCTTGGATTGTGGATATCAGTGAATGTTATGACCAGTTTACCATCAAATACCATACCTGTATTCACTTTTCTTCTTTTTAATTCCCTGCTGTAGCCCTTTCTAGAGGTCCTTAGGGTGCTCCTACTTGACAGTGTGCTCACTGTGATTCTCAGCACCGTCCAGAGCACACATACAGTGTATTCTGTCAGTATGGCCTGGTTTCTTTTTTTCCAAACAAGTGCCTTTCCTTCCTAATGTGTTACTTGCATCTGTTTCACCAGGCAATCTGTTTTTCATCACTCGTTTATCTTCTTGTGGTTTTTTTTTTACTCAATAATCTGTGCCATATCCAGTTTTGGGTTGGTTTTTTTTTTTTTTTTCCTGTGGCAACTGCGTATTTTCTTCCTGATTATTGATACTAATAATAAATATTTTAATTCTGAAAACTGACCATGCAGTGCACCACATAAAGCACACCTATTTAGTAAAGATTCCAGACTTGTAGTATGGCCTTCCAATTTACCAGTGCATTTTAAAAGCACCCATCATATGCTGCACTAATTTTTTATAAGGCCTGGTTTTCAATGAAAACACATAGCAACACCAAATTAAATTCCACACTGAAGGCTCTTTTATTGACATATTAATCCTTATGTAGCATATTTAGAACTTCGTTTCCCCTATACCTCAAGCTACCTGGGCAAGATCTATTTTATACAAATCCATTTTTCACACAATTATTTTTGGCTACAGAAACTTTGTCTCAGAGTCCGCTATTTTGCCTACCACTTTTAGACAAACATTTGATTATTTCAGTCACCTTACTTTGTCTTTATAAGCAGTCTAGCTGGAAAGCTTTTTCACATACATGTACACATTTTACATTTTTAAAAAATGCTCAGAGTCTACATCCTTATTCTCAAAGTCGAAAATTCTGCCTCTTATCTTCAGGAGTCTTTCCTGTGCTCCTTTGGCCAAGGAGGGCTTTTTGCTTTGTTTCTATTTTTCATGCAGAGCACAAAACCTGTGGAAAATCTATATTGTCATTCAAGTACCAGCATGCTTGGTGAGTATAGTGACCAGAGAGACAACCATTACTCTGTTCATATCTATAAGTCCATTTCATGTATATGAATAAATGGGGAGCTAAAACAGTGAAAACAGGACCTAGAAAATAATTGAGTGGGTATAAATATGGCCAGACAGAAAGCCACAGTGTCCAACTGCATCTTTAGTCTTCTTCCTTTTCTCAAATGTTCAACAAGCAAGGGAGATAGTACTGATAGATTTGTAAAGGGAATGAATATTTTGATTAAGCTGTGTAATGTACACACAGCTTAATTCTACCATTTATACAGGACAGATAAATCCTGTTTGGTCTGCAGGTATTACCTTTTTGCCACATGTTTTACCTCCAATACGTGAACTTTGTCCTTAGGATACCAAAGAACAATTATCCACTGCAGCCAGGAGTTTTTTAAGAACTGGTTAAGGATATTTCTGTGCCACTGACTTTTAAATAGCTTTTAAAATAAATCATAGATTCATGAGGATGTTCCACAGAACTGGAGAAAAAAAAAAGCCAATCTCATGCCAGTAATTATAAATGATCAACAGGAAGACTCAGGAAACTATAATCCCCTAGGAACTTGGCTTAGCAGCCCAGGGTCTGGGGCAGGTGGAGGGGAAAGATTGGAAGACATACTCATAGAGAGAGATAAGAAAATGTACATTTCCCAGTGGAATGCCTAACATCTCCCCGTAGTATTTTCTTTTCTCTTCTCATTGACTGAAAAGTGGAAAATATCCTTAGCTAATCATTTCTGGAAGAAATGAGAGACTCAGAGTTCAACATATGGAGAAACCTTTTGGTTCCAACAGTCTACTTTTCATGTGCATGTCTGAAGCTGCCAGACACATGCTTCCTTCAAATCTAAAGTATTTCTTCTGACCGCTGGTCTTCCTTTTCTTTTTCTTCCCTTGAGGCTGAGCTGCAGAGGGAATACTTTATTACAGAGAGTGGATGTTTTGTTTGCCTTGCACTTTTTATTTACTCCAATCTGTTGCATGTAATAAGGACCCTTATTTAACTTGTCCTGGAGAATATTTACTAGATATAAAATATCATTGTTAATTTAATGTGGGACTTAATCTTAAACCATCTGCTTTGACCCTGTTTTGGCTAAACTGTAACAGGCATTAGTCTCGGTGCAGAAGTAGATATTTTTGGAAGCCACAAGAAAAGCGTCGGTTTTCAAGTTACATGATGTATGGTTTTTGAATTTTTTTTTTATGCACTTGTTCTAAAAAGATGCTATCTTTGTGCTTTCATAACTGAAGAACATCTAAACTTCACCAGCTGAAACTTTTCAGGTGTTTACTTCACACTGTTCTCTCATTGCAAACAAACAAGTTAAAATAATGGTAAAATAATCCATTTATTACACTTCTGTGCAATTCATATTCCAAAAACTCTTTAAGATGAAAAGTGGAGACTATGGACTCCTAGAGCTATTAGGAACCTTCATGTTATAGATCACAATCTGTTCCAACATTCAGACCTTGTGTAGGGGGGATGAAAATATGGGGAGATATGTTACGAAACCAGAACAGTTCAGGAGTTTTTAGCTGCTGCTGCCATTTGGTTGAGGCTGGCCCCACTGCTGTTCTAAGCAGACTGTGACACTTTCTGGCATGGAGTTGTAGAATGGTGAATGGAAAGCTGATAGCTAATAGGTCTCACAGATTGAATCATGAATCATGTACATGGTTTTGTTCAGTAATCTCTCTCTAGCATGACTGAATAGTAGGGAAATTTAAGCAGTAATAGTCCAATTTTTAAAGGGTTTTGTTTCTCCTTGTGTTTCTGTGACAGTTTTCAATAAATATTTCAACTGTATCAGGATAATCAGTGCATTAATCTTCACTTTAATGATCCATCTGTTTCACTTTTTCACCTGTGGCAGCAGTCAATATTAGGCAAAAATGCCAAATACACCAACAACAGTCTAAGGGGAATTTTTCCTATCTTTCTTTGATTATGAAATGACCTTACATGTTAAATTAGCAAGGTATCCTCATTATCAGATTTATTTTTATACTATTTTTGTTTTACCTGTGCATCCTGGCTGTTACACACTAAGCAGTGCCTGTGACAGAACTACCAATACTGGTGGTTTTTCTTACATGGAGAAAATTGATTTATAGCTCTAAGGATTTCAGTTGATTTCTTGTGCTCTGTAGTGTTGAATGTTGCAGTGTTGAATGTTTCTCTTTCACTGAGAATTCAATGGCCTTGGATGTAAGCCTGTTTGTCAGAAGCTTCATTTTCCTAACCTTTCTTAGCAAAACTCCTGTCCTCCCCAGGGAAGACTTTTGTTTCCATCCATGGTGTCCTCAGGGTGGTTGTTCCCTTGGGAGAAGCAGCTAGATGTGATGCAGAAGATGTATGGAAGCTTCCTAAGTGGTAGGTGTGTTGTGCTGTGATGCTTTAGGAAGGCTGAGGCTACAGCTTCCACCAAGAATGGGGTCCCCATGAGGCAAGTAGGAACAACCACCCCTTCATAGGCAAAGACTTTTATCCCAGCAGAAGCTGAAAGTGCTGAAAATCTGCCAGGAATCACCCACATGAAGATTATAAATAACCGAAAAAAAGAGAGGTGGAAATGGCAGGAGTGTAAAAATCTGGCGTCTCCCTTCATGATTTGCAAAGCAACACCCGGAGTCCAGCTGATAACACAAAGAAGATTCTTCTCTTTGCTTGCCAAAAACAGAGGCAGGAACCAGCAACCTGAATTATGTGAAGTCCAACAGGTGCTGGCACCAGTAAAAAGAAAGGCAATTTCAAATAAATAAGGTGAAGTGGGCAGGCTTCCTTAGAGCACATGTACAAAATTTCATTATTGTTAAACAAGGGAGCCAAGCACAGCTTTTCATTTTCAGCTCCCTTTAAGATTGATTTGACCTGTATTTAGTGAAGGACTTCAGTCTTTTGTAGCCACCTGGAGCAGGGGACAGGCAAAGGCCAAGGTATTTCTCTGTCCAGGTGGCCCTCATAAATATCTCAGTGGAATTTATTTTCTTTCATTTACTTTGGCATTGCTTGGGCACTGCTTGATTAAGGAGTGGTGTGTAGGAACTGACAAGGCCAGAGATAGACAGCCACATCTGCTAACCATTTGGACTAATTATTACACCTGTACCATAAAACACATGTTAATAAAGGGCTGGTGAGCAGGTTCAGGTTGCAGTTTTAAAAAGGCCCAAAGAAAGCAGAATGTCAGCTATATACAAGAACAAGCCAAACCTTTTCCTGATAAGATGCTGCAGGCTGCTTCAACCACATACAAGAAAGAGGCAACATCAGATATATACAAAAAATAAATCTCACACAGGAGGAAAGCGATTATCCTGGCAAACTATGCCTTTGTAGTCTGTTGGCTAGAAGGTGGATGACAGTACATGTTCTTTCTTTCCTTCTTTCTTTGCTGTTAGATGTAAAAGGAAAAAAATCATTAATCACTCTGCAGGATACAGCACTTAAATGGGTAAAGTTGCTGAAGGGGTCTGGTTAGCATCAGCCGATTTTTCATTTCCTTTCAGTGGGGACAGTGTGGTGCTCTGGAATCCCTGGAGCCCAGAAACATGAATGCAGGTATTGAATTTTCAGGAGGAGACAATTAAGACCAAGCATATGAGATACAATCATATTTAAATTATTTCAGGTACCTCAGATGAAGACCTACACCCTCTGCCTTCCTCCTTCTTTTGGAGACATATTTTGAAGAGCTCTACTGGGCTGGCATTAATAATTAATCATATGAGCCTTGTGTCTGTTGTGATAGAACACAATAGAGCTCTGTATTTATTATTTTTTCCACTGAAAAACTCACCATGTTCTTTTTGCCAGTGGAAAATCATTTTGCTGAGCAAGTTCTTCAAACAGCCTTTGCCAGGTTGTCACAGCCCTTTATTCTGAGATTTCGTGCTGTTGAAATCAAGCAAGTGGGAGCCCTGAGCTTACCAGCAATTCTTCATTACTTGTTACATACCTCTTGATGAAAATCAGCTTCCATTGTGATCTGCAGAGTCATCAGAAGGAAAGCATTTCAGGGATACCTCCAAGCCTCCTCACTTTGGGCTTCATCTATGGTTGATGTTTGTCTTTATTTGTTATCTTTGGGAGTTCTATTGACATATTAGTACTCATAACTGCAAATATCACCAAGGAAGGGGCACATCATGATGCTCTGATGCCCAGCACCACTGGGCACTAATTCATGGTTAAGGAAATATATCCAAAAAGATGAAGCCAGAGTATGCACCTCTCCCTCAAGTCTGCTCAAAGAGCACATCAAAGACAAAACCAACAGTTTAATACATTTGTTTCTGACCTTTGTAATTGCTCTGAGAAGCCATGTGCTCCAGATGAAAGTAAGGTCTGCACTGTGCCACCATGCCCTGCAGAGACCATGGGATCAGTTGCAGAGCAGTTTCATGCTTGACAGGTCGACCACAGGCTGTGAATACAGATTCCAGATTTGAGGCTCTCCAGTCACCAGCCTGTTTCAAGCCCAGGTCTTCCCTGAGAGGATGGATTCACGAACAGTATGGCTGCTGGGTTACTTGCAATCCTTTGCTTGGCCCTGCTGAACCATGAAGGTAGCAAAGGTACCTGTGGTGGATGCTTCAGTTGAACCCTTCTGAGCCTGAGCTTGATGCCAAGAGACTGACCAAAAAAAACCCACTGACAGGTCAACCAGGTGAAGACATTTCCCTCTAGGGCAATTCAACTTCAAAAGGAAGTTTAGGCTTTTGTATTATGACAACCCTAGCTCCTTTCTCTGCTAAAATGCCTTCAGGCAGGGGTAGGATGTAAGATTTTATAAACCTAGCTATGGGACAGATAGGCAGTCTGGCCTACCACAAGGTGAGGGTTGCTCTTTCAAGGAGGCTTTTCATTAATCAAGACAAAAAAAAAAAAAAAAAAAAAAGAAGTTAAACGTCTGCCTCAACCCTCACCTGCCTAAGAAAATATTTGTTTGTAAATAAGGAAACCTGAAGGGAATATGGCAGTGTGATATTGTGATACCATTTTAAGAGGTAGTCCATGATAAGTCTGATTATCTTTATATGTGTGCTTTATTGTCTTGAGATTACTTACCTTTCAAGCTTCAATCTACTTTTTGTGATCTTCATCAGTGTATGTTGTTCAGTCTGTTCTGGTTGCTATACAAAAATGCAAAGAATTTCCAGAAATGAGGCTATGTCTAAAGGCATATATATGGCTAGTGTCACACCATTACAGACATATACATTGGGTTTGCCATATTACCTTTTTTTCATTGCTATGATCTTTCTTAATAGATACCAGTACATGCAGAAGTTCTAGCAGATGGGAAAAAAAATGTATTTTGTTGTATTTCTATGTAGGGAAAAAAATGTGTGTAGAAGTGTGACACTAAAGTAAAGGTATTCTTCAACTAGGTGAAAATCTTTCGGGCCTGGTTTTGGTTACTTCAGTTGCTGGTTTGTCTTGGGCTTGTTTGCTGTTTTGTTTTTCTTGTTTTGTTTCATTTTTTGTAATATCTCTCCCATACAATACAGGTTAAAACTTCTTTAAGACTTGAGAACTCAGTAACATATAACAGTCACTGTTTACAGGCCCAAAGACTTAAACAATTTGGAGGACTGGAGTTTAACATTGAATCTAATTTTCTTTATTTTCAAATCATACCTTTTCAGTCATCTTTGTATCACCACCATATTATTCAATAATATTTTTGTGGCTACCCTGATAATTAGGGTTCTGCCTAGGTAACAGATGTCACTTTTAGCAGCTGTAGTATCTTAATTGAAGTGCAGAGAAACTACTGATACATCAACTATATTCATCGTTCTGTACTGGAATGATCCTTGGAATGTATTAATAGCAAGTTATTGTTTAGATTTACTATCCAGCTCCACCTTCTGGTAAACTTGTATTAAATCTAACTTGTTCAGTTTCTTTCTACTTGTAAATAACGAAAGCAAATGCTTTGCTTTGTACCTATAGTACTGATCAACATTTTAAGGATGAATTTAGTAATCTGTGTTAATCCTGCCAACCACTGAATCTGTACTCCATCATTTGTTTGAGGTATACATGGAACAAAAGCAGCTATTTTAAGAATGAGCAGTAAGAGAGATCATCTGCTTTTGCAAGTCACTGAAATACCTGATTCATGAGATTTCTAAAGGAATATGTCCCAGATTCCAAAACTACAAAACAGCTTCCTCAGGCCCATACTGCCACAGACTTTTTAATCTTAGCTGTGCTTGAAAAAGAAGGTACAAACCCATATCAATGTGGTATTCGCCTGTTCTCGCACAGTTTCTCAAAAAACATAAGTATGAATACATTTATACTCAAAACTGAGTATTCGGGTTACTTAAAAAGTGCTCATTTGGAGTCATAGAATAATTTGGGTTGGAAGGAACCTCTAAAGGTCATCTAGTCCAACACCCCTACTGTAAGCAGGGACACCTTCAACTAGATCAGGTTGCTCAGAGCCTAGTTCAGCCTTACCTTACCTCTGTTTCTTTTGTTCCTTTAGAAAGATTTTATGCAATCAGACTGTCAGCTGTCAGGTACAGTAAACATCCTGCACTACTGATTCATGAAGCGCATAGAAGTGCTGCATTCCTATCTTTGGCAGAGGAATGCAGCACTTCAATATGGATTTCTAAACTAGCTATTTAGTTAATGCACTTATCTAGACCCTTATCTTTGAGGTTTTGCAAACTTGCAGTTTTCTTTTGCACCGTCACCTTTTATATTCATGTCTTTCTGGTGTATATGGCTCCATCTCTACTAACAAATTAAACAGAGTTGCAACAGATGCTCGATGTTCACTTCTAGCACACTCCTTGGCACAGTTTTCCCAACCCAACTAGACCATCATTGACAAAGCAAATGGGTTTGTCCAAGGGTTGATGTAGGCCAGTGGATATTTCCTGCAGGCTTTTTGGGCAATGGCAGGTATGCCACCTTCCTTCATTTTAATTTTTAGGATTGTCATGATCTATGGCTTCCATTTTCTATTCCAGAGAACATAGAAGACTGAAGACCTGGTTCACCATGTGGCTGTGCAGGAGCTGCATCAGGACATGCAGTCCTAGTATACATCTTGTAGAAATCACAACAGAAAAAATGCAGTTTCTTTTCCACTTACTCCCCATAAGCAGACCACCTTTGTGTCTGACTGCTACTTAAAGTACGATAACAAATGGACTCTTCATTTTGCCAGTGTGCAGAAAACACACTTTTCAATACTCAGAAGGTTGAGGACAACCTTTTTTTTCTCCTGAAACAAATTCTTAGCTGTTTCCCATGTTTCTACTCAAGCAGCATTCAGCTGCCCTAGAGCTAAAGGGAATTTTCCTGAGTAAGAATTTTGTATTGTCCTTCTCCTAAAAGAACACATCTTATTGTTTCTTGCTTATGTTACCGCAGGGCATAAGATGGCTGGTTTTAAACCAAAGTCCCATAGGTCTAAGGACAAAAGGACAACTGAGCTGCGCCCCCCAAAGTAATCATAAGACAAAAGACAATGGGTAGCTACAGACAGATGAATGAGCACACAGATGCAGAGAGACAGCACTGGTCAGTGATGAGCTGCAACTTAACCATTGTCACCGTAGGCATCACTGGAAGAAAACCAATTGGGAAGAGAACCAAGCCAAGAGAGGCATTTTACTTGCAGAGGAATTCGCATCTCAGCACTTGGAGGCAATCCAGAAAGAACAAAAACAGGAATTGTTGCAACGTGGGGTGAGATGGGGCACAGAGCCCCCACCGGGGACACTCTCCTGGCAGGCTGGTCCCATGCGGGGTTTGCACAACGTTCCAGTCACAGCAAACCAGCACATGCCAGCAACCACAAAAACACTTCCGTCACAATTTTTTCCAGCCAGTCAAGCCTGAGAGAGGCTGGTGGAGCAGCTTTTGTCTATAATTACAGGGAAGTCCTCCAGGAATGAGGGACAGAAAAGGATAAAACATGGTCATTAGATCGGAAAACGTAAGTTGCGGGCGCTACGGTATGGCACCACAGGCTGGTCAAAGATCTGGTATATTTCAAATGAATGAGAGATGATAGACAGTATAAGAACTGTATGTAGATGGGTTGAAAAGAAAGACTAACTCCTTGCATTTAATGTGGGAGGTGCAGGAGAAACAGAGGAAGGTTGCAAACAAAAGGCAACATGGTCACAGTGATAGGCTAGCAACGCAAAATGCAGACTGACAGAACTTGGATACGAGTTTAGCGTACATGGAAGCTCAAATCCCCATGATGCAAAGTCTGTATATGGCCTGGATGGGACTCACGTGTCACAGGCCCTGCCCGCACACACCGCAAGCGACCAGCAGAATGTGATGCTGTGTCCAAGAACTGACAAAGTGAACTGAGTTAGTCAACCGTAACTTATATTGTTAGCTAGCTGTACGTGAAGAAGTGCAGCTAACACAATTGAGACTTTAACTTGGAAGAGAAAGCAGTTCTTCTCTAGCAGGGACATGAATTGCCTGCATGGAGCAGTCTGTATGTCTGAGACAGGCAACAGATTAGTGCCTAAGCCTGGCAAGCGGTTTGAGGGATTTTGCATTGAAAGAAGTGTCAGAAAGGATCAAGCTCATAAGGAAACTCTAGTCAGACTGGGCTCTGGCCAGAGGAAAGAAAAGTTACCTCTGAATTCAGTCATCTGCAGGATATCTTCATCCTAGCATTTTTAAAAATAGCACAGAAGTATGTTTGGCCACCACCACCAGTCTGAAACAGCTAGGACGCTTCCTCTTCTCTGAAAGCTCATCTTTCCCCTGGGTGCATGGAGTCTCACCCAAAAACTCCCTGGAAGATTATGAAGAGTAGATAGCTGGGCTAAAATTTCTCCTTACCATTTTTTGTTGCTTTCAGACACTTTCTCTGAGTTATCTGTCTGCTTTTTTTAGACCAGTCCTGGCAAGCAGTACTAAGAGGCTCCATACCTTAACCCAGACAGGTGGGTGGATGTGTCAGAGGTACAGATACAAAAAAATCACAGTCATGTCTCTTCTGGTTGCTGGCAGATGCATACTTGAGAAATCTAGAAGATCACTGTTTACTTTCTAAGTCCCTAATCCTGTTCTTTGCTCATCAAACAACTCAGATGTCCTCTGCAAAGCTTTTCTGTATTGATCTCATTTTAACCTAAATGACTTTGAAGGTTGATTAGGAAAACTGTTTTGCTGACCCACAATTTTATTCCTATTGGTAATTCAGCACCTCACTTGGGTTTTAGCCTGTAATGGCAATAGTTACTACTCTAAAAAATGCTTCATCTAGCTTTTTCTTGCCATTTGAGTTCAAACATCTTATACGCCGTGTGGAGATCCATTATATTTTTTAATAATTTTTAACTCTTTTCTTCAAGCTTCAATGGAAATTACCACGCCTTGAATGAGTAATGGGATACAAAAATTATAACTGTGATTAAAAAAACACAACTTTTAGTCCATCGCAATATTTTAAATTTCTTTGTGTTTAGATACTCGGTTCAAAATTGTACATGCTAGACCTCTTAGTGGTTAGGGAAAACAGTGGGGAGTTACTAGTCTGGAGCCAGAGGGTGTCTAATTTTCATTGGAAGCTGGGATATCCAAAGCAGGAGTTTGAGGAGCCAAAAGTCCTTCAGAATAATTTTTCTGTTTTTCAAAATAAACAAAGGAGGACTCAAATGAAAGAAATGCTGGGACAGATTCCCATAGGGACACAACATATTCTGGTGGAGTCCTGCGGCTCTTTTCTGCTTTGATTTATATCAGCAGCATAAACACCCTTTATTATTTACTTTATTATAAGTACCAGCAGAACTTACCGGAATAATATCAATCAATAATCCACAATACAGTTAACTTTTGGTTACCTTGTAGTTTCCCCATGTTCTCATTTAACTGTCCTGGTGCAAGTGATCTGGATGAGTTCTTCATCAGGAATAATAAGATCCAGTACAGTGTCCTGTCTCCTGCCACTCTTCTGTCCTTGTTCAACAAAGGCATTTTGTAACAGCCAATGTTAACAATTACGCCTTACACCACATCATCTCCATGCCTTATATAAGAACAAGCTGTACCAGTACCACATAGTCATACTGGAATAAATGCATCCACAGTCAGGGAGTGCTCTACCAACCTAAGTGTGCTGAAATAACTAAGTCAGTGCCAAGTGCACATTCAAATGTGTTCTTAGAAACTCTAGCCATGAGCAGGGAGGAGTCTATTTCTTTAACCACTAATCCAGATTCAGAGGAAAGTTGCCTCCAGTTCCACATCTGCCTTGATATCCATCATAATGGCCAGCCTAGATCAGCAGGACAGCTAGTGGATATTGCTCTTTTTCAGGATATTTTTCTGGTTATAAAATGGCTCTGGGTCAGCACAAAGCTCCACTCCTGCTCCCCTGATTCTTCCTCCACCTGCATGCTATAACCATGGCAAGCAACTAGAAACTGAGAGTTGAATGGGCTTTCTTAATCTTGAATGACAGCACTTCTGTTCTGCACTGAAGCCACTGGACTGATTGCACAGGCAACCTCTTAACAGCATTGATTGTTCTGCCCACCATTCTACCTATGTTGGGAAGAATGTATATATGTATGTTCTACCACACAGGGAAGGGAGACTGCACAACGCAACAATTTATACTCACCTGTGTGTCTTTTAAGGAAAAATACATAAAGGAACATTTTTTTTAAAGGAGAAGTGGTTTTCCTCTTCTGTGTTACTTCAGCTACTTTTAATTATCTTCTAGAATTAGAATATACCATCCTTGGCTGTTTAATATTTGGAGTTGGGTGTTTGTATGAATCCTTTCTCCCATATACTTTAGACTAAACAACACCCTGGTGTCAATAAGCATCTTCCTATTTACAAGGTCATAGATATCAAATACCTGGATATACTCAAGGTCTATTCTCAGCTCATTATTTTACCCTGAGCAGAGAATTCAGAAAAATAGTCCCAAAAAGGATCTCAAGACATCACCTTATCCATTCCTTTGACTCACAATGTAGCAACATCATCTATGGCATCCCCAGCAGCTGTTTTTATCTCTGCCCAGATACATCAGTGAAAGGGAATATTGCCTTCATTGCTTCTGGAACGGAGAGAGTTGATGACAGGTTAAAAGAAAATATCAGTGAATGGAGAAAAACCTTACTCAAAAGCAAGATTTCCCATGCAAAGCATAGGAGACTAGAGATTTAGGTGACAAATCCATGTTATGGCTAAATTGATCTGCCTAGTTGCTACTGGAAGGTATTAATCTCTCTGGTCCAAGTTCCCTTTCCCAGTTGCACCACTCCCAACACCTTGTCACCTGCTCCCGTCCTGGTGCTTACCTGATCACACTGGAAGCTGATTCACACAACTAGCCCAGCAGTAGGGTCAGTGTTATGTTGTTTGAACTCCCTGCAGCACTGTGGGATCAGACTAGTAGCAGGGAGATGTAAAACCTGAAGGACAGCACCAGGAAGATGTTTGTGGCAAAAAGAAGGAAGCAGACCTCACAAACACCTTCCCTGACCACTGCATCTTGGGCTTAACTGCAACCTGGAATAGGACCATCCACCTGCTGTTGATGGGTTAGGTAGGCATAAGCTGCCACTGCTGCAAAAGCAGCAGCCCCCATAGCCAGCTTGCTAAACCCTTCCTCCTTGTGTTACCCTGCATTCCTCCTTGTGTTACCCTGAGCATCTGTGCACCCACGAGATCAGACAGGTGAAGAAAGCCAAATGAAGAGTTGTCTGGGCATGAGGAAAAGGACAAGGCTACAGGGACAAAGTGAGGTTGGCTCACAGCATGCTTGTAAAGCAGTATGGAAGCTGTGCCCCAAGCTGGGATATGGGCTCTCTTGAAGGACATCTACAGCAGAGCCATATGTACCTGTCACACCTCCCAGTGCTACCACCTTCTCTCCTGGGTGCTCAGATAAGTAGATATCTTCCTTTCCAACCAACAGTACTTATGCTTTATTTGCCCAACCATTAATATGCCTCTTCAGGAATCTTTAATACGAGATTTTAATGAGGAGCAGCAGGAAAAAGTTTTGTTTAGACAGCACAAGGGAAAACATTCATCTGTTTTATCTTGCGTATGGCACTGATTACTCTCATCAACTATGGCTGATGTCCTGGCTAAGCCACCCAGAATTGCTGACCAAGCAGCACTTTATGTTTTTTTATTATTATTATTATTTTAAAATGAGCTGAAGAATGGAGTTAAAAGAACTAGAAGCTGATATTTTAAACTCAAAATTGCTTGTCTTGCTTAGGGATTTCATGGGAAGGATTTCTGGAGGCAAACTGATCAGGTACCAGGAGCTTGGTGGTACTTTTTCTGTTAGTTTTGCATTAGGGGCACGGCACTGGGAGGGCTGGTCAGAAATAACTCCAGTCTCACATTGCCTCTCACAAGCATCAAAGATCTTGGACTGCAAAGATACCAACTGTGGATTCACTCTGTTTCCTTACTACACAGAATTGCATTTTCTCATGATAAGGTACTACAACATCCTACAGTCACAGTGCATTTGTCCAAAATGTTACCTCTTACAAAAGCAATTGCTTTTGTTATTGTCATCTGCAAACTAATTCTGTAAACTGACAAGATTAGAGCTGTTTCCCATGGCATCTCCAACTCACATTATCTTCTCTAGCACTATCTCTTACTCAGGCTCCAGGGAACAGCATCAGGAGCAAAGGTTTTACAGCTTATATCTCTTCAGAACATCTTGGTACTTGCAGTGGGTTTTCATCTGTTGCCATTTCATCTCTACTGCACAGAGCCCTAAAGGAACTTCAGGCAGTAGGGATGAAAGGGAGACTGAGCAGCTGCAAATCTTTACCAGTGGCAAAATGAACCACCAGGCCATTTCTGTTCACAGCCTGTGATACGAAAGAGCTTGGTGCAAACAAAAAGCATGGCAAAGAAATGCTGCGTTCACAGAAAAACATGTTTTTCTCTGCCCCTGTGAAGGCGCCGTGGCCTGGAGGATGAAATTCTACTGCTGAGTGAAGACCGCCTGCCTGAGCCATGGTCTGGCTGAGCGCTCCACTTGGACTTGGATTTCCCTGGAACCACAACTCTGCATGAATCCCAAAGTATCCGTAGAAAGAAAAGGCACAAATGAAGTGTTTGTGGTGAGACAGTCTCCACTTAAATAAACGCAAAGCAACAAGGAGTTTTCTGCGGGACTGGCAGAAAGAAAAGGTTTGTGAGGAAGGATGGGGAGGTTAGGATGAGCAGGCTGTGCGGGATGGTCAGGGAAGCAGGAAGGACAGATAAAAACAGCCAGTGCTCCTGTCAGTATCTTGGAAATGGGGAGATGAGCCACAGCCCAGAGCTTGAGCAGAGCTGGATAATAAACCTCCCAGCCCCTGGTCAGAACTGGGGGACCATATCTTTGGTGCCACCACACAGGGTAATTCAGCATCCCCCCCTTGACTTGCAAACAGGAGTTCTGCCAGCAGAACGAAAGCAAAACCTCTCTGACTAAGTACTTAGAAACCATACTCTCAGATGGAAATGGCTTTCTGCAGTCCTGGGGCCTCTCTCAAAAGCCAAGTCAGCATTTTATACCAGTCTGGGTACCAGAACTATGGTCAAATTGCACTGTTGCTTGTTGAAGATGTCTAGCAGAACTATTTGCCATCAGGGAATTAATTTTTTTGAAGGGGAATTTTTTCACAAATCTGTGATGATTTCACGGAGGTTTTGCTTCAGAGAAAAAGCTGGAGGACATGGTCTAATGCTATCAAAAGACATGGGTTTCTCTGAATGAAGCCTTGGGCTGTGACCTTGAAATTGAAATGTTTTTCTTTGTAGTGTTTATTTTGATTTAGTGTTTTTAAAATAGGGTGTCAAAATGAAATGTTTTGATCTATCTGAAATTAACATTTTCCAGAACATTATTTCAGAACAAGGAGCATTTACCTTTCAGAGGAGGAGTGGATCCTCACTCATTAAATTCCTACATTAAAAAAAATTTTAAAATATTCTATTTTCCACATCCCTCAACACTATTATCAGTCCGAGCTAAATATCTCTATTTTCTTGTTCTTCTTCATGAGCATAGTACTGTGGCAAATATGCAGCCCCATTGAAGAATGAACCTATTGGAAGCAATAATTCAGGAGTGCCACATCTTCCTAAGGAAGCTGTCTGAATCTCCCCAAATGTTTGACCTCCCCCCGACAGCCTGCACAAACACTAAGGACTCCAATGCCTCTCACACTCTGTGTCTAATGACAGCAACTCCTGTTGCCAATTAGATGAGATTAGGGGAGAGCTGTCTTGTGCATACTGTACATGACAGCCTATTCCTAGAGCCATATATTGCCTCTAAATTGGCTAATGCCGAATTCAGGATGGAAATGGAAAGCTATTTGTGGGAGGCTTGTCCTGAGTCCCCAGCAGGGTGTGAGAATTTGTACTTAGTGCTGATGGTAGGGTTATGCTGCGTTGCTGATGGATGTGTAAAAGAGGGCTGCCAAGAAGAGACTCCAGAGCCATTTCCTAAATAGCAGTGATAAAAATTACCATTAGAGCCTAAACCTGCACTGTTTTCCTATTTTTCAGGCAACTCCGAGCTGCTTGGGGGAGCACGGAAGTAATTCACCCTCAGAGTACCATTATGTGAGTTTTTGTACACTAAGCTTTTTATACCCACCTCACAAGAAGGAAGATTGAAAGGGAAAACTTGGCAGGAGAGTGAGAAAGAAGAAAGTGGAGAAAGAAGAAAAACAGCTGAGAGGGCTCACCAGGATCGGAGGCTGTGTGAAAGTACTGTCATGTCAGACCACACCGTAACACCGTGTATTCTGAGGTGTCTTATGAGCCTGTGAAAAAAAAAAAAACAACCCACCCTCTACCAGAGAAATGAAAACAAATCTTCATGCATTCCATTTGCTTTCTGGAGTCTAGGTAGTGACTGGTTTTAAAACACAAATTTTGAAATAAAATGCCTTGTTTGGTTAGTCTTAGCTATTTTGAACATGACACTAAATTCTTGCCAATCAAAAATTTGTATTGAAAATTTTTATTGCACCAAAATTATCCTTTCTTAGAAACAAAACATTCTTTTAAAAATGCCATTTAAAAACAGTTTTCTGCTGTCATGCTAAATGTTTCAAAATCTTGAAATGTGAGTTAGAAGAGACTTTGTTCAATTTTTTTTTTCTCGACTTTTATTTTGCTTAATTTTTCAGTATTTATTTATTTTAAAATTGTTCAGAGAACTGGAAAAGTTGCAGGAAAAAGTGTGCAGTTCAGCTGTTCTTTTCAAATATGATGAAGTTGCATGTTAGCAGTTTTGGTTTCATTTTTTTCCTTCATAAACATTTTTTTCCTTCATAAACTATTTTTCTAGGTTGAAACGGTCTTAAAAACTCATATTAGGCAAAATTAAAAACTATAAAGTGAAATAAAAGCTTTGACATTCTCAATGGTATTTGCTTTTGGTGCCCAAAAAAAAAAAAAAAAAAAAAATAGTTAAAATAAAATTACATTTGGGGAAAAATAGAAAAAGGCTGCACAAACATTAAATACTGAAAAAACTTACCTTTATTCACCTGAAGGAAAAAAAAATAATATTTGAGGCTTTTGTGTGAAATGTTTGTGATGTTTTTCTAACACCACTGATCCACATATACATGCAGAAGAAAAGAACAAACACGGGTAAATCTGAAACTACTCTGTTTTTCTCTAGTGTGAGTGTTGGTGCCTATCAAAGATACACTTTTTAATTACACTAACAGAAAACATATGTACCTTACCCCCTAGCCCATGCACTTCTTTAAATAGGGAGTAATTTTAAAAAGAAGAATATAGATAATAATGTTAGTAGCATTTAAGAAGAAATGTTCCTACCTTTTCTTTTCACATATGCTGAGTAGCAAAACCCCACAACAGACAGGTCATGTTAAAAAAAGAATGTATATTTGCTAGCACATTCTCATTTGTATTTTTCTATTTACAGAGTCTCTTGCAGTGCTTTGTATTTGGCAATGCAACCTAATTTTATCTTTCACCCTCCAGACACTGTATCTGTCTACGATCTGTCCCTCTTGTTGTTGACAAGGAAGAATTGCTTTTCAGGCAACTTTTAGATCCCTTCTAGACTCCTGTTGCAATTTAGTTATATCCTATCAGAAGGGATTGACTGACATCCCCAGGACTGGACTCCTCTACCAGGGTGAAATGTCAGGACCTGATATTCCCTTGCCTTTATTTTCAGCTCAGGAAAAGTTAAAACTGTTTTTAAGAAAGACTGCAAGACGTATTTGCCTCCTTTGACTTTTTAATTTTGGGCTCACCCATTGCATTATAATCAGGAATGTAAATATCAGGATTATAAAGAGGCTGATAAAACAAATTAAAATTAAATAAAATAAATACAGACTATCCAGACCTTCGTCCCTTACCTTTTTGTAACATTTACTACATATTTTTAGTAATATACAATTCCATATTTGCCATTCTGCAATATGAACCCATTACTGAGAACTTTTTTCATTTTTCAGATTCCACTTTTTTCCATTACCTTTTAACCTTTTTCCTTCCATTAGGCTCAAAATGTTGTACAACAACCTTTATCCAAAGATGGGGTTTGCCATCTTTAACCAGAGATCTCTAGACATTTCCCCATTAAGTTTTATTGGTGTGTTGGTTTGAGGAATATCAGCCCATTGATCTTGCTAGTTGTAGCAATCTCTGTCTTACTAATCAATGTATCAACATGTTATTGTGTTCCCAGATGATCCCAGGAATATTTCTCATAGTTTTTAACACAGAGATTTGTTTCCTGTGGTATATTGAGCTGGGCCTAAGGAATAAGTGGAAACTGCTTTTGTAAGATCTCTAGCACACCTCCTGTGTTGTGATTTATGGAGAACTCTGATATGAAGATTGCAGACAGCAGTATTTCTTTTGGAGCATTCATTTGTACATCCACCCCATGGCTGTAATATCATTGAGAAAGTCACACAACAGATCAGATGCTGGTTCATCTGCAGCCAGTAACAGAATATTTTGGGCAAGTGTATATCCCACCAGGTCAGCTGCTAATATTTTGCTCTTGCTTTTCAGAGAGGCAAGCAGGCATGAGATACTCTGACTAAGACCCAACTTGCACATTCCCACTAAAGCTTAATTTGGCTCCATTGCAACATCTGTGTTGTGCTGAGTCCAGTACCTCTCTATGCTTCCAGGGCCAAACTCATGTATCATCACAGGCAGCAATTTGGAAGACAGCAACTGCTGCTGCCTCTGGTCCTAACTTACTAACAAAAAGAAAAGAAAAAAAGGACCCATTTGTATTTTAGAAGGTGCCCTATAGGTACCCTGAGGCTACCCCCCTAGGTACAATCAGGCCAGAGTTACTTCCTAGCCACCCGTCCCACACAAGAGGTGTATATCCTTGAAATTTAATAAAAAGAGCAAACACCACCCCATAATTTTCGTCCCAAGCACTGACTGAAAGGTGACATTTCACAATAAGAGTAAATTTCCTGCTCTGCTTATGCCAGCCGAGTACCCAGGGACATTTCTGCCATAGCTCCCAAACCAAAATAGCAACCGGTGAAATACAAGCTGCGTGCTGTTGTCAAAAACAAGCGCGAGTATTGTAGTTAATGCTTGGCAGCAAGCTGGGGAGCCAAAGTTCACTGGAGGGGCCTTGCTGGGGATTCCTGGAGGTACTGTATAAATCTCCACTCTGCTCCCCGCCACCGGCAGAGGCTCACCACATGCTGTGTACAGGAGCACCCCGAGAGGTATGCCCCGGCCTGCTGGCTGTAAACACACGTCACAGCCCAAAATAAGTGACACGAATACACGTGCCCTACGTGTGCATGCACACACGGAGGAGCGGGGGGCAGCTCTTCATTTGATGCAAACAGATAAGCAGCTCCTCGTATGATGCAGCAGATAATCTTGATCTGATAGTTGTTAGCTTATCACTGAGATTCTCATTCATTTGGCTTTTACAGGGCTTTTATAGCTGATAATCATGGCCTGGTCATTTTAGCTCTCACTGGCCTAGGATGAAACTTTCCCCAGTAATTCTGTTTCTGACTCAACAGCTCAAAATCAATCCACTGCACATCTGATAGGGAATCATGTAGTGTTATTTTAAAGGTGCATAGGGATACAGAATTTACCTTATCTATTGCTTATCTGTCCCAAAGCTCAAGTACATCCACTATTTAAAAACTGTGCCTTACATTTGGTTTGAATCGTTCAGCTGTCAGATCTTATTAAACCTTTTTTTGCTGGACCGAAGGGCTAAGTTGTATCAGATATCTTCTCCTCGCATAAGTAATTATAGAACATGATTAAATCGTTTCTTAAGCTCTTTTACAAGTGAAACAAACAGATCCCTTGTAATCTCTCATAGTAAGCATGTTTTCCAGGCCACAAACTGTCCTGGCAGGAGTCAACAGCCAAATGAAGTCAGTAGAACTACACCAGCCCTCTCTCACTTAGGATCTGATCCCCAAAATGCTACCCTGAGTATTTACAAGCTAGAAGGTGTCTAGGTATGTAAACAGACACATTCTAGCTCCATACCTTTTTGTCAGTTCACAGAAAATAGTCACTGTGTTTACCACAAGCACTCCCATTAAATATAGAATATTCATACACCTGCTGAAATACACAGACTCCCTGTAATGCAAAACTAAGGAAAATTCAGAACATTTATCCAATAGAAAATTCCAACATCTCACCTTATTTTATCCCAACTTAGCAACTGAAATGCTAGCAGTTCTCAGAGAAAGATCATTAAATTTTTGCAAAATATAGCAAAACATTGTATTTTCGTATTCTTCAGTGCAGATATATCATATCAGCATTCCTCAAATTAAAACATTTCCATGTGGATCAAGGTTGTTGTGAATGTACATTGCCTCATCATGGCAATGCAAATTGCTTTGCATGTTGGTACCCAAACAAACACTCTCAGTGTTCTGTGAAGGGCCACACTCCCTGATGAGCCCACACCTTCTCTCCCTTATGGAGCCAGGCAGAAACTGGGCAACAGGAAACCTATATGACACTGCAGGAAATGGGAACTTTCATGGGGCTTAGCTCTGGGAAAACGTTAACAAGTAAAGTTATAACACCAACATTTGACCTAATGTTGTATTTGAAATATTTTAGGTAAGTGGAGCATAGCAGAATTGTCTGATCTGAGAGTAATGAAGACTGAAGTACACCATGCTCACAGTGCCTCTGCAAAAAACTCCTGCCAACTGCTCTTCAAGCACAGATGTGCACACAGACATTTCACAAGTGTTCATATTGCACACAGAAGCAGAATTGCCATATAGACTCCAACATACATATAGATCATAAGCAAACACCCGTGTTCTGAACACACACATTCAGCATACCTAAAAATTACATGGATAGTCTGAATAGATGCCCTGTCCAGACTGCCTCAAACACCAGAGCAGATGAATCTTAGGACAGGATGGAATTGCTTGCTTTGAAAGTTTCTGTGTACTAAAAAAGTGCTTGAGTGGCTAATTAAAAATTTTAATATGGCTAAAAGTGCACATTATGCACACCAACATGTGATAAAAGCAAGAAACATTTAGTTGCCCCAGAGATGCATGCAAGCACAAAATGTGAGTATACAGAACTGCTAATAGAAGCACATGCCCTGCAAACAGAAACAGAAACTCTTACTTACAGCTCCCAAAATTTAGTGCATGTCTTTCTATTCTCTTCTTGTCTTTTCTTGAACTTTAGATCTTACAGCCAAACGATCACTGCAAATCAGCAATCTACTTTTACAACAATGTTGCTCTTCTGTCATCAAAGCAGTAAAGAACAGATTGAAAACATGAATTTGACAAGCAAGAAAAAAAAAAAAAAAAGACAAAGGAACTCAAAATCTATCATTTTCTCCAGTCTTGTGACTTACTCAGTCTTGCTCTGTTATTTTTAGCACTGTTGGCAGTACTGCGACAAGCTCATGTACATTAAAAACACATTCACCAGGAAAACCTAAAAACTCAATGTAAGTGTGCATATCTTACCACCACTGTGCAAGCACGGATGTACAAACTATACAGACGAGGGTACCTTCTGCAAAATGTATATACGTGTAACACCTGCAAATACTCAACACGCATCCTGCACAATACAGTCACACCACCACAATTATGCACACACAAACATTGCAAACCCACATACCTGCAATTTTGGAAGCACCAAATAGTCTGACTTTCTGAGGAGAAGTAATGAAAATATTTTCATTTGTAATTGACACTTTGAAACGAAATGAAAAATTTTGGTTTTGTTCAAATTAAAATGTCAGTTTCTGGTTAGAAAAATAAATTAAATGCTTTTATGTCAAAATAGCAATTTAAAATGACAGATTTCCTTTGGTTTCTATTTAAACTGTTGTTTTGTTTAGGAAAAAAATACTCAACACAGACAGAAAACAAGAATGAGCATTGCATTTCGCTAGGCCAACCTAAGACAAAGATACTATTCGAAGAAAATGAAAACCGAGTGGAGAAATTGTAATGAAAAATTTTTGTTCCAGTTTTCTCTTGGGAACCTTTTATTTCTAGACAGTGGTAATGCATGTGTACAACCCCCTTCTTATTTCATGTGTAGGTATGATCTCTAAGGTTAATCCATAGGGGCACAGTACGAGCACTTTACAAACACACACTCATGGGCACTTTGTAGTTGTGCTTTCGACATTTGTGCAAGCCTCGAACATGCATTGGCAAGCATCAGACTCACACATGTGGTCTCTGTTAAGAAACCCAAGAAATAAAGCCAATTTTAGATCAAGTGAGCTGGTCCCCTGGCTCAGGTTCTACTGCAGGTGATTCTATAAACAAAGTTTAGTGCCAATGTAAAAGAACAAATACGCTATAAATAGTTCATGACTTCCAAAAACCCTTGTCTCATTCCAGTCCTTGTTCTAAATCAAACCAGCAGATGGGCTGAGAGCACTTCAAACCCACTCCTTGAAATAAAATGCTGGAAATAAAGAATAACAGCATGAAGGCAGTAAAAAAAAAATACGAAAAAGGAGGAGTGGGGAGGGGGAAAGGCTTTAATTTATTGGGGAGGCCACTGGGAATGTAAAAAAAGCAAGGAGTGGAAGGAAGAAAGGGGACATCACCCTGCCTGATTGCAATTGTCATTAACTTGCAGCAGGGGTATTAAATTGCAGTGTGGGTACAAGTGCAGGCGGCCCACCTCCAAACCAAACCACCTCAGAACCTGATTCTTCTCTGCACTGAGTGATTTAATGCCTCAGCCCATGCAGTTTATTTACTGCCTCCTGCTCCATTTAATTGAACCCAGGGGCCTTCGCACCCGCACGGGTCAGTGACGAAGCATTTGTTACCTGTGCCAGGCAGCACACCAGAGGCAGGGGAGAGGGAGGGGATTGGCCATTAAAGCACAAAAAGAAACAGTTGGAGCCTGTGCAGGGGGGACGTGGTTCACTGTGGATTCTGATTAGTTTTACGAAGCAGGAGGTTATTCTGACATCTGGAGGGAATTTGCAAGGAGCTGAGACAACACGGGGCTGATGCAGCAGACTTCCCATGTAATGGGCATTTATGCACAGACAGAGGTGTTAGAAGAACCTGAGAAAAAACCCAGATTCTCTGGTGCAGATTAAGAGCCCTAAGCAGAGTTAAGCAAGAAATTGCTTTAACTATGACTAGTTATAGCTGCTGAATGTCAAATAAAGACAATTACTGTGCATTTAAAAGTAAAAAAAAATAAAAATATGAGAGTATTAAGGTATTTACCTACACAAGAAATCAAGACTTGCAACAACACAACAAGATGAGACAACATTATTATTATTAGGTTAATTAAGATCTACTGAGATTAAATAAAACCAGAGTTACATGTAATTCAGCATTTCCATGTGCTGAAGTATAATTCTACTAGCTGAAAAATCAGTCTTCAGTGCTGCTGGAAATGTCTCCACAGAAGTGAAGTGGCAAAGGCAGACTGATGGCTCATACGTCTTCAGGAGAGGTCACTACAACATGACAACATACTAAAAACTAGGGTGTGCACAGAGCAGGCAGTGCTGTGGAGTGATAGAGAGACAGATTCCACAGAGGTTTGTTCTGCGTTAGCAAGTGGTCCATTCAGAACCATCTGCTGGGCTGAGAAACACACACTGATATACCACAGAAAGCATGAGGCTGCAGGACCAGCTCACTGGAAACTCTTTTCTGGAAGAAGGCTATAAAATAACTCACATCATTCAGGAATAGAAACAATTCAGTAACAAATGATACAGCTGATAAATACGGGTACAGAGACCTGCTGAGGTCTTGAGTGCTGGACTGAAGCAGAATGGATGTTTTTTCAGAGGAAGCCATACAAACCACATTGCTAATCTCTACATAAGCTTCTATGATGACATTAAAACAGTAACTATAAGAGACCAAGCAAAGAGACATTTCATCAGCCATGGCATGACCAAAAAGCACAAGACTTTGGGTTCCTTTCAGAAAGATTGTGGCAATTATCCATGAAAAGGAACACCTCATCTCCATCACAAAGCAGATCAAACAGGGTTGCTGTTAAAGTTGCAGGAGTTACCATGCTATTTCAGGGCAGACCCATGCCCTTGATAGGCACTAGTGAGAATTTCTGGTGCTTGGAGCTTCAACATAAACAAACCCAGGCATTGTGAAAAGAATGGTATTCTAAAAAAAAAAAAAACAAAAAAAAAAAACCAAACCCAAAAAACAAAGATAGAAACAAATATTTGCCTTAACCTGTATCCTAGCGGTGTGTTTTCTGAACAAGAAGTGGCCCAGATTAAACTGCTAAGCAAAAGGAATCTTATCTTGGGGAAAATAAAGTCAAAGATAATTTTTTTTTCTTAATAATGAGTGGATGATCTTTTTTCTCTGGAAGCACAGATAAATATGTACAACTCAAACACACAATCAAGACATCAGAGCAGCAGAGAAAAGCCCATTGCACTTGTCAGCCAGAAGTGAGAGGATCTATCCTGGCAGGTTGGCTGGATGGAAACACCCAATCTGACTGCCCACCCCAACACAACTGGGGTCAAGGTGGTACCCTTTGGTTACAAGAATGAGTTATATTTACAGCCTTAACAAAGCATTCACAAAATATACACAAAATTCCATAGATTTTAAAGGTGTGAAAAAACAACCCTTCTTAGCCAAAAGAAATCCTTCGCCTTTGCCCAGGAAATTTTAGAGGGCTGCCTTTAAAAAAAAACTCATAATTCCATATGTTGGCCAATACAAGTTTTATGGGACTATTACACAACGTTAAATATATAAACAGATTTATTCTCCTTGCATTTTATTTTGTTTTATTTTAAGTAAATATGCCAAAAAAAAAAAAAAAAAAAAAAAAAGAAAAAAGAAAAAAAAAGATGGGAAAATAAATAATCCTGTAGTGGGACCATTTATATGAAAATTTACACTCTGATCCCAGATGACAATACTGAACAACATACATGCATGACTAAATAAAACCTGAACGTTGCAGTGTTTTGGCACAATATCACACAGAATCAAAACACATACCAGAATTGTAGGCATTGCCAGCCAGATTCTTTGAGAGGAAGAAGAATAACATTGCAGTCACTGGATAAGGGCAGAAAACTAACACACACATCTGCCACTGGTCTCAAGCTTGCCTGGGACTGTAAGGATCCATGGTGCTTCTCAGGCATGCCTCCATGAGAAAATCAATATAATGTTTGTTATCAATCTGGAAGCAAGATGAGGATGAAAACAGAATAACTGAGCAGAATCTCCTAAATTGCAAAGCTCTAAACCATAGTACATGTAGGGTGGTTTAATGGTTGCATTTATCAAACATCTGGAATGCTTCAAAAGTAATACAGTCTGCACATTCAGATCAGTACCTAGGCAAAATTGAGAGCTTATTAGTACAAAGACCTTCAGTGCAACAGGGTAAGATCTCAGCTTTAAACTGCAGTAGTATAAAGGTCCTGTATTTGAAGAAAGTGAACTGCAGGGAATAAAGGTAGCTAGTAGGTAATGTATGTTCAGTGAAATCTTTCAAAAAGTGGAGACAACTGGAATATCTTTCAGCAGCAAAGGTAGCATCAGGTAATTATGGATTACATATACAATGCTATTTATATTTATAACTGGTTTTAGAAGTCTATGCCTGTACTCCCTTGAAAATAAGGAATGTAGTTATACAATGTCTTCCCTGTAAGATTTCCTCATAAAAGATAGTACACAGTGACAAATACCACTGGAAAAAAAATGTGAATTTGAATGGCTTTTGGTTGTTGTAGATGTGAAGAGGAGATCTTTAATAATGAGTCAACTGGGGGGATGTTGGTTATATTTCATGCTTGATTAGTAGAGTTGGGTGTTATTTGCAGTGTTCTCAATCATAACAGGTTTTACCAAGTCAAATGGTTTCTACTAAAGGGTCTTTCAAAATTTATCAATTGAAAGCAGAACCGAGTATAAAACATCAGGCTTCAATTGCTTCTGAGAGAAAATCTGAGAGAGGGATCAGCGATTAGAGAGAATTGCCAGGAAATATTTGATAAGCAGCAGACACAAGGAACTGTTATGTGTCCATTTTCAAAATCCCTTTCTTTCCTGCTGTGCAAACACAAAAGCATTATTTGGCTATGTGTAAACCACAGAATCCAAAACAATGGGCTGTGAGGGGTGGCATGGTTAGAAAAAAAGAAGGACAAAGCAGAAAGCATTTAGCAGAAAGCATCCTGCTCCCTCACTGAAAAGGGTGTTCTTCTGTGATATGTGTTCTGTGAGTGCAGTGTATGCTGCAGTACAGGGAAAAGAAAGGGGCTTGATTCCCCCTAAGTGGAAGGACAGCACTCCAGCTTCAGTAGAGCAAGTGGCTTTGCAATTACTCTTAATGTGTAGGAATAAACATATTTCTGGCAACAAAACAAGGTTAATGGTGTCATGAAGAAATCTGTCTCTCTTGGGCTCACAGATTTACAGCAAAGACAAGAGAGATGAAAAAATGGGAGAAAAGCAAGTACCAGAGACTGCCCATTAAAGCAGTTCTCACTCTGGCTGACATAGGAAATATCCATGCAATGGAGTCCAAACCCCAGGTACCAGTCAGAGCTCCCTACACCATTATATTCCATAAGTGTTCAACCTGCCCTGGACCTGGCAGCCCCAGAGGGACAATGTATACTCACTTGAGATTATGCAGGGTGCATAAGGGGTTTGAATATGTTTACATGGTAAGACAGAACAGTCAAGGCTGCCATGAAAGTATGAGGAAGCATCAGGAAAAGGATTTAAGTGCCTTGGTTTCCTTTTTTCAGACCTTACAAGGCAGTTCCCTATTGTAGTGAAAATTAGGTGATTTGCTTCCTCCTCCTTCATCCCACAGAGCATCCTTTTGTGAGAAATTATGCCACTGCCCTCTCCATGATGTTGCATCCATCCATTATTCCTGTTAATCAATGGAGTGGTGGCTCCAAGCAGCCAAGAAAGTAGTGAGGAGCCAAGAAAAGGAAATGGAGTGTAAGTGATGGGATTTAGTAGTGGAGGACTTGAGCAGAGAGAAAATTCACAGGAGAGAGCCTCCCCGGTAGCTTCTCTTGTACACCTTTGCTGTGGCTCTGTTCCATCACAACCCTGCATGGCACTGATTTTCCTCTAAGAGAAGACCTGAAGCCCAGCAGCAGTGACTGGTAGGTAGCTGCCAGTACAGCAGGAGTGGCTGACAGATTGTGCTGCACAGAGAGGGAGGAAGAAACAAAACTTCACAGGAGTGATAGGGAACTACCGCTGCAGTTCCCAGACCATGGCACTGAGTGCCACATCCAGTGTCTTTCTAAATATCTCCAGGGATCCACTACTTCCCAGGGCAGCCCATTCCAATGCTTGATCACCTTCTCAGTAAAGAAATTCTTTCTAATACCCAACCTAAACCTCCCCCGGCACAACTTGAGACCATGCCCTCTTGTCTTGCTGAGAGTTGCCTGGGAAAAGAGACCAACCCCCACCTGGCTACCCCCTCCTTTCAGGTAGTTGTAGAGAGTGATGAGGTCTCCTCTGAGCCTCCTCTTCTCCAGGCTGAACAGCCCCAGCTCCCTCAGCCTCTCCTCATAGGATCTGTGCTCGAGTCCCTTCACCAGCCTAGTTGCCCTCCTTTGGACCTGCTCCAGGACCTTGATATCCTTCCTGAACTGAGGGGCCCAGAACTGGACACAGTACTCGAGGTATGGCCTCACCAGCGCTGAGTACAGGAGCAGAATCACTTCCTTGGACCTGCTGGCCACACTGTTCCTGATCCAGGCCAGGATGCCATTGGCCTTCTTGGCTACCTGGGCACACTGCTGGCTCATGTTCAGCATCCTGTCAATCCAGACTCCCAGGTCCCTTTCTGCCTGGCTGCTCTCAGCCACTCTGTGTCCAGCCTGGAGCTCCCCATGGGGTTGTTATGGCCAAAGTGCAGGACCCGGCACTTGGCCGTGTTGAACCTCATCCCGTTGGAATCAGCCCAACTCTACAGTCTGCCCAGGTCCCTCTGCAGAGCCCTCCTGCCTTCCAGCTGATCCACACTTCCCCCCAGCTTAGTGTCACCTGCAAATTTGCTGATGATGGACTCAATCCCCTCATTTAAATCGTCAATAAAGATATTAAACAGAACTGGGCCCAACACTGATCCCTGGGGGACACCACTGGTGAGCGGCCGCCAACTGGATGCAGCACCGCTCAGCACCACTCTCTGGGCCTGGCCCTCCAGCCAGTTCCTAACCCAGAGCAGAATGCCCCTGTCCAAGCTGTTTGCCTTGAGAGTTTTTTTGTTGGTAGTGTTACAGTAGAATAATCAGGGAGAGCAATGATGCCCTGAACACTAAGTTTGACTTACTGCTTGCTGTACCTCTGTGAACAACTGTCCTTATCTACTGCTGAGGTGAAGTCCTGGGATAGTTGTGTCACCAGCTGCTACTGCCAGTTTATGTACCATGTCATTGAACCCTGCTTGGAACAAGTCTAATTGACATGCTGCTTAAAACAGTGGTAGCAGCAAATTTTCCTCCACTTACACAGGGCTTTATGGGCAGCAGGAGTGGCAGTCCAACACATGTGGCTTGTAACTCTCCTAGTGTCACAGCTCAGTGCTAGAGTGAGGAACTCTAACACCACTGTTCAGGGTCCTTTCCAGCCTGGGGTAATGAGTCCTACAGCCAGCAGGACACAGAAGAAGAAAAAGAAGAGGTGACAGTAGACCCATGCTTTGCCTGGGAAGACAGTCACAAACAAAGGCACCACTTCAAATTGTTGGGCATAAAAGGTGAGAGAAATAACTTGTATTCAGTTTAGGCAGTATTATTTTCTACTTGATTTTGTCAGATTCCACCTTGTTGAAGTACTCCATTTATCAGACCCCCAAAAAGGTTTTAAGCTAGCAATTCAACATAACTTTTTTATTAAGAATTTTTAATTAGCACTTCTAGGGCTTTCCTGGAAAGAAATTTAGCAAGCATGAAAAACAAGACTTGTGTGCATGATATTCCCAATGTTTAAAAAAAAAGCAATAAACCTCAAAACTTCTCAGCATATTATGTAATTCTCTGACTAGACATCCTCAGCTGAACACAATACTAGTTTATAAACATTGTGGACTGCCACGTTATACAAAACAGAATTGGAGGGACATGTCACATTTTTTCCCATTCTTCCCACATTGCATTTCAGCTGTGCTACAACGATGTTTTCTATATTTTAAGAAGCCCACTTTCAGATGCTGTCCTCACACCACCATATGACTTTGTAGATGTGGTGCTTAGCAATACGGTTTAGAGCTGGACTTCAGTAGAGGTAATGATCAGACTTAACCTTAAGTCTTTTCCATACAGAACAATTCTGTGACTCTGTGATTGTGAGAGCAAGATGAGGAAATACAGAGTACACGGTCTCTCAGCTCTTGTGAACCAGAAGCATCGTGAGCAAGTGGCATGGCCCTTAAAGGAACCAGAACCAGACACAACACAGCTCTGTAGTTGCTTATACTACAGATGAATGGAAGAACCAGCCTTTGAGTCCAGCATTCTTGTTTTCTCATGTCTTTCCCCATGCCGTGAGCCAAGGGTACTCAGCAGGAAGAAAGCCTATAGGATTAAGTGCTCATCAGAAAATGTAAAAGTCAATTTGCACTGGCTTTGGAGGGGTTTGGGAACTAAACACTGACGGGCCAGACCTACACATAGCATGCAACATCAGGATGTGATGTACTGCCAGTATGATAAATTTATATCAGAAGTGTTTCAGTTGATCAGCCAATGCAGAATTTCACTGGTTCACTGAAAGCTACATTAGTGATTTTCTTCACATCATATATCAGATCAAGTGAGTACTAAGTTGTGATAAAAATGTGCAAGAAAAGTTTAAAAATGCAAACCCTTTCCCTTCTCTGCTCCACAAAATGGATGGTGCTTTCTTAAAAAATGTGTCCCCCGCAAAGGATTAGGTCTGAAAATTTATGTAAAAGAAAGTGGGAAAACTTAAACTTGGGCAAACCTAAAGATGTAAAAAGTCTGTCAATTTGCTTCTCATTATAATTCATAGATGTTAACACCAGAAGAACTGTTACCATTTAATCTATTGTAATACAAAACACCTCTCCACTCAGAGATCCCTTCTCCTACTGATGCAATGTCCTCTATGGAAGTGAATGAAAAATTTCCATCTCCATGACCTTGAGTAGATTTTCATGAAGGAATTTCCCAGCAGCCCGGGGGTGATCTGGAAAGTAACTTTAAAATGCATATACATTCCCAGTATGAAGTCTGCAGCCCACTATGCATTCAGCTTTCCTCTCGATAAGCTGTGCGGTGATCAATTATACTTATGGTTGAGATTATGTTAATTTTTTCAGATTTGCATTTTTCTAACCTGTTTTCAGATGCCAATTCTAATTATACCTTCATCAGATACAGTAGAGGATCTCAGAATGGCGTATCTCTTTTTGTACACATCTTCTGGTAATGATTAATTTACCCATTCATGTCCTCTTTTAGTCTTTCATTTTAAGGCACTTTTTCAGACTTCCTTCTTTATTTCTGTTCTTCATATGAACTTCTTCAATATTCTAGCTTCATTCTCTGGGTCAACACCAAAATCAATTACAATATTTAAGGAGTAATCTTTGCAGTATCTTACACAGAGGTATTGTCACCTCCTTAGTACAAAATCATTTGAAGTGCTTCTGTTTTAATTCTCAGGACCACACACCCCTGGTCTGCAGTCCCTTTGAATTATCAAAGTCTGTCTATTAATCTTCAAATTCCCATGTTAGTCACTCAGAGGATTCAGGCTGTGATGTTTCTTGCAATGCTTTCAGCTACTACACTGGAGGAAAATACCCTGATTTAAGCTTGGTTTAACAGTTAACATTGGTCAGTTAAAAAAAAAAAAAAAAAAAAAAAGATACAAATGCTGATACAGTTAATCATTAAAGTAAATGGAACTAATAATAACATGAAAATCACAAAAACATATATTGAATACATATATTCATACCTTTCAGCTCATAGATTTTTGAACAAATGTTCCCATTTAGAAATTACTGATTCTGCTGTAAAGATCTGTAGGAGTACAACCTAAATAAATACAGGGAACTGTTTTGTCGGAAGTGTGAAAAAGCCATTTTACAAATAAGAAGAGATGGCTAAATACAGTCATACATTTGCAATACAAATTCACAGAAACAGGCATACCCAAATGTGAGTTTTTGTGTTATTAAACACTGCATGGTCTCTACTACTGTGAAATGATATTTACACTGACATAAAGAAACTCAAAACATACCATACCATGAAACAAGTAATTTTTCAGAATAAAGAGGGAACAATAAAACACTGAGCAGGAGAAACATTTACACTTTAAAATGTTTCATCTCTTTTTGCTTTGGGAACAAAAAATCCCTTCACAGTCACAGTCTAAGCAGCGCTCTCCAGACAGGCTACGGAGTGCTTATTTGTAACATTCATTTTTGCATAAGGTGGTCTGTTCAGTTCAAAAAAAGGCAGAATGTATAATCCCTTTTTGCACTCAGTAAAATCTCTAATTGTTCCCTAAAGTGATGTGTTTTGCATATTTTAAAAGTCCGAGAGAAACCTTTACAGGTTTCTGATTTGTTTTTCATCAATTAGGCTAATCCAAGAAAGAAGCCATTCTGATTGTTAAAGAACAATCATTTGAAAGCAGTATAACCTGGGAGACACTCCTTCTTTCCATTGTGTCTGACTTATGGTCTCAATTAGTTCAAAAGGAAACCCTGAGATCAGCCAGAAAAGTACATTCACACACTGATGTGTGGCAGAATTATTCCATATAAAAGAATCATTTCTAGTAAACCTGGAAAATAAATATTGATGTCGTGTCAGTCTGCAAATGAACTTTTGGTGAATCATTAGATGGTACTAATGTGCTGCAGTCAGAAGTCAATGAAGAGGGTGAAGTCATGAGAGAATTGTGCTCCAATTATTAGGTCACTGATTATCTCATTTTAAGGTCCATGAACCAAAGCTATCAGGTTGTCCTAGAATTCGTTCAGCTCTTTCTGGAGTGCTCAATAGTCAGTGCCAAGGATGCCACTGGCTTTGAGATCTGTATTTTTGCTAACTTTAACTTGTCACTCACAGTTTCCTACATATTTTTTCCAAAGAGTGATAGGAACATAAGGATGAGAGGAATTTAAATCCCCTAAAAGTGGCCTGTTAAACAAGCCAGGAAAAAGGGATTCAGCTGCTAATAGATAACAGTTAGCCTAGATATGCTTCCATATCAAAATGCCATGTGTACAGAGAAAAAAACATGCTGATGATGTGGTAAGCCATTTGGCCCAGAAGAGGAAATTACATTCAAGTATAAAATATTGAATCACTTGGATATGGTTTTCATACTGAAAAAAAACAATTTTTTTTTGCTGCAATTGGCACTAAAGAAAACAGTCTTATAAGGGCCTGTCCTTGCCAGTTTTTGTAAACCACTGTAGCAGGTCATCCTCAAGGGTGAGGAGGGCACTTTGGGGTGGGAAAGAGGAGAAAGCACGCACCAGTACAGGATTACCAATTGCGAGGATGGCCTCCCTCCAACTCCATTATGTCATCTCAGGAGTCCTGATGTTAAGAATTAGTTCTGCTTTGTATGACCTCCTGAGTTTCTAGTATCGCATCTGCCAAGATGCACAAGATGTTACGAGGTCTCACAGTTCTAATAGGTATTGTTCTACAAGAAAGTATCTGGTATGCGTTGGTTAAGACAGAGTTCCACACACAAACCAGTTGTGAACATGAGATGATACGACTTACCATGAATTACCACACATTTCAGGAGCCATATGGGTAAAGATTTCTTACAGTTATTGGAAAACCACTTACCACGGTGTATTTCAACCTATGGTTATGCTAAGTGTGAAGCTATAACATATCACCACATATGACAATAAGCTACCCGTTGCAACAACTCTAAAGTAGGGAAGAGAGCAGGGGTGACTTTCCTTTCAATGACCCACTGCATTGGCTTTAGCAAATTCACTTCTCTCTCCTGAAATAACATTCACAGATATTGCATTAAATATGCTATGTTATTATGGGGGAAAATTCCCTCAAGCTGGTCATGTTGTCACGAGAGCACAGGTATCCCTCTCTATTAACAGCAGTTATTTCATGCCAACTCACAGGACAATGCTGTTTCTTAGCAGCTTTTTTATATATATATGCTACCTATGTGTAAAAAAAATATATTACAGTTCAAGAAGGGGTTGATAAGTTGTTTGATTTATAGGCTAAGGGAGAAATATCCAGAATTGCATATTGGCCACTGTTATGTTATTAAATAATTTTTCTAGGCCATTATGAGCTAATCTTCTGTCACACTGCCAGGAAAACAACAGTGTTATGCTGCTGGATTGCTCAGGGTTAGGATAACTGATGACATCAGATGGATTTGTGTCAGACATGAGTTTGAAACTTTGGGTGCGTAAGAGTGATTCTTAGGGAATTTATCAGATCAATGCAAAAGGCGTGAACTAAATAAATCCTCAGGTCAGTGGGCTGACAAGAGAGTAACCTAAAAAATGGCAGGGAGTGTTGACATAGTGGGAGGATGTCCTATTGGCACCCAGTACTGCTGCTCACATATTTGACTGTATAGCACTTCTTGTGTGGTAGATTCCAGTAGATGTGGTCATCTTCACCACCACAGGAGAACGACCTTGTTAACTGGTTGGTACTGAGGACTGTGTGTGTCCATGAACTCCTGCCTTCCTGAGAAGCCACTTTTTCCATGATGTGCTCTGAGAACCAGCAGCAGCCAGTCTTCTGTCAAGTAGCAAGAGTTGGCAGAGAGTGTTGCAATGAATTAAGAACTTGAAATTTCACATTATTTGAAACAGCTAATGACTTCAAATTGTAAGTGATTGCTCAGACAGTGGGAGAATACTGACTATTGCTGGACAATGGCCAGCAGTCTCAGTGGATAACCCACTTGAGTGATACATTTTTCTTACCTCTGCCCTCACCCCAGCCGGAACAGAGCCTGCATCCAGCTACCTGTTTAAAGACCCACTTGCTCTCCCTGTAATAAAACTGTGCCTACTGCATCTCCTGCGTTCATTTGCAGGCTTACTTTTCAGACAGGCACATTCAAATCTAGGTATTTTACTGTACTTACAAGAGACGCAAACATAGGCTCAGCCTGCACACCACACGTGTGTAAATACTGGCCAGTGCTTGCACTCAAAGCACAAGGGTGCAGCCCATAAGCATCCATCAC
This sequence comes from Heliangelus exortis, assembly GCF_036169615.1. Taxonomy (NCBI): domain Eukaryota; kingdom Metazoa; phylum Chordata; class Aves; order Apodiformes; family Trochilidae; genus Heliangelus; species Heliangelus exortis. The sequence continues at coordinate 118,112,596 of NC_092422.1, read as the reverse complement.
ATCCTGACTCACACCCGGGGCTATAAAATAGGACTTGAAAAAATAGCAGTTCTGTGCTTTTTGAAGGATGGGCTTTAGCTTAGAGAGACAGACAGAGCCCTCGGGGTACGTTCTGGGCATTTCCTGCTGGGCTATGCAGCTGTAAAGATCAGTCACATTATAAGCCTAACCAACTTGACAGAATCCCTTTAACTAAATCTGCAAATGAAGGCAACCCCTGATGGGAAGGAAGGGCCACTGTGGCTTAATTAACTGTTAATGAAGAACCTGGGCCTTTCTAATACTGGTACAGGACAACTTAAATAACACAACCAGCTGGGGATCACCTTTGGAAAAACAGAAAGATTTTAGCCCCCTTCACAGAAATTATACTACTCTGCCTTTTGGTATCTCTGGTGTGCCACTAAGCCTCCAAAATATGAGATGGAAGACACAATTTTACCTGACCATTGCCGATTGCCCTCTTACCCTGCTGATTACCATTGCCAGGTACTGTGCCAACCCACTGTCTCCACATTCATGTACTAGCCACACATACAGAGTATTCTGACCTAGAAATTATCATCTCCTGTAAAATGCACTGCTAAGTGCAGAAGTCACTTAAAGTCTGCCCTCTGAACCTCTTTTTTTTTGAAAAGATAATTCCTGGATACAAAGAGATGCTTAGATGCTGTCAGGTCCTCAGTTATAGCCCTTCTTCCTGGCAGTCTCGGCTGATCAGTTTTTCTCAGGTGATCAGTAAAGCAATTCGTTATCACCAACATTCCCTGATGTGACAAATGAGATGAGGAAGGAGAAAAAGAACAGGAGTGATATTAACTTTCACACTATTGACAAAGTTTTGGTACAGGCATTCAAAACATGAATGTGTCCATGGATTTCTGTTATCAGAAGTAATTTTCCTGTGAACTTGGTCTTTAATAATATATTCCAACTTCTGCACATAAAAACCATGGAAGTAGAAGTGTAAATGTCCATTGTTTTAATTGCCTTTTGGGACCAAAGGAGGCACAGTCCTTTTGCTATATTCAGCAATTCCGTACTACTTTTAAATGCAGCACTGTTTCAAATGACTCAAAATCTGGCTCTCACCATCTCTTGCAGACAGACTTCCACAGCTAATAAATGTCACTGAAAAGATTGGGTTTTTCTCAGTGGCCCACCTATGTTTTGGTTTCTTCATATTTATCTCATTACTCAAACTGTAATACTTTACCCTCTTTGGTGTTTCATGTGGGAAGTACATGTAGATGGCTCACACAGATTTATAGAGTCTAGAAGGGAACTCTGTGATGATTTAGTTTGACTTTTATATAACATACTAAAAAAACTTTTTTTTCAAGTGATTGCTTCATCTCAGCCATTAATTTGTGTCAGAATCAAAGCATAGCTTTTAAAAAGACAATGAGTCTTCATTAAGAGACTTCAAGTGGAAGGGAATTTACGACATTCCAATGGTTCATTATTCTTATGGTTAAAATTTTACATCTGAATTTCAGTCCCGACCAGAACTCTGAGCCACCAGCTCTCGATGCAGCTTTTGCCTTTAAAGAATTCTGTATTTTCAACTCTGCTTAATAACTTATTTTTCATTTAGCTTAGACTAATTTTGAAAGTGTGAGGCTGTCCACAGTATTGCAGTCTTCACAGATTCAGAGGTCTCAAGACTACTCAGAACTACCAGGCCGATGTCACTCATTATGATTGACAGAGATCCCCATATCTTAAGAGACCTCAATCTTTGTGTCTTTTCTCTTTACAGAAAAAATGGCAAAAAAAAAATTTAAAAAGGAAAATTAAATATGAATGAGTAATTATTATCTCTTTTATTGTTTTACCTTTGTGGTGCTTTTCATCCATAAAATCCAAATTACCCATGCTAAGGCAAAAAACACCTTCATGGGAGCTGGAAAGGATGGCTCTGAGGAATATATAGACCAGTATAGAAAGGAGGAGAGGGCAGCAGTTTTCCTCAAACACTATTGTTCTTAAGTGAAATTGTTATAGAAATTTACACTGTTTCACACAAATGATCACTCTGAGTAAATAGGATCTTGGTTTTTAAGCATTCTTCCCAAAAGCCTTTCCACATGCGAAACAGACGGGAATTCCTCCTGAGCAGCTAAAAAATATTGACAATAATAATATTCTTTCACAGTGGTTTTCATACTTGGCCTGTTGGGCATACATTTCTGTACCGTTTTGGTTAGAGGCTTGACTTTATTTCTGCCTTTGAATTATTGCTTCAGCTGTGCATACAGTCACACTTTATGCTTATCATGGTACAGATTATCTTCCTCTAGTAAAGGAATAAGCTACAACAGCAGAAACAGGTGTGGATTCACTTACCATAGGTGACTGTGCTGTCCCCAGCAGCACAATGTGCAGTCTCTGCTTGCCTGGATCACGCTGTGCATTAGTGGTCATGCAGCTGCACAGCTGCCTTCCCTATCCATCCACCCTGCCTCAAATATTAGCACCACTTATTGAGCCTAACAGCATGGATACAAATGAGGGACTTGATGAAACTTTAACTAAAGCTACAGAACAACCATCTGCTCTCTCTGACCTTGCTCAGAGATCTTACAGATCACAGAATCATAGAATCACAGAAAGTTAGGAGTTGGAAGGGACCTCGAAATATCATCCAGTCCAACCCTCCCTGCCAAAACAGGGTCACCTACAACAGGGCACACAGGAATGCATCCAGTTGGGCTTTGAATGTCTCCAGGGAAGGAGACTCCACAACCTCCCTGGGCAGCCTCTGCCAGTGCTCTGTCACCCTCAGAGTGAAAAAATTCTTCCTAATATTTATATGGAACCACCTATGCTCCAGTTTACAACTATTGCCCCTTAGTACAACAACTATTGTCCTATTGTTAGTCACCCCTGAGAAAAGCTTGACTCCATCCTCCTGGCACTCCCCCCTGACATATTTATAAACATTGATGGGATCACCCCTCATTCTCCCCTTCTCCAAGCTGAAGAGACCCAGCTCCCTCAGCCTTTCATCATAAGGGAGGAATTCCACTACTCTTCTGCAGACTCCAGTGATGTGGCTTTGACTGAGGCATATCAGCCAAGAAGAATAGAGTTACAGAAGATTTCTTGTCTGGAAGCCAAGGGAGAAAAAGATTCTCTGATGCCACAGTAACATGACATCTGAGTAAAACTGAGATGAGACAAAATACAAGTCAATTCTCCCTCTGTAGCAGAGTAAAACACAGAAAATGCTCCAGGAGAAGTCAACAGGACTGTTCCCGGTAACACAGCATTTTCAATACATCATGCATCCTCAAGAGCTGTGCATGGCTCACTAGCAGCTACTGACTGCAACACCTATCATCTCTCTCACACACAAGGGAAAATACAAACATGGACCCCACACAATTCTGCAGAGATAAGAACAAGTGAGCTAGCACTCTGTGATTGTGCATTTCAGAAAACAGAAATTACGTATCAAACATACAGCAAATCTCATCTGGTTGCTGGGCTGATAAAGCATAAAGCCCAGATTCTTTGCCACAGGATGATCTCTGTTCAGTTCAGTTTCAGGTTTTCTGCAAGCCTTAAAGAGCTATTTAAGTGAAATAAAAATATTGTTTTATAAATAGTTTACTGACAAAACTTGCCAAGGCTGAATCTCCACAAACCTCAAGGGAAGAATTTGCTGTACTGAATCAGCTACACTGAGAAAGGTCCCTCTCTTCATGCCTTCAACACCTGCATATCTTCCAGGGCCTGATGGGCTGCCCACAAACTGACAGCATTTCTGTAATTAAAATAAACCAGCCTAGAGTCAATTTTACAAAAGGAAAGTGCAGGATTTCTTCATGGCTTACAGGGGATAAGGATGGGGGAGAGGTCTGAGGAAAGACAGAGTAGTAAATACAGACTAGAAGCAGTGCAGCAGGGGAGAGATAGGGTGCAGTTGCAAAAAGGTGTCCTCCATGCCAAGAATTAGTTGAGCTTTGGCCATGCAAGAAAAAAATCCCAAGTCTTTCCACCTAACAAGAAAAAGACTTTTTTAGCCTTTTCTTTTGGGCGTTAAACACCTTGTTAATTTTTCAGCGATTAACAGCCGTTTAGCACATGGAGAGTGCATGGAGTGGTGGGCAGCTTATGTGGGCAAATAAATTAAGGCTAAGAATGCATGCTAGGATGAAAATCAAAGCTGTCTGTTTTATTGGAAAGGCACCTGCAAATGAGAAGGGAGGAAATTGGTATCTCATTAAAAATGGGAAAGAGAGTGACAGCAAGAAAGAGAGAGAGAGGAAACTAAAATCTCGTTAAAATAACTGGAGAGTCTGTCCTAATTATATGTTCCCAATTGTTAACAAGAGGATATTTGTTAGAGTTCCAGAGTGCTTTTTCTCCAACCAAAACAAACATTATTAATGGCATTATTCTGTCTCCTTGGTGCAGTAGCAGAGTCAGAATCTTTTTGAAAATAAACACTTTGGGGCTGGAGATCAGCAAAGCTAATGCAAGCAAAAAAGGTCAACTGCTTTTTCTCTTAATGACTAGTTGAAGTCTTGTGGCCTGACCTCTACCCCTCTGCACGTAAAGTGGCAGGTGGGGCTTAAAAAGGGGCAGCTCAGCTTAGTAATGAACGAGTCCACAGGGCAACAGAAGGACCCTTACCCCAAACTACAAAGCTAACAGCTCCCTTCAAGCCTCACCAGGTGCCTGCGAGATGTGCTGGAAAACAATGCCACTCGTTCCTGAATTCAAAGATAAACCACAGTGTCTGGCATGGAGAGAAGTGGACTGAATGCTTGAAACTTGAGACATTTACTTCCAGTTCTTCCACTGTCTTATTCAATGACTTTGCAAACGTAGCCTTGCCTCAGCTTGCGTCTGTATAAATGGAGGATAAAAATACTTCCCCATCCTATTTCAAGATCCCAGTAGAAATGAGACAAATTTGAGGTTCTGCCACATTGCAGAAGGAAACCTGGAAACCACTTAGACTACTGGACAAACTGCAACTCAACTTGGCTACAATACTCCAAATTTTGTCCCTCAGATAGTGCCAGTCAGGTTTGGGAAACACATTGCAGGCCATAAAAGGGCAGGGGATTCCAGCTGCAAGGATCTGATGTGCCGGTCAGTGTGACACAATCCCCAGACACCAGTTGGGTAACTTTAACTAGGGCTGGGTCCAGCCCCAGATAAATGCTTACTTAGCAAACACCAGAAGCCAGCTCCAAGCAGAACTGAGAAAGGCATATTTTACACAGCCTGAAGCATGGAAGTTGAACCACACAAGAAATTGATTTATGTGGCTTAATCACGGTAAGCTGGTTGAAATGATAAGCCTTTGCCCAACATCCTTCTAAAGGAACTTCAAATCCAACCCAAATCACAGTGTCCCTGTGACACAAGTTTCCTTTTCTCCTTTTCAACTCCAACAATTACACATCATACAAGCACCAGTGCTTTGCAGATCAAGAGGCTGAAACAGAGCCAAACCCTCTGGAGGGCAAAAGGTGAGTGGTTGCATGCACTGCCATAAGCACATCAGTTTTCATCCAAAAAAATAGCCAGGCTTCTCAACACTGGTTACACCTGGTGTCACTAATTGTCACGATCCTTGTGGCAATCCAGTTTGATCCAGTTTATTCTAGAGCATTCTGCAGCATGCTCCCAAAAGTATACTACATGTCTGCTCTATAGGACCTCAGTGTCAAAGTACAAAGGCTATGTGGCTGGGAGACAGCTGCATGATCAGGGCAGCAGATCACAAGCAAAATTTCTTAAATCATAGGAGGGTACCTTGAGATCATGACGACTGATGGGAGGACAGGGTGCTGGCCTGGCCATATCTGTCCCGGGTTGCATGAGAATGGATGTAATAAACTGAGCTGTTGTAACTGGTGCCAATGGTCATGGGTCTCCAAAGTAATCCAAAATATGTTAAATATTCCTTATGACAAACATGATCACAAGAACACAATAGAGACAGTGTGCACAGGGATGCAAATGCCATCCACTATCCCTCCTATCATGCTGCTGTGAAATCCTTCTTAGGTGAAGAGTTCCATTCAGTAGGTCTTGGCTTAGAGCAGAATGGCTTAAGGTCAACTTGCACCACTTGGCCAGAAGACGTGATTTATTCGTTTGCATGGAGACAAAGCAAAGCAAAACAAAACACCAGAAAATGAGGAAACAAACAAGGCCCGCTTCCCCCCCCCCCAAAAAAAAAAAAAGAACAATGTAAACTGGACAGACTGGAGAGATGGGCTGACTCCAATGGGATGAGCTTCAACAAAGTCAAGTGCCGGGTCCTGCACTTTGGCCACAGCAACCCCATGGGGAGCTCCAGGCTGGGCACAGAGTGGTTGGAGAGCAGCCAGGCAGAAAGGGACCTGGGAGTCTGGATTGACAGGAAGAAGAACATGAGCCAGCAGTGTGCCCAGGTAGCCAAGAAGGCCAATGGCATCCTGGCATGTATCAGAAACAGCGTCACCAGCAGGTCCAAGGAGGTGATTCTGCCCCTGTACTCAGCCCTGGTGAGGCCACACCTTGAGTACTGTGTTCAGTTCTGGGCCCCTCAGTTCAAGAAGGATATTGAGGTCCTCGAACAGGTCCAAAGGAGGGCAACCAAGCTGGTGAAGGGACTCGAACACAGATCCTATGAGGAGAGGCTGAGGGAGCTGGGGCTGTTCAGCCTGAAGAAGAGGAGGCTCAGGGGAGACCTCATTGCTCTCTACAACTACCTGAAAGGAGGATGGAGCCAGGCGGGGGTTGGTCTCTTTTCCCAGGCAGCTCTCAGTAAGACAAGAGGGCACGGTCTTAAATTGTGCCGGGGGAAGTTCAGATTGGATATTAGAAAAAATTTTTTCACGGAAAGGGTGATCAGACATTGGAACGGGCTGCCTGGGGAGGTGGTGGACTCTTCGTCCCTGGAGACATTTAAAAAGCGACTCGATATGGCACTCAGTGCCATAGTCTAGTGACTGTGGCGGTAGTTGTTCAAGGGTTGGACTCGATGATCTCTGAGGATCTCTGAGCCTATTCTATGATTCTATGATTCTATGAAATGTAGACAAATATCTCCCAAGGTAATTGTAGGTGTCATATGAAACTCTCAGGCTTTAGAAACAGCATAGCTACCTCAAGGCAACACTTCACCAGAATAATTATTGTGCTGCCAAGAAGGAGGAAATACTAGAATGGTAATATTCTACCTACTGATTTTGCTGTGCTGGTCCTGGAGCTAGTTTTGGACACAGATTCTCAGATGTCTCTTTCATATTGTGCACTGGGTCATGTAGACATATCTCTGAGTTCTCCTGCCCTGTCTCAAGTGGAAAAAAACATATGCAGCAGACTGTTCAGACATTGTGAGTAGGTAAACAGCCCCTGGCCCAAGTGAACACCACTTTAAGCTAGTAATCATTTCTGATCTATAAGGAGCAACTGAATGCGAATATTGGCTACTTATTGACTAGCTTTGACAATGTTAGTAAAATTGATGTATAAAATAGACATGTCAGATTCTATTAGATGGAATCAACAACAAGCCAAATCAGTTTATGATCTATTCATTATAAAACAAAATCCACACACACTGCTTAGTGGTTTTACAAACTATAGCCAAGATGCCATTAAGCTGAATGTAAGTCTAACAGGGAAGGCTGGCTCTAATTTATGCCACTATGAGTCACCCAGTAAACTTCTGCTATTGTATAAATACTTAAAATGTTAAGGCCAGAAAAGACCTTGAGTTACTCCACTATTTTCAGAAAAAACTCCATGCACCTGTGGTGGAAACCACAAGGAGGTGAAAGAATGCACTGGTCAAAGTGGATGACATTGCCCATGCAAACACAGTGTGGGCCTGAATCAGACAACCTGCTTTACAATTTCACTTCTTCCCTTCTCCAGTTTTTTTTTTTTTTTACAGGCGATTTCTCTGATAATCCTGCATGCTGGTATTACCAGCAGCACACAAGTGTGTCTAAAACCTTGACGACAGTAATTAATGTATTCCATCAGCACCCATGTCTTGCAGCCAGCTGTTTTGTTGTGAATTCTGCCAAGCCCTGGAGGCAGAAAACCATGCCCCCTCCTTTCACTCCATACAATGTCTGGTGTAACTTTCACTTAACGATTAGTGGCTTTATTCAATCCATCAGCATAGGGCAGGGGTTACACTGCTCTCAGGGACATCCAGCAAAACCTGATCTGACAGAAAGCACTCTGCTGAAGGAGAAGTGTCTATCAGAGGAGAAGCTGCAGGTGGAGAAATGAGAAAGGAAAGCAGGGAGGCCTTTTAGGGAGAGAAATACCACTTCTGTTCTGCTTAGTTATCAGAGCATACAATAAGATGCCTGCAGTAGGAATCTTGATCTTGGAAGATAGACTCAGTCAGAGGAAGCAGATAAGATGGGAGCTATGGTTGATTATTGCAGCTACCACCAGACTGTGCATGTGGGCTTCCTGTCTTTTACTCTATTACAAGTAGAGTCTGAGAAACCTGTTTTGTACTGTGAAGGCCCAAAAACTTCCCTGTGTGGAAAGCTACATTGTTAATTGCACTTAAAATAGCAATGAAGCATTTTTATATACCATGCATGTATGCCAACCTGCAAGCAGAAAAGGAACTTCTGATCACCTTTAATGTAAATCACCTGTTAATACAGGATTTAGATAAACTAGAAGTTAAAAACTACTTTAGGAAAACCTCTCATAAAATCCTTTTCATTGGATAACGAATTTATGAGTCATTAAGGCTACTGCTGCCCTCTGTTTCTCAGCAAGACGGTGCATACAAATGACTTTTCCACCACTATTGTAGCAGTAAAAGCAAAGAAAACATAGCTAAAGAGATGGGACTTGAACTTTGCCCTCCAGACAGCTAGGTTTGTAATTTTCTCAAATCATTTGAAGGCAATAGTATCAAAGCATCTTCCACCAGGAACATTAAATGTGTCAACATTTTTCTATTTCCAGGATTCTTCTCTTTAAGCCAGGATTTGGTTCTTCTTAGTATCTTTTACCTAACACATATGAAAATTAAATTACTGTCATAAAGTCATGTGGGGAAAGAAGGAAAGCGGTAACTTTCTAATTTCTAGCAGAAAATTGAGTTCCATACCTGACTGTAAAATAACCAGTGAAGTGTGCCAATAATATTTTTCATAGATTTTCCAAAGTTCCCAGATCCAAGTCCAGAGGCCTGTACCACTCTGACTAAAGAATGTACAGTCCCACTTGATCCACCACTCTTTCCAAAAAAGCAGAAATCAGCCCTTATCTATCAATACTGTAGGTGAGAAATACCTTCAATAGGTAGGTCTGGCGTTTAAATATAGGTAAAGACTCCCTCCTGTGGAGCTTGTGAACTCTGCAAAATACTAACAGGTTCATGAAACTGCTCTGCAGGGGAAGTTCTTGTTGCTAAACAGCATTCAGGACAGACGTTAGCTTTGGGGTCAAATCCCTAAAGAGATGTAAGCAGTCATTCTGAGCTGGTGGCATCTAAGTCTAAATTTGTTACCCTGAAAAAGCAGATTCTGCTGCTGCTGTCTATGTCAGCAGGCAGCTAAAAACCAGGTGGCTGTGTATCACTAAACCATTTTCAGAATAATGATGGCTGTGATGGTATCTGTTGCCACATGCCCGATCTTATGGTCTTTGTGTTTTTTATGTCATGACAAGTCCAGAGAAGGCCCACAAAGATGATCCAGGGGCTGGAGCATCTCTGCTATGAGGAGAGGCTGAGGCAGCTGGAATTGTTCAGGCTGAAGAAGAGAAGACTCTAGGGGGACCTTAGAGCTGCCTTCCAGTACGTGAAGGGAACCTACAGGAAGACAGGAGAGGGACTTTTCATAAGAGTGTTCAACAACAGGACAAGGGGAAATGGATTTAAACTGAAGAAGAAGAGGTTTAGGCTGGACATCAGGAAGAAGTTCTTTAGCACAAAGATGGTGAGACTCTGGAACAGATTGCCCAGAGAGGTTGTAGCTGCTTCCTCCCTGGAAGTGTTCAAGGCCAGGTTGGATGGGGCCTTGAGCAGATTTGTCTAGACGAGAGGCACCTGTGGGGGAGGTTGGAGTAGATGATCTCTCAGGTCCCTTCCAACCTCATCCATCCTGTGATTCTGTGAAGGTGCTGGCTGGGGGCATCTCTGGCTCGGGGGGGAACATCTGCCCCACATTCACACTTCTGATGACTGCTTCTTCCAGTGCAGCACTGGGCCTTCACTTCTTCCAGTGAACAGGCATGAAGAGCAAAGAGGACACCTCTGAAATACTGCATGGGTGCAAACTGAGGGTCTGGCAGCTGAGGTCTGAGCTTCAGGGGCTGCTCAGATTGTAACATTTGAAGTTTCTGGGATGTCTCCATGTGTGTCTGTGCAGACTTTACGCAGCTCAGTGCACACCTCACACCCAGACCCCTTCCAGCTCCAGAAACCAGGTGCTGCCCCCCACCTTACCCCTGGCACCAAGGCTCTTAGGAGTCCCTTCAGGTGGGTTCCACTCCCACCCCACGGCCGTGGCCACAAAGCATTCCCAGACAGTGTGTGGAGGCCTCCATGGCTTCTCTCCCTCTGGCTCATGCCAGGATGCAGAGAGCCATGAGGCCGGGGAAGCCATCGCTGCAGCAGGCATCCTTGCTGTCCGTAGCTCCTTCCCTCACACAGGGAAGGCTCCCTGGAGCCTGAGCCATCATTCTCAGGCTGTGTGGCCTGCCTTCATCACCCTCCCTCCACTATTGAAAAGGGAATGTTGCTGCCTCCATGGCACGAAGCCCTGAGGGAGCCCTGGCATGGGGCAGCCTGGAGCTCACATCCCCCCAGAGCAATGGGCAAGGCTGCCAGCGAGCAGGGGCACATTGCCCATTGCTGATCAGGTTTTGCTATCCCTTTATCACCCGTGGTGGCCTTGGTCAGTATTTGTGCAGAGGTGGCCACAGAGAGATGGATGGTGGCTGAGGGGAGAATCCTGGGAAATAGCCCTGGCTCAAAGCAAGGCAGGACCAGAACCTGGGAAAGCCCCCTGTGGTGTTATGTACAGGAAGGGGTAGCAAGTGCATTTTGGCACTGCAAAGGACCCTGCTTATTTAACTCCTTCCTGATCCAAGGCTGGCCATTTAGGCTTCCCAGAGGCAAAGGAGTCCTTTGTGCATTTTATTTCTCTCAGATTTGAAGTCCACTCCACCATACACCTTGGACTCTGCCAAAAATAATGTAAACAAGGTCCTTCTGTTTAGTCTGTAGCCAAGAAAATCTCTTATGTTTGGAACAACTCTGGCCCTCATGACCAGGGATTTTAAACATACCATTATTTTTTATTTTTTCAGTTCACTTCTGCTGCATTTCATGGCAGAAAGTAGGTGGTATATATCCCTGCACCTATGCACACTTTCACTACTACAGGACTGGGGTCACACTCTGAACACCACTCCAAGGACTGCAATACTACATTTAGGGGTATCTGACTCTGAAAATAAAATGTGTTGGGTACACCAGCAGCCCTGCAGCATTGTGGTCTTGTAAAGATCTGTGTAACTTTGTGAAAAGGAAAGGATACTTTCATTGCTCGGTTCAGTTACCTTTTTTATATAGACAGTTACATGCTGCTGGGGAAGAAAAGTGCAAAGCATTGCTTTAGTAGGATTTAGGATTAATTTCACCTTTCAAAATTTATGTATTAATTTTATTATTATTCCTTGAGTGAAAAGCATCTAAGTACATCACAAAGTTCAAAATTCTTTTCACTTGCATAAGAAACAAATGTATTTGCATATGTATTTGCTAAGAAACAAATACATACAACAGGACTGAGGTCAAACTTTCTAAAAAATTTTACCTCCAGAGCTGAGACCATGCACTGAAATGGGAGATTATAATAAAAGTCCAAACATAACCTTAATGATACGTTTTGCTGCTTTGAAAGCTATAATAGAGGGTAACTACTTGTACCAGCCCAGAGTATGGGGAACTTCTTTGTCTCTGACACTTAGAAAAGTTTCCTTTGAGGTAGGAAAACATATTTGGGTTTCTGCACTGAATCATCAAAAGAGAAGAAAAACCAAATAAAATTACAAGAAAAAAAAAGTCTTGTCAACTCCATCTAGTTCAACAAGCTCCCAGAATAGCAAGAGAACTCTGCCAAACCTCTAATGCCACAAGGGTCACTCATTTTTTGACATGATCTTGTGTTTTTCATTCCATTCTGGAATAGAAAACTTCACTAGCCCCTTCTAGAGCTGCACGTTTTCTCATGTATTGTTTGGTCTTTCTCTGCTGGGAACACCTAGTGTCCTAGAATAATAGGAGCAACATGGAAGACCCAGAGGGAAGAAAAGCAAAGAAAAGAATGGTTATGCGGCAAAGGCAGAAGACAAGAGAAGCTGAAGGGTTACAAAAACTGGGAAGGAAAGTACAGAGGAAGAAGAGGGAGGAAGGTTATGAGAAGAATAGAGGTGGCCCTCATAAAGAAAGGGAGATTATGGAGTGGTATTTTACTTTCTCAACCATATGCTAGAAGCAGAGAAAGCCATAGAAATGCACTACTCATTTCATTGTGTATTTGGTGGAATTCTCCCATCTGGTTTGACATACCAGCTGAATCTACAATCCACCCTTGTATCCTCTGCAAAAATGTCAATCAAAATGACCTGCTGTGAAAGCTGTGAGAAGGCTCTCTTTTGTATTACCCTCACATGCATGTTAGACCCACACAGAATCCCTGCTGTATCTCATTTTCAATCAAAGGACATTGGAAAGCTCCTACAGATGTTGGTTCTGCCATGCAAGTAAAGGACTATTGTGATGTGACTAAACTATGAAAGATGAGGAAAAGCCATGAAATGGGGTCTGATGTGTGAGCTTGAAGAGGGAGATCAGTCACACACAGGAGTCTCTGACACAGGACAAGCTCAGCACTCTTACATGACTCATTCTGGAACCATGGAGACAACCAGCTTTGCAAATATTGCTAGAGAGATGATGATGAAATTGCAACAGTCAACCCAGATGTTCCTATAAAGAAGCCCTTCGAGAAACTCTTGAAGCCATCAGTGATGGCCAAAGAAAACTTCCCCATTATACCACAGAGCAATTTCAGTAAGTTTCACCATCCAGCTGCAGAAGCTTTCTTGGGGTTCTGGTCTGTCTTTCTTTTGTTCATCTCAGATGTTCTTGGACCACATAGTCAGTTTGGTGATTTAATAGCAGGCCTAAATCTATCACCTCACAGGAAGTTTGAGGAATAGCTTCACTGTATTTCAGTGTTTAGATTTAGCTAAATCCTGAGGAAGCTGCCAGACATATGCAGACTGTTTGGTCTGCCATTGCCAAGCTGAGATTTAAATCACTCTCACAGTTGTATGTGCCAGTTTTAAACCTATCTCTTAGTTGTGTAAGTAGTAGGTGCAATAGGTAAATTATAATTGTTTAGGTTTGTCCATCCCTCTTCAAATGACATATTCCTGGACTCCCTGTAGGTACTGCAGTAACATGAAACCATGAAACTTCTAGCTATATGAATGTCATTTGATTAATTTCCCATGTAAAATGTCAGATATTTTTTCTCAATGATCAGGATTCCTAAGGGGAGGCAGAACCTGAATAAAAGCCCTATGTTTTCTTAAGATTATTCCATGATACAGCCATTTCAACTTCTACCATATGCTTCCTTTACATTTCTATACCCATGAGATATATATATATAGTGGGAGAGAGTCTTTTTTTTTTTTTAATATTTTTAATATTTAAGCAAATAATGCAATTAATTCTAGCTCTATGCTGTACACTGACTCAAGTGAGAAATACTGGCAATTCTATGAAAGGGATTGAGTCAGTATTTTCACATTTCTAGTACAGTGGCACAAATGAAATCAGAACTACTTTGTGATCATGCTGAGAGGGGGGACTGTGGCAGAACACACAATATCTGGTGGAGCAAAGATGATCAGTAGATAGAGTGGCAGGAAAGAGACTAACAACAAAATATATAACAAATACATAATAAAGAGGCATTATTTATCTCTCTTTCATAGACATTTAAAGTCAGGAGCATAGTTTTCTTGGAAGTTCTTTGTATTGACTCAGAGGAAAGTACAAATGCTCAGCAACCTTACTCCCACCTCCTAATTCTGAATATCAGATGCTGACATTTTTTCATTAGCTTCATACTCCTTGTATACAAAAACAAGGTGGCATATAGCTCCATTTAGGGCTCTTCTATGGAAAAAAAAAAGTACATTATTTCAGAATAACAAAAACCTTACTGGAGGCTGCCTTATGAAATATTGCTACTATTTCCTTCTGACAGGTAGTCACAACTTAAATAAATGTGTCTGGCTGGAAAACTGATACAGCAGTGAACAGTTGTGTATGATCCCTGATAGAGTCCTTGGATGCTTCACTCATTAATTCATTTCAGGCCCTGCTGAAGTTACTTAAGTTTTCAGTTGGCCTGCAAATAGATCTTAATCGTCCATCTCAAAAGTAAGAGGAGACAAACTGAGCCAACCTGATGACTCACTCTCATGCTAAGCAGGTCACACTTGTCCTGAAGAGTTGCGTAAGGGTTGGGGGGAGGGAGTTCACCAGGATGAAGCTAAACTGATCTGTTCTGATCTCAATCAAGCCTCTGTCCAGCAGTAAATCAGATCCTGTGACACAAGTAATCAAAATAGAAATCCAATGTGCAAGTGTCTTTGCAAGCTGAAGAGTGTTCCTTTCTTTAGACATCAGGCTGGTAAAATGATGCCTCACATAAACTGAGGTGGAAACAGTTTTAGTAAGGCCTACAGTATCAAGCAGATTTTCTGTTCATAGTGAGAACATTGAAAGTGCCACAGGAGTTGGTTTTGTTGTCAGGTTCTGATAGGAGGAATACCATCTCTCTCACACATGCTCTGAGAAAACCAGCAGCCTGTGTTTTAGGAGAATGAAAGAAAGAAAGAATAAGGAAAGCTGACTAAGGTTCAGTTTGTGCTTTCTGGTTCTTAAGCACTGGTTACATTGAGTTCACTGTATAATTAGGTTTTCAAAATCTGAATAAATAGAAGCTTCCTGACCTCTCCTCCTAGAGGATGTTTCCTTACAGTACCTTCTCCAGGAGTTTTCCTTGCTACCCTGCTTCACAGAATTCCACTCTCCATTCCCTATCAGATAACCACGGTGAAGTTTTAAATAGGGGAAGAGTGGGGCCAGATACATAGCCTCATATGGGAGAACTGCTCTCTCCCTTTCCTCTTTTCCTGTCATATGATTAAGTGCACAGCCACCACATGCCAAAAATGCCAGCATCCCACATCATGTGAGGAGCACACATAATGGTGAATAACATCAGCCATGTGATCAACTTACTCCTTGCCACTTGCTAGAAGGAAGGGCCATGAGAACTTCAGAAAAGAGGACAGCAAGAAAAAAACTAACAGAAAAATCAACAAACAGGAAAATGAATCCAGCATGGAGAACACTCCATCTTCAGCCACCTCCAAAACCACTTTAAAGTCACATTTCTTCCTACTGATGGGGAGCTGGTGCCTAGCAGGGTTATGCCTTGGCCACATCCTTGTCACCTTGTGGCTGAACTAAAGCACTGCCATAGGGTTCAGGAAGAAGCTTTTAGCCCATAAGAAATTCCAGCTATATACAGAGGGGAGCAGGCTGTCATTTTTTTGTGAGCCATGGTGTCTGATTCCCCTATGCTCTGGTTGTTTGCTCTAAAGATGTGCAGAATCAGAACAGGAGATAGGAAATTAGGATCAATATTTACTATCTGCTACTCCACATATCTGTCATGCTTTTTGATATTACCTTCTCTAATATAAACCCATAGCAGCATGCTTTTCTAAGTTTTTAAAACATACAAAACAAATTAAAAGAAATGTGTTTTTCCTGATGAAGCAACCATTTCCCTCCCAGCAGCAGCTTTCACTCCTATTTCCACTATTCCATTGAATCACTCCCTTCACCTAGGAATTCTCTGGGTCGTTTCTGGTACTGTCTTTGGCATACCTCCTTGAATTCCCATCTCTTGTGTACATTCTTTGGGGTAGTTACAGGTCCTACCTGAATAAGGTGCAAAGAACTGCATAAGCAATAATTGGGATAGTAATTGGTATGGCTGGTGCTAACAAAGGGGAATGCACATCAGTAATTCCACTCCTGAAATGCCTCATCTGGGATCACATCATGGGATGGCCTCAAGCTTAACGTAACTAGAGCATAGACAGGAAAGTTTATATATTTGACAGTTCATTCAGAATGAATCTTACATAGCAAGGTATGAGGACAAAGGGAAAAGCCTAAGCACATACAACTTCTGGGTAGCAAGTCTTTGCATCAGATGAGACCCTTCTCTGTTGTCCAGACTTTTGTCTCCACCAGAATTTTCTCTGGAAGTGGATTATTTTGTGTTCTTTGTATGACAGCATACAGAGATCTTTGACCCATCACAGAGGTATCTGAGGTAAAAAGTACAATTATGATAACGATACACATTGACTGAACTCTATTGTGCTGGTCCCATTACTTCGAGTGTGCTTCAAAAAGCAATAGGAGATGTTTAGGAGCAAATGGTGATGCAAGGAT
The DNA here is from genome assembly GCF_036169615.1 of Heliangelus exortis. Taxonomy (NCBI): domain Eukaryota; kingdom Metazoa; phylum Chordata; class Aves; order Apodiformes; family Trochilidae; genus Heliangelus; species Heliangelus exortis. The sequence goes on along the minus strand of NC_092422.1, from coordinate 118,096,032 downwards.
GATCATCTCTTTGGGGCCTTATTATCTATAACTTTTACCACTTCAGTCTGGTAAATTTTTGAATTGCATTCCCCTATTATGCCATTGCTTCTTTGACCTTGTAAGTGAGTTACCTCCCTCTTTATGTCATGGTGTTTCCCCTCTGACCATGGGTTTAGGTTGACAGAGGCTGCAATCCAGCCACTGACCTGCACTCAGAGCTGTGAGAGAGAGTAGCATCAGCCAAGTAACTATGCAGACAATAAGTGCCTTAGCAGGGAGAATTCAGTGTTACATGATTTCATGTTTTACAGAATTCAACAAGCAAACCAACATCATCATTTTGAGGGCCTGCATCAGGATTTTTGCTTGGTCAAGATACTAAATATATAAATACATATAAGTGCATATTCACTACTTCTGAATCACTTTTTTCTTTTTTTTTTTTTTTTTTCCCAGACAAAGTTAGTAATTAATTTATTTATTTTTAACTTAGGAACAAAAATTAATATTGAAATATTAGAATATTCCAGAATGTCATGCAGTGTAGATAATGACTCTGGTTTGTCATACGGAGTCCAGTAACAGTTTCTTCTGATGGCAACTGGTTGCTAGTAGCCAATTGGTGAGCTCTGCTGAATTTTTATGAAGTGAGTGACCAGACATACTATCTGTTTCTACTAGCTATAGCAAGCTGGCTTTGAAGCTTTTGGGCCAGCCTGAAATGCCAGTGTGTGACCTGTTTCTTACCTTTCCACTTCTGCTACAGAAGGTGGTGCCTGCGAAGGACAGAGGCAGAAATGCCAAAGAAAAGCAGCATGTACACTCAGCAGACTTTTAATGTACTTCATCACATTAAGCCATTGTGCTTGCTGTACTTCTGGACTTGTATTCCACAAGAGACATCTGATCCCTTCAGGTGAAGGCTATTGCCAAGATATTTGTGTGGTTGGCCTTTGGCTTTGCAACACAGGTATCTTAGCCTTCTGCTCACCTAGCAGCCTGTGCCTTTTTGTTCCCTGGCATCTGGTAGAACTCTGTGATACGACTTTGTGTTATATAAGTGCAACTGAACATTAAAAAAGAGGAATTTGGGGTTGGGTTTCTGTGGACATCACAGTAATTAGCTTTTATTTTTTGCGCAAATGTTTGGACTGAGCTGAGGCAGGGTGCTTCCAATATAAGAATAAAATATAGCTGAAAAATACTAATTGATTTACTGACAGTGAATGGCCTCTTGATATTTATAAGTTATCCTGACATGCTGAAGTGTTACTATTAATGATAATGATAATTATCTGTATATAAAATTAAATGAATAGTCAGAGTTTACATCAGTGTTGAATATGCCACTTTTCAATGTGGCACCTTGTGAACTACTTTGATTTTCCTCAGTTGATCATTCTTCTCAATGGATTTTACTGTGATTTTTTTACAGAGAAATGGAAAAATCTTGATTTGAAGAATACTTAAAACTTAGCTGATCAAGCAAAACTACCAAAACTAAAAATGAAATTAGATGTTACAAGAAGCTGTATATTTTATAATTTGATTCCCTTATATTTTTAAGGAAGTGCATTTTTAGAAAGTATTCACAAAATAACTTCCAGGGAAAAAACTTAAAATGGGCTACTTCAAACTCATAAGCCATTTGCTATTGACTTTTTCCAACTTGAGATTAAATTTATGAGAGCTAATTTAGACTGTATTGAGATATCTTAAAGGACAATATGACAGAACAACAAAGCAATGTTTCTTTCCTAGTGGGACCCATAACCACAAATTGAGTCCAAAGTATTCTCAGTGAGCTTACCTCAGAGCTGGGAATGAAACTTAGGGCTTCTGGCTTGAAATCTGCCATTTAAACATTATTAAAATAATGAATACAAATAATGGAGCAATAAGCAGTACTGGTCCTGTGCCAGGCATCCCCAGATGATTCTCACACTTAGCAAAAAATAATGAGCCATTTAATTATATGAAGATTTTCTGCATTACGAGTTTCAGTCCTTGGTAGCATCAGTGTCTGAAGACAGCAGCTGTCCAAGCACCAGAAAAATTCACACTCTGCCTCCCTGCCTGATCAGAGGGAATTCTTGAAACATTGTCTTCTGTGAACTGTGTGAGAGGAAGAAACAATTACGTGTCCAGCACCTGACAGCCTGGGTTCTGGAGCGTGTGTCTTGTGAACAAAGCAAAGTAAATGAAGGTACTAAGATAGAGATCCTTCTTGTAGGTGTTTCTTACCAAGCTGGGAAGCCAACTGGCAGAGCCCAAGGTGTCTGTTTCACGTGGACATGGCACCGGCACCTGAACGGAGGAAGTGCCTGGAAAAAGGGCGTCAATATCCTGAAGAACCCCATGAATGAAAGAGAGCAACACATGACTGTAGACTTTATTTAATAGCATGAGTATTTAAACCTCTGTTTTTTCTGCAGTAAAACCGTGATTATCTGAACTCTGCATCTTGGTTCCAGATATCTGGATTTTATCAAATTCACCTATTTTTGAGAAATGACAAAATAACAAAACCCATTCAGAAGGAGACAAGGAATAAAATCCTTCAGGAAAGTAACAGTTCCCTTTAAAAACCTGGAATGAGTCTTCAATCTGCAGAGCCAGATTGCAACAATGGCAAAGGAAAAAGCCATCAAGGAAAATGCTGACTTCATATCACACCTGATGGTAACAAACCCAGCTGCAGTTTCAAGCAGGGGAACGGTACTTCTCCCTCATCACTTTCAAGTCTGCTCTGTTTTAAAGTTTCTGCTAAATTTGACAGTTTAAAGGGACATTAAATGGAATTTCTCCTTGTATCTTTTGTTATGCTTTAGGTCTGGAAGGAAAACTTGCCAGTTTTGCTGAAGTCCTGCCAGGAGTGTGGCAATGCGCGCTATGTGTGATCGTCCATTTGGGACAGAAGTGAGATGGTCACTTGCACAGACCTTTTATAGCCATCTGAAGATCAAATGACCTGCTGTGGTTCTAATCAGGGCTCAGCTCTGCAGGAACTGCCAAAAGGAAAAGGCCAAAGGAGAGAGAGAATTCAAAGCTCACATCATAACTGTAATCAAGCAGGGCCATAGTTACAGGAAAACCACAGAAATGAGCAGGGTAAAAGAATTATCCAACTATCACAGGCACATTAACGCTGGTCACATTCCAAAGCACTCATTACAGCACTCCAGTGTGGCTCTCTGTACAGCTGGTCAAATAATGCTCATCAAATAAACGATTTGACAAATTTTGCAGAGTTTCAAAAATAAATTATCCAAAAAAGTGTGCTTTTTTAATTATTCCCACTGCTGTAGTCTTGCAAGTCTAGAAATATGTTCAAACTTGCCTCTTTCCCTCAGGTTGCTCACTCTCTACAGTTTCTTAATTCATGCTTCCCAGTTGCCCTTTCTGAGCAACCCTGTTAAAATAAGTCTCTGGGTGCACATTGCAGCCTTCCTAAGCAACTCAAAATAGCAACACAGAGTACCTTGTCCCGTTCTCCTGCGCACCCCAAATTTTAATAATAAATCATCATGTTGGTTCATGTACATGACAAAGCCCAGAACTGTGAGGGTTTCTCCCAGACAATCAGGCATCCAGTTGTACTTCATCAGACTCAGCTGAAGTTAATGGCACTGAGTGTATTTACACTGGGTAAGGATCTGCTCCATCATCACAGTGACTCAGGTCAATGCATTTTGAGAAAGAGTCCTTCCTGAGTTTGCTTCTCTGTTGTCTAGTACACTGGACTTGGCAAACACATAAAATTCCAGAAATTTTTAATTTCCTCTGATAACCTTGTCTGAAAAAAAACCAACCCACAACAGAGCATATGTTTATGATTGATTCTTCTGAGTGACTTTAAACAACACCTGTGTTTGTACAGCCAAAAGTGCACAGTTATCCCTGATCACCAGACCTGACTAATTCAAATCTCTAAAGTTCTTGCTTGAAGATCTTTCAACAGAGAATTACATAGGCTGAAGTATTAATCTTCTGTCCGTCAGGTTAGGAACAGAGACTCAATGGCAGGAAGATGATTAACAAACAGAATTTCATTTCCTACCCCTGCTGGACCAACTCCTTAAGTGTGCAGTTTGCTGAGAGAAGAAAGTCAGTGTAGAAACTATTCTGAACTGTGCAGATTTTATTAAGTTTGAGTTTGATTGCAGGGTCAAAGCCCTCTTACAAGAGGTCCCAGCCACCTTGCAGATCAGCTCATTCTCTTTCTTCTAACCAAATCTTCTTTCTCTTTAACAGCAGAGTTGTCTGTCAGTAGAGGGAGGCTTCTGACCATGGGAAGCTGGAGCCTGACCAGGACTGGGGCCAAGCTGGAGAATTTTGCTGCTTGCTGAAACAAATGCAAATGTTCAGAGTTGCTGCTTTTAGGATTAAATGTAGACCCCACCTGCTTGGAAAGGTTTGGCTTTTTAAAAAATATTATTCTTTTTGTGATGTTAATTTAGAAAATCAAGCTAAACTTAGCATTTCCTCATAGCAAGGGAAGAGGAGAAAAGTTTTTATCACTTACTCACTACAATGGATGTAAAAGCATCAAGGTTGTTAGCAAAATTTTATTGGAACATTGAATTTAGATTCAGAAAAACCTTACTACTTCAGTGATGTGCACTAAAAATGTTTACTCTGAACATAGGAAACACACACGAATACAAACATCTCAAAATTTCTCATCTCTTTTTGGCAGTTTTTTAAAAAAATTTATTTGATGAAATGGCTGTGCCTATGAGAGGACAATGTAGAAACATGCACTATTTCTTTAAATCCAGAGCAGGGCAATAGTAAACCTAGAGTGTAGCTTTGGAGGTAGATTGATTTTCCTTAATCTAATAAGGTTGAGGGACAGGAGGAGGGTGCCTGTACTGATCCATATCATTCTAGTAGTTCAAGCCCCTCAGAAATCCTGTATCAAAATGGGTGTTAAGCAATGTTGCAGTCTCAGTGGGAAATTAAGTTGTGGATTGTTCTTATGATTAGGACAAGAAGAGTAGTGTGTGCTCACAAAGGTTGTGTCGGTGATTTTAGGCATGCAGCCAATATGCATTTGTTAGAATCTGGACGAGATGTGCCAGTTCACTCTATAAAAACTCCCGAGCAGTCCAAGTAGTTCAGTAAAGTCAGTGGAAAATTAAGCATAAGGGAGAAAGGGTTCAGAAAAAGAAACAAGTAAAATTGAAAATTGTATCTCAAATGGAATCAAAATGTTAAAAGCAGAAGTAAAAAGCAGAAAAACATTTTGACCTGTCTGATTTGGTATGCATTGCAAGAACACTTAAAACACAAAATCTTCATGCATTTTACCTTTCTTTCTCTTTTCTCTCTTTTTTTTTTGTTTTTTTTTTTTTTGTTTTGTTTTGTTTTGTTGGGTTTTTTTGTTTGTTTGGTGTTTTTTTTGTTTTGGGTGGTTTTTTGGTTTTGTTTTGTTTTGTTTGTTGGGGGTTTTTTGTTGTTGTTGGGTTTTGTGTGTGTGTGTGTGTGGTTTTTTTGTTTTGCTTTTTTTATTTTTTGTTGTTTTTTTACCTTTTGTATCTTGCTGAACAGGAGTGAATTCCAAAAGCACTTTTACAGTCCAAGGACAAGCTTTCAATTTTAAAAGAATATTCTGTCTTAGAAATATGGAAAAGAAAGGGGAAGAGAAAAGTATCTAGGGGTGAGAGATGCCAGAAGGCAGCAGGCTGGATTTTTTTTTTCCAGATACAGAATTACCATCTATTTTGATCTTTATAGACCAGTCTTGAAACACAAAGGACATTTCATCCTACAGGATTGAAATTTGGGACTGTTAGACTTGTAGATCCAAAGATTGCAGCCTTTTGGGGAGATCTCTTATCTTGCTGTTCATGTAGAGAAATCAGTTGGACATGAGGTTGGTCTGGACTCAGGTGTATCTGTCACACATACACTCTCAGGAGTGGGCTTTCTAGAAGCTGAGGGAAGTACAGCAAAGTCACTTCAGGTACAAGAGCTGACACAGCTTCATGGGTGAGGAGGGTTGTAAAAAGCACTCCCTCTCTGTGCCACCTCCACAAGTCCTAAGGGAAACTCAGGGAAGAGAGCTGGAGAGACATTTATTTGGGGCAATGAAGGAGTCAGTAGGAAAAGAAGGCAAAAAAACCCATGTCAATGGTAAAAAAAGTAGAGTAGGTGTGAGCACAGATGCTAGAGAGGTTGTTAGCTAGGAATACCCCATCAAGATCCTAAAAAGACTGAGAAGTGAGGAAGAAATAGAAATAAAGAGAAAAAACTTAAAGAGAGAATTGTAAGAAAGCAGTGCTTCACAGAAAATGTGAATAGGACTCTGGGTCAGCTCTGAAGAGGATGAATGCAAAAGGAAAACTATACTCTGATCAAAACATCACTGATGCAGCCAGGAAAGCCTTTCAACGTAAGGACTGGGGACTACATGGTGAGGAAGAAAGGTGGAGAGATAAAAAATTCAGGGAAAAAATTTAGATAAATTGGAAAAGGAGCAAGGAGGAGGTCCATCAACTACAATCAGCCAGGACCCCCAGTGCAGTAACTAAATCACTCTTGCCACCAGGAAAGCCTCAGGAAGAAAGAGTAGGACCAAAGAGAGACTGCAAGGTCTAAATGAGCTTTCTAAAAATCAAGCAGGGATTTCAGAGGAAGCAAACAGAAGAGGCAAGAGGCATAAAGCTGGACAGACTATGTCAGGTAGAAGAAGAGAGTGAAGAGAACCTGATATTTAGAAGCTTTATAACTCTTCCTTGATACAATGAGTCAATTTATTTTTGAGAGATTTATACTTCATTAAGAGTAAAGGAGATCTAGATGATCTGTCTCAGACAAGTCAGGTTTGAGTCCTCGGTGTCAGGTGGCACAGGAAGGGTTAACCTCAAGCCCCACCAAGTGGCTGTACAGCTGGTGAAATGCATCTGTCAACAGAACTATTACTGTCATCCCTAGATCAGCACAATGTCCTTGACCCTGGAGGTCAACTGAGAGGCATTAGCTGTTACACAGAGAGAGCTGTCATGCTCTGGTGGGAACAGAAAGGTTACAGGACCAGTTAGATCAGCCCAAGAAATGAAAACTGTCCATCCTTACCCAAGAGTGGCTTAGGGGTGCAGGTGAAGTGCAGTGAAATGGAGTTTCTCCAGTGCCTTTTCCCTTTGGAAACCTTGATTTAAACACTCTTTCAAGCAGGCAAGGAGAGTGGCTCAAGTTATTGTCCTTCATAGTTCCCATTTACATGCATCACAAAATTGCCGGGTAGCTTGCTGGGTGCAAAGGCTGCACTGGACATCGAATAGATAAAGCCTGGACGGGAGTGGGAACAGAGTTAGGGAGAGGTAGGGAGGAGGATGGGGACCCCTGGAGGTGGCACAGCTGAGGGCAAACAGCAGAGGATAGAGGCTGTAGGACTGCAAGTGAAGTCCTGCAGGACAGGACTAGGAAATTTATTATTTTAACCATAAGATGAACACAGGCATTATTTTAAAAGATCTGATTTTTGAAATAACTGGTGGCGTTCCCATTGACTTCAGTAATGTTTTATTATTTGTTTGCAATCACAGTAACAACTTCTTGGTCATCAGAGAAGTAAAGGGTTCCTAATGTGATATTTTTTTTTAAGGGATGTGAAGTCTTAAAGCTAAAATTTAATTAGTGAACAATTTCATTAAACGTCCTCTGGTGATATATATAAACATATAATCCCATGTTGTTCAATTGCCAAGCCTGGCAATTACACCCCAGCTTAGCTGAAATATTATCTAAATTGCATTTTTAACCAGGTGATCGGCAGTGGAATGGCAGCATTTCCCTCAATACTAGAATATGGGAGCATGGAAGGGAGATGAGAAAGCTATATACAGATAGAGGAAGGAGGAGAGAAATGGAGAAAAGATGTAAGGGGAAAATAATCATGGGTTGGTTGTTTTTTTTTTGAAAATTGGTTGAAAGCTGTTCATCTGGCAGCACATTGTTTGTAGAAGTGCCTCCCCTGTTCCTCTTCTAAATTACACCCTCCCAAATATTTTTTTTCTTTTGAAACAGACATTTTGTGTTGCTTAAATCAGAGGCAACATCCTACTGTGTGCCATGTTGGTCTCTACCCTTTTGTTTGTCTCCAGGTTCTGCAAATCCTGCAGTGCTGGTGAAGTTAGCTCAGTACTCACAGCAGGTGGAAGCTCCCAGCCCCACAGCAGCTGTGCACAGCCTTGATCTTCAGGTTTTCACACAGTCTTCAACCTCCCATGCCCAAACCTCCTTTCCCTGTTTTATTTTAATACAGAAAGCAGTAACCCTCTGGCCTGACTAGCCCCCTGCTATCAGATTCCACCAGAGGAATTCTGGGCATGAAGCTTCACAGGGCAAACAGGTCCCCTGCCCTCTCTAAATGTCTCCCCCTCCCTTTCTCCCTTCCTCTGTCGCTGGGAATCCACCCTTATCCACTGTAGCAGGGACGATATTTTTGAATTGTGTTTATTTGTTGGCACCCTGGTGTGAAAGCACTTCCCATCAACTGCATATTAATCTTGTCAGCAGTTTGTGAACATTTTCCTCCCTCTCTGCCCTAACTAATTTATGACTTTTGGGTCTCTTGCTCCCTCCCATCCCACTTCTCACTGTAATTAATGAGAAATTAATCATCCTGATTTTTGTTAAAGTGACTCCAGCCATGTCAAAATGATAAGAAAGGGACCACTTCAACCCTAGGAAGAGTGAAGTTGGGAAAGTTGGAGACTGAGTTGCAGAAAAACATAAGTGGTAACACATTGTGATATTTAGCCATTACATATTTGAGTGATCTTTGAAATGATCCTGGGTCATTCATGCCTGTACTCTTTCCATTGATCCATAGCCTCTGCTGGGTTGGAATCTCTGCTGGGTTTTCCTTACTTTGAACACCACAGGGACACTGCAAATATCCACTACTATATTCACAATTTTCCCGAAATCCTTGAGGCCATTTGTTATATCCATTTATACAGACCCATATTCACTATACCCATCAATATACTAATACTTCTCTTCTTGATTACCCACATGTGCCTGGGCATTTTTTGCAATCCCAGATTCCTGGTCCCCATTTTGGGGTATGTAGCCCACAGTGAATTTTATTTCAGGGTCATTTTGGGGAACTGAATAGAACTTAGTTGCACTGAGCAGTCTTCTTCAGGAAAAGTCACTATTAAAAGCTCCCTGACTGAAAGGGGCAAGTGCATATGGTGTGATGCTATTAATGCACATGGACATTGGCTTGATGGAATTACAGAGGAGGTAATTCAGAGTGCACACCACACAAGGAGTGCACATCACCTCCCTTTCCCCTCCATCACAAAGGAAGGAGGTCCCTGCATCCTGTCGGAAGGACAGAACTAGGAGAAACCCTTTTTTAAACTCATTTCATGGTCACTTCTGATGAGCTATTTCAGCCTTTCACTTCCATGGGCTAATGAAGATTCACATGCCCACATCACTGTGAACCCAGATGGATCCTGGACCCTCTACCAGAACACTCAACTAGTATGGGTACTGACAGCTTGAAATAAGTTTTAGCTGTTGGAAAGTGGAGCTTCTTGTTTATATAGCACTCCAGACTATATTTACCATCTTATTTTCCTGGAATTTTGCTAAATAGCCCAACCAAATGCAGAGCTTTAGGTAATACCTTTTAGTTCCTCTATGGGAAGAACCCCAGTCATCTGGAAAACCCAGCACATACAGTCTCAGCCTTCCAGATCTGCAGCACAGATGGCCATAGTTCAGAGAAGCCTCTGAACTTTGTTTATTAGTGAACTAAATGTCTTCTGTAGCTCTTTGGCATTCATATGATGGTAGTAACTCTCAGCATTTACCACCTACATCAGCATGTGACTTTTGCAGAGTCCTAGCCAGTCTGTTGTTACAGTTCATACTTTCATTACTTCAGAACATCGTTGTTCTGTGATAGGGATGGGGCTATACTTGGAAAAAAAAATCTGGAAAGATGGGAGCATGAGGGGAGTATTTGCCTTCCCAAGGAGATTTTTTCTGACACCACATATTCCCAGTGTTCAGGGATTTGCACCACATGCCTGTTAGACTTCAACTTTTTGCCTTTGACTCAAAATAGCCAGGTTCAACCCGGACCAAAGACTCCCCTCTTCTCTGCATCCTGTCCCCACTGAAGCTAGGGAAGGTGCATTGCCAATAGACCCAGAATCTTTAGATCTTGCTTTTTCTGTCCTCCATGTGGTTTCCAAAGCTGTCAGCCTTTTTGGTAAACCATATAAAATTTTAATATGATTAGTGTTTCAGGAAAAGGACCAGGCACCAGACAGAAGGGAAAGAAGCAGCTTTAGTCTAGCTGAAGCTCTCTGAGTAAGATGCTTACAGACCTCTTTTTAAGAATTTGATATTGCTTAATACTTTATCACTGCTGTATTTGCATTTCTCTTGTTTTTGCAGAGCATTTCACAGCAGGCTAATAGACATCATCCCATACTGGGAGGTCAATGTCTTGGCTGAAAAATTAGCAACTTGCTTCTTGGGGACTGAAAGTAAACACTGATTTTTCTCTTGTTGGACAGGTTTTTCTACCACAGAGTGGAGCTGTCTACTGCAGGCACTGCCTCCTTTGGAGTATCAAAAGAAAGATCATGCTAAGTGCTGAAAAGTGCAGCAAGGTAAGTTATCTTCTACTGGCTGAAGACTAGAAATGCAACAACCAAAAGATATGTGACCCTCCAGATGCTTTAAATTCAACTAATTCCATAATTCCTCCTTTTCATGCATAAATTTCATTTTCTTCCTCTCCAAATACTTGTTTCCTCTTTTTGCTAACAGAGCAACATATTTCCCTTCTGAGCTCTGATATTGTCTCTGCTAACAAATTTCTATCAATTGCAATTGTGCCACTTTGTTATTTCTGTCAGCATTATTTTGGCTTTGTGTACCCCAGGGCTGTAGCTATTTCTCACATGTATTTTAATGAGTCCTGCATAAAAAATTTTACCAAAGTCAAAAAAAAGTGTAAAATTGATGATGTAACTGTGGAAGAGTCTATGGGAACATTAAGGAGGATTAGGCTACTATCAACAAATCAGGTTTTAAGTAGTGTTCCACTGGACAAGGAGTGTTTTCAATTAATTTGTAATTAAATAAGGGAAGCAATTTAGTGAACTCAGAGAGATATTCCAGCAAACAGTTTATCTCATCAGTCTGAACCTCACATTCCTCCAGAACAGGATCATTGTTTAGATCTTGGGTATGTCATATGATACTCCTATAGGAGTAATTTAATAAAACATCAATATTTTCCTTCTATTAACCCTCAGTGTCATGCTTAATGGAGAGAGCTGCCTCTGCCTCCCTTCACAGTCCCCGCTAGATCTGCACCATCTCTAACTGGTTGGACAGGTGTTATCACTAAGAAGCCTGGGGTTTTCAAACATGGACAAATCAGACACATTCTCCAGCAAATTCACCGGACAACAATCAGATATGAAGGAATGGAGAAGAAGTAAGGGGAGGGATGGATAGAAAGGACAGACACCGAGGAGGAAACACAGTCAGCTTTCGCAGTGGAAAACAGTGTCACTTTGAGAGATTTCCAATTAAGATGGGATTTGCCCATATTTTCTCAAAATATTCTGTATAAAATTATTCCTTCAATCAGACACAAAAGTATAAGGCAGTTTAAGAGGACCTGAGATGAGCAATTCCAGATGGGGTTCTATGCAAGAATATATTCAGGGCAGGCAAAGCAGAGATTTTCCAATTGCTTAAAAGGCTTAGTGCAACAGCTGGGCACATTTTGCGTATGACCAAAAAAAAGAGTACAAATGAATGCTGATGTTCAGACATCTGGCCTTACAGCTATTGTTCTTGGCTTCTTTTTTTTCCCTAATAGCTAGAGTTACTCCATGGAGCAGTTTGAGTGGTGTAGAAAATTGTGACATGAGTGAAAATGAGCCAAAAGAAAAGATTTAGGGGATAATTAAGAAGTAGAGTAGGAAACAAAAACAAAATGAGGTGCAAAGAAAGTATAAGGAAATAGAGTAAGAGATGCAGCAGGTACATAGCAGGAGAATAAAGATGTTGGGGCAAGGAGTGGAATGAATGACAATGAGAAGGAATGAGAAGGGAGTGAATGAAACCATTGATAAAGAAAAAAAGATGATTTTATTAAAGATTTATTCCTTTCCAAGTCTCCTTTCACTTAGACTTCTCCTGCCCTCTTTGCACCTAGCTTGCCCTGGTCATTGTCATATGCATGATAAAACAGATGTCTGGAAAATTCCACTTTAAGATTTTAAAACACAAAGTTGTGGACATTTTAATTTTGCTCATACTGAGCACTTTCTGATAAATTTATTTTAGAAGCTGTAGTGGTACTAAAGTTCAAAAGAAAAATGTGGTCCAGAGGGAATGGCTTCTGAGTCATAAGTGTTTTACTTTCTCCTTGAGAAAACTATGAAAGCTTGGCCAAGAAGATAGAAGGTCCTCATTTTGACATGTACAGGTCAAAGTTGTGCCACTGAAGGATTTTACCAAGGATTTTACAGATGCTCTGCATGTGTAAGAAGTCACATAGATTGCTTCTTATAGGCACCATTCCTGTAGTTAATAGTGGTGGGACAGACTCTTTCAGAATTGTAATGATCTGCAACTGGCACTCAGAAAACATGGTGGAGAGGACCTCCTGAATGGAAGCAGATGTGCTGGAGAGAGGGAAGGAATAAAAACCAATTGATACAGAGCAGGAAGCAGATACAGGAACAGTGTCAGATGTTTGTACTGGAACTGTGACTGTACTGGAACAGTCAAGCAGGTGTTTTTAGGCTAATGCTAGGGACACAGATCTGAGGAAAAGAGGAGGCTACGCTCAGAAGGAAAGATGAGGAATCTGAGGAGGAAAGACTCAGCTGGAGGAGAAGGCTGGTGCCACAAGCTACATTGGAAACTTGTCAGATGAAGAAGTATGGCAGCAGAGACATCAGTTTTAGTAGGAGTTGTGTCCAGCGTAAAAGAGTTGGTCTAGAAAACCCAGAGGATGGAGAGTGAGCAGAGTGTAAGACAGGCAAAAAAGATGGTGAATGCTGAGGGTGAATGAAGAATCTGAGAAGCTGGAGTGGTATGGGCAACAGAGATTGCAAGAAATGCAGGTAGGGGAAAATTGTTTTAAACTCGGGGTGGCAGAGAAACAGATTGATTAGGAAAGTAGTCACAGCTGGTGACACCATTCAGAGAAGGGAATCAGAGATAAGCTGAGCCAAGACACTGGGGATGGGGAGAAGGGATTGAACTACAACATGTATCTAAGCATGGGGAAAAGAAAGAACTGCAGCAAGAATCAGGGAACAGTGAGGGGGCAGAAGGATCACAACTTCTTTGGAACTGGCAAGGGGATCCCCTTTGATCAGAGCCTCCATTGGAATAGAGTCCACATCTCACCATTCCTTCCCTGCCAGGAAGTCTCATTGAAAGCAAATAGTATATGGTAGTAACTATATGACCTCATCTCTTTTTAATGCTCGTTCACCTAACAAATAGCAAACCTCTGCTGTTACCAGTTATTTCAGTTAGCTCAAGTGACAGGGGCTGCTGAAAGTGATCTGAAGTTATCAGTTGTGGAGTTAAGGATGTCAGTGTGATCTTACATAACTGGTTTATTTTTCCTCAAGCTCACCTTTCCACTTTGAGGCCTACAAACATAAACTCAGAAAAATATTCTAAGAGAATACCATTAAGCTATTAAGGTCAAGGACTTTTAAGTTGTTTAAAATAAGGTCAGCATTGTGACACATGCATCATGTCAAAAGTATGAGGTTATGCTACTGTAAGAATTTAACTCTGTTTTTCTTACAATTTCTCCTGTGATGCTGTATTAATTTCTAGTTTTTATCTAAAAGTGAACTCAATGTCCAGTTTGAATTTCAGTACCCTAAGACAGAGTTCAGAATATCTGGAAACGGTTCCAACAAAAATATAATTGTGTGCACCCTTCTTCAACTAGACATCCTGCAGAGAAGATGCCTGTGACAAAAAAGCATCTCACATAGCTTTTGAGGGTTCACTCCTTCTCTAGGAATTCCTCCTTTCCCACTCCAGAAGCTGTGGTTCACTCTATTGATCTCAAGTTCCTAGAGGTAGGTCCCTTTCAGCTATACAGTGGTATAGGTAATTAAAAGTTAAATAAGGCTTGAAGGATCAGATCATATTTTCCATTCCCATTTGTAATAACTCCTTATCTGAGTGTGGCTCAAGCAAGCCCCGTTTCTCTGCTCATACCTGAAACAACCATGTGCTGCTATATTGAATTTGCCTCAGAAAATTGGAAAGAGATTGCTTTCCTTCTGGAGAGACCAGGCAGGACTGGATTACAGAGCAACATGAAACTTTGGGCTGGTAAGAATTGCCTTGATTGTAGTGTGGGGTTTTGTATTTATAGGCTGTCCAACTCCAGGCATGGAACACAGCCATGCATGTGGCTTGCTTATCTTTGTTTTGGTTCCACCAAAACCTATAAATGAAACAGAGAACCCTGAAGAGGGTTTCTGAGCTTAACCGCTGCTGAGCTTTTGCCCAACTGTACAACTTCTAGCTTCCCCTCAGATAATTATGGAAGGACCAGAGGCCTGACCCTTGGTCATACATGATTTTTCTCCTCTACAGAAGGGGAAAAAACAATTCTTAACAGGAGCCAAACAAGACCAGAAGATGTACTGTAGGAAACAATTCATGGAGCCCAAGTTATGGATTAGGCATGGCCTGACTGCTAGTATTTGCTTCCATTACAGATCATTAAGCCAGAAGAAGCCATTGTGATCATCTCCTCCAGCATCCCACATAATGCAAAGCATAAGACCTGCCTGAATTAGCTTATCTTACAGCTGGAGCATCTGCTACAGTAGGAAAAAGCATCCAGTCTTGCCTGGAATCTTTCCAGAGAATGACATTCATCACAACACTTCTAATTGTCCCCAGCCATTAGCTGTGCACCACATTAAATAGGCAGGGCCTTCTTTCCAGTCTGAACTATTGTCTCTGCTTTGTCCATTGTGTGGACACTGCTTTTCTCTGCTGTACTGGTGAGATAAAGTCCTCAGTCTGCCTTACCTGGTCTGCTTGAATAACTCCACTGAATGAAGTCATCTCAGCAGAGCAGCTCCATGAAAGACCATGGACTTGAACCATCTGCCAATCCAAGCATAGAATAAGTGGCAATGAAGGTGATGGTGGTAAGGTGCCAGTGGGAAAATGAGAGCAACAAATCATCCCCTTCCTGGACTTGACCACCACTCATGAATGACTCCTTATCTCCTTCTTGAAGGTTGTAGGGCATCACAGAGAGACCATTTCTTTTAAAGCCCAGGGGGACTCCCAGTGGGAAAGACACTATGACTTCAAAACACTGAAAATTGTTTATAATTGAAGTTGTCACTTATAAACAGCTCTCACTCGTTGTCATGTGGCCAGCTTAATTAAGTAGCACAGAACGTGTGCGGGCACTCACCTCAGATAGAAAAATCTGTACTGGGTCTTCACCCTAATGCAAATTTCCTGACCTAACAGATGGGGATTGAGTGTCTGTTTATGTCAAGAGGAGTTTGCTAACATTTTTCCTCTAATTACTAATTATATCAGCGAAAGGGGTTTTACGGCTGGAGTCCTGGCAATGTGAAACTTGATCATTAGAGATTTGCAGGAAAGATGGAAGATTGATGGGTGACATCAAACAGCTGACAAGGAGTGCAGGGCAGCCAGACGGACAGCAGCTGCTCCAAGGGGCTTCAGGGGTGGGGGGCTTCTGTTGAAGGGGCACAGGGGTCCATGGGGGAGCAGCACTGAGGGGATATAGCCATTTCCCCCCTCAGTCATTTCAGATATGAATGGGTTTAATCTCCCTGAGCTCAAGGCTGCACATGAGAGTGCATCTACCAACAGGTGGTAGGGCACAGTAGTGCGGCTGAAGGCAGCTGCCACCACAGAAAGGGCTCTGGCAGAGGGCTCCACAGGGAGCTGAAAACACCAGATCAAGGAAGAGAAGACAGAGGATGTAAATCAGCTTCCCTGTGCCTCAGATTTCCCAGATCCAAGCCTAAACTAAACATCAGTATGTTTGTTCCCATAGGCCCCAGGAAACTTACCATTATACCCAGGTATAGAGTGAGGCAAAGGTTTTTGTGAAGAGATCCTGCAGGGCAGTTTCCTTCTCTAAAGGAGACAGGACTTACATATTCTCATCAAGCTGCATAGATTCCTTGTTAGCTGTCCAAACCCAAATCATCCTGGTGGTCTCTGACTCAGTGGTGGGATCAGCACATTGCCTGATTCTCCAAAAGATGTTTGGCCCTGGCTGGGCTCTGTTACCTCTACTCTGTTAGCATCCAGCGGGCTGGAGACTGGTGCTGCATTGCAGTGGTTGTACAACCTCAGTCTCCAGCGGTCTTGTCATGGGATACTTCACATGGCCTCCAAACCAACATTTTCCTTGGCATTCATGGGAATCACAGGGATCAGCTGCCAGAGCTTCCCCTACATGCTTTCTTGTCTAAACTGCAGTTCTCCTCCCACTTCCAGCTGCTCTGCCAGCGGGACTGTCCAGACAGAGCCTCCAGTGCTGACAGAAGATGGTCTTCTGCTGGAGGAGTTAAAACCCTTCCTTGACTGACATTCTCTGGACATAAGAGCCTTCATGCTTGCACAGCTACTTCTGCTCCCAGCATTATTGCTGGCTCACTGGTGTCACCCTGAGGAGGACTAATTATCATACCATGAGCTCACATCACTACGCCAGCAAACTGCAGCCCACATCCTGCCCAAACCCACTGCTGTAGAAAGCGAGCAGAGTGGCCACTGGAAATATATACACTGGGAGTCTATTGGGGAGTTGAGAGAAAAGAGGCTTTCACTCTCCTTCTGCAGTTGGCATCTGACTGAATTGTATAATTTAATTACAATTTTATTTTTGAAAGGGTCAAGCTGATGGTGTTTGGTTTTTCATTTCACAAATATGAAATAAGCATGCAGCTAAATAGTCAGATATCCTTATGAAAATTGCTTTTTGCTGTATGCAGTAGTCCTCAGCAGCAGTAGCATAGGGATGCACAGATCTGTGATAAAACAAGCTTTTTCAAGAGTCCAGTGAGCTGAATTTCAAACTGGCACAGCAAATAGTGCACATGTACTAATACATAAATAACCACCACTGCCACCTAGCCAATAGTCAAGGTAGCTCACACTGCCACAAACCATCTCAGCTAACATGCCTGCCTCTCAGAAGAGTTGGCAGGATATTATAATAATTATGAGTTTTTTCCAGAGCTACAGGTCATGAGTAGTTTTGAAACAGCCAAACAATATAGTTTCATGGTTCAGCATGTACACTCTCATCCCACTGTTTCTGGTCCAAGTGGGTAGTCTCAATCTGAAGAGCAGTTGGAGAGACAGCAGAGAATTCCTGTTACTTCTTCCATGAAGGAGCCTAGTTACTTAGTCTACATAGCAAAGTCTGTGGTTTCCTATGGTGATGTTTGCATTTCTTCACTAGTACTTTTCTTCTCATAGATATAAAGTACTGGGCATCTGTTAGCTTAGAGAACAGTCTGGCTCTTCTGCCAGGTAGAAGAAAACTGCTATGAAGAATCTAGACTGAGTTTTTCAGCTCTAGCTTTACAAATGCATACAGAACCACAGTGAAAATATGCATATTTGACATTACAACTAGCTTTGTATTGTCTTATACTATCTTTCTTTCTTTCTTCAAATTATGTTTTAGATACACTACTATACAGAACTGTCCTACATTTTTTGAGAAAAGAAAAAACAAACAAACAAAACAACAAAAACCCAAACCAACAAAAAACCCCACAGGGTTTTTGAAGCAACCATCACCAAATCCTCATAAATATCCTAAAAAGCAGCTGGGCAAGACATTCCCAGCTTGATCTTTATCAGAGCGATAAGCTGTCCTTTTAAAAAGTCTAATGCAAATTATTTCCTCATCTAGGTCTGGAGCCTTTCAAAACTCAATTAAAGAATTCTATTTCCCCATTGACTTGAGGATAACAAATGGATGAAAGTCAGCGCATAATGTTTCCCCCCTTTAACAGTTCTTTAAATTCCAAGTAAGTAAGTGGATGTCTAGAGCCCAGTATGGGAGGATGGGCAAACAAATGGGCTAAGGGAAGTCAAGGTATCACAGTTTAAAAAGACATTAAACTCATAGTGCAGTCCCAGTGCCATACCCCACAAGCAGTGTATTTACAAGGACAGAACTGGAATTATTTTCACCCAGCTTCATGTGCTTGCCTTTCAGTGCCTTCTCACTGTTCTCACACTTGCAGCTGCTGGTTTGTATAGCAGCAGTGATGCAGTGCGCTCCAGTCTCTCCACTGCTCTCTTCATGTTGTCTCCATAGATAAAATCAGGAACAAGAATGTATGCATTCTTTCTGTAAAATCATGCTGTTCTGGGCTAGTTGATGAAATAATCAATGATGGCATAAATGCAGCCCCATGAAATGCCTCCCAAACATCAAGGTGCATCATCAGTTGTCCTTTCTTATGAATACTCAGGCAAAGATTTTGGTCTACAACACTGTAAGGCTTTCCATCATTTTGCCATATTTCTGAAAAGCAAAAAGGATTGTACTTTCTACAGGAAACTCCACCACCCTTGGCAGTCAAAGTCTCCAAGTCTCTGATTTGTACAGCACCCTGGCATCTGTAGCAGAACAACTGACTAATGTTTCATTAAAATCTAATTGAACCACTGTATGAGAAGATCTGCCAATGGTACCTACTACACATTTGTAATCCACTCATGCTGGGCAGAAAAGGATGGTTAGCCAGTACGGTTTGCTCTGTTTTGCCCTATTGGACAAACTAGATGTGAGCATTACCTCCAGTGATCCAGAATGTGTGGCTAAAGGCGTGCGAGCAGTGAAAATAAATTCAGAGCTTCCAAGGCATCTGGGGAGCTAACTGCTCACAGATCTGGGCCTCATCCTTTCATTTGAAGCATCTAGAATTACTCAAACACTGGTTGCAGGGTCTGAATGAAGTAAGTGTTGAACTTTAGTAGTCAGTATTTTCCTTGCTTGAGAACTGATCAGCTTTTCCCACAGCTAGCTTGCTGCCTCAAAGTAACAGCAATATATTTGCAGCAGCTTGGAATCCTAAGAACAAAGCTCTAAAAAAGAACACAAAGCACTTATTTAACCTTTTGTGCAAAAGGTATGTTATGATATCTGAAATAAAACTCCATCACCTCTGGAATGAAAACTACTGTAGCAGTGATTAATTTTCAGAGTAGCCTTTTATTACACTCAAACTCACACACTTCCCTGTGGCACAGCTGTCTTTCTAGTGTTGTCTAAACATCATTGGACCAGAGTATGGACTTCCAACATCAGTTCATTAATTTTCTGTCCTGGAAAGCAATTGTCCATGATGCAAATAAAAAAATTAAAAAAAAAAATTTAAAAAAGAAGTCCATATAAATTTTGTAAAGGTCAGGCTTTTCTATAAGAAGAAACCAGACAAGTTGCATTTCATTGATCCATACTGCTAGTAATGGCATTCAAGGTTTACTGATAGGAGTTTGTAGTAAAATTAGCTAATTAACCAGTGCTTTCTTTAAATTGTTGTTGCTTAGTCATCATCGGAGTTTGTGGGATAGTGAAGAAAAGCAAAGATAATTCAAGGCAAATGGAAGATGCATTCACAAAAAAAAAAAGGCTTTCTGTTTGTATTTAACATACACTTTAAAGAAAGCTAAGAAATATTGATTTCTTTCCTTTTGCTCACAATTATACTTTGTCATACCTGACTACAGACAGTGACAATGACATTATGATATTTGTGTACTCAGAATACATACATGTAGAAGAGAATTAGGGATTTAGACACAACAGACAGTATGTTGGGCCAAACTGCTAAACTCAGCTGTTTATGTCAAATATCTCCACATTATTTTCAAATGCTTACTAGAACCTCTCAAAAATTGAGAGCTGCAAAGCAAGCATTACAGATGTTGTAATTATGGGCATAGGCAAGTCAATACATTTGAACCACAGGCAGATTTTGTCTAACAAATGGGTACCTTTTCCATAGATGGCCCTCAGCATCTTGCAACTCTGCCACAGTATTTTGTTCTGGATAAAGTCATGAGATGGAGAGAGATGGAATAAGTCCTGGGTTTTCATTCTGACTGACACTAATGTGAATTAAGGAATTTGGCTGATGGGAACTAGAACTAACACAGTTCGTTAACTGATAAAAGTGCTAATTAGAAAACCTTTTAAACTTGGCATAACATGACATGATATAACACAAATACTTCATTTTATGTGCTTAAAACTTACTGACCCTGTATGAATGGGTGGTCATGGCAGAAGATGTTTTATACTGATGATAAGTTGCTACTGATATTTCTTTGCAACTGTTATTTATTAAACAACACCTGTCAAGTGGAGCTTTTATATTAAAGCTAGCATCTGATAGGGAAAATACTTACCTTCCCTACAACTATGCCATTTGGTCTTTGAATATAAAACCATTTTCCTGGGAATTTTAAATTAAATCTGCTCTCCTTCAAATAGCTAATTTCAGAAATGTGGGAAATCTGACAGAGCCTTGTCATTTGTAGAAACAAAGACAGCACAAATACTTCCAACTTCCTGTATTGTTAAGACTCACTAAAATCTTGCACATAGGATACACGTACAGATTTTAGTGGGCAGGGAATTGGGGGTATTTTTGTGATTATTTTGCATAGTGTCCATCAAAAGAAGCTGAAAAATAATACTTATTTCAGATAGTTTCACAAAATTAAGTCACATTTCATTGTACTTTCCACCTCTCATTTATGTTGGTTAGAAGGGTGAAAGATGGAGCCCTCACAGGCAAAAATAGCTCATGACCGCTCATCGCCATCACCTGGTGTTACGATCCGAGCTATTATTTTTTATTTTGATTGTGAGGAAAAATCAGCCTCTAGTCATAGACATCACACGAATTTACAAAAATAATAGGCTTTATGATTTAAGCAAATTACAAAGATTTGTTTCAGGGGAAGGAGACAATAACACCACCTTTAAAAGGAAAAAACAAGTTTACAAGGGGAGAGATTTTAAATAAATTAGTCACTTTGGGGAGAGAGTTGTTAAGAAAAGGAAAGAAAAAACAAGAGAGCAATTATGTTTTATCACCATCCGCCAGCCCTGGCCTTTGGCTTTTGGGGGCGGGGGGATGGGGGGGAGGGAGGCATAGGACCCTCTGTTCCTGCTTGGCTGCTGTTCGCCGCTTTTCCCTTTGCTGGGGCTCTCCCGTCGCTGAAGCTGAAATGGCAAGAAAAGGGGGGGGGAGGGGGAAGAGCCCACGCCTTCTCCTTTTCTCTCAGAGTTTTACCCAGCAAAAAGGGGTTCTGTCTTTTCATAAATCACTGGCACACAGACTTGCCAAAGATGACACAGAGATTTGCTATCCCAAGAACTTCTCTTTTAATTATTGTAATCTTTCAGTCCTTGTTACCTTGCTAGATTTATTATCTTTGTCTTGACCGTGTACCAGGAGGTGACCTGATTAGTGGTCTTATCTTTAGGTGCCTGTCAGGCATGATACAAACCAGAAGCTAGTTAAGTTTGGGGTAAAAATCTGTTAATTGAGAATATGTTTGATATATTTTTAAAAGAGCAGAAAAAACACTGATTCAAGAGACATATTTCATATTTTCAAAGTGTTTACATCACCTCATTTTCACTGTGCTTTTTCTAATAATAGCTGAAACTACAGCACTTGCAGCAGGCTCTATATACAGGGTCATGGCTAGATCCTGACGCATGGAATAAGTACATTTCCAAATTATTTGAGTTTCTACAGGATGACTGGCCAAATTTTAGGTTGTGAACTCAACTCATTAGCTACTGCAGAAGCCAGCTTTCCCATAATCTTTTATTTCATATGCCACCCGGGAAATGGTGGTAGTGGGGTGCTTGATGAACAGCAAGGGAGGAGGCACTTCAGCACAGCTGATGAGGGAAAGGACCACATCTGCATAAGTATCTTTTTAAATGCTATGACAGGAGCTTCCAGGCTGGGGTGCTTGGCAGGTATATCATAGACCAGACAGACCAGCTCCATCTAAAAGCAAGGACTGCCAGGAAAGAGCTGTTGGTCCTTCAAATGTGAGAAATCTGCTTCTGCCACTGCTGGGAGAAGCTGACTTTGAATCTTTATGGTGTTGCAGTCTGCTGACACAGACACAGGTATGTGATGGTTAAAGGGAAAAAATTCAAAGGATTGGGTTCCAGCCTGGATTTTGTTGACACAGAAAAAGAAAAGCATGTGAGGAGGGATGCAGGTGGGAAACAGCAAAGCACAAGATGCTATTCTGGTCTGAGGTAAGGAGATCCCAGTTAGACTTCGGTTTTCCAGAAGAGTAAAGGATTTACTGGATGATAAGGCAAGGCATGATGGTGTTTTAGAAGACAGTCCTAGGACTGGGAAGTTCAATCATAGCTGTTCTATAAAACACATCTGAGGCAAAATTATAACTGAGGGAGACAGTGCCAAACAGTACCAAAATAGAGCAGGTAGCAGTCATTACTTCATGGACCTCCTTTCAAAATGTACTGACTGAACTAGATCTGCTTGGAGAGTGTATGTGCTCAGGGTGTATGTGCAAATGCACAAGAAAGAAAGAAGGGGGAATTAAAGTTGAAGCAACTGTTTCAGAATAATACCGTTGTAATAATATACTGTTGCAATTTGGTTATTCTGCAATTAGACATTAGCCTCTGACAATTCAGTTAAAAAGCATTCAAATACAAGTTCACAGCATTATGATAGCAAGGCCAAAGAATTACAGTTCTAGACATTTAACTACTCCAATTCCAGTTCAGATTGTGTGTAATTTCATAAATAATCTTTTCTCCTGCAAAAAATAAAGAAACACACCATGTCTTTCCAAGACATATTTACAAAATTTTCATTGCAAACTCTGGCATACATCTCAGGTGTGGCTACTCCTCACGGTGTAATGCTTGTTTTTAATGGGTCAGAAACATTTTTATTTTTCCACCAGTGACAGTATAATGCATCAAATTCTACTTATTTAGATTTTGCTTTGTTTGGCTGTTGAGAAAGGTTAGTGGTTAGCACTCAGCATTACTGTGTGAGCCCCTCTTCCTTGGTGGTGTCAGGAGTAAGGAGTGCTACAGAAGCACATCTCCATGGAGCACCTTCTAACCTTAGGGAAACCACCCCAGAAACAAGAAGTCAAGAATACAGGATTTGAAAGTGCAGGATAAGGGGGTGGGGGGTTGGGAGTTTGGCTTTCTGCAAGGGTGGGGAAATGTTTTCCTTGGATTTATTTCTTTAGAGAGAAGAATAAAACTTTGTGAGCTGTTTTAGAAAGGAGTAGGAATGAAGCTCGAGATACCTGAAATTGGACTTTTTTGCTGACTGGCAGCACTGGACTTTTTCCAGCATTCAGTTACCCAGAGACGGAAAAAACTACAATACCAAATGCAGAAGGAGTTTCTTTAAAGAGACTGTTGCACAGCATCCAGATGGAATTTGGAAGTCATTTTACTGACAGATGATAATGGATTTCATTTTGATCTCTGCCAGGAATCCTTATACCATTGCCTATAGAGAGGAAAAAGCATTCTCCTTGCACATGCATCCATGTGGGACGGCAGAATACAAAAGTATCTTTTCAAAAATTAAATGCAGAGCCCTGTAAGGTTTTTTGGGGGGGGGGGGTGTTTTGGTTTAGTTTGGTTTTTTCCCCGGTAAAAAAAAGTTGGTGGAGATTCTTAACTGTAAACTCACTTGTATATATAGGAAGTTTGATCTGGTTTGTGTGTTACGCTTGTGGTAAACAGCAGAGGCTCCATACTTTTGTAACTCAGCTTGGTGGGAAATACTTGAAGAGAAAACAGTGACAGGCCAGGCCAACACTAAATGCAAGAGGTGGAGGGAGAGGGGAACATCTACAGCATGCTTCGACTTTGGCCACATTGTTAGACAGACAGTCTTAAATAGGTTATGTCTATTGATTTGTGCATATAGTGGCCCAGTGGTGGATGGACTTGACTAAATTGCATTGTCTTTACAATTTAGCTGCTCCCTTTCTCTCTAACCATCCCTGCATGTTCTCACAGTCTAGCAAGCATCTAGCAATCCTTATCTTATTATGAAGGTGGTTCATTACAATCTGATCAGGAGAGGTTTTTTTATGGTTTCATTATGATTAGAATTCAGTCTAATTAAGAAATCACTGATCTTTGGCACTAGAAAAAGTCTAAGTGCATTGTAGCACTTTTCAAAAGGGGAGTGCATTAATATATTTACTTTCAGCTTAACCTTTGTCATTTCAGGGCACATGCACTAATAATTTACTGAAGTAGAAATAAGCTTTCTAGATCCTAAAGCCAAGACAGATATTTGGTCTGCATCCATGAGGCCAACGCAGTCCATGTGGGAAGCTTTATGCAAATTTATGAATTTACAGACAGAGAAATAAATTATAAGGAATCATTTGGTGACCAGAGCAGCAACTGTAGTCACAGACCTCCTACATCCATATTGGTATGTGAGAGTTCAGGGAGGCTGTGGAAACACATGCCATAGCTGCCAAATCTGTGCAACTTGTGAGACAGTTGTGTCCTGGGGGGTTGAACACTTCAAGCAAAAGCTGTTTCCAGCCCAGATGCTGCAGTGCTATGAAACTGGGAAGGAAAGCAAAATGAGTTTATGTTCTTACCCTTCTTCTTTCTGAGGGAAAAAGTGTTCTCTTATAAAAAAAAACAACACAAAACCAACCCCCCCCCCTTTTTTTTTTTTTTTTTTTAATACCTTTCTTCCTTTAGAAATATAAGGGATATGAAGGACTGTTTTCCTTAGCAGTGCTGAAGGCCATGTAAGCCGTTCTAGGCAACCTTCTGGAAAGTTTTCTAAAACGGAAACAGCTTTCTGAAGCCATAATTCAGGAAGCCTCCCTGTTTAAGAAACATTAAAATCTTATGAAAGCAGTATAAAGCAATTAAGTGTGTTCTTAGGGACGCAAGCAAAGAGAACTCTTTGCTCACTTCTCAACTGAAGGCGTGAAGTTGATGGTTCTTACTGAAAACATCATTTTTTCCAAATATTTCTCAAGCATTTAAACCGAACACTTAAAAAAAATCAAGCACGATCCAAATTAATTCCCCTCTCAGTCAATCAGGCTTTAATTACTTAAGATCCAAAACATTTACTAGCTCTTTAGTCAACTGTAGCCTTTCAGGAAATGTCAAGTAGAGAAGACATGACTTTTACAACTAGTAGTGCCTTTCCACTCCCCACGCTTTACTGGAGAACAAGTGCAAATGTTAAGTCACCCTAAAATACAAAGTAACCAGTGTTTCCTTCTCCTGAAGGAGGTAGAGTATACCTGATTTCAAATATTACTTTAAATCGTGGGCAGAGGAACGTGTTGTGTCTAGCTACTCCATAGTATTAACCATGCCTGGTTTTACCCTATTGTGTAAATTCAAAATACACAGGGTTAACCCCTCTCCCAGAAAAAGGCAAGCTTCTTTTTATTCACACAGAGTATTATTCACGGTTGCAAATGTATTGCAAACTGATAGCTTTTGCTATTCCACTCTGTAAATGTATTCACACACTATTTTTTCAAATAATCCAGAATTAAAAGACTGACTTTATGATTGTCATTTTGCCACTCTCCCTGAAAATCTCACCATAAATATTCTTCTTTTACACAAAGTCTTCAAAGATTCACCCACTAACAATTGTATTGATGGTAAACCCGAATTCAGCTTTATGGAAAAGTCAGGCTTACATATGCACATCCCTTTTTCATGCAAAAGGTACCCCAAGCTGTCTATTATCTCTCTGGAGCTCTAATTTGCCTAATTCTATCATCTGTGGCTTATCCATATAGATGAATTACATTAATTTTTTTGTAATACAAGCTTTAAGATTGCAGCAACTTCATTCTCAGCCCACAGCTTGGACAGGGGCACTCTGTGCTGGGTTAGGAACTGTCTGGAGGGCTGGGCCCAGAGAGTGGTGCTGAACGGTGCTGCATCCAGTTGGCGGCCGCTCACCAGTGGTGTCCCCCAGGGATCAGTGTTGGGCCCAGTTCTGTTTAATATCTTTATTGATGATTTAGATGAGGGGATTGAGTCCATCATCAGCAAATTCGCAGATGACACTAAGCTGGGGGGAAGTGTGGATCAGCTGGAAGGCAGGAGGGCTCTGCAGAGGGACCTGGACAGACTGGAGAGTTGGGCTGATTCCAACAGGATGAGGTTCAACAGGGCCAAGTGCCGGGTCCTGCACTTTGGCCACAACAACCTCATGCAGTGCTACAGGCTGGGGACAGAGTGGTTGAGAGCAGCCAGGCAGAGAGGGACCTGGGAGTCTGGATTGACAGGAAGCTGAACATGAGCCAGCAGTGTGCCCAGGTGGCCAAGAAGGCCAATGGCATCCTGACCTGGATCAGGAACAGTGTGGCCAGCAGGTCCAGGGAAGGGATTCTGCCCCTGTACTCAGCCCTAGTGAGGCCACACCTCGTGTCCAGTTCTGGGCCCCTCAGTTTAGGAAGGATATTGAGGTCCTGGAGCAGGTCCAAAGGAGGGTAACCAGGTTGGTGAAGGGACTCGAGCACAGATCCTATGAGGAGAGGCTGAGGGAGCTGGGGCTGTTCAGCCTGGAGAAGAGGAGGCTCAGGGGAGACCTCATCACTCTCTACAACTCCCTGAAAGGAGGGTGCAGCCAGGGGGCGGTTGGTCTCTTTTCCCAGGCCACCCTCAGCAAGACAAGAGGGCACAGTCTTAAGTTGTGCCAGGGGAGGTTTAGGTTGGGTATTAGAAAGAATTTCTTTACTGAGAGGGTGATCAGACATTGGAATGGGCTGCCCCGAGACGTGGTGGATTCTCCGTCCCTGGAGATATTTAAAAAGAGACTGGATGTGGCACTCAGTGCCATGGTCTGGTAACTGCAGTGGTAATGGATCAAGGGTTGGACTTGATGATCTCTGAGGTCCCTTCCAACCCAGCCAATTCTATGATTCTATGATTTTTTAGTTCTCAAAAGGATTCTGGAGGTTTTCAGCTGGCTCAGAGACAGCTGGGCATTTTGCAGTCCAGATCACTAGGAAGAAATAAAGGTTGTAGTTTCCCAATTTTTTGTCTTTTTTGTCTGTTAGATGATTTAACCAAGAGGAATTCAGTGATCTGGTTTACAACTTGGCCTGCGAGCATCTTTGGCTGCATAACTGAATGGACAGGGACAAGCAGCCAAACAGGAGACATCTTCTGCTGATTTCACTACTAGATAACCTATTTGAAGACTATACACTAGGACCCTTTGAGATAGGGAGTAAGTACGATTTCTTTATCTCCTTTTTTCAGGAGAATGGTGGAGATAATTTTAAGTGAACTGATACAAGCTCCCAGTGATCATCTGTCCTGCCACAGCTCTTGACTGCTGGTTTGCTACAACAACCAACAAGTTATCTAGATATGTTTACTAAAATGCTAAGCAGCAGAAGAAAACCATTTCCAAATAATCATTATTTGTATAAGCAAACACAATAGAGAGAAACAGTCATGGTTCTCGCCACTACTGTTGATGTTCTCAGAGCTGTTTGTAGGCTGACAACAGTCTAGCTGTTTTTTAACCTTCCTAACAACCTTGGGCATACAGATCCAGGTGTGGGCATAGCAAAGCAGTCATCACCTCCCATGGACATCATCACAATGCCTATTTCCAGCCACACTATTAGGATCTGAGTGCACAACCCTCTTCCATTGGTCCTTTTAAAGCTTACATCTAGCCCTGAAAACTGAGCCATGAAAAATCAGAAGGGTGGATCATAAAAAGGACATCTGGCAACATTATCTATGCATTCTATCTCATACCTCTGCCCTGTTCTGCTGCATCAACTCTGATCCTACCCTGTTCCTCCTTTGCATCCTCTCTCAGTGGACCTCAGCAGGCCCAGGCTGCACATCCAAGACCTTAATGAAGAACAAGAGCATGGTGGGAATGTCACACTGCCTGTTTTTGTGAACAATTGAAGTCGGATTTTCTTCTGGACAACAAAAGAAAACCTCAAAAAGAGAAAAATGGATACCAGCCAAGAAACAGGGTGGGGGAAAATGTTTATGGATGTTGGCAAATCTACTGTACAGCTTTCCCATGCTATAAACTACATCACTGCCTGCAAACTCAGGGAAGATACCCTTCTGCGAGCTAAGATGATATGGGACTCGCCTGTTACATCCCCTGTGAATCTAAATTTGTACTTCTTCACTAAAATCACTTAATTAAAGGTGCTTTATTCATCACATGCACCAGGTCAGTATCGTCACAGAACAAAATTTTGACTAAGGCAATAAGGGTCCACACAGCAGGGCTTTAAGGCTCAGATGAAATTAAAGATTTGGAGGCTCTGAGCAACCCCAGTCAGTATAAGAGGGTGGGGGAAGGGCAGCATGTGGTTCGGGATATTTTCACCAAATGTTAAATCACACAGAATATTTCACTCGTCTCCAGTGTGAGATCACGACATGACTCCTCTGTAATGAATTCTTTATCTTGGCAGCTCTCCTGCTTTCTCCCAAATGTGCCTCCCTCTCCCCTTCTGGTCCCAGCGCTGTAACATATGGTAGTATTTGGAGTGCTCTGGGCCTGGGAGCGGGCTTGGCGGGCCCACACCTGTGCGCTCCCCCTCCTCGCTGCTCCACAGGCGGCCACACAGGGGTCACGCTCCCAACACCGCGGCCTCGAATCCCTCCTGCACCCCCCTCGCCGGGCAGGCTGAGAGCTGCCCACGGGGTGGCCACTGTCCCTTGGGTGCGTCACTTAATTTACTACGTGACCTCCGGCCATTCCCCCTGCAAGGCTCGAAAACGTCCCGCCTAGCCACGGCGAGGCCTTCCCTTCGGGCAGCAGGGCGGAGGCGGCTGCAGGAGGAGGCGGCGGAGGCGGCCACCCGCCCGTGTGGCAGATGCCAAGCGGCCGAAAGACAGCAAAGCTCCTGCCGAACCACCTGCGCTTCGCCAGCGGATGAGCGGCAAGGCCGCCGCTGAGCGCAGCCCGGACCCGGGCGGGCGGCACACATCCATACGGCCCCACCGAAGCTCCCCCGGCGGAGGAGCCCGGCAGCTGCCTGTGGGAGGGAGACACGGCCGACACGAACCGGCCGCCGGTCGGGGCGGCGAGGGCGCGGCCGGAACGCGTCGGCCCGCGGGAATCGGTCGCCACGGCGACGCTTGGGGCCCGTCCGCACCGCCATGGGTCCGAAGCCGCCCAAGACCGGCGGGACCGTCTCGGCGGGGGCCGAGGCCGAGAACTGGGAGGCCGCGCTGGTGTCCGCCCACCTCGAGGAGGTGAAGGCAGCCGAGGGGCAGCGCAGGGGCTGCCCGGGTTGCAGCGGGGCGGGCGGGTCGGTTCCCCGGGATTTCGAGGGGATCACCGGGCCCAAAGCGGCCCCTCCTGCCTCTCCGGCCAGGTTGTGGCAGTGTTGGTGCTGGGGATCCCCAGGGTCTCCCCGGGGTTGCCCCGGGGGAGGGCCGTGGATCGTCCCGACGTGCGGCGGGGCTGTTCCCCCGCCACCGAGCAGCGGATTTCTTGGTTTTCCTCCTCGGCTCTTTTCTATCTGGGGTTCTGGGTGCCAAGTTTCGGCTCGGAGTGAGCTTTTTATAAACTGCTGAACAACGAGGTTTGATGGAGGTGCTGACACAGCATTAACTGTAGCGTTGAAAATGTGAGGCTGTAATTTTCCTGCTTGAGTTTGTGCAGCTAAAAGGCACTTCTCCCACCCTACCCCCCCCTCCCCTTCTCTTACACAGCGTGTGAGGATCTAAAGGCATATTTAGGTTTCCAGGTTTTGTGTAAGCAGTGTAATTCTAATAAATCTTGGCTTGTAAGAGAATTTTGTTTAAAGATAGGGTAGTCGTTCAGCAAACAATATTTATCTAGCATGTGTTTATCTAGCGCTGCTTCTGCAAGTGAGACAAATGACTTCCTTGGCTTCCTTGTTTGGTGGGTTCCTGTTGCGCCCTATTCAAAAATCAAGGGTGTTTTTTTGTTGTTGTTGCTGTGTTTGGGGTTTTTTCTTTTGACACGTGTTTCTGGTAAGGATGAGCACTCTTGTATGCAGGAGGAGGCTTTTAAATTGGCTAATTAGTGTCCCTGAAAATGCCACAGATGTCAAAAAAACTACTTCTGTTTTTGTTTGGTAGTAACCATATAGTACACGTTTAGGCAAACAAAAACACTTTTTGAAATAAGCAGCTCAGCTAAGGCTGTTGTTTCCCATTTCCCCCAAGAGTGTAGACTTTCATTAGAGTTCAAAGGCCACCGAGCCCTTTTTTTACTTGTGAATCTCGTCTCTAATCTAGAAGAACCTCACTGAAGCATGAGAACAGGCTGGAGGTTCAATCTCCATCACTTACTGAGTTCCTCACCTTTCTCCTATGCTTACAAGCAAGGTGCCAATTAGTGATTTGTTTTGTTTTGGTTTTTATGGTGATGTTTATTGTGGTTTTGCCCCCAAATGTGGCTATACTTAATTTAAATAAATGTGCTCTGTAAAAGTACATCTTTGACACAAAGATGGCTGTGCTACCAAATTTTATCTCCTTCCTTTTGGACATGGAGGGATTCAAATATCTTAATTACTTAATCATTTAGGTTTTTATTAAAAGATATTTTTTTAATATCAAACCTCATTCTGCAAGTAGTCTAAGCACACAATCCTTTCTTCCCCCAGCCCCCCAGTAATATTACAGCATGCAAGATTTAAACTCAAATGCATAAAGTTCAGGAACTGAAAGCAGCTTGTAAAAAGGAGCGTTGAGCAACTGTAATTGTAGGTGCCAGTAGACACACTGCAAATAATTATTTTTTACTCCTCTTCAATGTATGTGATACACGAATCTGAAATTATTTGGGAAATGACAGGAACTCCTATCAATTGAATAAATTTCTCTCCTCACAATTAATGGGTAAAGAATTTTCAAATCTTTTATTTGTATCAATTTAGAGAACAGTCTTTTCCTTCAGTGGAGTCAAAGGGAATTTACTAGAACTGGTTTTAAATTGTACCAGATAGCCTGAGCAATGAAATTTCACATTTTAATGTGTGTTTATGACTTACAATATTTTATTAGTCTGATCTATGAAAAGGAGTTATTTTACCAGTGGTGTTAACATTTTATGGACGAGTACGCTAACTAAATTATGATTTAAATGGTATTTACTAACCAAATAATTGCTTTTACTAAACACACTGTGAAAACTGGCAAACAGACAACTTAAAACATGTACAGAGGAAATATGGATGTTGCAGAGTCTCACGTTATAGTTTATATACATCTTTTTTTTGTTTCTACTGTGCTGCGCAGAAGAACATGAAGCATCAAGTTGTATTTGCCTTCAGGTGGCTATCAAGATATTTTTACTGGATTCACTGCAGAATTAAAATACAAAAATAAATACAGATTTCTTGTTGGTTTGAAACTTTGCATGCTTTGGCTGAAGGGCAATATTTGCTAAGCAGAAGGTAAATTCTGGACAAATACAGACTTTAACAATTGGGAAAAAAAAGTCTGTTATGTATCCTTATTAGCTAGTATAACTAAGCATAGCAACTGGAAGCCACATGAAATCTGTAAGGTTTCTCTAATTTTTTTGGTATTTCAGGTATTTTGAAAATGGAACTGAAATGAAAGCTTGTAAAACCAACGCAAAGGTTCTGAATGGGATAGCTCCACTTTCAATTGCTATTCATATTGGTTCCTCTTTGGAGAGGAATTAGCATTCAATTGAGTTTTGATTCTCACCTGCCCAGATTATACAGCAAAAGGTCGGGCTCTTAAAACCAGAATCTGTTAATAATATGGGCATGTGTCAAGCAGCAGATAGTGGAAGTGCAGATTTCTGAACAGTGGTTCCCTATGCAGTCACAATGTTAGAGCTACAAAGTTGTTGATGAGAAAACCTTTTCCAGTAAGGCTGGCTGAGTTTCCAAATTTACAAGTTCCTTCATTGTTGAAAGCAGATAGTGCTAGAGGTAATATCACTGTAAGTGTGCAGAAATCCATAATAAGTCCCATTATTTCTGAGGCCTTTGTTAAAAGTCATGAGATTAAAGAACTCTTGCAGTTTGATGATTAAGTGTTTGGAGTTTATGTTTTCAAAAGCTTCTCTTCAGCCATTACAGTTAAATTTGAAATTGTGCTATAATGAAATTAACCTACCAGTTGCGGCCCGAAGAGAAACAAAACAAAACAAAACAAAACAAAGCCCCCCATTAAATACCACCAGAATGATGCAAAATGACAGAGTGCCTGGAAATGGGAAGTTGTGGGGTGAGATGGCTGCTTGATGCTTTTCCTGGCCAAAGAGATCTAGAATCTGGTACTGCAGAAGTAAACAATATACCTGACTTGTTCAACTATCTTCTCCAGAACTGTTGCCCTGTGGTGTCTGGGAGGTGAAGCGGAGAAAACAATTTATGTTTAAAAAGAAAACAGAATTTTCTGAGCTACATTTGCTTTTTTTCTTACACGTGAATTGAAAGAATTTTTTTTTAAACACCTATGCTAGTCCTGCAAATACACATAAAGAAAACACAAATAAGGAAAGTATGCTATGTATACAGGATGTTAAGAGATGGGGGAAAAAAAATCACGCTACAGGGGAATGGAGACTTAAGAACAAAATCAGAAGAAGGTGAGACACCTTTTACTTTTAAAGAAACAATTATTTTGGAAAACTCCTAGCTGCTTACATGGACCTTTCAAGGTTTTCAGGTGCATCATGCTAGGATTAGAGCCCCTTTGCCTAAAGGACATACACGCTTCCCACCTAGATGGTTATTTCTAACACTAAGAGCTACTTCAGTGCTTTTCACCTCCTGACATAGTCAGGAGTTTTTAAATGGGGTGGACAGTATCATTTGTGACAATGATTGTGACAATGTTTTCCAGTGAGTGTGGTCTGGCCTCCCCTTAACCGGAGCCAGTTTCATTTTGTTTAAGGTGTATTCAGTTACCAATGCCATATTTCCAGCTTCATTTTTTTTCATTCATGTTTGAATCAGTGGTGTTGGTTCTGTGGGGTATCTGCTGCCTGCATTTCGGTCTTCTTCATTCATGATATATAGTGAGCATTATCCTCTTAATGGCAGCCTCCCTGGTCTGGTTCCATGCTTTCCCAGTAGTTATTTTCTTGGTTTTCTCTATCCTGTTCTTTAAGCTGGGAAACTCATTTGAGGTAGCCTTAGGGTCACTAATCTATCCTCCTTCAAATCCTTTCTCAGGTCTCACTTCTACAATAACATTTGAAAGAATTAAACTAAGTAGAAGAGCAGTTGTATATTGAGGGAGAAAATATTTTTAAAGTAACCATATACATTTTACTACTTTTCCTTCTCATTTTTATGTTGTGATTTTAGGTGGTGAGCTGTAGAAGCAGGGTCTGTTTCTTCTCTATCCTTTCAGTGCCTTGAACATTAAGGATACTGTTACAGTATTGATAATATAAGGGCAAAATTGCAAAAAATAATAAAATTTTAAGGTCAGGAAAGAGCATAGCCAATTAAATACATGAAACTATGTACTAATGCTACACACTCGCTCCCCTTGTTGACTGTAGTTGCTGTTCTCAATGTTCAGGTTTCTGAAAAATGTTCTTTAAAATTGGTTAGTCTGGAAATAGATGACATGCTATTAGTGCCTGGGAATTTTGTGGAAGGAATGTCTTTTTATTTTGCAGCTAGGGAGGTATAGACTATCTCTAATACCATTTACATTTTTACATAAAGACTTTGTATCAAGTTGCATACACTCCTGTAGAATTAAGTTATGTGGGGTTATAATTTTCACTACCAGTTATCTTGTAAAGACTCATTTTATTTTTAATGTATTAGCCAGTGTTACATATTATGTATTTCAGACTACCCTATAAGTAGTCTCATAGCTGTTCTGTGGAGAAGCTTCAGCTGCTTGTTTCCTTGAAGCAGAGAATTTAGAGAGGGAGAAGGTGGGCCACACTGAAATAAAGGGTGTACCTGTTGCTGAGGGCATGCCTTTCTCTGTGTGTTTTTGTTCGGATAAATCTTAAGTTTTTTGAAAAAAGTTGTTTTTCATGAGCAGAACTGCCCCTCATGCTTTACATTGGTGCTTTGTGACAGGCTGCTGTGAAGGTTTGCTCCAGAAT
The DNA here is from genome assembly GCF_036169615.1 of Heliangelus exortis. Taxonomy (NCBI): domain Eukaryota; kingdom Metazoa; phylum Chordata; class Aves; order Apodiformes; family Trochilidae; genus Heliangelus; species Heliangelus exortis. The sequence continues at coordinate 118,061,839 of NC_092422.1, read as the reverse complement.
GGAAATCAGGAAAATTCTTTCTTCGTTGCTTTTTGTGCCTTCCTAGAGAATGCATAAGTGTCACTAAGGAGAAAGTTTCATTGCTTGAACAGCTCTGAAAGTGCCTGGGAAGTAGTAGAGTGGCTGGAGAATGAGGATTTGGAGAAAGAATCTGAGGATGGAGAAAGCTGGAACTGGGATCAGATAATGGGACTGGGATCAAATAAACTAGGGAGTAGCTGTACAAAGAGAGTGAGAACAAGAGCTAAGTGAGCCAGTTACTAATCTGGGAAGCATTAGGAGAAACAGCCGAACTCAAATGAGGAGCAAAGTGAAAATGGAAGGAGAAGGGAGCTAGAAACTGTTGCTACCAAGAAGACACAGGACTATAAGACAGGTTTCAGAGACGTTGTTGCAGGATGATGTTAATCAGTGCTAAGCAATTGTAATTTGTGGGTACCAACTTCCCAGCATACCAACTTTCCATACTTCCCATGCATGAAGAAAGCATAAGGCAGAGGTTTTAGAACTCTGATGGAAATTCCTTCACATATCTGAAGAACTGCAGGAGGTTGTGGGAGCAGCCTTTGTATTGCTGCTGGACGTTTCCCCAGCATCTAGGGCAGAACCTGACATTCCTGAGTCTTGCTGCTCTTGTGTTGTTAGCAGTCTGTGAAATTTAATGGGTCTCGTTGCCCTCTTTTGGTGGTCCTTGCTGAAAGGGACAGCGTAGTTGCTCCATTAGTTCATGTTGCAGGTGGATGGGCATCCTAAAGGCTCCAGCTCTGCTGGCAAGTCATGGCAACACCAGGATACTGCCACATGAAGGACCATTTCAACCTCTGTTCTGGAAACCTAGAAAATTACGTGTTTGAACCTAAGTATGGACATCCAAATGCCATCTATTCAAAGAATGGTAAAGGTTTTGTGTCCAACTCTTGGCACCTTTACAATGGCATCTTTAACTTGAAATCAGATTAGCTGCAACTCCTGTGCATGTGTTTTGATTAAAATATTTGAATACCTACCTCTTTCATAATAGTCCAGTAATTATCTTGGCAACTTTAGGCAGGATGAGGTTTCATATGCTGTATTCTCTCCCCCAGGTAGAAAGGAGAATAAGAAATTCAGTGTACTTGATGTAGGCCACACACAGACCATTGCTGCTGCCAGTTCTGCCCCAGGTCAGCTGGACATCATGTTCACATATTCCTAGAGCATTGGTCATATGCCTGCACTTTCCTGCATTTTGAAATTTTAGAAACTTAGGGTTTATTTTGTGCTGCTATAAAACACTGAGGAAGTTTATGATGTGTGGACCTGCAATGGCCCTTTTGGATTGAGTGTCTGCTCTGTTACTACTTGAGCTTCAGAAGACTACATTAAGTGCCCCATGTCATCTTTCCATCTTTTTTTGTTTCTCTGAGTATTCTGTTGTTAAAAAAATGGGGTATGTATGTATATCACATTGTGTCGCATTCATACACGTTGCCTTAAGAGTGTGACAAACTATTTCCCTTCGTGCAAGAAGCACTTGTAGCTTGAACCTTAGGTAAGATTTTGCTTTCTCCCATCTCAAGTCATCAGTTGCTTGAATTGCAGACATTTAGGGTAGACTTTTTTCTAAGCTAAGAGGAGGAACAAATGAAGAAGGGTACAACAAAACTGGAGAAAGAAAATTCTGCTTTTACCACTTACATGTAAATTTTTTTTGTAAGGTCCTTTCTCTCACTTTACCATCAACTCAGGTTTGTTTCTGTTTTCCACAGGGACTTTGTATTTAATATACCCATATGAAAATGTTTCCATCAAAATTCTGAATTTAACACCCTCTCTTATATTTGTCTTTAAAATCTTCCCCTGCTATGATGCACTGGTATGCAGTGCTGCTTAGCTTGGTCTTTGTTAGAGTTAGTGTCTTGGGACTACTTTGATCTTACTAAATCTCTTTACCTTTATGCAGTTTTATTGATAACTTTGCAGTTTACACATGCAGATGTGCAATGAAAAAAATAATTTGGCAATTCTTGAACTGTGTACAGCACAGCCATCAGTGCCACTCCAGTACTCTGCAGTGAGATGTAGGTGTGCTGAATATAGCCACTCCCTTCAGAAGGGAATTCCCATAGGTTGAAGCAGAAGAAATAGAAAAGATGAGAAAACAGTAGAAGTTGCTTAAATTACATAATTTTGATGCTTCTGTGTATGTATATCACTAAGTAGTGTATTAAAATACTGTTATGCATTTAATGCTGAAATTGGGATTGGTTTGGTTTTTTTCATAAAGAGATGTGTTTTTATGCAAATGTTGGAGAACTGTTAGTGATTTAACTTTTTAATAGTGTAGTGGAATATAATTTACCATAGATACATAGTTTTCTTAGTTCAGAATACTTGGTGAAACCATGTAGGAACCATGGTATGAATATGTACACCCTCACAAAATACGATAAAAATAATGATACAGTTTTCAGAAAACAGTATCTGGGGATTACCTAATTCCCAGGATGAGGGAGTGGAAATCTATTCTTTTTATTTCCTACAACAAATAATGAGAATGATACAGACAGTCAAAATTCACTTGTCTGCTTACTTAACTGTCAAATCTGCAAATGACATTTAAAACTTAAATCTTTGTGTGATGCTAATGCTGTGCTTGCCTGTGAGGTTTGTAGAGGCTGTTGGTGGGTATTGTTTTCCATGGCATAATGCTGCCACCTGACGGCAGAAAGAATCGGTACAAAGTACAGTGTGTGCTTTTTCGGGTTATATCAAGTATGGATATTTCAGTATGATTAATAAAGTTACGTTGAACATGTCTTAAAGGGAGTGACCATGTCTGTAAGGTTACTCCTTGAAACTGCAGAGAAGTGCTTTTGTTTTCTTGTGTTTTAATACCTTGAATATTTTATTTTGGAAAGTAGGATGACTGGAAGCCTAGCATTGCTTTCGTTGTTGGGACCAAAATTGAGGATGAAATCCACACCAAGGCCCTGGCTCTTGCTGTGCAGGTGCCACAGCGGAAGCTCTTCAGCGTGATAACACATGAAGACATTTTCAGACAGGTATTTCAAGAGAGGAACTTTTAATAACAAGTCAAACCCTAGATCTCACTTCTAAATATTAACTTCTTTGGTCTGTGGTAACTACAAATTTCATATTTGATTGAATTATTCTGTAGAAGTTTTTTAAGTCAAACTAATTCATAGAAGCTAAAAATGGGAAGCAAAAAGCTTAATGCATAAGCTGTCTACTCCCCCTAAATAGTGAGGTTTTGTTACAGACTATTCTTCAAGGTTCTGATCACAAAGTTCCCTCCCTAAGGTACAGGGAGGGAACTATAAGGTGATTCCTCACTATTTTGGAGTGTGAGTGTAGTGTTTGAAAAGGAGATAACAAGTAAAATGATTTGTGTAAAACTTAGTCTTCTCACAGTGGGATACTTCATTTCCTTGCAGATCGCAGAATCGGTGAATCAAAAGGGAAAAAAGGCTAAAGATGTGCCTATGTACTATGAGGTAGGTTAGAACATGCATTGCAATGTCAGTCCTTTTTTACACTGAGGTAAATGCAGTTGTGAAATTGTGTTATGCATACCTGAGTAACTGTAAATCTGCTGGATACAGATGATAAAAACACTCAGCCATCTAGATACTTAAGCTGCTTTCTTTTTATGATACCAAGAGTTGTCTGCTGGACTGCTAGTTGAGTGAGGATCAAAATGTGTTTTTAAGGGTATGAATTTAATTATGTTAAGAATATGTTATTTGGTAGTATTTTGCTAGTGGTGTCACAAATTACAGAAAAGTGATTAGACTTTGCTCTATGAGATTGTCCCAGTCATTTAGAGAATCACACCTTCATTTATGGGAATGCAGTGCCATAGGTGAAACACCATATTTGTGTGCTAACATCTATTATAATGTCAGTTTGATGTTAAATTCTAACCTACTTCCTCTAGTGGTGTATGTCAGTGGAGTTAGGAATCATGCTTAGTATAAAGAGGACTTCCTTATCCCTACCTTGTTAATGTTTTACTTAAACCTTGTGAGAGGTTATAAAATCCTGTGATTAATTAGAAGATTGTTGAATTTTTTCTCAGGTAGAGTTTTATGGCCCTACAGACCTGGAGTATAAAGAATTTTGAATTTCTCTAAAAAGATCTTGTTTGCATTCTAGTTCTACAATGACTAATAAACTTTTTATGTGTCTCAAGTTTTGGTGGACTTAATAACAGATCTTTTTAGTTGCAGTCTGTTTTTCAGTAATGCCAGGCCACTATCTCAACAAGTCCCTTTGGAATTATTTACCACTGATATGACTGTGAATTTTATGCAATTAACCCTCTTCGTTTAGGACTAGCCTCCCAGGCAAACTCACCCTTATATTACCTGGGATGTAAAACCCGTTCAGTCCTACTGACAGAAGGATTTTGAAGTCTGGCTCTAAGCAGAAGCTTTGTATGATACCTGTATTTAATTACTAAGAGCAATTTTCCTTGTGAAGTGGATACTTATTAAATTCCAGCTGTCAGTGCTGTGTCTCATTAGCTACTTACTTGACTCCTCAAAGACATTTTTTTCTCCCCTCTCTTAACAGAGAATATAAAATGCCTGTTCTGACCTTTTGCTTGGACTCAGTTTCCGTTCTGGCTGTAGCAAATTAAAAGATTGATCGTGTTGCCACAAGCATTAAGATCCTGTCTCTCTGGACAGAATTTGCTCCTGAGCACTCACTTTAAATCCTTGTGTAGTTTGTGCATTCAAAGCTTTCACTGCGTTGAGGATAAACAAGTACAAAGTTAGCACAGAACACAGGGCTGTCAAATGTTCTGAGAGGAGCTTTTCTATCTTAAATGCATCCAGTTCTCCTTGTGGTAGGATTCAGTGCACTGTCATTTCCTCAAGTGCATTTTCACTTCTAGGGAGGCTGTAAATGAGCTTTCTGAATCTTAATGGGCTTTGAAAATATGAAGTGTACATATGTGTGAATTTGGGACTGATGACATGCATACTAATGAGGTTATTAATAGTAGTAATAGTAACATTGTTGCCCATGTCGTTGGTCTTGCACATTGCATCCACTGAAATGCAGGGTTTTTAAAATAAATTTCAGTGCAGCAGTCTGCAGTGCCTGCACTAAGTCAAGAAATATTAAGAAACTGCTGTCTTGATTTGTATTTTTGTGCTAATTCCAGCATGCAATTAAATGGTGTTTGGTTGAGTCCCTCATAAAAATGCCATGGAATTTTTTTTCTTTTTTTATGAAAGGTGAAATGTTATTTTTCCTGTAAAATAACAACAGCTTTCATAATGAATCAGATAAATTTATTATGTATAATTGTTCCAACAGACAAGACCTAAAACTAAAAGTTTATTTGAATAAAATGTATGCATTTTATAAGCAAGGTGTATATCTCTTACTGTTTACCACTACTAAATGTGATAGTATTTTAGTTTCTGAACTTTTAATTTCAAAAATCTATTCATGAAGCTGTTTTTCTTTTTCCTTGAAAATTCTTGTGAGATTTACTTTAGCAGCTGGATGTAGGTGGAAGGATTTTTTGTTATTTGTAAGTTATTTTCCAGATTTGTACTCATTGGGACAGGGTCATGAAAGTTGCCTTTGTGGTACTCAGAAAATTTTGAGATTTAATGTGCCTTTATTGTAATGGATAAAGCTGGAGCTTAGGAGTAGTACTGTGGAGAGAAAAGATTTTGAAAGATGGAGCCCCATGTGGCCCCTTCATGTGAGGAGATGAGATAGATGGGCTTGCTGAAAATGGACAGTTGAATAAGGGACATGGCCATGAGAAAGAGGAATAGAAGGGAGAGAGATGCAGAACAATTTTATGTTTCTTTCAGATAAGCTGAGAAGATTGTGATAAAGGGTTATGGAAAGATAAAAAGACACAAGTGACAGAGATAAAAGCAGTTTTATTTGGATGTGGATCTTAGAATGCTGCATAGAAAATGTGCTTTTGAAACTAGTAAAACTGAAATCTTGTAACAGAAATTCTTCTGCACACTTCTCTGACTCTTCTCCTGGAAAAACCATCCTAGGTAACTAAAAAAGCTTGAATTCAATTAAAAATATTAATCTTTAATTAGATCAGTATGCTTAGAGCCTTGTAGAGACTGACGGTGAATGTCTCCATGGGTGGGGACTCCACCATCTCTCTGGGCAACATGTTCCAGTGTTCTCACCACCTTCACAGTAAAGAGCTTCTTCCTAATATCTACTTTAAATAGCAATGTGTAATAAATTCATTCCTGGTTTTTGGGTTGGGTTTTTTTTCAAGTCTTTAATAATTTCTGTGAGTTTTCTCTAACAAATATTTACAATTCACTAATTTTATTTAATTTTGGACACCAAATGGACTTAGTATTTTTGTGGAATACATATCAAATGTAAGCATAACATAATGCATGTACTCCTATTCGATAGCTCATAAAAAAAAAAAAAAAAAGTAAAAAATCTGAAGATTATGTAAGTTACCTTGGCTACTGTCTTCCACTGAGAACTAATTTTGGATTGTTGGGTCTCCCATGACCAATAAGCATTTCTGAATTTCACTTTCTGAATTTTCTGAATATCACTTTCTTGCACTTTGCTAACTACGTGAACTAGATTTCTTTGTGTGAATGAGTTTTCCACTTCAGTCTTTATATCTTTCATGGGTATTGTGTCTTCTGGAGATCTTACGATTAAAAGCTTCCATGTTTTTTTTCCCAGATCACTAGCAAACTTTTAAATAAAGTACTCTCAATATGTTATATCATAGAATAATAGAATCAGCCAGGTTGGAAAGGACCTCTGAGATCATCAAGTCCTTGACCCACTTCTGCCCTGGTTACCAGACCATGGCACTGAGTGCCACATCAGTCTCTTCTTAAAAACCTCCAGGGACAGAGAATCTACCACCTCCCTGGGCAGCCCATTCCAATGCCTGATTGCCCTCTCTGTAAAGAATTTCTTCCTAATATTCCTATTAAACCTCCCCTGGCAGAGCTTAAGTCCATGCCCTCGTGTCCTACTGAGAGCTGCCTGGGAGAAGAGACCGACCCCCCCCGGCTACCCCCTCCTTTCAGGGAGCTGTAGAGTGATGAGGTCTCCTCTGAGCCTCCTCTTCTCCAGGCTGAACAGCCCCAGTTCCCTCAGCCTCTCCTCATAGGATCTGTGCTCGAGTTCCTTCACCAGCCTGGTTGCCCTCCTTTGCTCCAGCACCTCAATCTCCTTCCTAAACTGAGGGGCTCAGAACTGGACACAGGACTCGAGGTGTGGCCTCACCAGCACTGAGTACAGAGGCAGAATCCCTTCCCTGGACCTGCTGGCCATGCTGTTCCTGATCCAGGCCAGGATGCCATTGGCCTTCTTGGCCACCTGGGCACACTGCTGGCTCATGTTCAGCTTCCTGTCAATCCAGACTCCCAGGTCCCTTTCTGCCTGGCTGCTCTCAGCCACTCTGTGCCCAGCCTGGAGCTCCCCATGGGGTTGTTGTGGCCAAAGTGCAGGACCCGGCACTTGGCCTTGTTGAACCTCATCCCGTTGGAATCAGCCCAACTCTCCAGTCTGTCCAGGTCCCTCTGCAGAGCCCTCTTGCCTTCCAGCTGATCCACACTTCCCCCAACTCAGTGTCATCTGTGAATTTGCTAAAGGTGGACTCAATCATCTAGATCAATGAAGATATTAAACAGAACTATGCTTCAGAACTCACAGGAAATTCACCTGTTTGATGATGAGTCTTTGTTAGTAATTGCATTTTTAGATCTGTCACTTAATGAGTTTGAATCTTTGACAGTGTCTTATTATATATGGAATGCTTTTTGCTAACTCAGTAGTTGAAAGATAGATAGAGAATTCTGCTTTTCAGTATATCAGAGTTATTATCTGTTATTAATACTGCTTAGATTGTGTTGACGAGATCTACTGGGTTTTGATATGCCTAGCTTTTAAAGCTGCCTTTTTGTAACTTTCCATTGATACAATTGTAAATATCTGCTTATTAATGCAGTGTTGCAGCCATATTATCTGTTGTTTTTTCTGAATATAGAGCAAAATAATCACTGATAGCCCTATTTTTCCTGCGTCTTCATTGACTCTTCTACTTTTTGTATTTAATACCAAACCAATGCCATGTTAAGGATTATTTTTTCCTGGTAAGTTTTGAAAAGAAAGTACATCTGTTATTGTCTTTACCACTTCTGTCGTAAGCTGTCTTCCTCACGTCTTTGCTTTTCTTTGATAAATCTGAAACAGTGTGGACTTTTAAATCAATCTGTCCAGGATCTTTTTACCTATCTGATTGCACCAAATTATCTCTCTTTGATTCTTGCATTAGCTTGCATGTCACATGCAGGAACTGTTAATTAGTTAAACATGAGAGTAGAGAATTTGATTACAAATTGTTCTGCTTCTTGTCATAGTTGGCTGAACACAGAGCCTGTTTGATTCTCCTGTTGACTTGCTTCCAGATCTTCAAGGCAAATGGTTCTCAAATAAAACCTCACTTTATTTTACCTCCTTGCTAGCAGGAAAGGAGTATCAACTCCGATGTTTCAAACTTAGGACTGATAAAAGCAGGAAAAGTGCCAGTTTTACTATCTGAATCAGGATACATAACAACCAACACCAGGTCTCAGCAAGCTAAAGAGACCCTCAGATGAAATCCTACTGCCAAGCATCATATGCACAGTTTTAACCTTAGTATTGCATTCAGTCAAGTGCTTGCATGTAAATCTCAATTAGTTCATGCTTTGTTCAACTTATTTTGAGGACTAAAAGGTTCTTGGTTAGAAATAGAATCTTGCATTGTTTTAAAATTATTTATAAGATACATGGGCTTTTTTATTTGTTTCGTGTTTTTCCCTAAGATTGTGCTGTCAGAATCCTTGGAAATTGTGTAATGTTCACAGTAATTCTCACCTTAATAGGCAATAGGCTGTATCAGAGACAGAAGGATATTTGGGTTTTCTAGGTGTAAATCAAACAGGTTCCTTTCCTGTCACTTCCAACACAAAATATATGACCCAAGATATTAAGAACTTCTGTAAGATAGTAAATACTGCAGTGAACAAGCTGAAGTAGAAGAATTTAATTTAATTTGGCCAGAAAACAAGGGATTTAAAGCAGTCTTTAAGAATTTCCGTGAATCAATGCTTTACTAGAATAGTTTAGAATGTACACTTACGAAGTGAGGGTTGCTACTGGACATTTGAAGTGCTGATCGCATCATGATGTAAAGAGTACATCCAGTTCAGACTGGAACTGAGTATGTAGTTCCTGGAATAGGTGCTATATTGTATTATATATAAATATGCTATATCTAACTACAACATATAGTAATATATTACATAAATTTTACATATCTATAGAAAATGTGTGTGCAGATGTGTCATTATTAAAAACTATGCCATGCTATTACCCCAATTACATTAATTGTGTTCAAGAAACATGCTAAGAATAGTTACTCTAATCCTAGATAACTTCTGTGTCTTCTCTTCAGTGGCTCTTAAATACCTCATACCTTTCTATTATCTTACACCCTTCAATTGTCTTATGTCCCTTTTTTAGATTCTCTCATCATTGTGTGTAACAATATCTCCAGAAAAAAAAAATTTTAAAAATTAAAAAAAAAGAGAGGATCACTAGGGAGAAGGAGTGTGCATTTATTTAGTGTTAAGGATGTTATAGTAAATTCCTAGGGCAGAAAAATCTAAATTTTTGGATTTAGCTTGATGCGGCAGCCATAATGCTTCTGGTGAAGTGTATTTTCACCCAATAAGGTACAAGCTGTTATGATTCACGTGGCATCTGGAGAAAAGCAAAGACTGATTGTTAGCCATTATATGTGTCACTGAAGAAACAAGCTTCAGGGACAGTGCTGGTCAGGCGTATCTTTAAGGTGCTCTATAATGCAAACTTATAATTAAAGGTAAAATAATTTTGAAATGCATAGATTTTGATAAAACATCATCAAGAAGGTTGTGGTCAAGAGTTCTCAAAAGTAGAAATTGCTGTATTAAAAGCTGATGTTCTCAGTCTAACAATATATGTCAATAGAATTCTGCTTTCATAGAATCACAGAATCATCCGGGTTGGAAAGGACCTCTGAGATCATCAGTTCCCACCCCTGACCCACTGCTGCCATGGTTCCCAGACCATGGCACGGAGTGCCACATCCAATCTCTTCTTAAAAACCTCCAGGGACGGAGAATCCACCACCTCCCTGGGCAGCCCATTCCAATGGCTGATCACCCTTTCTGTGAAGGATAACAACTCTTTGTTATAGCAGTTAGAAACTGATTTAATTCCACTGTAGAACAAATTTAATTTTAAAAGTAGCTGTAAAATTGAACACTCCAGGAGCCAGAACCTGTTGACTTTTATTGTTTGATTAAAAAGTTTGACAGTAAAAACAACTTTGGCAGCCATACTGAATGGTCAGAAATATAGAAAGATACAATTTTATTTTTCACTTCAATACAGAAAAAAACCTAATACTGTAGTCTTAAATGTCACAATAAAATGGAAGTTCTCCAGTCAGCCTTTATCAAGTGCTCTAGTGTTGCATGCAAGTTAAGAAAATTTTATTGCAAAAGGACTTGGACTTTAAACTGTATAGATATGCAGAGGATTAATGCTCAGGAAACCATTGGGAATTGTCATTAAATGAAGATACCTTTTAGGGAGTTACTGGCTCCAGGGAAGCATAAGGGAATTTACATCCTGCTGTAGGCACTATCGACTTAACCAGTCTTCAGTCTTCAGCTCTGTTTTGCCTGCTACCAAGCTCTTATCAGGTACATAGTTGTACAGAATACGGTATATTTTGTACATTATTTTACTGCATGAGGTGGTACATTTACCTGAGATATTTGTTGTCTTGTCTTCTGAGGAGTTTAACTACTCTGCATTGTAGGTCCAAGTGTTTAGGTCAGTTTACTTAAAAGGGTGTTAAGGAAAAATATTGAATCGGGAAGTTTGAGAACTCCTGATGATCTTTGGCAATTTGCTGATATCAATATGAATGAGCCTTATGGAAGACTACCAGTGTCTGCATATCATCTGAGCTTAGATTTACCCCCCTCTTTATCTCATAAGAGTCCTTTATAAGCAGTTAAGGTTGCTCTGCTGACAACTGAACAGGGACATTTGTGGCTGTGCCAAACTGTTCCAAACAGACACAATCACAAATCTTCGGCATCTTCAGATGAACTGCAAACTTGCTTCATCCACATGCCTCCTAAATAAGGTTCAAATATTCCAAGATTTCCTACATCGTAAAGATTTTACTAGAAATCACTGACAAAAACCTCCACAAGCTTCTGCCTGTCCTGCTTACCTTAATTTTTCATAATGTCTTTCACTGGCAGACTTCTCAGTGCTTGCTAAATTTATAGAATCATCGAATCATAGAATTGGCTGGGTTGGAAGGGACCTCTGAGATCATCAAGTCCAACCCTTGATCCACTACTGCTGCAGTTACCAGACCATGGCACTGAGTGCCACATCCAGTCTCTTTTTAAATATCTCCAGGGACGGAGAATCCATCACTTCCCGGGGCAGCCCATTCCAATGTCTGATCACCCTCTCAGTAAAGAAATTCTTTCTAATGTCCAACCTAAACCTCCCCTGGCACAACTTGAGACCGTGCCCTCTTGTCTTGCTGAGAGTTGCCTGGGAAAAGAGACCAACCCCCCCCTGGCTCCAACCTCCTTTCAGGGAGTTGTAGAGAGTGATGAGGTCTCCTCTGAGCCTCCTCTTCTCCAGACTAAACAGCCCCAGCTCCCTCAGCCCTTCCTCACAGGACTTGTGCTGGATCCCTTCACCAGCCTAGTTGCCCTCCTTTGGACCTGCTCCAGGACCTCTATCTGCTTCCTGAACTGAGGGGCCCAGAACTGGACACAGTACTCGAGGTGTGGCCTCACCAGTGCTGAGTACAGGGGCAGAATCACCTCCTTGGACCTGCTGGTGATGCTGTTCCTGATCCAGGCCAGGATGCCATTGGCCTTCTTGGCCACCTGGGCACACTGCTGGCTCATGTTCAGCTTCCTGTCAATCCAGACTCCCAGGTCCCTTTCTGCCTGGCTGCTCTCAGCCACTCTGTGCCCAGCCTGGAGCTCCCCATGGGGTTGTTGTGGCCAAAGTGCAGGACCCAGCACTTGGCCGTGTTGAACCTCATCCCGTTGGAATCAGCCCAACTCTCCAGTCTGCCCAGGTCCCTCTGCGGGGACAGGCAGCTTGGACAGGCAGCTGCCTCACTGTACCAATGTCCAAAAGAGTACAATATAATTGTCAAATGTATTCTCAGAACTTGGAGAAATGGAAATAAAATAAAATGTCCTGACAAAAAACAAGGTATCCACCTGGGTTCAGCAGCCCTTCTGGAACAGCCTAGTTCTTTGTTTTATATGCCATTCCAGTATGGGTGTCTTAATGTCCCAGGTCATCCTAGTAGCATTAGAGGCGTCTCTGTGATCAGGTAAATAGTTCTAAGCATCAGATAACAGCAAAGTGACTTCTATTTCAAATATAGGAATCACATACCACCTTAAGGGATGAAGTATTACCCAGAGTAAAGCCATATCACTGTGTCTTTGCATAAACCTATGCCATTGTCAGAACATCCAATGCTGCTGTATGATCAATAGTGGCATGTATAGCCCTTTCAGTTATCAAATTATATGCCTTCCATTTGGGATTCGTCTATTCCATGAGACTGAACTGATAGCACTATGAACCACTCATTCCCAGAAGTGGTAGTTGTTTGCCATCGATTTCAAAAGCCTCTGCAATTCAGCATCTTTCTTAAGGACCCCTCTAATGAGGCTGCGTCACATTAAGAAGCACCAGGATTTCTAAATGCTAAAACTAGGGCAAGAAATGTTGAGGTACTGCAAGATAAAGATGTCTTCTAGTTTTCTGATTCTTAAAACCTTAGAGGTCAGGTTGCTATTTACATGAGACAACTGACCATGTTAATCTTTTTGTTAAATTTCATAAGTAACTCTTCTTCATAATCTTCATTATCTAGGATTCTAGATTAAATGCTCGCAACACGTGTTACTATTTTACTACTGTTAGTTGTAATTTGACCAGAGGCCATTCATAAAACTAAAAATTGCTGATAATTTCTTTTCTGGGAAAGAAACTTGATGCATTTTGAAATTCAAAATTGAAATTAAAACTTGCTTTTGAATACTGGTGAGAACTTGGCTTTGCATGCAGCTTGGTATAAAACTGTGTTTTTTCCATGCAGGTTTTGTTGAAATCTCTACCTGACTAGAGCAAACAACAGTTATGTCTGTAACAATGTCATCCTTCAATTGGCAAAGGAACCTTCTGGAGTAGCCAAAGGTCACATGAGAAAACCTTCTCAATGAATAAAATTCCATCTTCCTGAATTAGCAGTGTTAACATCTAATCTTTGGAATCACTGGATATTCAAATTGTATTTTGTCTTCCATTAAAGCAGCTTGTTTGGGTAGCAGTTAAGTGGTCAGGAAGCCATACTCCTATGTCATAGGTGGTGAGAGCTCTTTAAAAAAGCCAAGGTAAAAGACTATCTTAATTTTTATGTTATGTATTTTCTCATTTTTACTTAAGTTAGGTTACTCACCTGGTTTTATTTCCCGTAAAATATTTTAAAGTGATTATTACATTAAGACACATTTGCTGTACATATGTCTTAGAAAGTTACCATTCTGCATTGCTGAGATTAAACCAATTAAGGTATGCCCTCAGGTTGCACATTTTCTGTAGAGACAGGTTTAAAGAACAGACCTTCTTACAATGGATTTTTCTAACTATGTTTCTGCTAACCAGATCAAGCTGTGTTGTGATATCAGTGCCAACCTATTTTATTATGGCACAAGCAGCCATGGCTGCTGCTTTCAGAAATGTCCTCACAATAGCAAGGCAGATATTTAATAATAAAATGATATGTATTTGGTTAGTATTGCTCGACAGGTAAAGTGTCCTATGGCTTTTTTAGTAGGTTTGTTTGAAAAGGACTACAAGAGGCAGAAGGAGTCATCAAGTCTACTTTATTTTTTTTTAATTCTCTGGATTACATGTTGGTAACATCTTTGATTAAAGGAGATAATTCATTGCTTTAGCTTAAGTTTTAGTCTGCCTTGTGGATAGATAAGCTCTGTATGGAGTTCTGTTTAGATATGCTTTTGATTTACTGAATTACGTGAGTCCTTAAGCTCAGTTTGAATTACGAGCCATTAATTCACCAGTGAAGGATAATGATTAAGTGAGTGATCTTTTAACATCATAGTTGGAAGGAGGTTCTGAGAGGAAAAATTAAATGAAGCAAATGGCCTGATAGTAGAAACTAAATTGCCTTTCAGCAGAGCGTAGGTATGATCTGAAAAATTGTTTCAATCAGCTCAGTGCCTTCCCGGTATTCTTTCAAAATGGTTCATCATAGTATACGATAGTAAATTAAATTATATTAGCAGACTCCAAAATAATTACTAGTATGTATAAAGAAGTCTTCTTTGGACAAATAAATTTATCAGTATGACACAGGTTTTGTTCCATAGTTTATCTTAAAAAATTCTTGCGAGTGATTCACAGTACTGATGGCAGATTGTAGTAAGTGAAGATCCCTTTTTTATCCCCTAGTTTTATTAGCTTCCTCATGCAAACACATTTGAATAGTAAATAATAACTTGTTTGGTATGTGTAATCCATATAGTCTCTGGTGGCTCTTCTGCTTCAAACTGACTTGTGTCAGATACTAAGGGATTTGACTTACTGAGGAGTTCTTCTACAAACCATTATGTTTCTTTTAGGATGTGTTATGTGAGTCTTGATATATATATATGTGGTGGCCTGGGTTTTTTACAGTTTCAAGAACAGGGGGGAACACAGGGCTTTAGAACACTTAGCCTGGATATGGGAGAACTACAATATTAAATGGGCTGACCAGTGTTCATAGCAAGTATTGCTACTGCTTCCAAGGAAAAATAAAGCTGTGAAAGTTTATAAAGCAATTTATCACTTTGAAAGCTTTCTGATTATGATTTAGCAGTATGGTCCTGTCTATTGAAAAGGAGGCATTTCAAAAGGTACTACAAAGACTGTGGCTTGAAATATTTCCCTGACTTTTAAGACCCCTCTCCTATCTCAATGGTGCTAGCATCTGTCAATAGCATAGTGTCCCTTTCCACCAGGCAGCTAAATCTCTGTGTCATTCATACTGCCACCATATGAGATCAAATACTGCATCACTGAAGCCTTTCTGTCCTTCACAAATGTGACCCCTGCTGTGTGAGGAATGCTAAGTTTCCTCTTCCTTTAAAGGAAAAGAGGCCCTACCTAACTGAGTTTGTCCATCCAAGTTTCCATGGTTTCTCACATTAAAAAAAAAGGTCATCACTGCTGGGATGAAGTATAGCCAATCTGAAATGAATCCACCTCATAGCATACAAAAAAATTCCTTCTGTACTGCTACCAAATCTTTGTCTTCAGCTTTTCTTTTTTATTGAGGCTCTGTGGATTCTTAGCTGTTTATGCCAGGTGTCTGCATAATTCACAGGGCCACAAATGAAGGAAACATGCATAAGAGTAATAAATTTAATTTTTCTCTCTTGTGTGTGGATCAATCTGTGTTCTGTCTTTTAAACTAGCAGCGATGAAGGATTGTTTTTAATTTGCTTATGCATAAAGCAGATTTTACATTGCCGTACAGAAAACTATTTGCTTTCTTTGTACTGCCAAATGCAGTGTACTCATTTTATCTTTGACTTATTTATCTGACCCCTGTCCATAGACATGAAATGTACTCTTGTAAACAGAGTTTATACTTTTCTAACGCCTCACATAAGAAAATTTGTTCTTCCCACATGCTCAGAGTTGTCCAGATCACTATAGATAGACCTTGGACAAGTCTTTTCATTTCTGCATTCTTTATCTTCAAAATAGGAATAATTTTGATGCATTGCTTTTGACTAGTAAAATGCTTTGAACTTTTCAGGAAGAATGGGTTCTAAAAGAGTCTAAGCATTCCTTCCTTCTTCCATGAACAATAAATCAAAAACTGCCATGGAGCCAAGTTACTATATATATACTTTTCAGGAATTCTTCCAGAATCCATCCATTTTCCCCTCTATTGTGTTTCAAGACATGTGCAACTCATCTAGATTAGGCAATTGAGAATCATCCCTTCCCATAGACTGTTAACACCATTTTTGAAAAAACCAAACCACACCTATATGACAATTTTTCTCTCTAAAGGGATATGTGTGGGATATATATATTAAATAAATAAATGCAACAGTATTTATTTCAGAGTACAGATTTTCTGAAGTTAACTCTGGGTGATTATTCTTTGCTGGCATATCTAGTAGTTTCTAGTATGCCTACAGTTTGTGGGAGTTTTTAAATCTGTTGTTAATAAATCCTCACTTTTCTGCTGTGACTGAAGTCAGTGAGAATCTTTCCAGAAGCCTTCTATGGCTGGCTTGTTGAGATAGTGACCAATCAGTATAACTCTGAATATGAAAGATGTCAAGCAGAACTGACCTTAACCATAATGTATTTTCCGATATGTACTTTAAGAAAATAATCAGATTTACTAGTGTTGGAGGGACAGGAGTGCTTTGGGAGAGTTTATAAATGCAAATATTTGTATTGTTTTGTCTCCCTGTTACATGGTTGAGAAAAATCTGAAATTTAAGTGGCTTCTTTTTCTGTACTTTGTTTGCATGTGTATGAAACAGTAATTTGGTGTATAATAGTCTGGATTTCATTTTGGTTTTGTTTTATTCAGAGGAGCTTTTTTAGTGGTTATGTTTGCTTACCTAGCTTTTATTTGAGAACTTAATATTTCTCTAAGCTGGGCAAGAAACTATGAAAGCTTAAAGCTAATTGATGGAGTTTGCATTAGACAAGACACAGTTCAGTGAGATGCAGTGTGCACCTTCATTGTCTCGATGTTAGCAAGCAAAATTGACACCATATGTGCCCAACTGTAATTGCTCCAAGAGGGGAAAAGAGAAACATGTCAGAACATTTGAGTAACACCTAATTCAGCCCATGGTTATAAATAAAGCTGATGGTTGCTTAAAAACAAAACTAGGAAAATATTATGGTTATATTATTCCTCAGCAGCGCTTCCTACATAGGTGAACTTTATTACAGAGACAACACAAGTGAAAAGAAACATGTAACAACTTTTTTATGGTATTTTTATGTTATTTTATTTTTTTCGCAGTAAATAAAGTGGTTATGAGGCTCCAAGGAAAACGGCCCAGATGTTAGTGAGTTGTATGAAATTTAGTGGAAACAAGCTGTAAAAAACATAGTCATAAAACAGCCTGTCAATGCCACACATCTGGACAATGCAGCTGTATGTTCCCTCTGCTGTCATCGCCCTAAGAAAACTCAATAGCCTTATTTCACCCCAATTAGCCTGCATACCAACAGAATCAGAATTACACAGGGAGGAGGTGTATTTTCACCAAGACAGACTCTCTCAAATTCCCTTAAGTTTTTATCTTTCATTCAGAGCTAGTGCTTTAGACAGTAGTCACTTTGGAAACAGTACTTGAAAGTGCTCCCCTTGATTTGCTGTTGAATTCCTTTTAATGTATTACTTTATAATATGTGGTTGCTTCATGTTGTTTTGTTGTTTAAAATCTAAAAAAACCCAAAACATTTTACTCTAAGAACTGTGTGTCTGTTGAGTTTTATGTATATCCTAGAAGTTTTCTTCATTCTAGTTTTATCTCATACTGGAGCAGAGAACTTCATTTGAGGTCTTATGGAACCAGAGAATAGGTATGCATCTGATTGATATGTTATTTTTTTCTGGAAGTGTGGCCATATTGACCCATTCATTATACAACATGAGATAGCACTTCCTCATTTCACCATGCAAAATTAAAAATATGCAAGTAATAGTTACTTTGGGGTGGTGTTTTTCTTCTCAGGTGATAGAAGTAGCCAAAGCCATTCTGAATAGCGGTGAAGAAATTCCAGTAACACTAACTGGAAAGCTGTTGAAATTTCAACTGCTTTCTCTCAAAGAGAAGGACCTTCAGAGAAGAGAAGCTGAAAAGAAGGTACTTTACTATGCCTAATGGATGATGCTTAATTTCCTTTATGAAGACACTTCTATCCAAGTGCTGTTTGCATAAGCTGAACTTTCTCATCATGCTTTGCTTTCTAGATCTGTAATTGAAAAGACATACAAATAGAAATGTATCTTTTCAAGTTAATTAATTTGGGGGGAAAAGCTCTCCATTACTCAAATGAAGTAAGATGGAGAAAAAAAAAAAAAAAAGAAAAGAAAAAATACTGTGCAAGAACTGTTTGCTAGAGTGAGAATTAGTAATGTCTTCTCTGAGTCTTAGGACCAGTAGATAATAAAGCTAGAAACTGGCTTCAGCTGAGTATATCTCTGGTCACTAAAGGCAGAAAAGGTTATTGCTTGAGAGGTACCAAAGATAGATGCAGAGCAGCACTGTGAAGGTGTTATCATCATGAATCACTTCTCTGCTGGGCATTTGGAGACATTATCTGTTTCATCGTCTAGCACTAAGGCAAGATAAAATATACATAACCTATTCCTGGCAGATATTTGTTGAACCTCTTTGTAAAACCTTCCACTGCTGTGCTTTTGCTTTTCTACAGTAAAGAGTATTACTGCATAACTCTCTGTGCCACGTAGCCATTTCTCTCGAAAGCATTTCTGAATTTTACAAATATGAAATGCATGAAGGAATGAAAAGCATGAGAAGATTTTTATGCTTTGGTTTTGAATTTTAACTGATCACAACTTCTAGAGCTGGGACATCTGTATCTAGGAAAAGCAATTGTGTAGAGTCTACTGTCCTATCTCAATTGCAAGGAGAGCTTTTCCCATTTTTTTAATATCCTTTAAAGTGACACCAGGAGGGTGGTAACAGTAAATTAGTATTGTTTTGTTGTATTTAATTGAGCTGTACACTCTTGAAATGTCATTCTAGCATAGTTTCTACATAGTACTGCCGATGAGTAGAAATGAGGAGGTTTTCTTGCTCTTACAGCTCCTTGCTTTACCTTAATATATTTTGGATTATTTTAATTTTACACTGGCTCTGAGCTTTCTGGATTTATAGAGTGAGGCTCTGGGATACTTACAAAATCTTTTTTCATTCTTTATTTTTAAATTACTGAGCAGAAGTTAATGTAGCTGTTTTTGTTTGAAAATAATGAGAATGGCTGAGTAATATCCTGTGTGAAATGAGCACAAGGCTCGTGGTTCTGGTTTAGTATAGGCAGATATTTATATCAAAGACAAATAGTGCTAGTACCATTTTACACCGTACTCATGAGCATTAACAGAGATGCTAATGTCTTAGGAGAAATTGAATTTTTGTCATATTTCCTTTAAGTCCAGGGAAAGTTTGTGGCTGATGGAAGTACTGTAATGGCAATACCCAAAGCAAAGTAATTCCTTGCTCATCTCTCTACCAGTATGCATTTAATTAGTTTTGTAGGTATGTCTACCTCTCACAGTTTCTTTTTAATTTGAAATCTTAACACCATTGAGTAATAGCATAATAAACTGAATAGTGTGTTTGAGAAGGAGAAAGCATAGCGTTCAAGACAGCTTTACTGCATCAACATTATAGTAGTTGAGAGGGAAAAGTATTCAAATAAAAAGATGGAATTTTACAGCAGTCTGCACTTTGTTCTGCACAAAGACTACAATGAGTACTTAGTTTATTCATCTTGTCAGGCCAAAGAAGAGCAACAAAAGGAACAAGATGGAGGCAAAGAGAAAGCTAAATCTCCTAGCAAGACAGCTGAGAAAGAAAAGAAAGGAAAAAAGTCAGAAGCAGGTCCTCCAGCACCAGCCAGTGTTAAAAAGGACACCAAACTAAAGCGACGGGGAGAAGTGGCAGTGGAAAACAAATACATTGGTATGTAAAAAATGCAGATACACTCCTGATAAACTTGCTAGTAATCTTGCAACCAAGTTTCTGAGTACTTTATTGTTTCATGTTTAAAAGTCAAGATCTATTTGGCAATATTAAAGCCTTTCCACTTTGCATTTGAAGAGGGCACTGTGTTCTGCTCTTTATTATTATAATAGATTCTACAGTTCAAGAAATAATACAGATGGCATCAAATTGTTTTAGCATGTGTAGGACTTAAATAAAATGGCTAAAAATATCCTACAGAAAAAGTTTGAAATAACTAAATGTATTTGTTTCATTATCCAAAGGTGGCTTTCTTTTTGTATTATAAACTATAACAGAGCTATTGGCCATTGTCTGAGAATGATACCAGGTTCTATACAAAGGGCAATATGGTGTCATTTGCTGTAAAAACATGTGGATACAGCTGAGACCTGCTGAAATCTACTGCAGATATGAGCTATGCAAGGTATAGAGTAATATGCTAACTAGTGCTGAGGAAACCTTCATTTTTAATATATAGCACAAATTTCTCTGAAACAAAAGTATTAGAGAATATACATCACTCTCATAATTAGATCACAGTTATCTTTAATCTGAACCAAAATATGTTTGAGCTGCTTCAGTGTAAATAGGATCTCTACCACTGGAGAAGCACTTGCTGGTTTTTGGATGCATTGTGTTTATCTGCTGTTGAACTGCTGCAGGTTTTTCTCACTTTTTCATCAGACCTTTCCATCTCATTTGAGATCAGTGGCACCTTTCAGTCATCTAAAAAGCATCAGTTTAGGTGAAACATTCATGCCTTTAAGAATCCAAGATGAAATGATGTAAAGAACTCCTGTTATCTTACTAAAATTGGTACAAATTGTACAGTACAGAGTGGTTGGTGTGGGTGTTCATGTGCTTCCGCTAGGCCAGGCAGTAACAATTTTACCAGCTCCAGACATTTTGCTCCCTACTGCCCTGACAAGTGGGCAGAAAACGTCAAGTACTTGTGTGAGATATCCATGCTTTGCTGCCTTGTTTGTCACAACTAAAGAGAAGACAAAGTAACAAAAATACAAATTGTCTGAAAAAACTAAGAGCAATGCGATACAGCTTTGCATTATGAACTACTAGCATTGCTAGTGAACTATGATTTTATTGAGTGGGATTTGTTCTATTAGTCCCAAGGATGTTTACAAAATACAAATAGTCACAGATTGCCTCAGAAAAGAAGTTGTTGAGGTATTTTGTGCTTGGCCACTTGTGCTGTATTTAGTTTTACAGTCGT
This sequence comes from Heliangelus exortis, assembly GCF_036169615.1. Classification (NCBI taxonomy): domain Eukaryota; kingdom Metazoa; phylum Chordata; class Aves; order Apodiformes; family Trochilidae; genus Heliangelus; species Heliangelus exortis. Next base: position 118,040,662 of record NC_092422.1, on the reverse strand, counting down.
GACTGTGCTGAGCTGAAACCATTCTAAACAATTCACATTTATTTGTGCATCCATGCAGTTGAACTTTACAATAAACAAATTGATTCTGACTCATACCAAAAAATAGTAGTCACTGAATTTATTTCCATTCAGAAGACAATTTGGAACTACATAACATCAGAAAAGGTAATCTGGCCTTGCTGCTTCTGTTAGTCATGCTGAGGAAGGCAGTGAGAAGGAACCTATAGCCCTGAGAAGGACAGCACCCCTCAAATCCTTCACTCTAGACTACAGGAAAAACATAACTACTGTTTTATGGAGAAGTAATCATTTCTTCATTCTTCATGTCAGTTCCACCTCAAGGTGCATACCAAGCAAAAAATAATTCAAGTATTGCTTGAACTTCTTAAGACAATTCTAAATGAACATTACATATGGTGAAACAACCATGTCAGGATTTCCTATCTTTCCTTGAGAATGTGGCAATTAAGATTCCCAGGAACATTGCACTAAGGCTTTGTTTCCTGTCTAGTGAAAAATCATTAGGACTTCCATCTGGGAAAGAGCAACCCCAAGTACCAAGTCCCCAGGTTGGGGACTGAGTTGTTGGAGAGCAGCATAGGTGAAAGGGATCTGGGAGTGCTTGTGGATGGGAGGATGACCATGAGCCAGCAATGTGCCCTTGTGGCCAAGAAGGCCAATGGCATCCTGGGGTGCATTAGAAGGGGAGTGGTTAGTAGGTTGAGAGAGGTTCTCCTCCCCCTCTACTCTGCCTTGGTGAGGCCACATCTGGAATATTGTGTCCAGTTCTGGGCCCCTCAGTTCCAGAAGGACAGGGAACTGATTGAGAGAGTCCAGCAGAGAACCTCCAAGATGGTTAAGGGAGTGGAACATCTCCCTTATGAGGAAAGGCTGAGGGAGATGGGTCTCTTCAGCTTGGAGAAGAAGAGACTGAGGGATGACCTTATTAATATTTATAAATATGTCAGGGGCAAGTGCCAAGAGGATGGAGTCAAGCTTTTCTAAGGGGTGACTAACAATTGGATAAGGGGCAATGGTTATAAACTGGAGCATAGGTGGTTCCATATAAATATAAGGAAGATTTTTTTCACTGTGAGGGTAACAGGGCACTGGAACAGACTGCCCAGGGAGGTTGTGGAGTCTCCTTCCCTGGAAACATTCAAAGCCCACCTGGATGTGTTCCTGTGTGACTTCTTGCAGGTGCCCCTGTTTTGGCAGGGGAGTTGGACTAGATGATCTTTAGAGGTACCTTCCAACCCCTAACCTTCTATTATTCTATGATTCTATGAAAAGTGGTTCCAGCTCTATTTTTCACTATCAGGGGTTTGTAGATCTATGAAACATTTCTACTGAGAATGTAGTAATTAAAAAATCTTCACTGCACTTTACAATTCATTTGATTATGCCCTTTGCTAACTAACAGGACCAGTGTGAGCTGGTATTACCAGCTGATCAGGATTTTGACAGAGAGTCCCTCTAGCAAACACGAACTCATTGGGCAGAGAGCAGTCAGCAGAGTCTGCTTCTAATCCTTCAGAATTAGTACAGCTAATGGAGTCTTTCATCTAAAACATAGTACCTTATTCTGTGCTTGCTCCCTGGCCAGCTTTACATAGGATGAGCTAGAATAGCATAAACCACCATTAGACAATGTTTAGTGTGACCTGAGACTAAACTGCTCCTCAAAGAGAAACAATTACAGAAATGCTGCTACAGCTAGCATTCTAGCTGTAATAATCTTATCCAGTTTTTCTCCTGGTCCTTCTCCAAAAAATTATTACTTCAGACTTGTATTCTTTCCTCTGAGTTCTTGGTGGTTTGATACTGAAGACTTCAGTCTAATGCACGTACTGTTTTGAAACTTACATGTAATTATCCCAATGAGGTTATAAAAGGACTGTTTTTCTGTCCTTAGTTTGCACTATGCCTGTATATTCAAGAAAAAATGAATTTTGTTTTGATGTTTAATGTCCTTGTTCTAATCTGGTTTTGTTGTGAATTGAACAGATGATGAACCAGATGATGGCGCTCATCATTACTTTATCATTTTGGATTTCCACAACCCTCAGCTATTGCCTGTGATGTCTGAGCTCGGGATTAAAATTTCAAGTGTAATTAGAATTTCTTCTGAGAATTATGAACCTTTGCAGACATACTTGAAAGCAACTAAACTTGAAGGAGAACCTTCTCCTAAAGGTAATCTGGTCATAAGAACAAAATTTATGTGGAAAGGGTACTATTTTATATCCAAGTAAAGACTATTTCTGCTGTGTTTTTTCCCTCTCTGTTCCTTTTGTTTGTGCACACTACTTGTGAGCAGTTCTGTTTTTCAATCACTAAGCTGAATGGTTTGCCAGGATGAAAACTTGCCTCAGCTGGACAGTGGAAAGAGGAGCTGACAAAGCAGGCAGTGATTGCAGCCATGTTTTTCTGCAGTAGCCACCATAGAACGTTTTATCAAATGTGTACTTAGTTGTTAGCCAGGAAGGTGTGTTGCTTTGCAATCTTGGTTCATTTTGGTAATTTCAGGGAGTTCACACAGGGTTGCTTTGTGATTGTGGCCTCAGACGGAGCAGAATATGCCACAGAATAACATCCTGCAATTTAACTCAGCTGTCCCCAGGCTGTAACACCTCCCTTGAACTGGAATCTTGGTTAACAGCAAGCTAAATATCTTAAGAAAGCTAACCATACTAAGCAGTAGTAACACAGCCAGTAGATCAAGGGAAATGTTATTCCCTGTTACTTGGCTTTCTTTAGACCAGAGTTTTATGCTCTCTAGCACAAGAAAGATACTAATAAACGTGACTGAGTTCACCAGACTGAGTCCACCTTTTGAGGAGTGCCTGAAGGACCTTGGCTTGGTTTGTCTGGAGCTGAGAAGGCTTACAAGGCACCTAACAGCATCCTTCTAACACCTCTGAGAAGGTTACCAAGAACCCTGACCAAGTCTCTTCATTGAGATACATGGAAAAAGTAAAAGAGGTGGTGATTATAAACTGAAATCCTAGGACCCAGATATATGGGGAAAGTCTGGAGCAAGGAAGATGTATCCTAGATGAAAGAGGATCAGGTCAGGGAATACTTTCTTGTTGATTTGCGAAAAATATTTGGTACTGTCCTACACAACATCCTTATCTCTAAAATGGAGAGGCATGGATTTGACAGGTGAACCACTTGCTGGATAAGGAATTGCCGGGATGGTAACACTCAAAGAGCTGCAATCAAAGGCTCAATGTCTGGGTGAAGTCTAGTGATGAGTGGTGTTCCTCAGAGGTCCATATTGGAACAATATTTAACATCAACAATATTTAACATCAACAATATTTAACATCAACAATATTTAACATCTTTGTTGGGGGTGTGGACTGTAGGATAGAGTGCACCCTCAGCAAGTTTGCAGGTGACACCAAGACAAGTGATGTGGATGATACTCTAAAGGGGAAGGGACACCATCCAGAGGAACCTTGGCAGGATTGAGAAGTGGGCCCATGCAAACCTTATGAAGTTAAACAAAGTCAAGTATAAGGTCCTGCACCTAGTCCAGGGCAATCACAGACATGGATACAGGCTGTGCAATTAATTGATTGAAAGCAACCCTGGAGAAGGGCTCAGGGATGGGAAGGGCTTTTGTGGATGAAAAACTGAATATGAGCTGGCAGTGTCTGTTAGCAGCCCAGAAAGCCGATCCTAGGCTTCCAAAAGAAGTTTGACCAGCATGTCAAACGAGGTGACTGTTTCCCTCTACTCAGCAAGCTCACTGGTGACACCAAGCTGTGTGATGTGGTGAAATGCTGGAGGGAAGAGAGGCCATCCAGAGGAACTTTGACAGGCTTGAGAGGTTGGCCAGTGCCACCATCATGAAGTTCAACAAGGCCAAGTGCAAGGTCCTACATCTGGGTTGAGGCAATCCCAAGCACAAATACAGACTGGGCAGAGAATAAAAGCAGCCTTGAGGGAAAGGACTTGGGTGTGCTGGCTGATGAGCTCAACATGAGCAAGCAACGTGTGCTTGCAGCCCAGAAAGCCTAGGCTGCATCAGAAGAAGCACATCCAGCAGGTCAAGGGAGGTGATTCTGCCCCTCAACTCCATTATTGTGAGAACCCACCTGGAGTGCTGTGTTCAGTTCTGGAGCCCCCAACAGAGGCAATAGAGCTCTTGGGAAAAATCCAGAGGAGGCCCACAGAGATGATCAGAGGGATAAAGCATCTCTCCTGTGAAGGCAGACTGAGAGAGTTTGGGTTGTTCAGCCTGGAGAAGAGAAGGATCCAAAGATACCTATCCACTACCTGAAGAGGGCCTACAAGAAAGTTGGGAAGGGCCTTTTTACAGTGATAGGACAATGGGTAGTGGTCTTAAGCTGAAAGAGGGTAGATTTGAGTTAGATATTAGAAAGAAAAGTTTTCGTGTGAGGGTGGTGAGACTAGGACAGGTTACCCAGGGATGCCCACTTCCTGGAAGTGTTCAAGGCCAGGTTGGATGGGGCTTTGAGAAACTTGATCTAATAGGAGATGTCCCTGCCCATGGCAGGGAGGTTGGAATCAAATGATCTTTAAGGTCCCTTCCAACTCAAACCATTCCATGATTCTATGATTCTATTAGTACAATGCTATTCACCTTTCATTCAAAAATGCAGATATTAATCCATGGAGCATGCAGATATTAATCCAAGCAGCCCTTGGAGCCCTTGATGTTGTAACCCTGCCAACATGTGCTTTCAAAGCTGAGTGTGTTAGGGGAATGTTGCCACAGGTGAGGTATTATCCTGATTTAGAGGACATCTTCCATGAGCAGATGAAAAACAAAGAGAAAGGATGAACTGGCTGAGATGAACTGTTAGGAGCACAGAACTGTTTAAGATCAAGGGTCCATTATGTCAATTATGTATCTCCAGAAGTGTTCATAAAGTGATGTTCAAGGGGGAGTAAAGGATAGGAATGGAAGGAAAATGAAAGACTAGTAGGAAAAGCGTGGATGGAACTTCTCAACACATAATTCATGTAGCCACCAGTTAATTTCAAGTGAGGATATTTTTCTGGTCCTGATATGTTTTGTCTTTTGAGTAAACTCAGTGTATTTAGTTGTTTTGTTTTTTTAAGTATTTGTTCAGTCTCCCCCCGAACTCATCACTTGTGCCTACAGAATCTTTTGACAGAGAGTTCCCTGGTCTTCAACACAATTTCTAGAGTCACTTATGGGAGATAACTTCCAAATCAGAATAAGGCTATTATATAAAGTAATTGGCAAACATTTCTGATGGCTGATACAGGAAGCCTTAAAGAAAACCTTAAAGAAAGCATCATCTTTTGAAGAGTCTGCAGCCTCACTGAGTTGCTTTGATTCAAACTTGTGGGGCCATTGGATTTACACAAGTGAGGTATTTGGCTTTCATACTTACATTTTAGAAAGGCTCAGTACCAGAAAGTCCAAATGAAGGCAAGTTACCGCAGGTTTGTGTCCCTGTGTCTCTTAAATTAGGCTATAAAATGTACAATTCCAAAGTGTGATTGATTGGTCAACAATCAAAGTTGTGATTTATTGGGAGAACCTTTTTTTTTTTTTACTGGTAGCTAGAGCACCTTTAAAAATTGATCATTGCTGTGCAGTAAAAATGGAAAGCATACAGCGTCTATGCTTGCTATTCATGGTCCTTCTGTACCTTAATCTCCTTTTGCCCCAATTTGCACACCAATAAAATTGTGATAATAAAGCTTACTTATCCTGTACTTGAAGAAATGGTTCACAAAGGCTTGTGCTGGCAGCTCTGAAAAAGTGCAGCCTTGGATTTTTGCATTTCCAAGGTTTCAAGCAGTCACTGCTGTTGTCCAGTTTGGGATGGGGGGAAGGGAGGAAGGGTGGTTTTGATGTTTTGTGTTTTCTTTTTTTCTGCAAGAACTACCATGTTTTACTGAGGCTTTATCTTGCTGGAGTTTATTAATCCCAAAGTTGGGTGTCAGCTTTCTGTTGAGGCTCTGAGGATGGGATTATTTTAACAGTGCTTGTAGAAGACTAGTATATGATTTGTGCTTAGTGTAAAAGGGAGACAGTGTACCATGATTTATCTAGTGCTTATAAATTTTGGTTGTAGGAGCAGGGAAAGCAAAAGAAGATGAGGTTATCAAAAACCTGGAAACATTTTGGAAATATCTGGAGCCAGTTCTAAACAGTGGAAAGCGTGGATCAGATCTCTTTGATGTTGCTGTCCTTCATCACCTAGTCAAGGAGAGTGCCTTTCCCACTGATTGGTCTGACAAAGAAATGCTGGTCAGTAGATTCTGCTTTCACGATGCATGGCATACTTTGGGTGTTGTAACACCACCAATTAAAAAATCACAGGAATTTTAGCATAGTGTTCTATGAAACAGAACCAGAGTAGGTAGTATATTTGTCTTGAACAAAAATTATGTCCTTTGAATCCAACAAGTTTATTCAACATGCATTTACAAGGAGTTCTTTGATTAAAATACCTGACCTGGATTTTCTTAATATTGTAGACCACAGCGGCAGAGGTTTAAAACAGTCTGAGGTACTAAATTTATTCAGCATCTTTATATACACCCGGTTTGGATCTCATTATAGAGAGTCAGTATGAAATAACACAAAAATTATATATTTGTCCTTATAGCAGCAGGTCTACATACTGTATCTGACAACAGTCACATGAGAACAAATTATATCAAATGCAAAATGCTTTTTGATATAGGATGGTCTTTTAGCACACCCAATACCACTTCTTTTTGTCCATCCCAAAACATGGCTCTAGATTATTACTCATTATAAGATGCTGAATCAGGACTGTTACTGGGCACTGGAAGAGACAGTGAACAATTAGAAATTTTTTTTTCAGCCTAGGTTGTCAAGTATAGCAAGTTAATGTAAAATGAATATAAACTACTATAGCAAATTAAAGCAGCATGATGTAATGTAACCTATTGTATTTGTGGTCTGTTTTATTAGGGTTAAAGGACAGACTACATGCTCCCAACATTTATACTACATTACATCCTATATGTAAGCAATCTGGTGAGCTAGAGAGTACCCTTGATCCTGAAGGGATCATAACTGAGTTTGTCTAAATCCACAGTGGTTTCTAAGGCATCCACTAAGGAGGCCTCAATTGTGAATATGTGTAGAGCTGCCACTTACAACATTGCTTATCGTTAAATTCTTAGCCTAATAAACTCTATAATAAACATTTTGAGTTAGTGGAGAAAAAAATACTTTGGGAGTTTTTTCAATAGTTGTAGATCTGCTGATTAGAAAGCTAATGATTCATGTGGCCAGGTTACATGACACTTTTGTATGCAAACTTTATCCTTTGTTTTCTATCATAGCTTGCATTTGGCACTACACTGTTTGAAAGTATTGCTCATTTAATGTACGACTGCCTGGACTGGAGAAGACAGCATAGTAACTACTTGGAAAACACCAGATTTATTAATGTGCCTGCATTATCAGGGAGCAAATCCACACAACCACCTGTAACTGAGGCAAGGATCCTTTGTGTTTTACCATGCTTCTTGTAGAGAATAACTTGTTATAGCTTAGCATTGCCCGTCTTTAATTCTGCACTCAAATATTTGCTTTGGACCATCACTCCTTGTGTAATTTTCTGTGAATAAAATTGGGCTTTTTTTGTCTTCAGGATTTTAAAACTCAAAATCGGAAAAAAAAATAGCTGAGCTTTGGGGAAACTGAAACAGGAAAATTTGAAGGCTTATGTAGGCACAAAGTATCACAGGTGTAAAAATTCCTTAAATACATCCTGATTACACCTTCTTGAGTCTGAAAAATAAATATGCCTGCACAGAGCTGGTATGACTTCTTTCAGATCTGTGAACTATCAAAAAACATTATTAGATAAGTGCAAGATCAATTTCTTTATTTTGTTGATGGTAGACAAAATCTATAGGACATGTACTAGTGGAAGGGAAAAAATGGACTTACTCTCTCTGTAGCAGTACTATTGAATGCTTATTTAAAGCATTCATAAAACTACATTCTTACTATCTTATTCCAGTCAGCATTAGGTGGGATTTGCCTCCCATAATGTCAGCCTTTAAAAGATTATCATCTAGTCTAGGGTGAGTAACCAGAGATAAATTAAATCAAAGTTCTCCCATCTATCTGTGCAATTCTCACTTTGGTGTTGCATTATTTCAGAGGTTTATCTTTATTTTTGTTCCCCTAGGTACAACAAGCGTTACGGATTACACCTTCAAAGGCCAAAGGGCAAGCAGATGAAATGCTGCCAATACTTTTGTCAGAGGGTATGTCTAAAGGATTAAAGTTCTGGTTTGCAGTTGTTCAGTCTCTCATGCCATCATTCATCTGAGAGCATAAATCCTGAAACTGATTGCATAGTAAACTGAAGATAAGATTTGATGTTGCGAGAGTAGTTCTTGGTGCATACTCTGTGAAAAGTCTCTGGAAACTGCAGTGGTGATAAATAAATTCTTCAGAAAATCACTTTTTCTGTCTCTTCCTAGTCACTGACATGATTAAGATTTATAGAGTAAAGGCCTTTGATAGTCTTTCTTAAGGGAAATTGTTGGTAACGTAAATTGGCATTTCTGAAGACCCCAATGTTTTATCTCCTGTTACAGAGGAAGAAACTACTTTTTTGGCTCATTCTGTGGATATGAGATATTACAATGACTTGCTGAGTCAGATTCCTGAGGAATGCTTTTCTGTAGCTTTAATGCTGAACTGCATGTTGGAACAGGTGGGAGTATTCTCTTTTATAATTCCTGTGGCTAATTCAGCTTAGATCTGGTGTAATGAATTGGTTGGTGATCAATAAATCCATCTATTTCACTTAAAAAAAAGAGACTTTGCATGTAGGCACTGAGCAAAGAGGTTCAATACTAAGGAATTGCAACTCAAAAGTGGCTTGTTTGGTTTTCTTTTATTTTGTGCACTTATCCTGTATATGCAGTGTTATTCAAAAATTATTATTTCAGTACTACAGGTCCAGTATAATCAAATAAGGAAAAGGTCTAATTTCTCAGTTAAGTCAATAAGTTGTTATGCCCTGCAACAATGTAATGGAGACTGAACTTCTATTGTTTTGCTCAGTATAAAGGTCTTAGGGCAAGCCTAACAGAAGTCTTGTATCTCAGTGCTAGGCAGACCTTTCCTGGCAAAATCTGGGGATGTGTGGTTTAGCCTATACCAGGATTTGCTCGGTATTTTTAGTGATGTTAAGCAGCAGTCATATTGTAATGAAACCTAATATATATCCTGTTTGCCAGGTTGTTGCAAGTGAAGAAGACCTCATACCACCCAGTCTGGTGGCACCAGAGCCCCGGGCAGATGGGCTACATCATACCATTGCAGATCATATATCCTCTGTCCTTCCTTCTCTCTCACTTTCTGAAAGTGAAAAAAAGGTTTGTTTTTTCTTCATTTCCTAAACAGATGACTAAACCTGATTATTGGGGTTTTAATACATCTTTCTTTTTAACAGGATCTATATGACTACTTTTCTCCTAAATACAGTGAAAAAAAGACTGTCTCCCCTGAGTACCCTCTCTTATTTAACTACCATGATACCCTGGCCCAGCGGTTGCATCTGCTGAAGGTACAGTGCTACCTCTTGTACATAAACAGTTGTAAAGTCCACAGGCAGAATGTACTTAATGCACTAGAAAGAACTGAGTGGTCTTTTTACAAAGCAGACCAGTGTAGCTTAGATTTTCCTGCTGAGATAGACACACTAATGGATGTGTTCAGTGTGCTTAAAAAGCAATGAGTTCCTGCTACTGAAATTGAAGCACAGCACAAGCATGGACCATTGTATTGATTTCTGTGATCTTTTTGAGAATGAGATCTAATAAAAATGTTTAGCTTTTGGCATAGATTGGCATAGATTTGGGTATGGGTTTTACATAAATGTTGATTTACTGTAATAGAGCATTGATAAAACTGTGGAAAATTAGTTACAAACTGGGTAATGATTTAGCATGTAGACTAGATTAATGTAGAGGCACAGCATTTGTCAGTGAACACAAGTGTGTTCAGGTTGGCTAAGTAGTGGAAGCACAAGGTATACACAAGACATCACGAAATTCCAATGCGTGCAGAAAGGGTCTATGCACGGTTTGGGATTATTTCAAAGTAACAGTTCCCAGACTTTCTGAACCAAAAAACCAATACAAATTCCTCAAAATTTTCCAAAGCTGTGCTGTAGTTTTACCATTAAACTTTGAAAATACTCTGAAGGCAAAACAAGTGATAATAAAGCTCTAGCTTTCACAGCTGCGATATATTTGCCCAGCTTCACAAATTACAAATTGTCTGTGGAATACTTTGACAGACATTTACTAAAATAGTACTCAGAGAAAATTGAAGCTTGATCCATTGGAGGTACTCAAGCAGAAGGCAGGATTGAGTAATCACTGAGAGAGATGGTCTTAGTGAGCAAGTGTTTGATGTGTATGATGTACTTGCTGCAGAGGAAATTGAGGATATAACATAATATTTGAGGAGTGGATGAAGGAAAAAGATTTGGAAAATACAGTCCAAGAAAAATGTACTGTAAGTTCGTAATACTGAAAAGAGAAAGCTGAAAGATACTAATGAGTCTCAAAAGATAAGTCCTTAAATATAAAGAAATTTTGCTGTCACAGACTGGTGAATCAATTTACAGACTTCATTACCATGAGAAGCAGCACAAGCCAGGTGAAAGATATGTAGAAGGCAGCTGCTGCCCCTCTGAATAGATCAGCACATATTTTTATATTCCAGAATTTCTAAGTCTAGGTAGCACAGGCAAATATCTTATAATGGATGTCTGGTTTTATGCTGGCAGTTATGCTCTTATGCATCTCTTTTTTTCTGCCTAAAATATCTGACACCATGATTCAGTAACACAGTGAGCACATGCTCAAATTTGTTTGGCTGACTTGAACACATGCTTGTCTCTTTTGCTATAAAAATACTTCTTTTTTAAAACATAATTATTATAAATCCACTGGTGTGCAAGTACTGTAAGTCTGGTAGTTTGTGTTTCGTTCCAGGGCCAGAAGACCTTAAATCCAGAAGAGATTGAATGTGAAATGATGGATAAACTGCCTCTTACAGAACTTATCCATTCCACCCTTCCTTCAACTGAAAACAACACTAAACACCTGGCCAGAGTTCATGAGCTCATGCATTATTGCACTGATGGTAAACTGATTTTCTTTCTTGTTTATTCTCCCTGATGACATTATCCCCCTGTACTTGGCACTGATGAGGCTGCACCTTGAGTACTGTGTTCAGTTTTGGACACCTCAGTACGGGAAAGACATTGAGGTACTGAAGTGAGTCTGAAGACGAAGAAGAGCAACAAAGATGGTGAAGGGTCTGGAAAACAAACCTTATGATGAGCAGCTGAGGGAACTGGGGCTGTTTAGTTTGAAGAGAAAGATGAGAGGGAACCTCATCACTCTCTACCTGAAATAAGTTGTAGCAAGGCAGGACTCAGTCTCTTCTCAGTAGTAACTAACTATAGTATGAGGAGAAATGGCTTCATTAGTTATAGTCATAAACATACACTTACTAAATATGAGAAAGAAAAATAGTTGCACTGATTGCTATTTTGATCCTAGTATGCGTAATGCATTTTGGGAGACACTGGCATAAACTTAATTTTTATTTACCAACCATTTCCCATTTTGGTGAAGGAACACATACATCTTTTTTATTAGACAACAAGTGTCTTTCAGAATGTATTCTGTGTAAGCTGTTGGTGATAACAATAAAATGGCTTCTATAATAGTCATTTTTTTGAACCAAGAATATATTCACTTCTTCATCTGTAATCACTTCTGCAGTTACCTTTTCTTGGAGCATGCATACCACCATGACATATACTGTGAAACAATCCCAGAGGCTGCATGAATACCCTTGGGTAGTTTTGAAAGTTTACTGTAGACTACTAAGAAATATAAACATTCAGAACCCTTTGGTTACATTTAGACCATCATATAAAACACAGGATTTAAGGATACTTTCCCAGCTATTCAATCCTAAAATCCCTTGTGTTGGATTAATTTACACACATTGTATTGTTTCTAGTACTTGGTATGTTCATTTTGGACATTAAGCTATTAAGGTATTCTGTATTCCTGTAACATTACAGTTGATGGGTATTAAATGTGATGGTCTTCACTGGACCATAGTATACAGCTACACTCTTTTTAAGATGTATGACATCCCTGGGTGTTTAACTACCATAAAGAGAGAACATTTCAAACTGAAAATACTCTTTGTATGATTTGTGTACTGAGCTACCTGTCTTAAAATTCATTTTTCATGATTAACTTAATTTAATCAGTTTGACACCGGTTGACACCAATGCATTCAGTCATAAATAGTATTTATTTATTTATTTATTTATTATGCATTTGCACCTTGCATAGTCCCCTTTAAAGTATGTGTACAATTTTATCTAAGAAAAAGAACAACAGATCCTTGATTTGAGAAGCTACAGATAATTTTTAAAAATGTGATAATGGAAGCCTTTTTGTGATCTGAAAGTAACTAGATGTTAACTGGGTTGATAAAGTCTACTCAGTATTTTAAAATAATCATCATTTATATAAAGTTAATGAACCAAGTGGTATTCACATGCAGGAAACACTTCATTGAAAATGGATTAATAGTTAGGCATACGATTTTGCAATTTGGAAGCGTTAAACTTCAGATACAGTGTAAAATTTAGGTCACATAAGTTGATCCAGTACCTCAAAGGAAATTGTTGTTGGCTTTTGCAGGGTTGCCAAGAACAATACACTAACATAGTCTTATATTTATCTTCTGCTGAGCTTTAAGGACATTTTCAGTAAATGACTGTAATTCTTTTATAGAACTTCTGAGTTGGGCTGAAGTAGAAAGAGCCTTAAGAGTGTTTACTTTTGAAAGCCTGAGACTGACTGGGCTGAGTGACTCTGGTCTCCTGGAGAGCTCTGGATCTATGATTGGAGGTGATTCTGAATTGTGTTACAACCCTTGGGATAATCCAGCCAGGTTTGCAGGACAGCTGAGTTAACTCTTCCTTATGGAGAAGAAGCTCAGTGGGAAATCTCAAAGAGGCTCTGGTTAAAACCTCTCTTAAAACATCTGCATTACTTCTGAAGAATTTAAGTCTATTGTTTATTTTACCTTATCATTTGTTAATTCAGGGCTGTGATTTCTGTTACTTGTACAAATCAAGTTTTGTATTGTATACTGAGTATGTAGAATGACTAGATAAAGATAAAAGCTAGCCATTTTGTGTCTCAACATTAACAGTTTATTTAAGCAACTCTTTAAAATCATATCTTTAGAAACTAGCATGTACTAGAAAACTTTTATTGCTTACAATATCAATAAAGAGACATAAAATACTGAAGACATGCTTAAATATCTTTCTGAATACAGGCTCTTGTGAGTTCTGATGGCAGCAGAGTCTTCACAAAGTCAGTAGCAAACACAGTGAAATTAGAAGTGATGTATAAGGCTAATTAGATGATTAATAGTGAATGAGTATTAAGAAATGGGAAGGATCAGTAGCTTACACATGAGGACTCTAAAAAGTGATATAAAAAGTTGAAAATTAAAAAGGTGTGCTATATATTTTAATCACATATGCATACATGCGTACTTTTTCCTGTAAATACTATTTCTTACTTCATTTACTATGTGACATTTGAGCCATTCCCATATTAGAATGGGAACATTTTAGATGGAAGGGCCAGAGATGGAGAACTCCTGTAGACAATGCAGGGCAAATTGTCTGCAAATTCTAGATCTTCTCCTTCTACAGATTGTCACAATGAAAAGTTGGCTTGGAACAGTGTTGGAGCACTGCTGGCCAAGAAGCAACATTAAAAACAAGATATTATTTTTATGGGATGTGGGGAAAATAGAAATTATATCAGTTTAAGCTTCTCTACCTTTAGATTCATGATGTTGCCCATGCTTTCCTAGTATAGATGTCTAAGCAACCAGCTTAGATGGGATCCTTTCCTTAGAAGGTCAGATTAGACAAAAATGAATCCTGTATTTCTGCCTCCTTCCAAATTTTGGGAACCTTTTTTGGTTGTTAGTTTATCTTCCCTTTATGCTAATCACAATGCTAAACATTGCAGTTACAAATATAGACTCCAACACTTCATCACTTCTGCAACACTAAAGTGAATACCAATAAGAGGAAACTTATGCTTTCAGATTTCTTAAATCTTCTAAAGGCACTTAGTAAACAGGTCTTATTTCCTGAAAGAGCAGAGCCTTAAGATGTGTGTCTGGGAGCTGAGCTGGTTATGAGCCACTTATGAAAAAATATTATCCAGAGTATTTTCTTCCAGAAAGGAAGAATGTGTTTCTTATGTGTTCATTTTGATCAAATATTCGTGACATCTGCGCTTATACTTATATATACTTATACTATGCTTATAAAGAATTCTGTTAAAAGGGGACTATTCATAAAATTAGGGGCATGTAAAAGTTCAAGTCTCCAGAATTCCTATTCATATCAGGTGCCCATTGTAATAATGAGTGGTCAGATCATCATTAGAAGTAATATTGTCAGTAGCTTGTAGAACTCTATAAATCAAATTAATTTCAAGCTTAAAATTTTGCATTTTTCAAAAATACATGAAAATATAAAAATAATTGAAAAATGGTTTGTCATGTGTGAATCTTGAGGAGGACACTTAGAGTATTTTTAATCTTGCCATGCAAAACCAACATAGGACTGATAAAGAGAATGATCTAAGTGAATCATAAAGAGTTAATTTCTTTTTTTAATTAACTGTCTTGCATATGTTGTCCTCAGATTTTAAAATGCTCTTTTTGGATACAAGTGTGGCAGAGCTGATCATGCATTTGTTGGACTACTGTCATAAAAAGAAGCTTCAGCTTGGTGGCAGTCTCATCAGGAATGCTCAGGAAATTGCGTCACTTCAACCTTAGTGTTTAGGGCTGATGTTTCTGGAATGCATCTTAAAATTCTGGTTTCAATTTCCAGGACAAACAGAAACAAATGGCGAAGATGGAGGAGATGGTTTGGCTCAGTCTGCTTTGAGCAAGGAGGTGGATTTTTTTATTTCTGATATGGCAAGTGTTATGTATGGAATAAGCTGTGCTCTATAGTGTGAGACAACAGAAGATATGTTCAGTGCCAGGACATGTTACTGAGATTTCCTTTGCAATGCTGCTGTGGTGTTTGATGAATGATGAATAATTCCATACAGACAATGAAATTACTTTCTTTGAGTTCTAAGGTGATGAGTCTTGGTGGAGCTACTAATAACAATCCAATGCTGATTTTACTGGATGCCAAGAGTGAAATACTAGAGATTGAGAGAAATTGCTGGACTGTGTCACACTAGTAGAATGTGTAGTTTGGCGTCTTTAGAAACACCTGCCTGCTCTACAGCCCTGGATAAATAAAGCAATTTTAAAATTACTTCATAGGACATTTAAATATTCTTAATTGCTTACAGAACTCAGAAACATATAACCTAATAATAAAAATATTTAGATTAAGTTTGCCATATAAAAGCCAAGACCAAAAAACTTTGGGAATAATTGTGTTTTTTATTAAATAGTGCCATACGGGTCTACAGATGTGCAGCATTATAGAATTAACTGTGAAGTGACATGGGATGCTGTCTATTAAGTCAACAAGATGACAGTTTATTTAATACAACTGACACTGAAATGCTGATATTCATTATTTTGATTTGGTGTATTTTGAGGTGAATCTGGAAAATTGTGGCCTAGGACCAACCTTAGAAGCAATGAAAAAGACACAGAGGCGTTGTTTAACAGACTGGACTTTGGCAGAGCATTTTGAACCCCATGTTCTTCTTCAGGTATCTGTGAACTTGTACTGTGAATCTTGTACATAGTCACCCCTCAGAATGCTTTACAAAGAATTACGTTACAAAGAATTACATTACAAAGAATTAATTAGGGAAGGTGTCCTTCCTGGCAGTTGTGGGACTCATTCACAATGTGTGTGAAAGCATACTTTTCAAATACCTATGCAACATATGGTTTTCGGCAAATAAAAATTTTTGTTGTCATGGTTCTTCACCCTTTCAGGGCTACACAGTTCATTTATAGAAATCTTGCAAGTGAAAGACTAAAACTCATTTTGCAGTGACAAAGCAACAAATGTGGAAGAGAAGTTGAAGCATAGATGGCTAAAGTTGTTTGACATTCTCTTGGGAGGAGTGGATTATTAGTTCCTGTGTTGCCTTGAGCTTCTTATGCTGCAGTCCTTATTTGGTCCAGACATGTGCTATAGATGGGTGAAGGAAAGCCTGCTGGGACTTTTTCAGTACCACTTAAGTATCACAACTTTAGAACCTGGTCATACATTTCAGTACACAGAGAATTCCTTCTGATGCTGCATAAATAGCTTATACTAACTTAACTGTCAATAACTAGTGAATCTAGTCAAAATATACTTAAGGAAAATAATTGCAACAGAAAATAACATTTTACTGCAGCAGAGGGTAACTTTTTGTAATAATACTTCCTTATACTACATGTCACATCAATACATAATTTTTACAGCAGCTGATATTAAGGTTTTCATGTTTAAAGAGAGTATTTGTTGGTATAGAATTATTTCAGTTTTACTTTAGTTGCAAAGTTCTGTAAAATTAAAAGTTTGAAAGGTGACTTTCTTCAAATGATAACTATAAATAAGTTTCAGACTGCAGACATTGTAAACATTGAAAATTATAGGGCAGTACAGAACAGAATGGAATAATGTAGAACACAGTAAATCTCAAAGATCATAGTATTTTAGACCAAATACCAAGTAAACTTAACTAAGCTTAAAAAAGTAAATATGTTTTCTCATTACCTGGTATATGACATTTCTTCTTTTATGGTCGTGTCTCCATTCACAGTCAGTCTCAGAATGTGGGGCATAGTGACTGCCTCTTCTTTATATGAATAGAGGTAGATTTTTAATTTCCACCTGCCTGAACACTTCAGATTGCTGGACTCCAAATGCTTTGCATATATATTGTAGGAGAATGAATTTCTGAAGCCTCTTTTTCTAAAAGCTGTGCTGTGTAGCATCTGCTCATGTGTTAATGTCTGCAGAGGGATATATCTATTTCTTTCCTTTGCAGGTTCTTCATACCGCATCCCAAGATTATAGGTGTATTGATACCTTTTATGATACTCAAGATAACTCTATGTTAATGGTTCTTCACAATCCTATGAATCAGTATCGTTTATGCCAAGACACTTGGAATATTGCATTGCACTCTAATGTTGGATTCAGGTAATTGATTTTATCTTTCATGTCTTTTTCACAATCACTTTTAACTAGATCCCAAATGGCTGTGCTTGGGGCAAAGCGTTGAAATTAAAAGACATTACAATGTACCCCATTCCTGAGAAAGAAGCAAGTCATGGGGGTAGAAAACATTGCTATATCAGAAGAATTCTGTTGAGACAAAGCTTCTCAATTGAGGAGAACCATGTTACAACTGTGTGTGACTCCTTGACACAAATCATAAAATTAGTTATAATGCACGCACACACACACAGAGTCATATTAGAGATATCCACATCAAGGAAATTATGTAAAGGACACTTCATGTGAGGCAGGGTAAAAAGAAAATTCTTTATTAAAATATACTTGCCAGCTTTTTCAGCTATGTATACATAAATTGGACAAGTGTCACTGGGAAATTTTTTTAAGAAAAACTAAAAGCCTTTTATTAATACTAGAATATTTTTTTTCACGGGAATAATTAATTCTTCCAAATTAATTGTCATTATCCCATTAGAAGCATGAAAGGGGTTAATGTATCCAGTATTGGAACTTTTGCTAGTGGACCTATTAATTTTGGAATACATTTTTGCACTGAAGCATTAATATCAATGATGATGATGTGAATAAAACTACTCAAATACTTCACAAAAAATAGAATATGTGTCTATGTACTGATAGGTAAAGAAGTTACAATGAGACAGGGGGGCAGTTGAGCTATCTTTAGCCATGTCATTCTGGTGCTCTAGGAATTAAGTAGATTTAATTTACCAAACAGACTTTGAGGCACATTATTGCCACCCTCTAATTTGTCTGCAAGCATCCCTTTCTAAGCACAGTACCTCGTTTATGAGAGTATGGGAATCAGTTAGTGAAAACTTTTGTTGCTGCTTATATATTTGAACAGGTTTGAATGCTAAGTAGGCAAGGTGTACCTTCCTGAGGACATTTTTTATTGTTTCATATCTCTGCTCTCAGTCAAGGAACTCTGTGTGAGTGCATCTCAGCTTTCTAGTCAGCTGGACTTAAATTGTTTTCCATGAAGAGAGACTGTTTTGATTAGCAGGGACTGGGACCAGAGCCAGAAATTTACCAGCAGAAACACTGCTGGTGTTCCAGTTCCACTTCTCTGGAGAGAATGCTGTCTGTTATGTGGTTGTTAGGCAAATCCACTAAATGTCTGGTCAATCAGTTTTTTTACATGTATATAACAGCTGAAATCTTCCCTAAAAGACAGTAAAAGATGGTGTGTTCAAGTAAACTTAAGTCTTGCAATCAGAGACCTCAGGGTCAGTGGTCTCAAAGTCTGTTACAAGAAATTCTATTAAAGCCCAGAGCTGTTTGCTTGGCCAGCTATTCCTACTCTTAACTGGGGCACTGAGCATTAGGGCCTGAATCAAGTTGCTTAAACATAAACACCCAGGGCCAGTTTAGCTGCCTGGTGTATCTAAGATGTCTGCACAGAGTTGACATATCTGTCATGAGACCCATAGGAGAGCCATGTCCCTTTGGAAAAGTTACATACCCTAGTACATCTAACACGTTGCTTGGTTGTTATATACATGGAATAACACTTCATCCCAATGGTGTGTGTTTGTTATGTTGTCTGTAGAAGCAGGTTGTGAGGAACCAGACCTCCTCAGGAAGCATTTCTACTTGAAACAGCAACACTTCATCTGTGAGGTGCTAAGACAATTTGGCTATTCATCTTGAAAGGGCTTTGAAGGAGTCAGTTCAAGGCCAGTTGAGAAATAGAAAGGGCTTATAATACCTGCAAAATAAAAGTTGCTAATTTTGCATCCAGTGAAGGAATCAAGCATGTTCTCTGATAGATGCATTATAATTCAATTGAGGATGAAATAGCTATATGCTGCCTACGCATGCTATGGAAAAAGGGCTTAGACATTAAAGGTAACTTGTACTTGGACCATGCCATCTTTGTTCAGTGATGCTTCATCAGGTACTGTTTCAAAGCAGATAGGAGTTCCTAAAGAAACTGACATGAAGGCTAATAAGTTTTGACTTTTGTCTTCAAAAGTTAAATTAAAATTTCATTTCATTAAAATATTCAATGGCACTGCAATGCGTGCTCACATTGGGTTCTGTTATGTGGCATCTATTATAGGATCATAGAACAGTTAGAGTTGAAAGAGGCCTTAAAGATCACCTAGTTACAATCCCCCTGTCATGGTCTATGACACCTCTCACTGGGTTTGCCTTTTCTATGCAAAATAATCTGCACATCTTCTGACCTTATTCAACCTTTTTGCTAAAGATGGTTTATTTCCAGACAAAGTATCATAAATATTTGCAAGTGTTGTGTTTCTTAGCAACATAACACTTGTGGAAGACAGTCTTTAAATACCTGGAGGGCTTCAGTTAGTTGCCTGCAATTAGCTTTCAGATCCTTCAGAGTTGCCAGAAACAGGCACAAATGCTACTTATTAATTATTAATTAAGTATTAATGGGTTTTACCTTTGTATGAAGTTAATGGCTCCCGATTAATTTTGTAACAATGCATTGATTTTCCTTTTATTAAAATTACTATAATTCTAATTTTTGGGGATATATGTAGAACCACACTTTCATCACAGAAGAGTTACAAGTACACAACAGATGCTGTGCTTGATTATCTCTGTTAGAACTCCTCTACCCATATTTACTTGTTTCATCTTTATTGTGACAGCTTATGGAGCACAGACCCACTTTGTAGGGTTGTTTTGTAGTTGCTGTCTAGAAAATACTTATGTTACCTTCTAATCAGTTGTTTATTGTGGATCCTGTTACAGCAAAGTCTCAAGCAAAGGAGAAATTCGATTTCTTACATTGCAGCAGCTTTTGTTTACAGAGATCCCAGTTATTCTTGCTTCTTCTCTGTGGATATCAGGTCCCGTTTTTATGTAGATTATCCAAAAATTCAGGAATTGTACTGTTCAAATTGTTGGCACCAGGAGGCTGCTTGTGAAATCCAATGGATACTACTGACTAAGGAGATTCGAAGGCATGGGCACGTGAACCTGCAGGAATGCACATATATATATAATATTTCAGTTCTGATTAGGATAAATGGCCACTCTATCAGGAAGTCAAATGAAATCAGACATTATCAAAACTATTCTTTTGCTCAAAATTAATCTTAATGACACTTGTTTACTGCTTCATAGTAAACACATTATACAAGTTACTGGAAAAGAATAATACTTTCTGAGAAATGATTCTGAGTCAGACATTGGCAGTGGTGACATCAGAATACATATTAATAGAATGTGTATTTTTTACTTTGAATGACTGTTTCATTGCCCTAAAATATTTTCCATGCAAATAATCCCTTTTTTTAATAACAGAAATTAATCTTCAAGTTATTCTAGTACTGGCAGCTGTAGGTTCCAGCCTCGTTTTGCCTTTTGTTTTCAACACCTTTGTTTTTATAGGTTGTACACTTTTCTTCAGATAGAAGCAGAGCCACCTTGTCCCTAATGAGTGTATTATCAACTGTTTCTCTGTGCAAGTTTCCCAAAGCAGGCTCTACCTCCATTGCAGAAACTGAGAGACACTTGTGTATCTTGAAGCTGTACATGAAGTGTACACATCTCCAGTCTGTGTTGATAGCGTACATATTAATTCTCTTAGACATACAATGTAGTGCTGCAAAAAAAACCTTAAAACTCTCAGAGGGTCAATACAATTTAATTGCAAGACATTGTGAAGACACACCAGCTGAATCTCATGCAGTCTTTAAAAGCCCCTTTTAGTTTTGCACACATGAAGCACTTTAAAGAATTATGGTAACACCCCAAATGAGTGCTGACTGGCAACTGCATATACGACTTAAAGACTTCATTCTAAGCAGGTGGAAGCAGTTGTTCACAATGAGTTGATTTAGCAGTCATTTCAGACTCCTTTTTAAGATGACACAGTACAACTACAGATACCAGCTGAGAACTCTGGATCACTCTGTCAGCCAATACTCACTTCAACTTGTTAATTGTGAATATTCTTAATTTACACCAGGCTATGGTGCACCAGTTCTCTTACCTGGATTTGGATGACATAACAATAAAGAAGAGCTAGAAAGTAAATAGAACGACACCTCAATTGCTGAAAAAACAAATGAAGCATATTATAAAAGACATTATCAATCAAGACCAACTAAGAAAATAAGTTATCCTGGTGTTAAAACACTGAGGAGGAGAATGAGACTGAAAGGTTCCTAAACTGAATGTGTTTCATGACTTTGGTTTTTCTGTTGGAGCAGATGTTCTTTGAAGGACAAGTTTCTAATATCTCTTTGCAAAAAGGATAACCAAAATTACAAGCATAAGATGTTAAGCAAATACCAGCCAGGCAAAAGTACCAGCTTCTGGAAAAACTGAGAGAAACCCTCTCAAATGCCAGCCTTCTCTAAAGGCTATTGAATAATATTTGTATAAGAAACTGAGAAGCCAGGTGATTTTGACCTGAAATCATATTAGTGAAAACTGTATTATGGTGAATAGAGAAATGTTGTGCTTTTCAGGAGCTATCTTGAGCTAGTGGCCAACTCAATTGAAGACTGGGTGAAAGAGGAAGAAGTCAAATACCAAGAAGCAAAGATGGCTAAGGAAATAGAAGCTCTTAAACTGGAAAAAGCCATGGCAGAAGGACCTTCTGAATTGTCTGCATCTGATGTCAAAACAGATGGCTTCCTTGAGAAAGGCAAAAGTAGGTATCTTTTTATCTTTTTGTTTTATCCTAGACAATTCATTTTTTCCTGCTAAGGGGTGAGACCAAAAGTTGCTCAGAGCAAAACCAAATATATTTTTTCATGGGGTAACCTGGTTTTGTCATCTGAATAGACATAAACATGTTTTGAGTTAAGTACACATATTTAAATATTCTGCATCATTATCTGTTCTGAAAACTGACACCTTTAAAGTCAATTTACATTTACAGTAGCTGTGTTTAATGGAGTAACTTTAAGGATATTAATTTCTGTTTACATGACTGAACATATGAAGAAACAAGCAGTATTTAAAGTTTCCAACAAAGTTCAGGAAAATTCCTGTTTTAAAAGGGCATGATGAAAGCTGGAAGTCAAAAGCTGTGGGCTAGAAGCTAAAACTGGAAACTGGAATTGACTGGACTGCAGAGCAATCTGTAATTACAAGCAGCATTTTGGGTAGTGAGAATTGTATGCAGTTCATAAATGTTGAGCAGGCAGAAAAATCTGAAAACCCCTTTTGACAAAAGAGAAGCTTTGTCCATGTTGTGTATTTGTGTACTTAGGTGGTATTAACAATGATATGTTGGTATTGAGCCTGGGGTTTGTTCACCTTTGAGCATGCACTTTGAAACCACCTAGTACCAGCAATTAGCATTTATGGAAATAGGAATGTATTCCTCAACCCAATTAACACGTCTGATTACAGTTTGGAAACCAAAAGGGTAATTATGACTTCTAAATCATAATTTGTACCTCCCTGTCATGGGAGCCTAATTGAATGTTGCCCATCTGGTGCCTCATAACAGATATGCTTCAAAGATGGGTTCCCTTGCTGAAAGAAGTTCATCATTACCTCCAGCTGGGACATGCAGGTGGGCAACAGTGGCTTTAGGTGATTTCAATTTCACTGGCACTGCTGTAATCCACACTGCAATTTCTACTTTTAATACAAAGTAATTTAACTAGAAGTTGCTGATAGAATACTTTAATTTCTCTTTTCTAGGAGGTAAATACTAGGTATCCAAGCATGAGGTAAAACGACACACTGAGGGAGATAACCTTTTCCTGAGTCACAGATGCTAAAAAGCCCTAAAAGCACTAACAGTAAACAAGGAATATGATAAGAATTTTAAAATTTTTTTTCTTGAAAGGTTGTAATATTAATGGTTTTCATATTGAGCTTGTTCTGGTGTTTGGTGAGCTGGGTAAAGCACTGGATCTGAATTCTGGAACAGTTATAGGAGCAAAATAAAAAATACTGCAAAAAAACCACCTTGTTTCAGGAGCAAAGCTTCAACAGCAAGAAGCAGAGAGTCAGTCTTCAAATATGTTGATATATTGTTTAGCATATTTGGTTCCCAGTTATGAGTGTTAAGTAATGCTACTTGTCAGATAAGTTTCTTCTAACCTGAATAGACTTTGTTTTACCACTAAGGATACTTAGCATTTTATTCTATTTTTGTACTTTTACTATATTCAAATATATATATATATTTATTTACTTGCGCTTCTCTCATTTTTTTTTTCATTATTTCATTTTCATATATTTATAACCATACTTATTTTCCTTTCATTTTCCTTTCATTAGGACCTGAGAGCATAAAGGAGACCATTCCAGAACCTCAGTCCAACAATGAAAGAAGTCTTTTTATCAGAGAAGGTTCTCTAAAGGTGAGACAAAAATATGTATGTTTCTGAAATGGAATAAATAACACTACTTTCCCAGGAAGGTAAGCCTTGATTATTACATAGGCTTGGCTCAATCCTCTTAGTTTTTTGTTTTTGGCACTTTTTTGTATACTTTATTTCTTGTTTCCTTTAGTTTATTCCTTATTGATTTAATTATATGCTGTTTTCTTAAGTAAAAACTGTTTGGAATTCAACTAGTCTTTCCAAAAGCAATTCATAATTGCTGTATAGAAAACAGGAGTTATGTATGATACCCTACTTCTCATTGAAGTTTTCAGGTTATAAAACTATGAAAACATAAGATCCATATTCATGAAAGTACTTATGTACCCAACTCATACTTTCACTATCCACAGCTTTTTGGAATTAAGCAATGTAAATATGGTACCTTAATGTTCCCTTAGGACAGATTTACATTTTATAAATGTAGACCATAGTCATGCTAAAGATGAATTGACTTGCCTAGGTTCACACAGTAAGTTTCTGGCTGAGGTAGGAGTTTTTTAAATCTTAGCATTGGCTATCCATTATTCTGCACAAATCTATCTTAAATGATGCTGTACCCCCCAACTGTTTTTTCACCCCTCATGTAGTAAGTTTCATCTTTTTTACAGTGTGTTACAATTTTTTACAGTGTGTTAAATACACATGTACTAGAATGTAGATATGAAATGGTGTTAACCAGTTCCTGTCTACTCATCTTGATCTGGCACATCTTAAATTAGGATAATCCTAACTTGTGACTGTGAATGCTTACCATTTCTTCCACAGAAAAGCTTGTGCTTTAGTATGTTTAAAATATAAAATGCTACAAGTCCTTAAATACTCTGGTAAATCTTGGATGTCTTCCTGATACAAGTTGATAATTCTGGCACTGATACCTCATTCCTCCTTCTGTGAAAGAATAAAATCCACTATATCCCACAGTTGCATTTTGAGAATAAGCCAATACCAGAGATGGGTTCGGATTTGGTGATATGCATTGAGGAAAAGTGCACAATGAAATAATCCTTTTCTAACTGGATGTTTAAGAAACAATTACTCATCTGCTATGTCTCCTGGGGTCAAGAATAACTGATCCTGTGGACTGAATGAGTAAAATTGTAGACACATTTAGAAAACATGTCTTAGAGTGATTTAAAAAGAGTAGTTCCTTTGAGTTTATTTACTTGTACTCTTTTCGTCATGCACATATGAAATGCCTTCTAATACTAAGAGAGCCACAGTCTTTTGATATCCTAAAATTTAATTTAGGCTTGGAAGATGGAACAGGAACAATTACTAGAGGAAGAACAACCTAAGGAAGAAAAAAAAGGAAGAAAAGAAACTTTGGGAGATAAAAAGAAAGGACGGGAGATTAAAAAAAAGGAAGAAAATAAGGAAGAAAATAAGGATGAGCCAGAAAATGCACCTGAACCTCTGGAGGATCCCTGCATCCCAGAACCAGATACTGAGAAAGTGTATAGGGTAAGAAGTAATATTATTGCACCACATTGGCAAAGTGCTAACTATATAGAGAGTCAAGATTACAGCAAAACTATAATTCTTTGTGGAATTGAAGTTCAGTGCAAAGTAGGCCTAACGAGGTCTTGTTTAATGCCATCATTTTAAAAGCAGATCCTTTCCTAAAAGTTTTGGAAAGCAATTACTAATGTTGAAGATTACCCTACCACAAGACTTACTTATTTAACTTGGATGTTTTTGTGTGTATGTGACATGAACACAAAGATAACTTCATGGCATTTTTGTGCCTGTGCAAAATATAAAGGGTAGGAATGGGGGACATAAAGACCTGTTTCAACTCCAATATTTAGAGACTGCTAGATCTACTTGAAGTTGTGGCTGTCCACCATGGAAATAAAGGAAATGCTGTTCACTGTTTTTTTCATTTCCTGTTGCAAAACGTGTGGGTTTAGAGCACTCTAACACAAGCTATTCTGCCTGATACACTAACAGAGGGGTATTTCATCCAGAGGGAGCTCTTCGCTAGTTTTATCTAGGCAGTTGTGAGGCAATTTGCACTGCTTTATGTTTGCAGAGTCTAAGCCTTGCATCCGAAACTTAGGTAGTCTATATATTTTACTCTAAACTTGCTTGAGTTCAGACCTCAAGCTCAGACACATGTAAAATGTCGCTCTGAACTTGAGTACTCTCACCTAATTTTTCTCAAGTTGTATCTCTGTGGAAGTCCCAGAAATCAAAAAAACAGATTTCTGGTGTCTGATTTCCAAAATCTAGAGGGTGAGAAGCTTTATCTACTTTTCATGGCATGATCCCATGGCATTGCACTTTGTATTTGTCCAGAATTTTTCTTTCACTCACACAATATGTTAAGCTACCAGTCAACTTGCAATTCTTCAGTTTCTGTGTTGTCTCCATACTACCAAAGGATGAGATTCCTCTCATTTGTAACAAATTACTTCAGTTAGTAACTGAGAAATTATTTTGATATAATAATATCATGCTAAAGTTGTTGCTACATTAGTTAAATATCTAAACGGAATGGCCAGAGCAGTGGGTTCCTGATGGTCTGTCCTTTGTTTACCTCTTTCATGGCTTCTGCCTTTCTCCTTTATGCATAGTCCAAACCTTGTTTTTCCAGTTTGTTGGCTACAATACAGGAGAGGATCTCATTCAGATATCAGGAACCAATCAATATCTTTTCCCATCAGATGGAGGACAGATTCAAGTAGAGAAGATAGAGTTTGTAAAAGGTGATTCTTTATTTCTTTATACTTTTCTTCAATTCAGCTACTAAATGATGGCATAATTTCTTAATCCATAAATGCTTTTTCATGTGTCAGTAGCAGATATTCATTTAAAGACATCATGAGACTACCTTGTAATTCCATGTCAGCCTCTATCACTACTACTGTTTACATTTTCCTATAGTATGCTAACAATAGATAGATAAATAAAATACTAAAAATTTTTAAATGGAGAAAAATAGTTTCATATATATATGTTCAATGGCAACTAATGCATGCTATTTCAAGAAAATGTTCCAATAATTTGTCCAGTCAAATACAATATATTTAAGCAACAGAATTATTCTGAAGCCTCTCAGATCTAATTGTCAGGAAGTTTTGGAATATGTAGTCTAAACTCATCTAACTTAAAATTTGTCTTCATTGTCTATTACTAAGCAATTCAGTCTACTTCTGAGCAATTTTCTTTTTTGTGTGCTTTATATTTGTAGGTGAAGGGATCTTTTAGGTGTGGGGCAGTTTTAAAGCCTGGTGGGAGCTGTAATTGTATTCCTTGCTTTGCAGGTCTAACTTTGATAAAAGTGAAAGTGATAAAAGACAACCATAATTTCTTCATTCATATCACAGACCCCAAGAAAAACTTAAAAGAAATGGAAGTGCAAGAAATTAACGAAGAGCAGGAAATTAGATCAGGTTAGTGACATCACTGATATAAAGAATTAATAGTTTGATATATTTAGTAATTGGTTGTAAACCTTATCAACTAATAGAAAATAAATTCCTACTGATGGCAGAGGTAAGTAATATTAGTGTTCTGTAAAAAGAAGTAAAAATTCCATTGGCCAACTTACACACCATTTAGAGAGATATTATCAAGATGTAGAAGCACAGTACAGGTCAGCAAGTGCAAATGAACAGAGTCACCATTTGTTAAGAAAAGCTACTGCCGGTGGACATGTGGATTAACACTCGGAAAGCATTGAATCCAAATCCAATCTGAACCCAGGTGAAAGTGTTTCCAAGAAGTAATCCAGTCTGTCACAATTTGTGTGTATGTTTGCCAAAAACACTGTGAAGTTTCTCTCACTGACCTGGAGTGTAACTTCTGGTAGGCACATTGGCTTTTTTTAATTATCAGGGTCAGAAAGCATCCTCCTCTTGCTCCTCTTGTGGGTTTCAACTGCCACCACTGGTGTAATTGTAGGTTCTCTGAATAGAAAATTTGCATCTCTTCCACGAGTGAGGTGTTTCTTGTCTGCCTTTCTGAAAGTAGACCTGTATCATTCTGAGGTCTGCCAAATGGTATTTTAAATCACCAGTGTACAGGCATCTGAGGCAAGCTGTATACACCTGGCACAAGCGAGAGGGCTTCCTCCTCTGTAAACAGGAGCACCTGATAGAAATGCAGTAGGAAAGAGAAGAATCGATCCACTCTGATACTTGGCAGTGGCTGAATGGTACAACAGCAAGCTTTTAATGCAGCCAAAATGGCAAAAGAGCATCCTGCAGGTTGTAGCCACCAATGAACATTGCAATGAGAGTAGATAGGAGCAGAGGAGGTCTCAGTGTGTGTGCTTTTTTGATGAAAGGAATAGGAGATGGGTAGGTGTTAGGTGCTTGCCTTAACCCTCTTTTGTGGTCTTCTCTGCTGCCCCTCAGTTTTAAGAACCTGTTCCCCATACTGGACATCCCAAGGATGTTCTCTTACCAGCAGAATGCTTCTTTAAGGCAGTAGGAGTCTAACTAGAGGCAAGGTAGTATCCAGAGTAACTCTCTCAGAGGTATTACATTGTGTAGTTCATGTGACATTATCTGAGAGACAGTGGCTTTTTTTATTGCATGGGCCTTGTGATAAAAATGTTAAACATTACAGTCAAGGAGCAAACAGAAGCAAAGGTCTATGCATGGCTCCAGAGTTAGGATCTTTTGCCATTTTACATTAACAAAGACTTTTCACTAATTGTTGCTATTAAACTAGATAATTAGAATGCAATTTCTAGATGACAAATCCCATCTGTATGTGTAAACAAATGGACTATTACATGCTTTCCTATGAACAGAATTATAAAGTTTTCTCTGTTCTGTATTAATCTGTTTTACAGGTAACTCATCCACACTGAGGTGACACTGTTAACACCCACCACTGGTTTGCAGGTTATATGGTTTTGGTATGTGTTGCCATCTTTAAAATTCTTTCTAATTTTTTATTAAGGATTGTTGAAAAATCAAAAGAAAGCTGTGAGCAAGTTTGGATCTTTTTCAGCCACCTTGGAAAATGGAATCCAGCTGTCCCTGAGCTATTATGGACCTACAGGGAAGACAGCAGGTAAAGTAAGCAAATAGAAGAGGATATTTGAGAACTGTAGGGGGAATTTTTTTTTCCTTCATACTCTCCTTAACAAAATAATTTGTTGCATGCAATTTTGCCCTTCTCAGCAGCTATTACTTTATGGTGGGGAATTTTCAGCAAGAGTTGGGATGACATTTCATTGTCAAGAATGTTCTGTGATTCAAATTTCAAAATAGAAGGAGTTCTCCATGCTTTTTTACTTAATGCAAATACAGAGCTGTGCAGGGAGAAACAAGTATTGTTATTAAGAAGCCCAGCAAAATTAGCCAATTAACTGGAGCCAAAGAAAATGTGATTTGCTGAGGAGTCTTCTTGGTTTTCCAAGAAATAATATTTTTGTAAACTTATATAGGTGGTTATGGAACTTTCATTTTATGTTAGGAGTTGGACTTTAGGTTACAGTTTTGCAGACATAATGAGGGATTTCTCTCAGCCTTTCAATAAATACAGTCACCAACTGGAAGCAATTGCTTCACAAAACCACAGTGAAAATAACATCTGATTTTTCCATTACATTTGAAAGGCCACTGAAATCGTCATACAGATAAATGTGAAACCCTCCTCTCATCAGAAAATAATCCCAGCATTTTTCAGTTCTTAAAATATGAAAACATTTAATTGAATGCATCTTTGTGTGGACTGTGGCAAACCATTCAACTCTGCACTAGTGTTACTTATTCAAATACATTTACAAATTTATTACTTAAAGTGCTTTTAAAAATTAGACCAAGAGAGCATTCACAATATAGTGGACTATGAAATCTTGTATTTTGACATGAAAGAGAGGCTTGTCTAATTATATGTGTCAGCTGTGATGTTCAGACTTTTTCACATCTACCATCAGCATCCTATTCTACTTTAGCAAAATCTTTGCCATGTTGAGTTTTAGTGCAGCACTGAATACTTGCATTCTTGGATTGTTTGCCATTTTTCTACAACTGCTTGCTTATGCCTAATTCTCCTCGTACCATAACTGCTCAGAAAAATTCTGACCAGAAACATCCTGCCTTAGACTATTCTTGTATGCTATCCATCCCAGTATGCCATGTAATTTCCATTTTTTTCATGTAATCCACCCAAGAGTATCGAGGGAACTGGCAGAGGAGCTTGCCAAGCCTCTCTCCATCATTTATCAGTGGTCTTGGTTAACAGGGGGGCCCCAGATGACTGGAGGCTTGCCAGTGTGACACCCATCTGCAAGAAGGGCAGGAAGGAGGATCCAGAGAACTACAGGCCTGTCAGCCTGACCTTGGTAGCCAGAAAAATTATGGAGAGGTTCATCTTAAGCATGCTCACATGGCAAGTGCAGGACAGCCAGGGGATCAGGCCCAGCCAGCATGTGTTCAGGAAAGGCAGGTTCTGCTTGACCAACCTGATCTTGTTCTATGACCAGGTGACCCACGTAGTAGATGGGGGAAAGGCTGTGGACATTGTCTACCTGAATGTTAGTAAAGCCTTTGGAATCTTCTCCCACGGCATCCTCCTAGAGAAGCTGGCAGCTCATGGCCCAGACAGATGTGCTCTTCACTGGAATAAAAACTGGCTGGATGGCCAGGCCCAGAATGTTGTAGTCAACGGAGTTGAATATAGCTGGTGGCTTGTCACTAGTGGTGTCCCACAGGACTCAGTTTTGTTCAATATCTCTATCAGTTATCTAGATGAGGGGACTGAGTGCTTCCTCAGTAAGTTTGCAGGTGACACTATATTGGGTGGGAGTGTTGATCTGCTCAAGGGTAGGAAGGCTCTGCAGAGGGACCTGGACTGCCTTAATGAATGGGACAAAGCCAATTGTATGAGGTTTAACAAGGCCAAGTACCAGGTCGTACATTTCAGTCACAACAACCCCAGGCAACACCACAGGCTGGGGGAAGAGTGACTGGAAAGCTGCCAGGCAGAAAAGAACCTGGGGATGCTGATCAACACACAGCTGAATATGAGCCAGCAGTGTGCCCAGGTGGCCAAGAAGGCCAATGGCATCCTGGCCTGTATCCATAACAGTGCAGTCAGCAGGAGAAAGAAAGTGATTGTGACCCTGTACTCAGCACTGGTGAGACCATAAATCAAATACCGTGTTCAGTTCTGGGCCCCTCACTACAAGAAAGACGTTGAATTTCTAGAGCAAGTTCAGAGAAGGGCAACCAAGCTGGTGAAGGGTCTGGAGAACAATTCCTATGAGGAGAGGCTGAGGGAATTGGGAGTGTTTAGTTTGGAGAAGAGGAGGCTGAGAGGAGATATTATTGGTCTCTACAGCTACCTGAAAGGAGGTTGTAGGGAGGTGGGTGTTGGCCTCTTCTCTCAAATGATCAGTGATAGGACCAGAGAAAAAGGCCTGAAGTTGCACCAGGGGAGGTTTAGACCAGATACTAGGAAGATACTGGAAGAGCAGTCAGGCACTGGAACAGGCTGCCCAGGGAGGTGGTGGGGCCACCATCCCTGGAGGTATTTTAAAAAACATGTAGATGAGGCACTTCAGGACATGGTCTAAAGGTATAATGAGTATGTGGAACTCTTTTTTTGTTTGTTTGTTTTTTGTTTTTGGAGGGGGTGGGTTGCTTCATTTGTTGTTTTCTTTTCCCTGACTTGGTAGTTGGACACAGTGATCTTAGAGATCTTTTCCAACCATGATTATTCTGTGATTCTCTCCACTGATTGGTAAATTGAGTAAAAGTTACTGATTTTACCTGCATTACTGAAATAATTTTCTGGAATATTAATTTTTGTCACTGTTTTTTCTCATTCTGTCTCTTCCATCTTCCTTTTAGGGAAGGTAAGATGAAAAAACCCTCAGGCTTTCTGAGAGCTTTATGCATCTTCTTATTTTTTGGTTAAATATTAGGGGTTTTTTAAAGTTTTGAATTATTTGTTTTCTCTGATGCAAACCGGAATCTAATTTCATGCCACATTGCAGCAAGGCTTAGAAGAAAGCTTCTTATTTTTTCATGCATCTGGCACTGCTTGAGCAGCTGCAGGGCTTTTGCCTCTAGTATTACAGAACCATTGCACTTGCTCTTTGTGCCTTGGCAGAATTATGAGTATACAACTGCAGTGCAAGAAATCTGCACATGGATGCAGGACAAAGGAAACAGTCCTTAATCTGACCATCCTCTGGAATTTCCCATCTCTTTCAGGATTTCCAAAGACACTTTCCCTCAGTCTTAACAATCTACTCTTTTTCATTGTTACCCTCAAATGCTGTTTTTGTTTTTCAGTGCAGCCACAGTAAAGGGGTAGATGAAATTTCCCTAGTGGTCAAGAGCCTATAACAGCTTCTATTCCTAAATTCAGCACTCTGGAAAATAGTGTCATCTGCAACTGAAGGGACTCCACACATGGGTAGCTGTGAAGGATAGCTATCTTCTCTATATATAGGAACTTGATTATACTGAGTTTCCAGTGTTCACATGGATATGTATACTCACCTGACAAGATGGATTATCTTAAGTAATTAAGATAACAATTAAGTCATTATTTAATTACTTAATTCGACAGTTGCCTCAGAGTTGCCTTCATCTCTGCTATCCTGCTTGTCTGTGGAGCACTAGCTCTGTTGAAGTTTGTTAGTCAGCTCTTTCTTCTCACCTTTCACCTGGAGAAGTGCTACTACTTGCTTATTTTGTGGCCATGCTGTCTAATAAATGTGCATACAAATGGACCCTAGGGAGAATTTTAAACTTTCTCTAATGCTGGCAGCAAGACAAAAACTCAGAATGAAGGTTTAAAAAAAGAGGTGAAAGGCTTGTTATCCATGGACTCCTAAATAGGGCTCTATCACCAGACCATCTAATAGTTTAGCCTTAGAGTCTGAAATTTTGGGTCACCTTTGCAGCTGCCATAAATCCAGAATCATCCATAAGGCATCTGAACATGGAGGCAACCTTTCTAGTAGTTTAGAACTTTGATTTTAAGGTGGCCTTAGCCTTTTCTTATCTGCAGAGCTAAAACCATCAATGCCAAAACTTTCTGGAAACAGTGGACATAATAGCACTTTGGCCTAACCTTTATCTTTACCAGATAATCAGCATTACAGAAAAGTATGTGATCTCACACCACAATGGTTCTGTGAGCATGCTTCTGGGTGCATGTCTTTCCTTCTTTCTCTAAAGGTGATCTGACTTGCAAATTGTCAACTAGTTACTTAACTTTTTCTT
Source organism: Heliangelus exortis (assembly GCF_036169615.1). Lineage (NCBI taxonomy): Eukaryota > Metazoa > Chordata > Aves > Apodiformes > Trochilidae > Heliangelus > Heliangelus exortis. Next base: position 118,007,791 of record NC_092422.1, on the reverse strand, counting down.
TGCCTGATATAGCAGTTTTCACATTAAGTAATATTATTCATTGGAAGAATGAATGTAATTTTACCAAAACAAACCAAAAAAAGATTGTTTTAACTCTTCCTGAAGAAATTCCTGAAATGACTGACTTGTCATTAAACTTCATATTTTGTAGAAACTATTTGGCAAATCAAACTTGCTTTATTTATTTATAAAAAGTTCTCAAAAGATGGTTTCTGAGACCTTTATGTTTTGTTCAGTGGGTTTTTCAGTTCTTATCTAGATGGGTGTCGTTAATTTGTGAATAATAATTTGCTTCATCTGGAGTTAAGAAACTGTCCAAAAGAAATTATAATTCAATTGCATAAGTTGTCTGGATGGGAAACAAAGTGTTATTTCATGAGTTGTAGGTTTGGGACTTTAGACTCCCTTCAATCAAGATGAGATGATTTGAAAAAATCTTTTAAAAAACTGATACAGCTAGAGCTGGCTGGGGTTTTCCGATTAAAGAGAAGTATTAGTTCATTGAAACCAAAATGTTTTCCAGAAAATCTTTGTATTAATTTTGTTTCCAAGAAACTGTTTTGGAAGGCAGCATGACTAATTAGTGTCAATATGCTTAGTGGACTGCCCTCATGCTTGTCCTCTAAGAACTGGCAGAATCTTAGCAAGTCTGGATTGTCAGAATTTTTCTGAATCATTATTGCAAGGTAGGGCTATGTAGTGCAAAGCAGCTGGAAGTGGTCTGTGATAAATAGTGCAATAGTCATAATTTCCTAGATGCTAGACTCAGAATGTCTCCAACTATATACGCATTCTGGAGGTAAAAGAGAATTTTAAAACTTGTATAATCTATTTTTGAGGCACAAGTGACAGCCTATGGGAAACAATAGTTTCAAGATACCTTTTAGGCTGATGAGTAGTTCAATCTAATTGATTTCATATATTCAGTCCCTCTATCTGAAAGAATAAACTCCCGCTAACATTATTATTTCAAAGGTAAAGTATCTTGTTAAAAAATAAAGTGTAGCTATCTACATTTGTGAAATTTAATTGTATTACAAATATTGCTTTTCCCTTCTTTAGATGATGAAACAGATCCTGACTTAGCAAGAATTCTGAACATCCCTTCTGTTAATATTCCGACCACAGTTTCTCCTGTTACGTCAGCTCCAGCAAAAAAAGATACGTCTGTCAAACAAAAATCAGGAAAATCCCTGCCATCTGCAATAGAAAGCCTGAGCAAAATGCCCCCCCCACCACCTGATGACCTAGCAAAGCAAGAAGGAAAGGTGGGACAGTAGGCCTTATCCAATGAACATAGAAAACAAGCTAACAAAAATTCAATACATAAACTTATGCAACAGAAACATAAATTCTGTTCAGAGATCTTTGAACTGTGCCTAAACAAATTCTTGTTACATCATTAATATCTCAGTGATTAGAACTGCTCTAATAGTTAATTTTCAGTTTAACAAAGTAGGAGAACTTTTCTGTGCTTTCCAGAACCTGTATTGAAAAGTCTAACCAACAAGTAAATGAGTGGACACAGTTTTGGAAAAGCTTGGTCTGTAATTTGGTCTTTCCAGCTGATCACAATTCAGGGACCATCAACTTGAGGAAGTTATTTTTGCATATGACTGAAGTACCTCTGTCAGTCGTTTGGAAAGGATGGATGACATTTCAAAAGCAAATTCAGAATTTCTGTGATGGAATGCTTAGCACAGAGCAATACAGGAATTACAGGACCATGTGCAACAAAATGCACAGCTTTTAATATGAAACATCTTCTACAAATCGATATGTGAATAATCAATATATCTGTACAGAATGAGTAACAGTTCCATAGAGAACAGTCCAAGAGCTGCAATGAATCACAAGTTATACATAAGTCAACAATGCCATCTTGCTGTGAGAAGGGCAAAGACCACATTCAGTTAGATAAACAGGAGCATAGCTTGATAAATACCTGGAGTTATTTTGTTTAGGGCTAGGGCCTCAGTTGAAGTATTGTGTCCAGTTATGGATGCTGCACTGCAAGAAAAACGCAGTCCATGCTGGAGAGTCCTAAGGAAAGCACCAAGAAAGACCAGAGGTCTGGAAAACTTGATTAGTGGGCAAAGATGAAAAGACTTATTTTGGTTTGTTTGATCTTGAATAGAGACAGAAGAGCCTTCTGTAAAGAGCTAAATGGATACCATCGTCTAATGCTACCTATATAATTAGAAAAAACAACAAAAAGTAAACTAATTTTTTGCAAGATAGATTCACACTGATCAATAGGAAAATGTCAGTAAGATTAGTCAAGGTAAAGCACTGGAATAGATTGCCAGGAAACTTCCAGTCCTCAAAATTTTAAAAGAGGTTACATTAACAGTTTTCTCTAATGATATAGACATACTTGATTTTTTATTTTTTTTTTTACCATTAGCAGGAAAAGTAGATGGCAACTGGTTACTTCTTCCCTGTTCTGTGATTCTCCATGATCCTGTGGCTATGATCTTAGGATATTAAGGATTGCCTTAATTGCCTGGTTATACTGCGTAAAGTATAAAATGTACAGCATCCTCTATGCTGAAAAAGAGGTGGCAAAATATCTGCTATATTTCTGTTCCTAAAAATCAAGAATATGGGGTAATACCAGGACAATTTCAAATTGTTTTCATCTTATGACTACTGGCATTGTGCAGTTCATTGTCACATGGGGGGGATGACATCAAAGGACCCATTGTTGTATTTTTTCTAAAATGTTCCAGAGCCTTCAGACATTCTTTAGGTCAATGTCATCTTTTTCAGTCACCAGAACAGTTTCCACTACAGAGTAGTGCAAAGACAATTACACATCTTGACTGCCAAACATTCTTTCCTGTCCCCTTCTCAAGTCAGTGCTCTATTTGCATCAGACTAGAAATACTGCTTTACTTATCCTTTGTGGTCTTTTAATGATGTTGCAGCTTCAAGAATTATCTCATGCCAATCTGCTTCATTACCCATTTATTGTCATCTCGACATCATGCACAAAATAGCATAATGACTAAGCAAAACAAATAAAGTAAGGAAGGCTTGTTCTTCAAGGGCTAATAAAGAGGAATGAAGGAAGATAGCATAATAAAAAAAATAAGCTAGTGTTTCTGCTTCAGAGTCCGTGAACACTCAAAATGTTAAAAATGAGTGGTAGAAAGCACCTTTTTTTAAAAGAAGGTTTGTTACAACTGAGGTCTGTAATTTTTTTCTTTTTTTCTCCCAAACTGTGTCATAAAACTAACTCATTTTTCATTCTGTAGGTGGCAGCAGAAGAACCAGCTTCCCAAACACAAGTGATGTCAAATGCTCTTGCTTTCCCAAGTCTGAATGTCTCTTGTCCCAGTGGACTTGTATTAACTTTCCTTGGTGAAAGTTTTGGAGGTCAGTTTTCTTAACCACTGCAAAGTAAGGAATTTAAAAAGAAGTTAGAATTACAGGGGAAATTTATTTCTGTCTTGATGCATTTAAGTGTAACAGTACGAATTTTTTAACATATCAGATTACTTAGTCAATCATAATGTCTTTTAATAGTATGTGCAACATGAATAAATATATTTTAATGCAAACAGATGTAAAATCTAGGATTTGTTGTCCAAGTTGTTGGACATAACAGACTAGGGGCAGGAAAGCAGAATCCCTGAAAAGCACTTGGGAATCATGTTGTATAATCAGTTGAATATACATGTACATGGGAATACAAAAGAATAATGAGAAAATAATTTTCTTAAATGCATACATATTGAAGAATCTCAAGTGATAATAGGAACATTGTTGTTACCTATATCTACACCTCACTTGGAATTGTATGTACTGTTAGTATGTCTGTAAGACAAGCTGTTCATATTTTGAAAGATTCAGGGAAGAATGACAAGAATGATTAAAGTATTGAAAGAAGTATCTTATAGTGAGCTCATGACAGCTGAGAACTAAATTTAATTGCCAAATTAAAGGTGAAAGGAATAACTGGTGACAGCATGGAAGTACAAGGAAACACAATTTTGGTGATACCTTGTAAACACAGTATACAAAGGTACTGCAAATTTCAAGAGTTTGAAAATTAAAAATAATACTTTATACAAGATTTAAGTTATACTCATTTTTTAATGGTAAGAATTATTAACAAAATAAACCCAGGCTGTGATGGACTCTATGCTACAGGATATTTTACAATCAGGTTTTGTGGCCTTTCTGAAAGATACGATCTGTTTCAAACAGAAATTCCTTCGCATAAGTCCTTTGGTTTCTGCCATCCATTTCATACAAACACAGTCATAAAATGCCTTTCTGCCCTTATTGTTGAATTTACTTTTGAAGACCAATAGGCTATGTAATACTTACATGTTTCTGTACATGACATCCTTCTGCAATTCCATTTCCCAGTGTTTTTAAAACCCAGCATCCGTTCATCTTTGTATATGGTAAACTGTAGTAGATCTCTTTATAGCCTTTAGATTTTGAAGCAGATAGATGTGAATTTTGCTGTTATCCATTCAGTTTTAGAAACAGCTACCTACAGGTGTTATTTAATGCTTACAAATCTGGCCATCCAAAGCTGTATTGGACCTATTGTGTATGTGAAAATAGATGAGCACAACTGTAGCGGTGCCCATATCCAGGAATAAACCAGATTTATCCAACACATCCCATGCAGGAGCTGTTAATAACATTAATAAATATAGTATGGTACACAAGGATCTATCACAAATTCATAAACTTACAAGAGGAATGTCTGGGGTTTTTTTTGTTTTTTTATTTTGGCTGCATAGGCCTGAATTGCTAGTGAAAGCTTCCTTCATTTTTCTTCTCATTTCACCTCTTTCCTCAAAATCACAGAATCATAGAAAAGCCCAGGTTGGAAGGCACTTTGAAAGGTCGTCTGGTTCAACCTCTTGTAGATAAGGAAGCCCCAGATAATCTCACATAGCACCCTATCTGAGTACATCTTGAAAACCTGCAGCAGTGGAGTCTTTGCCACATCGCTGGGGAGGTTGCTCCAGTGCATGATTGTTCTCACTAAAACATTTCTCTCATATTGAGATGAAACCTTTTTTGGTGCATTTTGTACCTCTTGTCTCTTGTTTTCTCTATGTGGCTCCTCATAAATATAGAGCCTCTGTCCTCTTTGCAGCTGTCTTTTAAATACTGGAATACTGTGATGAGGTCCCATCTAAGCCTTTTTCAGGGAATCCTAACACCTTCTGTCTTTCATCATAGACAGATTCTCTAGATTTTTGATCATTTCTATGTCCCTCCTTTGTATCTTCTCCAGTCTGCCCACATCTCTCTTGAACTGTGGGGACCAGAACAAGAAACAGTATTCCAGATGCTGCTTGACAAGTGCCAAGTAGAGTGGGATGATCATATCTCTCTCTCTGCTAGTGATGCCCCTGTGGATGGTGCCAGCTTAGCACATTTTTCCAGTTTAGGGTAAATGTGCCCTGATCAACCTGGTATGAAGTAAAGAGGATGCAGGGGGGTTTCCAGCATGCATTGTTTGGCAACAAACTTAAAGCCAAATGATGAATAGTTAAGTTGAACAGCACAATTACGGACACATACGTGTAGTCTCTTGACACAACTACCATGATTACACATGTTTACATGCTCAACACATTGCCATAATTTAATCTAAAAACCTTATTTGTTCAGATAGACAAAATATCAAACTTCAGTTTCTATACAAAATCGAACTTGGTGAAACTCCATAACTTTTTACTTTCATGGGCATTTAGGAAATTCCTCTCACCTAATGTTAGTCTTAAAGAAGTTCAGCACCAGTAATAAATTCCTCTTCACATTTCCCTTGTTTTCATTTGGAGAGAAGCACCTCCCCAGGAGGATGCAGTGTTTCTGAATAGAGACTGCTTTGAAATGTTTTTAGAAAAGAGTCTGTCCTTTACTCTGCAGAATACAGAGGTGGCCAAGGAGGGTTAGTCTTACTCACCTAAGGTTGCATATCTTCTCTAGACCCCATGATGCTGGGTGGTTAGCACTGTTTGAATGTGTGCTATTCAGTGTTAAGTAATGCAGAATTTATTCTCAGGTTTGACAGATGAAGCCACTACAGCTGAATCTGAGAAAGAGGTGGTAAACGGAAGTAAGGCCAAAGCAGGTGACACTGAGAAGACCAAAGCAAATGAAGCAAAGGAGAAAGAGGTTATGGAAAGTGGAGAGAAGAAACCTAAGTCTACAGAGGGTGAAATAAAGGATGATGACACCAAAAGAGACCAGGCCCAGCAGACTATTCTGGAAATTCTGGTTAGGCAGAGTTACCCCCAAAAGGTAAAGAACTCTCGTCTGTATACACCCCTGGCAAGGCAAACAGAACAAGAGGTGTCAAGAGTTATCACAAGCCAAGGAACTGTCATAAAGTACATGATGGATGGATCTACCCAGGTACGTTTAGTAGAATTTGTTGAAGGTAGCTTGCATGTATGATTACACTTGAAATTGTGCTACTCAGCTGAGACAGAAAAGTGTCCTTTTGATAAAAGAAGTTGTAACCACTGAGTTATGCAGCCATGTCAACTAAAATGTTCATGAGTTTGTTCAAAATCAGAACTTGAGGCACACTGAGAGCTTTAATGATGAAAAGTTTAGGTGTGTGAAAATTTTAGGCACCTTTGGGATTAGCTGGATATGTTTTTCAGAACTATATTCTTGAACATATGAAGTTTGGTCTAGTTGGACTTTGAGTATTTTTGGCCGCACAAAACCATCCATGTATTTTTTCAGTTATCTGAGCAGTCATATGGGAGCCAGAAAAGACCTGAACTGTTCTTCAGTCCTGCAGACCAGATAGAAAAAGATAAATAATCATGACTTCTTTTTGTTAGCTGTCTTGATAGCTAAAAAATTAAAAACAATCCTAGACATGTGATGTGAATGCAGATCAGTGTGGTAATACAGATGACTTACTACTGCTACAAAAGAAAATGTCATCAACCCTTAACCACATAAATAGTCAAAGAATAATCTGTACTTTTATAATACCTGTTTGTTACTAGAGTCCAAATTAATTATTGCATTAATTAGCAGTCCATTCTTTTTGAGATAGCTTCTTTTTTTCTTGTATTCATTCTGAAAGTTTTTTACTTTTTTCCCCTCCATCACCTAAAACCACCCATCGCAGTGACTATTGCATTTGCAACACGTTGTTTTAAGACTTCCTATTGGTGCTGGAAGTAACTTTAACTTATAGTATGTCCTTGGTTTTGGTAGATTCTGTTTGCTGATGGCACAGTGAGTACGAGTCCTGATTCTGGCCCTGTCCTACCACGACCTGCAATTCCAGACAATGGGCAACCATTACCAGAATTTGAGCCTGAGACCAGCACTAAGAAAGGTAAAATTTCCAGTGTTTTGGACAGACTTAAAGTTAGCCAGGCTGATGATACTTGATAAAGGGCATATTTCATTAGTCTGAAAATTTTACCAATATGGAAATGCAATTTCATCTGTACACTGCTAATGTGTTGCCTTCATCATAATTTTTTTTTATATTTCAGATTTCTTTTCCTTCTAACACACTCTAAAAATACACGTGAATACACAGAGTAATAATGACTTTCCGGAATACTAATTTATAATTTAATCACAGCATCACAGAATCAGCCAGGTTGGAAAGGACCTCTGAGCAAATCAAGTCCAACCCTAGACCCACTACTGCCTTGGTTGCCAGACCACGGCACTGAGTGCCACATCAGTCTCTTCTTAAAAACCTCCAGGGACGGAGAATCCACCACCTCCCTGGGCAGCCCATTCCAATGCCTGATTGCCATCTCTGTAAAGAATTTCTTCCTAATATCCAACTTAAACCTCCCCTGGCAGAGCTTAAGCCCATGCCCCCTTGTCCTACTGAGAGTTGCCTGGGAGAAGAGACCGACCCCCCCCGGCTACCCCCTCCTTTCAGGGAGTTGTAGAGAGTGATGAGGTCTCCCCTGAGCCTCTTCTCCAGGCTGAACAGCCCCAGCTCCCTCAGCCCTTCCTCACAGGACTTGTGCTGGATCCCTTCACAGCCTCCTTGCTCTTCTCTGGACCTGCTCCAGCACCTCAATCTCCTTCCTGAACTGAGGGGCCCAGAACTGGACACAGGACTCAAGGTGTGGCCTCACCTCGCTGAGTACAGGGGAAGAATCCTTTCCCTGGTCCTGTTGGCCACATGGTTCATGATATAGGCATGCATGAAAGCATGTGAATAAAAATGGCTGCCAAAGAAAGGCCACTCAAAAAGAGACATTCTGAGTCATCAAGTCATGCTTGTTCATTGGTTATTCCATTAGAATAACTGGAAGGATGCTTGAGACCCTCTCTGACAAACCATCATATCTGTCTCAGTATCTGTAGCCAGTGTATATCCTTTATTCCTTATCCTTTATTTATGATCATGTTTCCCCCTCCACTTTTCCTCTCCATTGGTTAGTCTTGGCGAATTTATAGTGCAGTTTCACCTCTGTGGCTTTTTTTTTTTTTTTTTTTTTTTTTTTGCTAGGATATATGTATGGTAAGTCTCTTATATGCCTCTGTGGACCATGCTGTTGTCTTTTGCATACACTTAGTTTAAGTCCCCCCTTTACTTGAATATGGGAGACCAGAGTTGTCTATCCCATTCTTAATAAGATCTCTCCAATTCACTTCCCCAGTGGAATCTCCGTCCCTTTTCCTTTACACCATAGGATTGTTTGCCTTTTTTGACCCTGTATTTTCATACTTGAAGTCATTCTATATGGAAGATCCTTTCAAGTCATTCTTTTCTTTTATTGTTGCAAATTTGTCTGAAGCAGAAATATTTTTTTTTTTTTGTATTATATTTCAGTCTAGTTCATTCTGTTACTTTCATATTCAAGCTCAGTTTTGAAAGGTTTTTTTCTGTAGTATATTTGGGTTTCTTTCTGCTTTCATAGTTCCTTCCAAAGTCATGTTATAATTAGATGGCATTGGCATGCTCTTTATTTTTTCTGTGCAACAAACACTTTAATTAAGGTTATATCAAGAACACCCCTGTGAGTTTCAAAACTTGTAATTTCCTTCCAGCCTGATAAACAATTCTTCTTTAAATTCTGCACTTCCTTGATTTTGTCTTTTGCCTTAGAGAATACCAAGTCGTCAGGAAAAGGCAATAGCAGAAACAGCATATCACAGCCAACCAAGGATGAGTTGCTTGAAAATGCTGTGCCGGGTCTGGTTAATTCTGAGCAACTTAAGGAGGACCAGGCAGGAATGTGGATAACTACAACTCCATCAGGCATTCAAGTGGGCACTGTGGGTGCAAAGAGAATGGATCTGAAGCCAGTCTTAATCTACCAGGGAACTGACCCAGCTGATGGAACGGTATTGCTATTTTTCTGTTATTATAGCTCTGTCAACTGAGCTAAGAGGCAGGGTTGCCATCATAAAATTGTAGGATTTGTTCTTCAAACACATATTGTAGAGCTTGTGTACTAATACAAAAGCTTTAACTTTTGAAGAAAATGGAGTTCCTCAGCCTCTCAAGTAGATGAAGTTGTAGCTGTCTAGCTTCATTGGTTTCAGTACATAAGGCCTTTTCTTACTGTTGTTGCTGTTACAAGGATCACTCTAATATAAATGAATATTCCTTCATTCCTTCAGGTTATGACTGTGCGAGATGACAATGTGATTATTGTTGAGAGGCTGGACGGTAGCAGAGTAGTAGATCATGCTGATGGTACTAGAATCACAACTTTTTATCAAAACCATGAAGAGCATTTTGTACCAGAGGATATTGAGGAAGCAGGTAAAATCAGAAAAGAAGCACTTATCTCTGCTATATCTTGTGAAGTGGATAATTGTCAAAATATACTGAATAAGCCTCATACCAATAGCCTAGGTAACGAATCTACTAGTGTAGTTTAGGTTTAATTGTCTGCTTGATCTTTTTTTCCAGCAGTATTCAGTGCAAATATTACATTGTAGCAAAAAAACAAATTTCCTTCTTTCCATGTATATGCTTAAATGACCCACCTTCACCATGAGAACACAGTACCTTAATTCTTGTACCTTGATTGCCCTCACTCCATTTACCCTGATACACCAAGCCAGCTGATTTGAGTCTTAGACAGGGCATCCTCATATTCCCTGGAGAAGCCATGGACTCACCAAACTTGGAGGTATTCAAAATTTGATTGAAAATGGCCATGGAAAGTGCTACATCTAGTAGAACTGAAAGTACATTTGCCTGAAACAGGTGGAACTAATGGTCACCTGTTTCTTCTGGCTGACTGTATATTCTGTATGCTTAGTTCTATTGCTGTAAAAGTTTCATAATTAACATGAGGTGTATATTTACTATGTGGGTGTCAGAACTATTGTGTTGAAACACTGAAAGTTCTGGTTGGGAACACCTGCCTGTGGAATTTTAAAGATCAAAACAGTGACTTTGAAGTGTTCTTTCTGTTCAATAGGAAGTGAATGACTGGATTAACATACCAGTTTGGTTTGCTTTTCATGACTACTGCTGCTGCTGAAAAGGAATTTCTTCACATCTTTGAGCTTGTATTGCAGCCATAGATAATTTCAGTGGTCCAACTTGTATGTTACAAATATCCATGTCATTGCCATTAGTACTGTACTGATATTAGTACCAATAAACTATAGAGTACACTCCTGACTACACCAGCCACAAATGGTTACAGACATTTTTTGCTGTTGGATTTTCCTGTGTTCAGTACACACTCCAAAAATTTGAAGGTTGCCTATTGTTAACCTAAGATAAAACAATGTGATAAAGGATGTTATGAAGTCTAAGAGTCTTTTGCTGAGGAAATAAGCATCCAGCCTTATGAAAGAAAAAGCAAATTGAATCCTAAGACTTTTCCTAGTTGTGCTGTATTAATTCTTAGATGAAACCATGGAAACCATCACAAGGAGGGTGAGATATATGAAAGTGGAGAATCCTGATTTTGCTACTGTAACAACAAATTGTGAGGATGGTACCTGTTTTACCATCTTTGGAGATGGCACATCTATTACAGCAAAGCCAGATGGAACATATCAGGTGGGAATTATTTTTAATTTGTGACAGTGAAATCTATCTTTGTGTTTTAGGTTCTCTGCCATCAGCATCTCTAACCTAACTGTTTTAACTCCTTTCTCTATAGCCTTCCCAAATCCTCTGATCTGTCTCTTTTATACTCTGCCAATATTTAGATGAGAGGTCCCAGCTGACTGGAAGCTGTTAAATGTTGTCTCAGTTTTCAAGAATGGTAAGAAGGAAGACCCTGATTATTACAGGCCTGTCTGTCTTACTTCAGCACCTCATAAAATTATGGATAAGGTTGTTCTGAGAGTTACTTTGAAAAACACTTAGAGAGTCTTTGGTCATAGCCAGCATGGTTTCATGCAGGCAAAGTCCTGCTTAACCAAGTTAATTTTACTTTCTGACAATATCACCCATCTAGTCAACCAGGGGAAGACAGCTGATGGTGTCATTTTTGTTTTGATGTAGCAAAGCTTTTAATACTGTGTCTCAGTATCCTTCTGGACAAAATGTTTACCACACAGATACACAAATTCATAATTCGTTGTCTCAAAGACTTATAGTAAATGGGATTATTTCAGGCTGGCAGCCAGTTACCAGTGCAGTTTCCCAGGGCTCAGTTTTAGGGCCAATGCTCTTTAGTGTTCTTTATAAATGATCTGGACACAGGAAACAAATGAACATTAAGTAAGCTTGATTATTATACTAAACTAGGAGGAGCTATGGACTCCCTTGAGAGTAGGGAGGCCTTCCAGAGGGATCTGGTTAGACTAGAAAGCTGGACAGTCACCAACTGTATGAAATTTAACAAGCAAAAGTGATGGACTCTTCACCTAGGGCAGGGTAATCCTGGTAATACATATGAATTGTGGGACAAGAGGCATGGATGTGAAAGTCTAGGTGTATGTCAAGTTGAGTATGAATCAACAGTGTACCCTGATGGCAAAAAGGGCCAACCATCACCTAAGATGCATCAAATACAGCATAGCTAGCTGGCCAAGGGAGGTTCTGCACTGCACTGCTGCAGTGGTTCAGTATAAGAAGGATCAGACTATTACATTGTGTCCAGAGGAAGGAAACCAGGCTGGTGAAAGGTCTCAAGGACAGGATTTATGAGTAGCAGCTGAGGTTCAGCTGCTGCTTCATTCAGCTCTGAGAAGAGAACACTGAGGAGGGATCTCATCACAGCCTACAGGTTGATCCAGGGGGCCAGTGGAGGGGGAGATGCCTATTTGCTCTCTCTGGTGACCAGTGGTAGGACTGGGAAATGGAATTAAGCTGTGTCCTGGAAAGTTCAGATTTCACATTAGGAAAAGGTTCTTCACTGAGAGGGTGGTTTGTTGCTGGGACAGGCTCCCCAAGGAAATGGTCATGACACCAAGGCTGTCAGAAATCTAGAGAATGCTCTTAGTCGTATGGTTTATTTTTAGGCAGTCCTACAAGGAACAGGAAGTTGGACTAGATGATCCTTTTGACTCTCTTCCAATTTGAGATAATATTATTTTATTATATTTCCTCGTAACTGTTATTGTATACTTAAATCACAAGCTTAAACTTCCTCAAGTTAAAGAAAATCTTACAGAGGCTGACAGCAGCCTAATTCCTAGACCTCATCTTCCTTCTCTCCCTCTAGTCCCTCAAGACTGGATGATTCAATAGTAAAGGTGTGAGAGCTCTCATCTTCATTTGCATATGTTCTTCATTTTCATGGTACCTCTTAACTGAAGATTTTACCTTTCAGGACTGAACCTCTTCCCTTCTTATTGTGATAGGTTTTACCCAGCAAGACAGGCTCTCTTTTCATTGATGAAGATTGCTCAGCAGTTTATACCCATGAAGTTTACGATATCAACAGCAAGGAAGAAGAGAAACAAGCAGGGAGATACATTATGAAACACACTTCAACCACTATTTGTGAGACAATGGATCCTGAAGGGAATCTTTTCAAGGTAAATTAATGGAAGGGAACAAGTTTATGAATTTTAAGTGGTTTTATCTTATAAATATCTTTCAAAGTCAGCTTGTAGCCGTATAGCACTGAAAGTAACTTAGGTAGGGAGAAGGAACAGTTCCTGAATCAGGCCTCTGAAATGTTCCTGAGCTTTTCCCATTCTCAGTATTTCCCCCTGTGTAGAGAGACTGATAAAACGTGGTTATATTTTGCCTCACCTGTAAAGTTACCGTAATTAGTGTATTTGCCCTATCAATGAGAGAGGACATTGGCTTTTCAGAAGATCCAGAGCAACACTTTAATCTGCCTGATAAGAGAAATACTGTTGTAGAAGGAATGATTCAGTCTTTAAAATCACACTGATTCTGCTGTGATCTTTTCACACCTAAGAGATATTTTTGAGCTAGGTTAGTGCTTAGTTTTTTGTTCAGGAGTCATCTTCTGAGTGTCTGTGACCTGCATACTGTTTTCTAATCAAAGGTCCTCATTAAAGATTCTGAGTCTGACATCTTTAGAATATACTTTCTATTGTTGCAGTTGTAATCATTAGCATTTTCCCAGATTATTGTGAAACAGTAGTGAGTTTGCCCTGGACACATGCATTATACTACAGTTTTTAAGCCGAAGAAACAATGCTTATATAAATCTACACTGCCAATCTCTCCCTAAGAAAAACTGAATTAATCATCAGGGGGTAGAAATTTCAGAGTCATCAAGTTCATACAAAGTCAAAGCACCACAAAAGTTACTCAGCATCAGCACGTCCTGCTTTTTCTCAGCTGATACTTAGGGAACGGAGGGTGGAGGCTGAAGAGACTGTGAGACAACTGAAAGTATTGTGAGAGCAGTGATCACAGGAGACATGGAGGGATGTAGTAAGAAAAGTTTGATTAATGGTTGGTATGAATGGCAGCCAGGTACAAGGGTAATAGGAGTGGTTCTTCCTCTGTCCAAGTCACACCTGAGACTATAACAGTACAGGTGTGAACTGGGTGTGTCAGATTCAGTTCATGGACCACCCTTTGAATCATTGGTTTAAACTGAATCTTCCAAAGGCATCTGTCCTTCAACTGGCTGCACTAAGAATTAGAGGCATTATTATACCTTGTGTGCATATGTTAATGGCACATAAGTTAATAAGCACGAGAAGGAAATACTGTGGGAATTCACTCAGTATTATAATAAGATTATCTGAGACCATTTTTTAAAAGTTAATAAATGCCTGAAAAAGGACCCCTCTATACCTATTTACTGATACATATATAAATGTATATGTAGGTAGCTAAGTATACATATATAATCTGTATCTACTTATATCTCTTCATATATCAACACGTATATAGATGTGTATATATATTTTTATGTATATACACCAGATATATGTGGGTGTATAGATAAATAGACGTAATGCATGTATATATCATTTAAATCTCTTCCTATGTCAACCAGTATATAAATGTGTGCATATGCAGGGGTATATACTTACACATACTTTCACCTGTAAAACATATACTTACTTGTATGTATATCCAATTTATACACACACACACATATTTGTATTTATAAATTCACCTCTGTTAGTATATCTGTATGTAATGTGTAATTATTAACTAACATTAACAAATAGACATACAGATAATTATGTATATATTTATGTGTATCTGTGTGTGTAGGTACATAGATACATGTATACCTCACAGAGGTACATCAGTGCCTGTCTGAGTTATCTGGCTTGACCAGCAAGTGAGTATTTTTGTGTGAAGTTGCCTTTTGATGCCTGCAGATATGTATGTTGGAGATAGAATTTAAGCATGAAAGGTCCCATTTGACAACTAACAGCCCCCAAGCATTAATTAAAAATTAGCATGTGATATTAATGTTTATGATATGGCATGTCTTTTTAGAAATGTTTGTTTTGCTTTTTTCATTGTCTTTTCAGTTTTCTTAATCTTTCTTTTTTCCTCTGAATTCCAGGTTGCTGAACCTGAAAAATGCTTTTTCTGTCTCTTTCACTAGGCTAGGTCATAGTACAATTCAGCAGCAAGCTACTGTTTTAAACGTATCATGTAATCCATTTATATAATTTCTATTATAGGTCATGGCTGATGGCAGCACATCTGTTTCTGTTCCTAGCATGGCCTCTGATGACAAAGAAGATACACAGTCTGAATCAGTGCTCCCAGAAGTTAACAAACCTATTACTTGTGATGAGCACGTCCCCAGGTAAACTGCACTGGATTCAGAGATTTATACTTGCTTTCTACAGTACACTGTGTTTGTACAGGCTTTGTGCTTCCTTTGTTCAGTACTCTGCACATTTGATGTCATTGTTTTGGAGTTCCATTTCCTGGTTGTGGTGTCACAGTGCTTTTTCGCTTTTGCCATCTAAGAAAAAATGTAATTTGAAAGCCATTGGATTTGATTAATATGGTGAGTTGACCTCGGCCAGCTGCCAAATGCCCACCCAGCCACTCTCACTCTCCTTCCTCAACAGGATAAGGTAGAAAATAAAACTCAGAAGGTCAAAGGTCATGGGTAAAGATAAAGACAGGGAGATTACTTTCCAGTTATTCTCAGCGGCAAAACAGGCTCAACTTGATGATTAATGATGAAACAGGCTCAACTTGATGAATTAGTTTATTGGCAATTCAAATAGAATTGGATGGTGAGAAACAAAGAGAAAAACTACCAACACCTTCCCCCATCCTTTTTCTCAGGCACAGTATCACTCCTCCATTCCTGACCCCTCTACCTCCTCTCAGCAGTGCAAGGGGATGGAGAATTGAGGGAATATCAGTTCATAACAATTCCTCTCTGCTGCTTCTTCTTCCTCACACTTTTCTGCTCCTCCAGCATGGGTGTTTTCCATGGACTGCAGTCCTTCAGGGTAAACCTGCTCCAGCATAGGCTCTCTACAGGTACAGTTCCTTAACAAAATTCCCACTTGGACTGGAATGATCCTCCCCACAGGCTGCAAGGGAATAACTGCTCCACCATAATCTCCTCCAGAAGGGATATCTGCTCTGGCACCTGGAGCATCTCTTCCCTTCCCTTCTTCTCTGACCTTCATGTCTGCAGGGCTGTTCCTCACACTTTTCCCCCTCACTTGTCACTGCCTGTGTATTGTTTTGCCCTTTCTTAAATACATTCCCAGGGCCTGCACCATCTAATCTGAAGGGCTCAGCTTTGCCCTGCAGTGGGTCCACTGGAGCCTGGTGGAACTGCCTGTTGCTGGTGGAGGGCAGCCCCCAATTTGTTTCCTGTGCCTGATACAATCCAATCTGTGTGGTTTGGCTGTGTAGGTTCTTTGTCATCTACACGGATGGTTCTGGAACCGAACTCCTGCGGCTCAGGGATGTACACGAGTATCTGGCTGAGGCTGTTCATGATCCTGCTGCTGCTGTCTTGCAGGATCCTGTAGAAGAATGTCCAGGTAGGAAAAATTTATTTCTTTTCTGATGAACTAATAACAGCAATAATTACAAAAGGTGAAGTCAGGAGTTTTTTAACTCTTATTGGATGGGAAATTTGAATATGTTTTTTCCCATGGAGACAAGTGCCCACGCCTCTGGCAGTGTGGCAGGAGGAAGAAAGACCCTGTCAGTAAACTCTGAGAAGCAGAGAATTGACTGAAAAATGCTGTGAATGGACAAGTGAACAAACAGCTGGCATATCTTTATTTGCTCTCAGACACACAAATAAAAGCAATGAGCAAATGCCTAGATTCTCTGTGTATTTACCATCAAAAAACATTGAATGTATAGCAGGCTTTATTAATCGTATAGCTATATCTATAATGAAGACAACAGTACTCTGATGTTGATCCATAGCCTGGCTTTTGGAAAGGATAAATATATGTTATTAGGAAGCTGAAAAATGTGACTGAAATAGAGGATTGCAATAGTACACAGCACCAAACATCTGGTAGTAGCAATGCAAGAAGTTGTATTCTGAAATGGTTAGTTGTCACTATAAAGCTAGCTGGAGAGACTATGTTTCTATAAAACACACTGTGGTGTAACAGGTAAATACTAAGAAAATAAATATATCTTTAAAAAGACAGGAATGTGTGGTTCCCCTTTATATGGGGCTTTGATAGAAGGGTAGGCTTCAAGTCATAAGATACTAAACATTCTTCTTAAATATTGATAATTGTAAGTATGCTTTTGCACTTGCTCCTCTACTGGGTTTTGCACATTTTAAAATGCTGCCTCTGTTCATGATAATGACTTGTTCCCTGTTGTATAAAGTGAATAAAATAATTTGCTACGGAAAAAGAGAAAACACAAAGGGCCCTGAGGGAGCCAGAAAGATAACAAAAGTGGAAAGATCAGGAAGATAGAAAAGATAGCTTGCCTGCAACCAGCAAGCATTTGTAATAGCAGCACATCTACTTTCCAGGCTTCATACTCTACCTTTCTCAATACTGGCTCTACTTGCCTTGGCACCAAGGCTTCAAAATTGTATGAGCGTGACAAAATACCTCAGTGGCAATTCAGTTTTATAGCACAAAAGTCTATCCCAGGCAGAGTAGATACTAGTAGAATAATTAGATTTTGGGGATGGCTTGGAAAGAATATTTTGAAGGATATTAAAATTAATCAGAACAATTTAAAAATATAATAAATAACCCCTAATGGAATACATCCAGTTATTAGATTGCTAAACTTGAAATACTGTGAAGAATTATGCATGTTCTGACTATGATGACCTATATCGGAAATTAGTATTCAGTAAACATGGGTCAGTGGTTGTGAAACATGGTCTGAGTTACTGAAACTATTCTAAAACCACTTCAGTGATCTGATATTATCTGTAACCAAGAATACCACATTTTCAAATGGAGTTTTACCCCCTGATAATAATTTTTTTTTTATACTTAGGTAAGTATATTTTTCTGGAAGCCTGATACATTTGTCCATAATTTTTGGATTTGAACTGATTCTTAGCTAAATGTGCCTTTGAACCAGGTATTTTAAGTATTACTATCCTCCGACCTTTGGCTGAAGCTTCCCGCTGGGTAATGAAGAAAGAAACACAGAGTATTGTTCCTCCAAATCTTCAGTCAAGGCCTCAGGACACATTTTCTTCTCCTGAGGTATAATTGTTTCAATATTGTCTTTTACTGCTTAAGTAATAGATGCTCGTCACCGGGTGGGGAAATGAAGCTTTGGACAATGTGACATTGTTAAGTCGAGTTTATTAAGTCTTCTCAGCTGATACATGATTCTCATTGCATTTAGTCAGCAGGATATTAACAACTGCTTGTTTTTGTTGCCTGTGTTCAGAGGAAGGTCACAGGTCCCTCAGTCAGAAAACGTAATTGGAGGGGTCTCAGCATTGGATCCAAAGAGCAGACACACTTGCCGGTACCTGTGCGAAAATGTCCTAATAAACTGGAAATCCGTCAGCTCTTCCAGTATAAGCCACTCAGTGATGAAGTAAGAGCAAAGCTGCAGCTTTCCATCAAGGTAGTACAATCACATTGATAATTTCTTACAGTAGGCAACAGAATAGACAAATTGGGTGACATGGATTTGCAGTACATACCCAGAATAAAAAAATAATCTGCTACATGTAGTGATAGGACAAGAGGTTATGGTTCTAAACTGGAAGAGAGTAGATTTGGATTAGACATTAGGAAGAAAGTCTTAGGTTGAGGGTCATGAGGCACTGGCACAAATTGCCCAGGGAAGTTGTGGCTGCCCCTCCCTGGAAGTGTTCAAGGCCAGGCTGGACGGGGTTTGGAGCAACCTGGTCTGGTGGGAGGTGTCCCTGCTCATGTGGAGGGGTTGGAACTAAATCATCCTTAAAGTCCATTCTAACAGGAACCATTCTGTGATTCTATACTGTAACTCTGTAATTTGAACAATTAGCATTTCACCTACAGACAGGTTCTCTAAGAAAAGGGTCCTCCTGAAGCAGCTCAACTGCACTGTTCTCATCTCTCGTGGAGCCTATGTTTTTGTGCAAATATGTGGGATCCAGTCCCGTACACATCACAGATAGTACATTAACAAATAGCTTTCTTTCTGTCAATTTTGTTATCTATTTATTTGTTTTTACTGCCTATGGTCTGATTTCCTTCACAAAAACTTAAAAGCTTAAATCTGTAAAATTATTCAAGAATTTCTAACTCACCATATTCTGCAGTGAACTGGGTGACCAGGTCACGGAAGTGCATTCTAGTCTTGGTTACGTATTTTGTTTCATAAATCAGTACAGAACATTTTGAGGTTCAAGTCTGAGTTCAATCACTCCATCCATTTCTAGCAAATTCCTGTGTAGCCTTTTGACAGTGTGTGCCCATCCCTCATTAGTGGTTGATAACAAGGTGCAAGCTGCACTTCATGCAAGTGTTCTGAGATGGAATCTGAAAGTTCAGTAGTTGAGTCTCAAAGCAGCTTTGTGCTTCTCTATGTTGGTATAAAACACTGATTTATTTAATTCACATTGTGAGTTAAATTATTATTTACTTACCAATTATTACTTACCAGTTAGAGAATAACAAAATGTATG
This sequence comes from Heliangelus exortis, assembly GCF_036169615.1. NCBI lineage: Eukaryota > Metazoa > Chordata > Aves > Apodiformes > Trochilidae > Heliangelus > Heliangelus exortis. The sequence goes on along the minus strand of NC_092422.1, from coordinate 117,988,325 downwards.
TGTTCTCTAATTTATTCATTTAACACACTTTGAAGGCATTGCAAACTGAATTTGAAAGTTAAACAGCATGTCAAGTTCATTTCATGTTCTAGCTGGTTAGACTATTTTTGGTTTTTTTAAATTACATTTCAAAAATGCCAGTCTGTCAGAATTAATGTTACAGTCTATAAATATATAAAAAATTTCAAATTCTTCTTTGAATTGCAATATTTCAAAAGTTCCACACCAAAATCCCAAGTCTCACTACTGACATGATCTGTTGTTGGCTTTTAGACAAAGAAGAACATATTTTGTAACAGTGGGAAGGAATACTAAAATTATTGGCACTGAGGGAACATTTATAGTAAATGCATTAATCTGCTATGGAGATATCCTCATTGCTCATGTATTAGTATTTAATGGACTTTCCCAGAAAGAGGTATCTTAAATATTGAGCAAAATACTCAATTTGTCAGAACAAAATTAAACAGGTATTCTTCCTTTCTCCATCTCCTTTAATATTTAAGAGGTATGAAGGCATGAAAAAGAACTGGAACTGATTGCTTCTGCAAACCTTCTCTATTCTTAAAGCTTGGTACTGCCTGTAGCATTCTAGAAAAGTGATGCTGTAAGGCCCCTTTTTTTTCCATCCTGTTGCGTGAGAGGAATCTCGCTGCGGGCGCGAGCTCGGTTCGTGAACAGAGTCAGTCGAGCTAGTGCTGGTTCGGATTAGTATCAGAGGACTAAGTTCGATCCGCCTGGCTCTGGGACCTGCTGGAACCACACCCTGCCTCAATCGGGCATGTGCATTTTGACCAGTCCCAGCTGGCACAGGCGGGGCGTGCACCTGCCGCCTACACCATCCATTTTCTAAATTATAAGGAAGGTGAGAAGTGTAAAGCATTCTTTGCTGTACCATTCAGTGTGGTTCTAGCAAAGCAAACTTATGTCTAAAACCGGAGCATCAGACTTTTTCTGAGCCTAATTTTTCAGTTTGTTGTGTGTTTCATTTCCCCTAGTAGGAGAGCAAACATGAGGGAGATACAGATCACAATGGTCATTAGAACACCTTTTATTCCTTAAGCTGATATTAATATGATTAATATGGTGAATATGATTAATATGATGAATGTCAGCAGACTTCTTGTGCACTTGGTATAGCAGTTCTTGGAGATTCAGTAGTCTATGCAGTCTTCAGGGTTGATTTGTTCTTGCTAAGCTGTCAACCAGCTACCTTCTCAACATGTACTACTCTCTTTGATATACTGTTTAAAAAAAAAAAATTCTCTCTGCAAACCTTTAGATATAAGGACTTTATGACATGGAGAAGAAGCATATACATCCGTTACTTATACAAAGCCTTTTCTCTATAAGGTGCCCCGTAAGTCTTCCTCTGCAAAGAAAACATCTGCATCATTCTTGTTTGTTTTTTCATTGTTCCACCAGGAATACATCAACAACATTTTAAAGCAGGAAAATGAGTTGGAAGAGATGAATCTAAAAGAACCAAGAACAGAAGAGGAAAAGAACTATGCTGCAAGTCTCCTTGAACTGATTATGGTGAGAAAAGTACAAATTTTAATTGCTTTTTCCAACAACACCTTTGTTTTCCATTGGAAGGGTCAGCCTTGAAACACATTCACAAAGAGAATATGTTAATAAAACAACCAATGTTAGAATAGCACGTTGCCAGCTCTGCTGTAGTTTTATGGTAAAGCAGAGCCACACTCAGCATTCAGCTGGGCTACTGAATCCACTACTCCCAATTTGGAGAAGCAGTACTCAAAACAGTGTAGGAGTCTGGCTGCACAGAATGATCCAGTCCCAAACACACAGGCCAGAATTACTAAAATGTGTATATCCCCCAACATTAGGATGAGAATATTTCGAGTCTGTTGTCACTGCAGCTGGGAGACTGTATTTCAACCACAACCACTTTCATAGTATCAGTTTAAACCCTGATAATCCAAAACCAGTCTGGAGGCATATTGCTATTACTGCTCAGTTGCAGTTATGTCATTTGAAAATGTGGTCTCCTAATCTGCACAGCAAATTAGAACATGGAAAGATAAAGGAGGGAATCAGGGAATGGGAAAGTTGTGAAAATAGGGAAAGAACTAACGGTCAGTAAGATGAGTGGGAGATGAGTGGTTAAAAAAATTTAAAAGGTTCAAGCATCAAAAATGGGTTTGGAGAAAGGAAACAGCTTAGTTTAGAGTCTCTTACCCCTCAAACACTTTACGGTAAAGCAACCAGAAGAGAGCTCCTTGGTAATGAAACCTACAAATTCCTGAACACATATGACTTCTTGTCGTGTCCATGAGTTCTAGACATGGTTCAAATCACAGAAAGTTAGGGCTTTTTTGACAAGGGACCTTGAAAGATCACCTAGCCCAACCCCCCTGCCAGAGCAGGGTCACCTAGAGCAGGTCACACAGGAACACATTCAGGTGTGTTTTGAATGTCTCCAGAGAAGGAGACTCCACAACCTCTCTGGGCAGTCTGTGCCAGTGCTCTGTCACCTTTATAGTGAAAAAAAATCCTTTACAGAAGGAGTTGAATTTGAATATTAACTGGCATAGCTGATTTAATAAGCAGCAGCCGTATGAAATAGAAAGCCATCTGTGAAGTACATCATCTAGAAAGAAACAAACACCTGTTTAGACCATGGAAATTGTACTTAATTTCCTTTTTTCCCAGCTCATGTGTTATAACACAGTGAAACACCTCCATTCATGTAGTAACATTTTCAGGTAATGAGTTAACACTTTTTCAGGATGAAGATCTCTGAACAGGATGATGCTTTTGAGAGGTCTGTTTCTCACATAATCAAAGTTATTCCTTCTTTATTGCAGTCCTTCCCTAACTGGGAGAAGTCAAGTGAGAATCTTAATGACAAAGGTAATAAAAATTGAATTTCTATCTTTTGAAAATGTGAAATATCATAGTAAGTTTTAAAAGTATTGCCTTTAGAGAAGTAACATAATTGTGAATCATTCTCTGTGTGATGTACACGCTTCTGTGTGATTTTCACAGGTTATTTGAACTTGCTAGCAAAAATGTATTCAGTTTTATTAAGTATAAGAATTATGACAGTACTTGGTTATTTTTATACAAGTGTACTTTTCAGATATGTTTTTCAAAGCAACTAAAGAAATCTGGTTTTTTTATTATACTTGAAAATCTTATCTCAATCAATCATGTTTTGGTTACCTTAACCTTTGAAAAAGGTTACCTTGCCTATGAAAAAATGGAACAATGTATTAGCTTTCCATTGTTACTATTATTCAATCCTATAGTAATGCTTGTCTTTAAAATGTTACCTTTCTGCACCCACCACCCCACACCCCCCACCTTGTCTAGAGAATTGCTCCTTGTTAAGAAAATCATACTGTGCAAAGTAAATGGAAACTGCTGTAGCAAATACTTGCTACTCGCCTTACTGATTTAAATGAAGGTTCAATTTTAACATGAGATTTTTGATGAAGATATTGGAAAAGAAAAGCTTTTTCAAAGAGATGAAAATAGAAAAAAACAGAAAAGTAAAAATGGATTTTTATGATGAAAAAATTGACAACGAAAAACCCATATTGTGAAGCTTGCAATTACACTAATTGATGTTGCCATAGTCAAATATAATCTCAAATACTCAGATCTTCAAAGTTTGCCACAGAAATTAGTTTTCAACTGGGAAAATTTCATTGGACTCACAGTTTAGTTCAAGGCATGAAGTAAACACTGCCCTTTATTGAAGATGTCAGAGGACAGAGAAAGTCTTTATTAAAGCCCCGTATCTGGTTATGATCTTAAGTATGGGAAGACAAGCTTTTCTCCATTATGCATATTGAACTAGTAGTTCCTTCCATGATAATATTGATTATTGCTGCTTCACAGCCACAACTAAGCACAACTTAATACTAAAGGTCCCTGAAAGCCTACCTAGCCTACATTTGGACATAGAGACCTTGAATCATAGAATCATGGTTGGAAAGGACCTCGTGAGATCACAAAGTCCAACCATACACACAAGCACCAAGCAAAAACCAAAACCCTTGCAATCTCAGCCACTAGAGTATGCCCTGAAGTGCCAGGTCTATACGTTTCTTAAACACCTCCAGGGATGGTGACTCAGCTGCCTCTTTGGGCAGCCTGTTCCAATGCCTGACCACTCTTTCAGTAAAGAAATTTTTCCTAATGTCTAATCCAAACCTCCCCTGCTGCAACTTCAGACCATTTTCTCTGGTCCTGTCATTGTTCATTTGGGAGAAGAGGCCAACACCCACCTCCCTACACCCTCCTTTCAGGTAGTTGTAGAGGGCAATGAGGTCTCCCCTCAGCTTCCTCTTCTCCAAACTAAACATTCCCAGTTCCCTCAGCCTTTCCTCACAGGACTTGTTCTCCAGACCCTTCACCAGCTTGGTTGCCCTTCCTCTGGCAATTCACTGTCCTCCCTATAGTGAGGGGCCTGGAACTGAACACAGAACTCGAGGCACAGCCTCACCAGTGCTGAGTGCAGATCATGTTTCTCCCCAGTCAGGAAGTGGCTGAATGTCAGCAACTTTTCCTGCTCACAGGTATCTGATTTGTGTCTTGAAAGAACATGAAGATATTTCAGGAAATACAGAGCTGTGGTATGAACTTAATCTGCTTTTAGCACTTCCTTCATGGAGCTGAATCAATTCCCTAACTGTTACGGTTCTCAACTTGATTTTGGAATAAAGTTCTTTCTGTGTCTTCTCCCACAGTAATAAAAGATCTGTTAGGTTTTCATCATGTGACATAAAGATGCATTAAAAAGATATCCTCTTAGGGCTTTTTGTTCATAACACTTGGTGGTGTTTAGCAGAAGCTGCACATTCAGTAATATTTTTATCTTGCAGCTCATGTAACTGAGCTGTATGAAGAGGCAGTGGGTTCTCATAGCCACACAGAGACAGCGAGCACTCTGCAAACAGAGGACCAACAGCAGAGGTAAATGGCACAAAGGATGGAACCAAACACACAGGAAGTCAGTGAACCTTCTGACTGTTATTAAGGTCTAGCACCTAGTTCTCTAGATACATATCACAATGTTTTACAAGCTTTTCCTATGCTTATTTTGTCCTTCTGCACTTTTCTTCCCTTATCTGAAAGATACCTTAAAGTTTGCTGAGGGTAATTTTGAAGGCTTCTTTGAATAATAAAATTAAAATGCAGTATGAGCAAACAATTTTGTACAAACTATTAAAATTCTAACTCAAGATTTCACCCAAGATGTTGACACAACACAATCTCATAAAGATCATTTTCTTTCCTGGGTTGTCTTGCAAATATTTTTCTGCTTATAGAACGTTGTGCTAGATTTCTTATTTTCACTATTCTTTTTTTCTTTCCTTTTCATTTAGCCCAGAAGGAGTAGAACCAGTGTCCAAGTGGCAGAGCAGGCTAGAAGAGCACAGGTAATATTGTATTAGTAGGACAGAAAAATACTTATTTTATGAGACAGGTCTGTTTTTTGAAAGACTTACTGATTTTACCAGGGGTAATGGTCTAATGGTTTGTTAGCAAATAACAGGGAATTCTCTGCAACAGAAACATTGAATAAATGGTTTGAGTCTCTCATTTGTTTCAAAACCTAGCAGGGTTACTGTTAACTTATGCTATCCAAAACAAAGCTGAGGTCAGAAGTTCCATGTTCTGTTTTCTGGTTCTGCCACCAGCCTGGAAAATAATTCATATTAATATTTTTAAATGCTGATGCTTTGGGTTAAGATTCAAGTATTTCACAAATCCCAGTTCAGAAACAGACACGGTATTCCTCATGTCGTTTCACCAGTGCTGAGTAGCAAGCTTCACCTCCCTGAACCTGCTGAGAAGTCTGCCCCATGTAGCCCAGGATCCTTCTGGTCTTCTTTGCTGCAAGGGTGCACTGTTGGTTCATATTCATTTTGGTGTCTACCAGGACTCCTGGGTCCCTCTCTGCAGAGCTGCTTCCCACCTCTGGATGAGGTGGCTTAAGTCTCCTATGAAACCAGGTATCTGGAACATGGGGCTTCTTCCCTGCATCTACCTCTTCTTCCTGCTCAGCTGGTCTATAGCAGATGCTCAGAACAAAGTCATCCATGTGGGTCTGCCCCACGAATCAGCACCTATAAGCTCTTAGCTGGTTCATCACCCATCCCCAGACAGAGAGCACCCTGCTTTACAACTGCTCTCTTGTATACAGAGCAACTTGCCTTCTTTTCCTGGCCAGCCCTTTCTAAAAAGCCTGAATCCATCTGTCACATCACTCCAGTCCTTTGAGCTATCCCACCAATTCTCTCTGTTTCCAGTGAGATCGTAGCCCCGTGAGTGCCTGTACCTTTCTTATTAATCCAATCTTATTAAACCAATCCAATTTTATTAGTCCAATCTGTGACCTGTGCTCCGTGCAGCAGCGTACAGGCACCCGGCCGTGCTGATTGCTTAGGAAGGGTCTGAAGGCTTTCTCCACACTGCTATCCATAGGCATTTCCTTACACACACAGATGCCTGGTGAGACCCCATTTTGTTGGTTGTGATGTCCCTTCTGTTCACATCACCCCAGGCCCTTTGCTTACCCCCCACATCCAACATTTCCTCACTTGATTGTTGAGGAGGTTTGTTGAATCTTATCTTCAGAAGTTTGAACAGCTTTTTCTCTAGCTACAGAGCCATCAAGTTTTTCTGTGATGAAATCATAGAATCATAGAATTGGCTGGGTTGGAAGGGACCTCAGAGATCATCAAGTCCAACCCTTGATCCACTACCGCTGCAGTTACCAGACCATGGCACTGAGTGCCACATCCAGTCTCTTTTTAAATATCTCCAGGGATGGAGAATCCACCACTTCCCGGGGCAGCCCATTCCAATGCTTGATCACCCTCTCAGTAAAGAAATTCTTTCTAATGTCCAACCTAAACCTCCCCTGGCACAACTTGAGACCGTGCCCTCTTGTCTTGCTGAGAGTTGCCTGGGAAAAGAGACCAACTCCCACCTGGCTACACCCTCCTTTCAGGTAGTTGTAGAGAGTGATGAGGTCTCCTCTGAGCCTCCTCTTCTCCAGGCTGAACAGCCCCAGCTCCCTCAGCCTCTCCTCATAGGATCTGTGCTCGAGTCCCTTGGGTCTGTAATACCAGTTCTTAGATTTAAGTGTTCCTTGGAAGGCTGGAAAGACGCCAGTGGCAGTCTCAGACATGTTCCACAAGATGCAGAGAACTGGAGCATGTTTTGAGGTGGAGCTATCAGCCAGTCCTTAGTCTGCATGTGTTTTGATCATCCATATTATGATCATATATTATTATATTTTATTATATTCTCCATATCTGAGGAGGACATTGTCTGTGTCTGCGTGTCATGGTCTGCCAAAACAGCCTGTTCTTGGTCTGTCACTGAGGAAGATTCCAATTGCAGGGGAAAAAATGCCCCTTGCCTTTATCATTTCATTCCTCAATATTTGATACATAATGTTGAAGAACAGAGTGGACTCAGTTATAATGCTTTTTTTCTTTTTTTCCTTACCAACAACGTCAAAACTCACTTAGGAAAGAACTTGATGAAGAAAAGAAGACTTTAACGGCAATAAGAAATAAAACAATTCCTCCCTATTTGGAATCAGAATTCGGCAAGAAGTTTTTCCAAAACAAGGTAACATAGCTGGAAACTCAATGAATTTGTGTTAGGCCAGGTAGTTTCTGTCATAGTCCCCCAAAGACAGTTGTGGTTTTACTTCTCAGCCTCTATTTATCTCAGGAAACCATTGCAGAGGACAGTTGTGGCAGAATTATACTTGGAATTGTGTACCTATGTCAGAAGAAACATATATTGGAGATGGTTTGTGTTTGTTGAGTACAACTTCTGAAGGTTACTTACATAAACTCTGCAGAGAGCCTGATTCATAGCAGAAGCTAAACCTCAGGTCTTTTCACTTACCCCTCAAAACCCTCTCTGCTAACTAGAGAGGGAATTAGTAAAACAACCTTCCTGGGTTGAAGGTGGACTTAGAAGTCTTTTCAGTTGTAATCTCATCTGATAAGTGGTGTAAGTCCCTCAGTGCATAAACCATACTCAAATATGTACTTGGAAACTGAGACAAAGTTATGTATATCTTTTTTATAGTTACTAGGTTGGTTCTGCTTATTTATTTCTTTTGCATGTCTATGTTTTTTTTTAGGGGGGTGGGGGAGGAGAGAGAAGTCTGCTGGTTTTTGTTATACACATTTGTTTGGGAGACCTAAGCCTTCTTTCTTACTTTTCTCTAGTTTCCTGATGTGGAAGCACTGTCTAGAAAACTTCCCCCTGTTCAAAAGAAAGGAAGTGGGAATTTCCCTCTAGAGACTATGAAAAAAAACAGCGGAGGTAATTTGAGCTCTGTCTGGTAATATTTTAGTATCTTCTTCATTGTTTTATCCATTTGACTCATTTCATATTGCAATTAAATTCAAGATTATATTATCTGACCCTATGTATTCCCAGTTATTTTGCCACATGAATTGCTTGGGCCACTATGGCTTTATCTATTCTGATAAATGAAAAATACCCAGCAGCTTTCCCTGACTTTGAGATCCACCAAAGCAGGGAGTAGGCTGTAGAAATTCAGTCTCTTGACTGACTGCCTTTTTCCTTTTTCCTGGCCAAAACTTGTGTAGCCAAGGGTGTCTTTGGGGAGTCTGCTAGGTGACACACTCAATATCAGCACAGTGTTCTAACTGTTAAATTACAGTATAGATTATTATGTTCCAGTATCTGGGAATGTTCCTGTTTATCCCACTAATATAAATGTGGTCTATGAGACTTCTCTATTTATTGTATAAAAGGAAACATGCAGGCTAAAGGTATTTTGGAGGATGGGGGAGGAAAACAGTGACTGGACAGCAACGAAAGAGTGAACCTTCACCTCAGGTTTGAGCTTTAGAGCATTGTGAGGAATACTTCAGTTCTGTTTGAAGGCAGCCCTGACAAGTTACTGAAAGAACATAGTGAGATTGAAAGTCAAACTCAAAAAAGAATCTTATCAGGAAAGCAGTCCTCCATGGGGCTTTATCAGCTCCCCCACTGATTCCCATATTTCCTCACTTTGAAATCACTGTTGCAGTCACCAGAAGCCCTGTGTTGGATTGTCTGTAAACCCTTTAAGGATTATTGCTCCATTAGCTAGAGAACAAGTGGCTAATCACAAGATATATGTCTTGATCCCTGTTACCCCATGGAGGAAAATGTCCCATGCTGAGTTTACCTAGCCTCTCGTGGTTATGAAGTCTAAATTAATGTGTTCATGTGTTTTAATGTGTGTATGAAAATGGTGGTGATGACAAAAAACACTTGTCACAGCATTCTATTATTTTCCTAGCATCTCAATGTCTCAATATCATGAGTGAACCTTCACCCACGCTTGGCCTTCTGCTGCAGGCACATTCAAAACAAAATGAAGGTTCCAGCAGGACAACAGGTAAAAGCTGCTTTCCAGAAAGTAGTTTGAAGCAGGTTAATATCTACCTTCTTGTAACTTTTGACAAAATATTTACAATAGAAATATAAATCCACTTTTATCTCTTCAGCTTTCTGAACACATCTGAATGCAGAACTGGCAGAAAGGGAGAGAGGTAGAGAACTAATGGGAGAGATTCTCTCCTTCATCCTAGGAGACTTCTATAACAACATGGGTGTAATGGGGATGGTAGAACTGCAAACAATGCCAAGAAGCAATTTTCCTACTAAAAACAACTTGCACAAGCCATTTTTTCCTAGGCATTAAAGCTTGTAACCAACAACCCTAGAACAGAGTTTGCTGTGGTTAAATGGCCTTGGCTGTATAAACATCCCTGTTGAGTTTTGCTTTCCTTGCTACATCTTCTGTTGTTCAGTCTGTTTATGGTGACAGACTTGGGTGATTGCTGGGGAGCCACAAGTCTGCTTTCATTAGCCCCAACCTTTGGCTCTCACAAAATGCCCCACCAGCTGCATGCTTAAACACTGCACACTTGGAAAATCTATTCCCGTATTCCATAGTTTGAGCTTCCCTTCTCCCCTTTCTTTCCCTTCTACACACACTGGAGGGGGACAGCAAGAGCTGTTACCTTCAGACTTGCTAAATTTCCCCTGTTATTTATACATAACCTATAGGGCAGATGTACTACTACGCTGACTTCTAATGTCAAAGTGTAAATTTTGCTTACCTTTAGGCAAAACAAGAAATGCTAGTTATGGTTTTTTTCATGATGTACATGCTTAGCTTTGCTTATTTTTTTTTTTTAATAAGCTCTGCTGTGCAGGTGGGGAGCCCATCTCTACCACCTGCAGTTCTGAGGGGAATCTAGAGAAGATGCTGTTCTCAAATAATGTGTCTGCCTCTTGGTGATGAGTGACTCCTCACCAGACTCAGCATTCCAGCTGGACAGTACCTGCAGTCCAAACTAAGAAATAACAATTCCTTTCACTACAAAATACTGGTCTAAAAGTTGTCTTCTGGTGAGAAGACAACTACCATAATCGTCTTGTGTTTTCCCTTCAGCAGTTTCCAGACTTTACAATAAGTTATATATGTCTGAGGCTATCAAGCAAAAGAAGCTGCATTTAGATCTAAGTTGCTCTGGACATCCCTCTGCTGTAGTCTATCTACATTACAGAGTGGAGCACATTTAAAAGATGACAAGGAAATGATTTCACAATCACTTCAATCCCAGAAGCATACAAATCATGCACATGAATGAACTGTCTGTTCAAGACAATAAATGCTGCTCAGGGATAGGGCTTCCTAATTGGTTGTGCTGGCAGAGCTTTTTCTGCTTTGGGGCCTGGGCTGGAATTTGTTGTTATATGGACATAGAGATTTGACTTCAGCAGCCCAGGTGTTTCTGCACAGCTGATGACTGTGCTCTGCAGGCAGGCCTTTGGAATAGGAATGTTCTTGATTTTTATTTTTATTTTAATGCTTGGGGGTTAGTATTGCCTTTTCTGTTCTAATCACTTTCACAGGTGCTGATGTCTTCATTGCAAGTTTCCGCTGAGATGCTTCCAGCTAATGAGTTCTGATAATTGTACTTTGACTTTACTTATTAATTACATTTTAATCACTTGCTACTATTAAGGAGGTTTCTTAATGCCTTTCCTGGCCTCTTAAATAAAATTAGACCAGTTCTTCCATCCATGTGCTAATGAAATGCTTTCACAGGAAATGTGTCTAATCTGAACAAAAACTTCAGGATTAGGCTGAATATGATGCTTCATTTTTTTGTGCTTTTAGAAATCTTTTCAGACCTAAAAAATGCTGCAAGATCACAAGAGACACCCTTTAAATGCAGCACTAATAGTCTGCTGGTGAATGCTGCAGGACAGCCAAGAAAAGATAAATTACCACCATCCCTTCGGGGGACAAAACCAAACTCCATACCAAATAAAAAGGTAAAATACCATCTTTTGTGTTGATATCAATATCCTCTTAGTCAAATCTTTTACACGAAATATTCATTCTGGAGCAATACCATAAAGTAGTTTGAATCTTTCTTCTCAAACAAAAGCAGTTGCAATTAACATGTAAGTTTATTGGAAATTCTGAAAGTATATTCCCTCTCAACTGCCAGGAAAAACTCCCATGCCAAGAGTATAGTTCTGCATCAGGTACCCATATGAACGCTCTGGTTTCCAAAAGAGCACAGCTTCCCCTGCTCCCCCTGAGATATTTCAATGGTTTTATATACGTGAAAACTCAAACCAGTAGAAATTTGCAGGCTATTTTAAAACTGTCTCCAGTTTTTACTCAAATTAGGATGTCCTGTTGCAGTTCTTCAGGATTAATGGACAGAGATCAAATGTAGGTCTGAACCTAACTTGGTGGCCACCAACTTTTTCTATTAATTAATATTTTAATTCTGTTTGCACAGATAGAAGATCCTGTTGCAGGAAAGATGAACACATTTTCTCTTGCAACAACGAGGCAGCCTCTTCGTGATTTCCATCTCATTCCACCCAAAGTGATGTTTGGAGTGCTGAAGGAAGGCTGCACCTATGCAGCCACTGTGATCCTGAAGAATGTTGGTATGAACTTCTCAAGGTTAGTTTAAATTTTTAGTACCTTGGTTTTTAACTGTCAAAATATGTATTGTTTTTTTAATTGTCAACCTTTTTTAATCTGATTAACATGAGATAAGAAAGGGTATTTTTATACTTGAAATCATTTGATAATGACTAGTGGGATAAAGGACATAAAATTAGAAATGCTTCAGTATTATTTGTATATTAGTGTTACTGGGAAGGTGGAAAGCCTGTCCTGTATGCACAGCCCTGTATACAGCAGGTCCTGTATGCCCAGGCCTGGCCCATCACAGATGATTTCCTGGTCATTATGGAAGTGCTCAGGTTCAGGGACCAAAGTCCTTCATGGTAACCAGTATTGCATTTGGGTTTGGGAAATATTGCTGGATGCTGCAAGTCTAAATGGGCACAGCTGTATTCAGGCAGACACATCTTTAGCTGCACTGAGAAACAGCACCAGTGCTGGCACTGTGAAGAAGCAGAGGACAAGGACTAAATAAAGCATCTGTCTGTGTAGACATTTCCCTGACTCAGTGTCACCCCTGTCAGTGCATGGGACACAATAGCACTGCACTGTGTTCTAACAGGGTGAGGATGAGTCCATTTCTGTGTCTGCAGTCCAGGAGATTGTCTCTTGCCCTGCATGACAAATCACAAGAAATTATCAGATTTACACAGCTGCAATTTAACAAATATATAAATACAGGAAGAGGATGCATGTGATTGCTTTTCTGTACTAGAGCTTCTCTTTTGAGTGGCTGTCACTCTTGCACCAGCACAGTTCCAGCAGTTCCACTTCAGTGGTATTCAGGCAAGTGCTTATGACCCATACATGTGACATAAAAGAGGGTAAAGTGTGCTCCTCCCACCTGTACTTGCTCACCTGTACTTGCCTTAATTGTGCAATATAGCCTTTGCTTTTTTTTTAGCTTAAAGGAAAGCCTGCAACCAAATGCTTCCACCTAAGGTTTGTCCCTTCAAAATAGTTTCATTTGAATGGCTATAATCCCATCAGATGGTTTCAAGAATTGCAGTACTTGGTGGGAAACTTCCATTTCAGATGGCTCAAAAGCCCCAAAGCCAAGCTTTTAAATTTCTTTCCTGCCAAAGTTTTCCAATGCCAGCCTCTCACTCCCACCTACCTATCCTTAACTACCTCCTGCAGCTGGAGAGGTGCTTATTTTAATTAGCAGCCAACTGAAAGCTGCTAGTTAGGCCAATCTCATCCATTTGTCCCCTGCTACATGGGCCTTTTTTCTGCTAGACCCACAGGCCCCAGGAGAGGGAAGCTAACTGAAAACATGGGAATAAACATCCCACTGTCATGTTGGTCTACCTCATTCAAAATATGGGTTTTTTTCTTAGCACTGATGACTGTTTTTTCCTGCAACATTAGCACTAGTTAAAGCAAACAGTAAGGAGGGCATGAAATAAACATTTACGGCTGAGGTTTACTGTTCCTCCTCCTGGCAGCTAATTATTATCAAAAGAGAAGCTCACAAGAGACTTACCCTTCTGAGATCATGCTGATCTCTTGGCTTTACTCCACCAAGTAGGCCCTTTAGAATAATCTGTTCAACACCAGCTGAGAAAGGACAGTGTAACAGGGTCAGTAGTTAACTATGTGCCTTCTAAACTGTCCATACCAAAGCCTGAACTTGTTGGGACATTCTGACAAAAATCAAGTCCAGGTTGTCACAACAGCCAGCATTTTAGAGACTGCACAGGAATTCTGACAGCCAGTTTATAATCCTGCCAGATTTCAGGAGCCAACAGGTGGAGCCTGTTGGCTTTCCAACAGGTGGAGCCATATACTAGAAATGCCTCTTCTACTGCCTCTCCTTTGACAGCTTCTGATGCAAGTGCATGTTGGTAACTGTTCTGCAGGTGGAAAAGAAAATCATAGCATAAAGTTCAGAGCTATGCAAAAGTCATCGTTGCTTTAATGAGCTGTAGAGGTCTTAGCAGTGGAAGTTGCATGCACAGAAGGACTGCACAGGTGTGAAACAGTGAGAAATGAGCAAGTGAAACTACTGCCCTAGCTGGTACTGTGAAATTTATTTACACAAAATTTATACCAGCATCATGCCTTCTGCAACAGAATCATGTCAAAGGATATTAAATACAGTTAAGGGCTTCTGGGTGTGCAACCCACAGGTGTTGGACAAGGAGATGGAACTTGTACTTCTGCTCCCTTTGTGTATACAGGCTTAGAATGCTGATATTTAACTTTCTAAGGAGCAGGCAGTGTAAACAGCTCTTTGGAGACTTACTTTGGCCCATTAATCTTCTCCTTTGGGTTTTTTTTGTTAGAAACCCGAGCCTTGGTGAGAAGCCCAGGAATACTGGTGTAGCCCAAGTTGTACATTGTGACAGGAAGGATAAGCTAACAAATTCTGCTGCTGTTTGCAGAAGCAGAGGAAGAGCATCCAGCCTGCTTTCCAGCACTGCCTTCTACCTGCCTGGAACAGTTACTGACAAACTGATTCTCTTCTCTTTCTGACAGGTTTCGGGTGAAACCACCACCTCCACACAGTGGACTGAGAGTGATATACACACCAGGACCTGTAGGTTGCACAGAAAATAGTTTGGGTTTTGCTAGTCTACGATGGCCCTCAGGCCATCTAAGGGGGTCCTCTTACCCCAGCTTTCTGGGAATAGAGCTGTCAGGGTATATGATGTTAAAAGTTATCTGAAGTGATTCTGCCTTCTGCTGTCCCTCCTGCTGCCTTCAAACAAGCACCCTGTGCACTCTGAGTTCCAGAGTCTGGAACCAGAATGCAGAGGGATAAACACAGCAAGTTCAGTAGAAAGCAGCAGGTCAAGTATTGAGGCTAAAGAGAGATTTTTGATGCAAACAGGATACTCTACCACCAGCCCCAAGTTTTCCATGGGTTAAGGTACTTGTATCTGCTCTGTCTGATGCCTGTAGTCTTAATCTTCTGTCCTGATACCTTCAAGAACTGAACCACTTAAACTCTTGCCTCAGCCATTTCTTCTGCTTGCAACTATTCTCCACATTAAGTCTTCTGTCTAGCAAAGTACCATAGCACATGATGTGGCCCATTAAGTTGGAAGCTTTCATGCTTTCTGCTTTTGTTCAGTCTCTCTCTTCACCTGCGTGTTTTACCTGAATACATATTGGGCTGACCAGTATCCTGACAGCATCCAGGTAGTAACAGGCATGATCCTTGCCAACACTTTCACAGGAATGGAATCAAGCAGCAACGACTTGTGCAAGGAGGCAGTGCCAGAATGGAAGTTAAACCTCTTAGTTCAGGGCCCTAGCCACAACTCAGTACCTAAAATGGCTGGAAAAAATCTTCATTCTCTTTTTCCCTCCACACATCCCATTTGTATCTTCCTTCTTCCCCTATCTCTATGTTGCTTTTAGACTAATATTTCATCTGGAAGGGACCTACACTAATAATTTAGTCCAACTGCCTGACACCTGCAGGGCTGACCAAAAGTTAAAAGCATACTGTTAAGGGTACTGTCCAAATCCCTCTTTAAAAGCACCAAAAGGCTTGAGGCATTGACCACCTGTCTTTTTTTATTCTCTCCCAGCTGTCCCAATTCCCCTTTTCCCTCCAGAACCTAGAAGGAAATTTAAGAGGAAAAAATGCAAACACCTGGCAGTTTCCTTTCAAACTGCAGTGTGGAGAGAGAGTTTTATACAGACCTTCCTAGTGAAACAGATACTGGCTAACTGGCTGACAATCATGTCTGTTGGCCACTAAGTCTTCAGTTTCGTAGGGGACTGTGTATGAAACGTGCAGCTTGACCATGAGTTTCCCTCTGTCTCTCCTAGGTGGCAGCAGGCTTGAAGGCTGAACTGGAGATTGAGATTTCTGCCATGATAACTGGAGGGCAACATACTGGTGGCCTTAAAGAAATTTCCCATGATATTGAAATACTCACAGAAACAGAGACTCTTCTCCTGCCTGTGAGAGGAAATATCCTTTGTTGTCCTACTTTCTACACACACCTTCTAGCATCAACACTGGGGACCATCCACCAGTCAGGAGCCTTAAGCATCATTTCCAGTGCAGGCTGTTGATGCAGCAAGCTTTACTGTCCTTTTTTCAGAAACACACAAATGGGCATTTTCAAAAGCACAACAAGTGAATAATTTCAAATTCTGAAACCAAAAGCAATTTACATCAGAGTAACATGGTTTTGAAAACTGGGTAAAGAAAGGAAGAATGCTAAGCCCAGAAGAAAGGAAGATTGCTAAGCTCAGAAAGAGGTGGGTTTTAGAAAAGTATAGGAACTCTTACACACACCCCTGACAGAAATCCCTTATAGTATTTTTGAACCTATGGTAACATTTGATGGTACAGCCTCAAGAGCAACAAAATCATGTATAATCTTGGATACTGAACAGACAAATGAGAATATCCTTGTATTCTGTGCAGAGACACAAGCACAGAAGCACATGAGTGCTGTCAGAAATCAGCCTGCTGGGGGTTCAGTGAGCTTCTCATTGTTTAAATAAGGACAGAGGTATGTAAAGGAAAACAGCAAAGTCAGAAACTAATATTTCTCTTTCCCTTGAGCTCCAGACACCATAATTATTTTTTTATATAAAATTACAGACTCGTTTTTTAAGGGCAAGTTCAGAAGCAAGAGTGAAGTTCTATTTGACTTTTAATTAAATATATAATTTAAAGCCTGGGACAAGAGGTCTTCTGGAAACCTATGAGAGAAATCCCAAGGCAGGGTGCACCCAAACACACCAGAAACTCCACTCCTGGTAAGGGCCACCCTTACCAAAGAAAGGAGAACTTCAGGGTCCCTTGAGGCTGACCAGAGTACTAGCTAACCAGCAGCTCCACTGAGGCTTCATATGCTCTAAAAGTGACATGGAAACTCCCCAAATTTAGTTCACAGTGACCCAAAGAAGTCTTTCATGCCTATTATTGCAGAACTGAGCTAGACCAGGACTGGAAGGAAGCATTAGCAGCAAAACCCTCTCCTGCTCTGTTCTTACTCCCCTGGTCCTCACTCACAATGCCTGCAGAGCAGCTTCCAAAACGTGTTCCTCCCCAAGGTTTTATCTGGTCTTCAAAGCTTTGAGCTGAGGGCAGTAGTCCAGCTTCAAGTTGTTTCATGGCCTTATTTCCACAATTCACTCCAACCTTCACACCCATTATTTTAGTTACATAAATATACAGAAATAGTTAGATTCTTAACATGATATTCCACTCGTGTTAACCACTGACATCTATGAGTGTCGCCCACAAGGATACCCCCAGGGGGGGAAGGCAGCAGCAGTCCGGGTAGTTCCTACAAGCCCCAAACCACAGTTCTGGATTACACCATCCCAAAAGGTAAGTACTGGGTGCAGTGATACCAGCCATAAATTAAATCACAGTTGTTTTACCTCCTCCTAGCTTCTGATCCAGCAGTAAAGCTGTCATGCACACATCACACAGACACGGCAACCTGAGACATGAAAAGGGAAGCGCTGGGTGACACAAACCAAAGGACCCACTGCAAGAGATTTATTATGACTGCTCAGAGCAGTGATGGAGGCACTCATAGCAAAGCCTCCCCAGTCCTATCCCCAATCCTTTATTTATAAACTGTCTCAATTTTAAAACAAGTCATCAAGCTTCCTGGCAGCTGGGGGCTGGATTATTAGTTAAGCCCTAATAAATCAGCCTCTCTTTAGCACTCTCCACTTTCTAAAACCAAGTCTTACTGCTGACCTTTTGACAGTAATAGCAAGCCTAATCAGGAGGAGTCTAAACAGGAGTCCCTTGTTACAGACAGACAGGGCAACCCTGACATGACAGGTTCAAGTACACACAACCCTCTGCACACATCGTTTCATACAGCACATTTACATAATCGTAGAGAATCAGAGTATACGGAGAATCTTCCCTGGCAACAAGAAAGCATTACTGGGAATTCCTCCTCAAAGCACCACTTAACATGTTTAACATTAGGCTGATGTTCCACTCACATCAACTCAGGTATTTTAAATACAGTACAATTGATGGTGACAGTTCACAAACAGGAACTCTGCGGATGTTTCTTCTCTCCTCAGCTCAATAGTCCCCATTTGTCTCCTGTGTAACACTGGCATCTTATTTTTCTTTCAACTTTAACATGTAAGTCTGCCATGTTATCTAACAAGTCCATAAAGAAATCCCAACTGTATCTCATTCCCTCTCCTCTGGAGAAAAAGAGAAGTGACTCACATCAATCAAGTCACAAAAGAGACTGCAGAAAGACACACCTCAGACTGCTGTGTCTGCTCTAGGACTGCCCAGCCTACATTAAATAGCACTCTTTTTTTTCCTGTTTAAATATCTTCCTACCTTTTCCAGTATGGAATTTACCCCCCCAAATAAAATGCAGTCATGGTCTAGAACAGCAAATTTAAGCCCTTCCAGCTTAGGGGCTTACAACTCGTAGCTCACCAGTAAATAAAATTTAGACAAACTTCTCTCACAATAGTGTTCAAATTGGAAAGTACTCACCCAGTCACTTCACAGTTCAGTGAGACACCCCCTGTCCCAAAAGAAATTCTAATCAGTGTCATCTCCCATTAGAAGCTCCAAGTGGAGAAAAATTAATGACAGGGTATTCTCTTCCCACATGGCTAATCCAGTTAATCACAGCTGCAGTCTCTACAGCCAGATCTCTCTTCTGGTCTGACCCAGTCTTTTTGTGAACTGATCGATGATTCCTTCTGAAGGTGGCTACAGCTACACCATGCTATCCAAACACCTCTACCAAATGCCTCTTCAAACATTACTCACCACAAAATCTTCCAGACTTTCCATCTCAAACATGACAAGGCTCTGGTTGGTTGAGTCACAAAACATGAAACACAGATGCTCCTAGGTTAAGTCCTGCATTTGGTTAGTCTTGTTCAGCCATTCAGAACAGAAATAATTAAGCCTTTGCAGAGGCACTTTGACAACTTTTTAATTTCATATCAGGTGTTTATCACCACAGCCACAGTGATTTTGATTTTTTTAAGTCTTAGAAACGTCCCTGCAACATTAGAACTGATCACCAATTTACCATACCTCCTATTAAAGCCCAACAAGCAAAAAGACAGATGAAGCATCACCTGACCAAGCTTAATCATATCTCATTTATATTTTTTTTAGTTATTTTTCATTTGTATTTAAAATATTTCACAAAGATTCTCTTAATATACTACGTAGAAAGCTGTCCATGAAAGCCTTCAGTTTAGCAAGCTAGACTGCCCGTCCTGAATGTGTGGCCAGGATCTTTATGCTTCTCAATTTGAGAAATAAAAGCAAATTCTTAATATAGTTCAAGCCCACCTGAGAACCCTTTATCACACTGTTCCCTTCCAACAGCACAAGCAGAGGCCAGTTCTACTGAACCAGTGCATAGCAGTCACAGTGCTCATGCAACATTTGCATAGAATCTTCACGTAATTACTGGATTTGCTCCAACAGCTGTACAGAAGTAGAGTTTTGTATTTCTTTCATGTTAATTTTCTCCCCTCTTTCACTACAGGTTAGAGCCCAAGAAGAGTAACATGAAGATCAGCAATACTGGAATACCTGAATTTTAGTCCAATGTTATGGAAACATCCCAGTGTTGACTTTTTCATTTATTTAATCAGATCTATGTGAATGAGTATTTTGTGTGTCCCCTATTAATGGGATGGGTGGTTGAAAAGTTGCACAGCCTTCTGACCTGGCTCTCTGAGATGCAAACAGTTAAAAGATCACTGTCTCCCAACCCCAGTGTTTGATACTTCGCACTCAGAAGAGTGCTGAATGCTTCCTAATAGATATATTCTGTTTTCAAAAGGGATTAGTTTTCTAGAACCTGTGCTGAGGCACCTGAAATATTTTTTAAGTACTGATGCACACAGGAGTTTTCACTGAAGTCAGCTGTGATTCATCATGAAAAAGCTGCTGATCTGCTCTGTTATTTTTAATTCTTACGTTTCTGTTTCCTTTCACAATCATAGGCTTAACTTTCTTTGTGTTCACCTACCTTTAATTAGCTGCAGACACCAGATGGAAGTTATGAGTACACAAAGTTACACTGGACAGGGAGGGATCGACAGGGATTCTGCTTATATCCTTTTGTTCACTATCAGACACGATCATCCTCAATACTCATCTGCACAGCTCTCTTCATGGACAACTGAGCCACACAAAAATGGCCATTTTTCTCCCCTTGTTCCTGCATATGCTGTAGTGACTGGACCATCTCAGTCTCCTTGTGAGACACCACGTTTCTATACACAAGTGCAGTTCTGCTTGCTTTTTCTATCAATTAATTTCCAGTGAGTTGCCTTCCCGTGCTTCATCCTTTTTCCAGCATGTGACATCTTGAGGGAATTTTCCTTGATATATGCAGACAACTTCTCTCAACAATTTACAGTGACTGAGAATCCCATGATTTGGGATTAAATAACAACCTTCACCAGTGTGAAATATAAATGCCAGTTTTGAACTCTCCCATCCCATACTGTTAAGTGAGACATATATTCTAATGATAAAACACATCTTAAGTTGGCTCTGTGTGTGCTCAGGTTTGTTAAGTTCAGGGAATTTAAGCTAAGAATAGGCAAGTTGAGGTACCCAAAGATATCAGAATTCTAGTGTATCAGTGGATTGTTGGCACAGGACAGACCTCTTCCCTTTAAAGTGTATGCTGAGCTCCCTCAGCAGCCATCTGAGTACTGCACTGGTGTTTTCCACTGCCCCCCCCAGACATGACTATTTGTCCATCAGCTCTGAGTCAGATTTGGCCTATGAACCACAGCTGACTGTAGGCTCAGGAAGGTCCCCAAATGGATCCCCAGCACTGGGCATTGTTTCAGGCCTACCTACAGATGAGAAAACACTGTCTCACCTCCCAAATCTAGCAGTTGACCGAGTACCCAGAAGCAGCCCCTGCCAGTTCCACCAAACCTGTGACTCCTGGTAAGAGTCCACGTGTCCTGTGAGCTAATCACTTACCAACAGCTCACTTTATCCTGCCCCACTGCCCCTGCTGTGAAAATAAATCATTTTACCTGATACAGGACAAGTACAACATTGCAACAATTCTGAGCCATTTCTGAAAACTGGAGCAAGGACACTATAAACAACCCATGCTTCTCACACTCAGTCAGTTAACTCCACAGAACAGCACAATCCTGAACAGTAGACCTTTCATTTGCTCCCACAGATTTTATTCTCTGGGGAAAAAAATCCTTTGAGAACTGACACACAGGGCAAGGCAGTTGAGGCTTTACTAGAAAAATATCAGGAATAAAGTCCATGAACAAAGTTGTCTCATAAAGCATATATAAATATGCCTTTAATAACTTTTTCCCAGTCCCACTAAAAAGCAAGTTGCTGTAGATGAAGTTTTCACACCTTGGCAGAAGTCACAGAGCTTTGCCCAGAGGCTCTAAGCACTGCCACAAACCACCAGCAGGTGTCAAAACAGGATAAAATTTTGCCAGCTGCCTTCCCTGGGGAAGCAGTCCATGGTCCCATGAGCAGTCCATGTGCTGGATTCACTCCACTCAGTTAAAGCACTGCCAGAATGAGCTGACCTTTCCTGCAGGAGAAATCAAGTCCGTTTCTAATGGGCATTCTGCTGGAGGAAAAGCATGGACCTTCAACAGCCACCTCAGAAATAGTTCAAATGCAAACATGTGCAGCAGATGACAGAGTTCATCTCAGAGACAACCACTCTGAGTTGGTTATATGCCAGGTTATATGCCAGGTTACACCATGTGGGGTGTAACCCAGACTTTACCCCAGTCACTGGATATCATCACAGGTGTCCAGCCATGAGAACGCTTCCATGGCCAGTACTGAGGTTACATGACCACATCCAGGTGCTCCGGGTCTTGGGCAGCAAATGTTAGGCCATTCCAAGAACCATCTTCTCTTTCTTCTTCCTCTTCCTCTTTTTTTCCTCAAAACGGTCAGTAGCATCAGCAAAAAATGTCACCTCATCCTTGGCCTCAATCTCCCTCTTCAGGTACTGGAGCCCTGCCATATTGAATCCGAGCACATCCTGTGGAGAAAGATCAGAAACACTTTTTGAGGCACATCTCAACCTTGTTAGGGGGCAGAGGGTCCTGCACTGGTTACCCTCTAGTAAGAAATGATGAAAGCAAGACATGAAATAAAGCAACATTATTTAAAGTAAACTTCAGCTAAGCAGGTGAACAGTAGGTCCTGCACTCTGTTCCCCACAGTTGTCTCTTAACAGAGCAGCTGTCATCCACTGGTATTTTCTGAAAGACAAGTTGCTGGCAGGCAACTGAAGCTGCCTCTGGGAAGACACACAGTTTGCATTATTGGCAAGACTGGTAGCCCACAGAAAAGCCCATGAGAAATGAGTTTATTTACCTCCTACATGTTTAGAAACCAGCAAGCCAAACCCCAAATACAGACATGAAAGAAAACCAAAGGTAAATGAGAGAGGGAGCATGAGCACAGGCTCCTCACTGGGTAGTCTCATGTCAGGAAGAACATACTGAGAAGGCTGCCTTTAGGTGTAATGGGCTGAAACCTCCATCCAACTTTCTCACTGGATACCCACAGACAACACACACTCTCAGATGTTGGCCCATCCTGTTATTCCAGAACAGGAAGGCTGCAACACTTACCCGTGTCTCACTGACTCTGGAGATTGTGGTTTTCTTCAGATTTTCTATCACTGTCACCAGCATGTGGTTGCTTGTGATCTGCCCAAAGTGTATCCTGGAAACAAAGCAGACAGTGATGTATTGCAGCATTGTTCCTAGAAACATCAGAAATCCCCTCTCCCAAGTCTCTGTATGTTCTGGGCATAGAATTTTTCTAAAATTAGGCCTCCCCAAACCAGCCTTATATAACAGACATGGGTAGATTTATCTGGAAAGCTTTTATCTGAAGCTTCTCTTTAACACAACAGTAGTTCACAGGCAAGGTCTCTCTGAGGCACTCTTGGAGGACATGGGCTCTACAGTGACACTGTGCCAGTCAACAGTGCCATTTCAGCCTGAATGAAGACTCTGTCATACCAATAAGATTCTGGGGACCAGGACCAGACAACCCATCTGGGCATGCTGACACTGCACCCAAGCAATCCACTCCCACCCACCATCTTATGCAGTCTGCAGTGATTCCTCACCTCCTGCAAAGACCACGCCTTTATTCCCAAGAGCTTCAGACCCAGAGACAATTGAAAAAGCCCACACTCTTACACTACAGGCATTCAAACAATGTTATCTTTGCTGTCCCAAAGCACTGACTCACAGCACAGGAGCAAACAGCACATCTGTGTTCATGTATCTGGCACAAAGTGAGTTCATGACATGCACCAGCACAAGGGGGACCAGACCAACTGGCAGGCCCGCTACTGACCTGAGCCCTGTTGGAACTTCCTTGGGTCCAGATTCTGGACAGCAACAGCAGCTAAGCCAAGCTTAACAGATAAAAAACTCACTTGAGTAGGAAGAGGAGAGCTCGGCACAGGAGTTCAATGTCTGAACCCAGGTGAATATATTCATTGAAGAGTCTGAGCAGGTCAGGGACATAGGAGAAGGGCAGCACCAGGAGAGACTCTTCCAGCTCACTGAGGAGAAAGCAAAGGGGCAGAGTCTCAGTCACTGCACTGCCACAGATCAGCAGGAAACACTTTTGTATCCGTAGGTTCTGGTACAAAAACTGTACTAAACATTCCTCACTGCTGGTCTGTGACTGCCCACAAAGCAGAGTGCATCTGCACAGACTATAGCCCAGGCCACCAGCAGACATATTTCAGGCACACAAACTTCCCTCCTCAGCACCCCCAAGCTGCTCTTCACACACATGTGCAAAATATACACAGGCTTCATTTAACACCCCCCATGGAAGAAACAATATGCCTAATGCATGCATGCCTAATGCCTAATTCCATGCATGCTCCAAAAGACACTTCCAGGAACAGTAATTTCCCAGTTCCCCAGCACTGCCCATACCCAGCACAAGAGACCATTCCAGGACCCCAGTCAGTCCTGGGCCCAAAAATCCAATACTTAGCCAAAAACCTGTATAGCAATAAGGCTCTTGGGACTCACCTTGACTTGACCTTCTTGAAAACTTCTAGCACGTAGGCAGAAGGCTGTAACAGAGGAAAGATACCAGCTCTGCATATTGAGAAACATACCAGGACAAACATGTGCCTCAAGGTCCATGCCACCCAGTTTAAAAAATGCAGTCATGTCTTGTGAGACAGACAGAGCAAGCTGAATGTAACAAAGAGGAAACCCCTTCAGCTGCAATCAGCTTCCGGTATGAGAGGTTCTCCCTCCACAAAACACGAACACAGCCTTCTCAGGATACTCTAAAATGGTGAAGAATAATGTAAAAAGTCTATTTTATACCCAACCAGCTAAATCATCTCCTATTGTGATCAATGAATCTTGTAAAAACTGAATAAAAAGCTTGGTGAGACAGGCAACTTACAAATAAAAAAACCTCACGCAAACTCATCTCCTAAATACTTAATTTCTGCTCCTCCTGTTTATCTGCTGAAAGTTTTGGCAGATGCAGAACAGAGCAGAGCTGGGAACTGGCAAAGAAAAGTGCCTGAGTAGTAAGTCATAGGTTTTCATTCACTTCTGTTCAGTCCATTCATCTTATAATTAAATACACCTATAATCATGGAAGAAGGGAGAGAAGAGCTCTTTTAAGGTGATTACAGGTGGTTAGAAGGGTAAATAAAAAAAGAGTGTAGGAGTATATATGGGAATAAACCAGGAAAACTCAAAACCAACCAGAGTAGTGTACATATTTTTTGTCAAATTCATTTATAACTATTTTGTATAGTCATAAAATTCCAAGAGTTTATCAAAAAACTGTTGTTCACTAGTATGGCACTAATGGGTACTGTCACCAGCTCTAGCATGCAACACCTGGACATTAAAATACTATATACAGAATTTTCTCAGTGTCAATTCTTTAGGATCAGAATCAGTACAGAATCAGTAACTGATGAAATAAATCTGGGCAGCTACAACACAGCTCCTCAGAGCTGCTCCTCTGGGGTTACAGCTGCACAGGCAGTCATTTAGGGTCAGGCAGCCTTCATGCACTTCCAGATCCTGCTTCGTGAGCCAAGAAAATACAGTAGGTATGTTGGGACAAGTGTTCCACAAGCAGAGTCTCCCAAGAAAGAGGATAAGTGACTGTCAGTCCATTAAGGGTCTTTCTTCAAGGTTTGACACACCGAGTTCTCACCATGGTCACATAACAGGGAATGTCATAACTTGCATCAATATTTTTACTCAGCAGCCTAGCACTTGGACTAGCACCTTCTTCCAGGGCTTTGAAAATGGGTTCAAATTCCCTTCTTTGTACAGTGAGACTCAAACACCACCCACCTCCAAAGAAATTGCTAACTACTAAGCCCTAAGATTTTATTCACCCCAGCTCCATCTATTCAACTTGCAATTAAAGATGCCTGTATTCACAGAGGGAGGGAATGGTTCTGGCTAAGGGTTCACAGATATCATGTGGTTCTCAATGACACATTCCAGTAGGTTCTCAGCTATTTTGTATAAGATAGCACAGCTCCTCCAAACTATACCATAGCATGGCAACTGCACCCTCCTGGCAGGAGGAGGGTGTGCTCTTAGGCACAGGGAACTAGCTTTCCCATATTTTGGAGAAGACTGTAAACCACAAGCTCATTATAAGGTAGTTGAGAAGTACCACCACAAAAACCTCAAACTGTGTTCCCTTTGCACCAGCAAAAGTGCTCAATTTTCATTTCAAGTTGTAGTAAGTAGTCCTCCTTCCCAGCAGCAACCCCCAACCCAGTTCAGCCATCAAATCAACCAGGTTAGAATGGCCAACCACCTGTGGCCTTAGCATTCTACTTACTGTGATATTTCCATAGGCACGGAGGATGGGATTGACAGGAAAGGGAACCTGGAGACACAGAATGATCTAGAATGAGGCAGGCGTGTTTGTAAAAATGTGTATTCCCAGAGAAAACTAAGTCACACTAGAAGACAGGTTTTATCAAGTGTCTTCCTGCACTTCCCACACCCCCAGCCTCCCCAGAACATCACTGAAAGCCTCGTTTGCAGCCAGGAGACAATCTCATTATCAAATATGCATGATGTATCAATTTTCTTCCACTTCTTGTCACTTTTCCCACTTTTATAACAGCCCCTTATTTTGCAAGAAGTGTGGAAGTGAAGGCAAAGAACAGGCTTTAGGATGAATTTGCAGCAGCACGCTCTCCCAGAGACAAACCTTTCATCCTACTATGGCTTTAAACATAAATATTGTTGGAAAGAATACACCACTAACTGTGCCCCAGGACACAGTGCCATGTTGATCTCCAAAAGATTTCAGCACATCTTTGCTATGCCCAGCTGACCTGATTTTATCTGTACGCTGAGCCTTTCCACCCAGATGACAAAGCTGGAAGAATACACCCACAGGCCTTGGGACTGGTACATTCCTCAGTCTTTTACCTCTTTTCCTGCAGCTTTGCATATAGCCTTGTGCTCTGTCAGTTTTGCCATCTCTTCTCTGTACAGCTCAATAGCTTCCATGATCCGCTCGGCCTGCGCAGCACAAGAACATCAGTGACACCAGACAAGCCAAAGCAAAGCTCAAGTCCCAGTGCACAAAAAGAGGGGGGGAGGCAGAGGGGGCAACACAGAGCATCACAGGACATCTTCACCACTACTCTGAGCACATCAATCATGTCCTGAAGATGTCAGACACAATTCACACTCCCCCCACTGCCCCAGGTGCTCTCTGCTGCAGCTTCAATCATTGCCTTGACGTTGAACTGTACCCCCAAGAAGCAGTACCCCTTGGAGGCATGAGGCAGGGTCAGGCCATTTTGAGTATTCAGATTAAGGATTTCCACTGTATTTACAAGATGAAAATCTGTGGCCATGAAATAACACACACCACACCTTCTAAGTACACCTCCCACCTCAGGCACTGCAACTTAATTCCACCTTCAACAGATGCCTAGCAGGACTGGGCAGCACTTCAAGAGGAGAACCTAATATCTAGAGAACTTCCCAGCTGTCCTGTGCTTGTTTGGGCTGGAGATCCCAAAAGGCAAGAGCAACCCCATCTGTCCCATACATGACAGAGAAATCTGCAGCCTGAATACCTAGGAAGGAAGGAATCTTACACCTCATTCACTGGAGTTCTCAGGAGGAGGCAGTTCCTGGTGGGTGTGTCTTCAGAGTCAGACCCCTCCCTGTTAGCCATGGAGTAGGACAGGCTGCTCTTGCAGGAGAGGCAGTTTTGTCCTTATGTGACAGCACAGACTACTCCCCTTCAAACTGATGCTCCAACCCCACGACAGCCCCCCTTCCTTTGAGAGACTGATAAGGCAGAAAGCAGTGCTGAAAGGACCAACACAATCTTACCGCTTTGATGGTTTCAATTGTCTTCTTTCCTGCCAGCCCTGTCTCTCCTTGTGTTTCTCCAGCCACCTACAAAATACAGAGTTTTGCAACTCTCTGCTCCTGCAGCTGACACACGTAGGCACCTCCTGCATCTTTA
Source organism: Heliangelus exortis (assembly GCF_036169615.1). NCBI lineage: Eukaryota > Metazoa > Chordata > Aves > Apodiformes > Trochilidae > Heliangelus > Heliangelus exortis. Next base: position 117,960,795 of record NC_092422.1, on the reverse strand, counting down.
CCCCAATCCATACTAAGGAAAACTGCTCATTTATCTGGGGGAAGACAGGATTTCCCAAGTGCACAGCTCTTCCTCAGGAACAGAGGAACCGTGTGAACACAGCTCTGGGAAGCAAAAAACCACAGCTCTTGTTCTGCCAACAGAGACTGAGTGACCCCATCAGTGTCAAAACTCTCAGCGACACAACCCAAGCATCTGAGCAAGAGGGATCAAGCTTTCCCACCCCTCCTGCACCACATGGATCTGGAAGCTGCTGTCAGAAGGCAGCCCAGCCTCAGTATAGAGCTGGTGTGGAAGGGGAACAGCACAGTAAAGTTCCAGAATCCACAGCTACTGTGCAGCAGTTTGGGCAGCTACACATTCTCTCCTCAAGTTCTCTGTATGAAGAACCACAGCCAGCTGCATCGTGGGGGAACCACAGCTTCAGCAGCACACTGTTCTCAAAGCAAGAAAATTGCGAGCTCTCTCTGACACCTCTCCCATGTCTCTTACAGAAATAATTATTCCAGGCTCTGTACAGTCAGATGGACACAGACAAATGCTGCAACTCACCACAGGCTGCTCCTCCTTTGCCACACTCTCTTCGTACTCAGCTTCTCGTTGCTACAGTGGATGAGAACACAACACATTAACACAGGTCAGCAGGAAGCAAGCAGGGTTACAAGTCTCACCCAGACTCTGCAGCTTCATGCAACCCATTGCAGAACCAGGACAAATCAGCAGAGATCAATGATGCCAGAGTAAAATGCCCACCTGACCCTGGTCCCAACCCCATGGAGAACTCTGCAATCTTCCAGACAGAAAGAAACCAAGATCTCTGCTCTGGATGCAAGAGCAGCCTGCAGACAGCCCACCAAGCTAAGATAATGACAACAGCACCAGAGGTTCCACCTGGCACACAGTACAGAAGAAACAAGCCTGCTGAAATTCCAGAGTAGTCCAAGCCTGTAGGAGGAAAAAGGCTCCTGCATGGCACCTCTCAAGATGAACAGGGTCCCATCAGTGTGTAATTCACTACTGGTGTATTCATGCCCACACTTGTTACTACCTTGTTACTACACCCAAAACAGTTTTCTGGTGTCTGGAAAAAGAGCAGTATCTGTGTCTCCTTTTGGCACCATCATTCCTAGCACAACAACTACTGGACATCAAGATGCTGCTGATAGGTCACCTCGGCTGTCTACAGACAGGGTGGGACTCTTCTCCCACTGTGGTTTGAGAACTGATTTAAGGAGAGACAGAGCCAGATTCCTTTGAGGGATAGACTAAAAAGACCAGAGTCCCAAATTGGTCCAAAGAAATTTCCAATTGGATACATGAAACAAATGCATCTGCCAAACCCAAGGGTGGTTCAGCACTGGAACAGGTGCTCAGACAGGCTGGATACTCCCCTTCCTTGGAGATGTTCATGTATCAAAGAAAAGTCTCTAAGCAGTCTGATACAGCTTTAAGGTTATCCTGCAGCAAGCAACTAGGCTGCCCAGGGAGGTGGTGGATTCTCCATTCCTGGAGGTTTTTAAGAAGAGACTGATGTGGCACTCAGTGCCATGGTCTGGTAACCATGGTGGCAGTGGATCAAGGGTTGGACTTGATGATCTCAGAGGTCCTTTGCAACCTGGATGATTCTGTGTGATTCTGGGTTAGACTAGAGACTCCCCCAGTTTCCTTCCTATTGAAGTCCTTGAGTCTGTGATTCCTCACAATAGATGCCCAAATGGAGTAGAGGGGGCTAATTCCAGCACCTCTGAGCTCTGGGGTCTCCTACCAAGATAGAACAGAGCTCTCATGGTTGGAAACAGGGAAGCCAAGACAAACTGCATTTAACAGGAGTCATCTGCTGAACTGGCTCCAAAGCACGCCAGAGTTGAAAGGAGCACAGAAGAACAGGAGAAGACCAATGACAGGAGTCAACAGACCTGTAGAAAACCACAGCTATAGAAGAAATTGGAGAAAGCAAGAGAGAAACAACTTAGCCAGTCACCTGCAATACAGTACAGACAGGCAAGCACCTGCTACATCTGTAGCGCTGTCTCCAAACAACTGACAGCTACCATCACATCATGGAAAAGCTGTCAGTCAGCCCTGGGCACCTTAACACCAGTCTGCAGTTATAGTCAGGAGAAAGTCTACCAAGTGTGGAGCCAGACTTGTCTACAATGAAAAATGAGGAATCTGCCTGCTGGAGAGAAAACAGGTCTGGAAGTTGTTTGGAGGAAGGATGTGACTCTCACCATCTCCCTTTCCTCTTCCAAAACAAGTGGCTCCCTTGTCCTTTCCCAGAGGCGCAGAGACTTGTCATGAGATGCTGACACCACGTAGTCTCCATTGGGACTGAGTGCCAAACACCATACCTCCTGGTGATGTCCCTGCATAGTAGACAGAAGAGGTAAGTCATGAACCCCACCAGCCCCCGAGGGAAACACTGCTCATGTAGGAATAATGCTTCTTTTTAAGAGTCTCCAAAACTTCCTACCTCCAGCGTCTGGATGTGCTCAAACTTATCTGCATCCCACTGTTTAATTTTGCTGTCCTTCCCAGCTGTGAAGAAGAGATGGGATTTCGCCACAAACTGCAGATACATCACACTGGAAAGGGAAAAGGCTCAAATTCACCCATCTGGAGAAGACTCTAGACATCCCCCCACTCTATGCTGGACAACAGGGTTATTGCTGGATCACAACCTCTAGGGAGATAAAACAGCCCACAACCCAGAGATGCTGTAGGATTTGACTGACCTGTCATCATGAGCAAAGAGAGAGCGGTGACAGTCCCCAAAATCCAAGCCCCAAATCTTCACATTCCTGTCAGCAGAGCCAGTTGCAATTAGAGTGCCATCCTACAGAGTGATGAAGAGAGGAGGGTATGGGCAGCTGTCCCAGGAGGAACTGCTGCTGAGCCAGTGAATAAGCAGTGCTGAGTAGACAAGTACCTGGCTCCTGCCCTCCTGATCCCTCCACCTCCTTTCACCAGGGTGGCTCACACCTTTGGTACTGACACAGCCCACTGACAGCACCCTGACTCTTTTCTGAACCTCTGTAGGCATTTAAGACCTTAGATACACCTTGACTATTTTGGCTTCCAACCAGAGACACTCCAGAGCAAGGTACAGCCCAAGAATGCACAGATATCAAGAGGCTGCTCCACCTCAGCACCTGCTTTCTGCTCCAACTAACAAAGAAACCCTCCTCTCACAGAGCAGCTTTAGCAGTAAGCAGGCTGTATCGCTTAAGAGAGGTGAAAGGAACCACCTCAGCATTTTGATTTCCACTTGCTCACAAAATGCCCTGGTCAGTACTGTGATGACTGCTACCCTATGACCCCTCCCAGCAAACAAAGACCTCCAGGATAAGGAGGGGCTTGCTGTATTACATCAAGAAATTGCTAAGTCAGAAGCAATCAAGTAACAAAAAGGCATTATCCTAGAGGTCTTGCTGTTGGCAGAGGTTCTTGCTGTCATGCGTATCACCATGAGACACCACCTAACACACAGCCCCAGGGGTACTTACAGAGCAGATGTCCATACACAGCACTGGCAGCTTGTGTCCATACAGGGAAAGGAAGAACTGAAGCAGAGGAAAAATGTCTCAGTTAAGATATGCTGAGTAGAGACGTGCAAAAATCTCAAGCTCCAGGCTAGTTCTGCTCTTTCTGAGGACTTCTGTCTCTCTAGCACTTCCTCACTTTGATTCTTGCCCTGAAAACTGCCAGCAGCAGAACCACGATGGCAGAGCTGAGAGGGGGGTGGAAGTGCCCAAGCAAGCTAAATCTGGTGCTAATCACCACCACCAGTGGAGTTTCTTTCTCTTTCCCTGTCATTGCTGTTTTTTTGTCATTTTTGTCTGTTTTTTGTCATCCCCTAACATTCACATGCTAATCCACACTCACAAAACCATCACACACTGCTCACTATGAAGATTCTACTCCCCCAGGCTTTGCCTCTGCTATTATTTATTCGATGCCACGTGTGGCCTTAGTGCCCCACAACTCTGGAGTACCACCATATCTGCAGGGTTTAGAGTGAACCTTGCCACCTGCAGGTTCACAGCACTTTCCAGATGGAAAGTGAATCTTCTCCCCAGTGTGGCCCAGCCATGGTTCTGTTAGGTTTGTTCACCAACAGGCACCTGAAGTGGGATGCATGATATCTCCTTGATTCTTACTGGTGTCCCACAATAAACAGACACCTCCTGCACACTCCTGATCTTTCAGGCTGCAGTGACACCACCCTCTGCACAGCCTCGCAGCCCATTCAGTCATGCACCTTCAGAGTGTCAGTATAGAAAATCTTGACAGTGCAGTCCAGTAAGGAGACGGCCAGCAGCTTCTGGTTGGGGCTGTACCTCACACAGAGAACATCTTCATCCAGCTGCAAAACACGCACATGCTTCATGGAGAGCCTGACAGCAAAATGAGGGAAAAAAACCAGATTGTTATCCCAAATAAACAAACTGGGAAGAGGTATGAATACAACTCCTACATGGTACCCTGGAAAAGCAAGTTAATTCTAACATACAGGATCTCATTCCTCATTATGACTTGAACAAGACAGGACTGTAAATAAGCAAGACATTTCAGGTTGATGAAATTCATTGCTAAATTTACTGCTTAATGATCTGGGGGCCCACCCTGTGATTAGAAGCAAAAGTGACACACACACAAGGGATGAGAATGTGGCAAGTTCCCCTCCCCAGCTAAGCTCAGACCTTTAAAGAGGAGGGCTGACCTGACACTCTTCTACATGTGTCCCACATCCATGTCATGATTACTCCTTAGAGTGCACAGCAAAGGCCAAAGCATCCATTAACAACAATGGACACTACAGCTGAATGGAGTCTAGAAAGTTTTCTTACCTTTTCTGAACGCTGCTCTCATCCTTCACAAGCTCAAACTCCCAGAACTTGACACATTTATCAGCACCTCCTGTCACAAAGCCACGCTGCGGGGGAAAACAAAAAAATTACTGTGAAACCAGTTTTTCTATAACCCAGAGAAATTCCACACAAGGAATTGTCAGAACATGGGTTGGTATTTGAAGTGTCCCACATTCCTACAGTATTCGTGATTATGTGGACACTACCAGGAGCACTTGATCTGTTTGAAGCATGCATTCATTACCCTTTGGCTGCACAACAACAATTGCAAAAGCTCTGCCAGAGAAGTCTAAGACAAAGATTTCAAATGTAAATCAAGACATGAGCTGAAACTTCAGGACCAAAAGCAGTCATCTCAGCTGTAGGCAATGATGTGCTTGTGTTCTGTGGGCAAGCTGATGCTCTCACTGTTACTGGATCACACAAACCTCACCACCACCACACAAGCACACTTCTAAAGGAAGGACAGTTAAACATAACTCTTTTACATTAAGAACAGAGGCAACATTTGTCCCATATGTTTTAATCTCAGGAAGTAAAATCTCAGGATGAATCTCAGGAAGTAAAAACCACTCCAGTTTCTAGTGCAACATGACCACATAGGAAAAATAAGAAATATATAACTCTTTTACATTAAGAACAGAGGCAACATTTGTCCCATGTTTTAATCTGTAGGGTGAATGAATCTCAGGAAGTAAACACCACTCCAGTTTCTAGCGCAACATGACCACATAAGAAAAATAAGAAATATATGCACAACAAACAGAAAGTGGAAATTGACAGAAACCAGTATGAAACTGAGCTGTGGTAATAGAGGAAAACTGACACAAGGAGTAAAAGGCACAAATAGATTTCAACAGCCAGGGTGGTTAGGCTGTGTGACTGTGGAAGTGTAAAATGGGAACATCAACAAAATATAATCTTCTCAGCAGTACTGACCTATTTCTAGAGGGAAGTATGAGAACTATTAAATAGCAATGCTCAGTAAACATGGGTTCAGTAAATATTTCTCATCTGTTGTGCTCAGGGGAATGCAACATACCACAATCCCATTACAAGACAGTGATGAAAAAATGCTCCAAATGCTTACATGGCTTTCCAAAAGCAGCTACCCACTTCGGACATTTGTAAATAAATGAGTTATATCCCCCCAAATCCAAGACTTTTATAGAGCAGAAATAGGCAATCCCTAAGTTGTCAATATCCATTCTCAGAAACTTCAGAAACACTGAGGCAGGTTGAGGAAGAAGCAAATTTAACACCGTAATTCAGACACAGTAAACAGGCAGAGAAGGTAACTGACAGCATGGTCAACAAGAAGTAACATTAATTACAGTTTCCATGAAACTAAAAGTAAACCACATACAGGGAAAAAAGCCTATGGAAAATTAATTTGATGGGCATGGATCCTCTTCCTTAAGATTAAAGCTGTAGTTTAGAACAGTTGGTGGTATGCATTAAAATATTTGCATTAAAAAACTAGGATAATACAGTTCAATAGTGTACATTCTCCCTGGATTAAAGGCCAGCTAAGAGGGTCCAAAGCTTGATGTAAAATTAGAAATACTTGGTAACTCGACACTATGCCACTTAGATTTTATGGATTACTAGGAAAATAACCAGGTAAATGTATCTATACAATTTCAGATCTATTCAATCTATCTGCAAAAAAAGCGTGCCTACACAGAACCAAAACATTAATTTATAAGTTAGGAAGCAAGAATCTAAGATCCACATATATGCCTTCTGCAAAGCAGTGTCCCAAAATGGGCTTTGAGGAACACAGTTGATTATTGTCTGAATAATCTGCAGAGCTATTGCCAGAAGAGCTACTTAAGTGCTCTGATGGATTGAAAAATCACTGCTGTATAATTCCTATCACACAGTAAATCCAGATCCTGGGACCACCAGTCAGAAAAAAAAGACTCACAGTAACTTTAAAAGTACCACATGAACAATTAAGAGTCTGAAAAATAGATCCTGCAGGGACAATTGTTCAGTGTAATGACCAGCAGATAGTTAGGGAGGGTGATGTGGTCACTCAAGAAGAGTGCTACACACAACAAAAACATCACTATGATCACAAGATCTTTAAGCAAGCAGACAAGGAGCAAATTTAACAAGGAGGGTAATCAGCCACAGCAGCACGTTATGAGGGACAGAAGCTCTCATAACAGATGGAACACATCCACAAGATATTTACACACAAATAAACACAAGGGAAGTCCAAGTGTTTTCAACGATGCAGAAGCCAGATAAGGTGATGAGGATGGCCCCATCCAGCCCAAAGACTCACTGCCGTGTGCCACACAGCTTCCAAGATTATTCATCAAGCTCTGCATGTATCCACAGTTAAAGCTCTTAGATGCTACTAACTGCATCCTCCACCTCCCAGGATAAGGGGCTCTCCTGCTCCAATCAGTAATACAAACACAGCACTCCAGGCAGAAGCCACAGGAAAAGATGTTCAGCAGATGATGCTTAGAAGGGTGGCTGAGTTACCTGGTCTGGTGAAAGTGCAATGGACCACACTGCCCCATCGTGAGCACTGACTGTCTCCATCAAACTTCCAGAAGCCAGGTCAAACAGCTGCAGCTTCCCTGTCTGTGGAGACACATCACAGAGGACATATCAGCCCATCTACCTTCACGACACATGATAACTCCTAGCAGAAAAGCACTCCTGCCACCCATCCTCTGAACAGCCAGCTTCATTAGATGGCTGTTGTACACAGATGGCCAAACTCCTGTTCTCCATCAGGCACTTCCCACAGCTCTCCCAAGCCATCCAGTTCAAGCCACAGGAACTACATAGAGTTTGGGAACAGAGAGGAACCTGACTGGCAGAGAGGTTTTTACAGCTGAAAAGGAGTGCTCCAGATGAGGAGACACGGTGCATTCATTTTCTGTAAGGCTGCCTTAGTGGCATTTTCAGAACACTTCCAGACCTGGGCAGCCTGAAGTGCAGAAAGGACCCTATTTACCTTGGTGCCAACAATGACCTGACGGTCTCCTGGGACAAAGAGCGAGCAGAGCGCGTACTCGCAGTCCATCGTCCGGATGCACTGCAGGGTTGATCTGTGGGGAAAGGCAGAGCCCAAACCCTCTTATCACACACAGAATCTGACCCAGTAAGTGAGGCACACACCACAGTAGTCCCTGTCCACAACCAACTGGTCAGCTGGGGCCAGATGATACACCACCCCCATCCTATGACCCAAATGCTATCCAGCATTACTGCTAAGAGTATTTTTCACCAAAACACAGTTACGTAGTTCACCATTATCATTTATTGCTGTTCCAAGCAAGGGCAAAGCTCCTGTTTTCCAACAGCAATTACTGTCATTCAGGACAGGAGGGGAGTGTAAGACAGAACTCAAAGGAAACAGAGCTTGAAATCAGCACCACTCAGGAAACACTGGGGCAACATTCCAGAGCAAAACAGCTGCCTACTCAGTCTAACACCAGATCCTTTGGAGAAGATGCCAAGAAAGCCATGTTCCCTAAAGAATAGGGAGTAGCTAGTTTAGGATAACAGCACCTCTTAGTAAAAAAGACCCCACAAAAAAATACAATCTATACTACACTACTACATACAGCCTTTGTGTTTACAGGTAAGTCTTTGCATCCCTGCCATAAACTTAGGCTCAGCACTGTTTTACAGCCTCAAACTCCATGAGTTTATCATGCAGTTTTAGCTCTAGAGCTGCTCAGTTTCTGTAACAAAGAAAGTCAAATAGCTTTCTAATTCACTTCCTTTACTTCACTTAGTATTTTATATATCTCCATCATACCCTCTTATCACTGCTCCTTTGAACACAGCATCCCTTGAGTTCTGGCAGACTGACACACATAGAGCAGAGTGGACTGACACAACTGGACTGCGTACCTGTTCCAAATCTTTACAGACTCTGCAGCTCCTGAGAGAATGGCAATGTTGTCAGAGCTAAAAGCCAATGTCCTGACATCACTACGGTGGCCTCCAATGGTTATCCTGGATGCACGGACAGCCTGTGAGACTTGTGCTGACAGGTTCAGGTTGTACGTCTCAATTACGTTGTTCTGGAGCAGCAGTACAATCTTCAGCTCTCCTTTTGGAGAGAGAATCAAGTCAAATGACCTGTTTGATTAGACAAAAATCACAACTGTACAAAGGGGCAACAAGCTGAAATGCAGAAGGGATCAAATATCAAGAACAACTGAGAAAGATGATATTAGATGCAGGGATCCCACAGCCAAGAGCACACTAAGCCACAGAGGTGTGCACACAGGACACCACTTCTGGAACAGATGTGAATGGACTGTTCAGCTTGAAAAAGACCTGCAGGATCATCCTGTCCAACCTTTAACCCAACTCTACTAACCTAGCTCTGCCACCCCACTGCTGAACCCCATCCCTAAGCATTGCACCTATACAATTTTTAAACACATTTGGGGATGGTGACTCCACCACCTCCCTGGGGAGCCCACTGCAGTGCTTGATAATCATGGTGAGCCCCTCCCCAGCTCCAAGATCAGCAGATGTTAGGAGAAAAGTTCTTCCATCTCTCCCTGTACTGAGCTGTGCAGAGCTGTCCACAAGCAGCTGCATACCCACAGCTCAGCCTCCACAACAGGCTTTCCACTCACTTGATTTTAGAAGAAGCTTTGATGTTAGTGACCCGGTGAATCTCCTCCTGCAGGCTCAGCTCCACAATTCTTTCAGGTTCGCCTTCGGAGTTCTGTCTAGAAATGTCAGATCATGCAGGAGAGTCAAATAACCCAGCTCTGCCAAAACAAACTAACACACAGAGAGTAACATACAAAAAAACACTTAGCCTGCTGAAAAAAACCCTCTCTTTTCCAAAAGTGATAACTACATTTCAGAACAGGGTGACACAATGAAGTTCATGCTGGTATATAGATTAATAAAGTGATCAACTAAAAAAGGCAACCTCCTCTGGAGTCAAACAACTTGAACCAGTCATGTTAGAAAGATGGAGACAAAACAGACAACAGAAAGGTGTTTGAGTGGGAAATCAGCTTTTGCTCATCTGCTACCACTCATTTAAAGACCTCAGCCATTGCCAAAATGCATCTCCAGATTTATGTGCTCTGTGCTTGAGTTTCTACCCTGGAGCCAGACCAGGATATTCAGAGGCACTCAGCATAAAATAAACAATAATAAAGCTCTCACCTGTATCCGTGCCTGCTAGGCAGTAGAACAGTAGATGAGGTATCAAGAGTCACTCTGACTTTTCAGGTGAAACTCTCATTTCTGTGTATCCTATCAAGGCTTTTATTTGATGCAGTAAGCATTGTAAATATGAATGACAGACAGAAGTGAACAGCTCAGAAAAGTTCATTTTATGCCTATTTCTTTGCATACACTAGCTTTTTTTGCAAGGGGAAGACTCAGAAAGAAAGGTCCCTGGGAGCAGAGAAGTGTTGCTTTAGACAAGCAACAAGGATGCACAGTAACAGTGTCCCCAGAATAAAACAGCCAGCCCCAACAGAACCTGGAGTTCAACCACTGTGCCATACTGCTGGAGGGGTTTTCTAACATGGCTCTAGACACAGACAGCATCTATATATATCCAAGACTGCTTACTTGTTTTTTTTCTTTGCTTTCTTCATTTTCTTTTCCAATTTCTTTTGGATTTCCTCTTTGGAAAGGACAGAGAACACTTCCAGAACAGCATCTGTTCCCTAGAGATGAGCAAGTAAAGTCATAGGCACACAAACCCCTGGCTGGCCCTTAGAGAAATAACCCAGGGTCTCAAACAGTCTCCTATACAGTTTGATAGCAGAGCACCCCCACACTACTTACATGGCAGGCCAAAATCTTGCCTGTTTGGTCAGTGGCAAGAGTAACCACCCGGTCTCTCCCTTCCCGCATGATGGATCCAACTTTGCTGCACTTTAAAAGGCGCTGCAGGGAAAGGAGGAGAAGAACTTTGGTCTGAAAGGTCAAGTGATCTCAAATAAACTCAGAAACCTACCGGCAAGGGACATCAAGAGGAGAAAAAGGGGAAATGAACCTGCAGGGGCCCAGTAGAACAGCTAGCAAGCATAATCTAGGGACAAAAGCATTTGTGTGAGCTATGGCTTTTCTTACATTTTGTTGCATCTTAGCTGGAAATATTAATGGACAAATAACTTAGTGTTATTGGAAAACCAGTCGCTTAAGAGACAGAGCTACAAAGATAGCACAGCTGAGTTCCTCTGTCAGAAGAGGCAGAGAAGGCAAGAACAGACTCCTAAATTGATTACTAAAGGGAAAGAAATCCTCTGGAGAGAAAGTTGGAAAAGTATTAAACAAGGTCAGGTATCTATCATAACTACAAAATCTATCATAATCCCAAAATCTGAGGAGAACCCCAGAAAGTTCCACTGGATAGTCAAATTCAATCAAGTCTCCACCAGCAGCACAAGATTGTGTTATAGTGCAACTTAGACCACTCAGCTTCTGCTACTGACCTGCAAAGCTGAACATCATCACTGAATTCAGCAGCAGCCAACAAGCAACTATTCTAGTGTTGTTTGATGGAAGAGTTTTGTTAGCATAGGGTCAAATTTTAAATATTTGCTAGTCCTCCCCAAACAGAATGCAAAGAAAAAGCTTTCAGTGGAGAGTAACGTATATATTTCAGCCCATGTATTTTGGATGTTTCACAGGTAGCTAAAGCAGCAACATGTTAGAAATCAAGACAAAGAATTACCACATTTTTCCTAACAAGGTAATTATGACACTCAGGGTATAAACCCAATACACAGATGCAATGCACAAGAGACTCTAAAACTCCTGCTGCCTCTGCAAGCAGCACCATGCAGATGTGTTTAGATACCCCATCACACAGAATGTATGCAAAACTGAGCTTACTTCCTCAGGATGCTCATCCAACTCTAGCATCTCATCCTCTTCGGTGTTTTCTTCTGTTCCAAGTGAAAACCCTTTGCTTTTCTTGGATTCTGGTTCATCAGGGTCTTTTCCCTGTTCATGGACCAAAAAAAAAAAAAACAAACCAAAAAAAAAAACCTAAGGAGTACCGTAAGGCACCAAGAGCTAAGGTGTTCTGGTTTCTGTTTCACACTTCATTTTCCTGGAGGAACATGTGTTCTGTGAAATGCAATTAAGTGGCCTACAGCATGCCTGTAGGCACCAAACACTACATGTCCTCCCCTGCTTATCATCCACCCAAATGACTGTCTTCTCTAGATGCAAGCCAGAAGGCAGGAAGACCTGACACATTCCATAAATCTTGTTCTGGAAATGCTCAGAGCTTCTACATGTAAGCCAGAGGGCAGGAAGATCTGACACGCTCTGGAAATCTTGTTCTGGAGTACCCACAGCTTCACTTGAAAGCTCAAAATACAGAAAAAAAACCAGCAAAATCTATCCCAAGAGCAGCTTCTGGGCCCCTCAGACAGCAAAGACATTGCTTTGGCTCCAATTCCCAGAACGTCCTAGTTGCAGACCCATCTTAGCCCAAAGACAAGGAATCTGGCAAGACCATGAGAGATTACAGAGGGAGTATCTTACCTCCTGGATGTAAGTGATATCCCAGACTCGCAGCTCACTGTCAGCACTCCCAGTGACCAGACGCTTCTCTTCGGATATCAAAACCATCCCCCAAACCTGTACAGAGGCACAATGTGAGGAATTGGTTTATGGCTCCTTTAATTATCATAACAGCAGCAGAGCATCTTCAATTTATTTATTTAAATTGCAATCAAGAAAAGACCGGATCTAGCCAGGACTCCTCCAGGGACATCTTGTGTTGGAATTGTCACCTACTGCGTGTTGATGCTCTTGTAAAGTTTGGAAGTTTCTCACCTGCTCCTCCCTAAAACGTTACTGACAAGCAAAACACATCACATTGTCAGCTTACAACTCCCGTGTTTCCCTGATAGCAGGGAAAGCACAAAATGAGCCATTACATGTAATCCAAAGTCCCTCCACCCCAACAGCTCCCCACATACCCACTTTACCTCAGTACGGTGTCCAACCAGAGTTTTGAAGCAGTGCTGGGTGTCCAGATCCCACCATTTCACCAACGTATCTTTGCCACTGGAACGAAGAACAAAAACTCAAGACACGAGGAAAGACTTAGAAAAGTCACAGAAATAAAAAAAAAAAAAATCTACAGCATGCCACAACACACCACAACATACCACAGAGCAGCTGCTCAAACACTGAATTTTGCAAGGTGCACAAGAACAAAGTAAAGCAGTACAAAGGTACTGCAAAAAGGTTTACAGCACGTCACTGACAACTGCTTCCTTCTCCTTCAAGGCCCCATGTCACACAGCATGAGAACAATATTCTTTAACTTAGGGTGGGAACAATAAGCACAAACTCCCGATCAGTTCTAAAGCTACCTCTAAACACTCCCTCCACATTCTCAACCTGTGCACAAACCATGCCATGAGAAAAGCAGATGCCTTTACTCTGAGCACTGACCTGGAGCTGCTAATCCTAACAGTTTCAGTCCTTCAAAGCCCCTGAACCACTGGATCTCCTTGAAAACACATTTCTGCTTATATTATGCTACCTCAGAACTACAAGAGCATCCAACAAAAGTAATTTGAACAGATTCTTCAGCTACACTCTACAACAAGTAATACATCCTTTATTTTGGTAACTTTGTTAGAGCCTATTTTCCTCAATAAGTTTCAACTAAAAAAAAATATAAAACTTGTTCCATTGCTATGATCAAGATTTTTTTTTAAAAATAGCTATTGATACCTATTGTTAGTCCATCTCCTTTGTTACACAGGACCCTAAAGTACTTGTAAATTTGACATGAAAAAAAAAATTCTTTGTTCAAAGGACTGCAATTAGCTGCTTAAGCAAAAAAAGAAACTAACATATGGAAGCAAAACTTTGCATCTCCAGAAAAACAGAGTAACACCTGGACTCTGTTAATTTAACAGGGGAAAAAAAAAAAAAAGGAATTCCTTGTCTCAATGTAGCTACTGAGAGAATTAAGAGAGAATTAAGCATTTTTAAAGCTGACCTTGCAAAGACTTGAAATTGCATTAAGAAACAGGCACAATCTACCAAACCAACGAAATATTTTTTTCCATCTGACACAACAAAAAAGCCAAAAGAAACTTCTTCTAATTCTACACTGAGCTGATTGCATGTATTTTTCTGTTAAGCTATTAGATGATGCATTAATAAAGATTACTGACTGATATTTGAGTATCTTCCCCCAACTGTTTATTATTAAAGGGATACAGTCAACCAGCAGTTCATGCTGAATAGCTAAAAAATGACTAAAAAAAAACCCCATCAACTTTGAATTAATTCTTACTATTACAGCTTACTAGGAAACAATTTTTCTGTCACACTGATATGTAAAGTACACATACAAAAGTCTGCTTAATTCCTTAAGATATACAGTAAAACCATATATATACATAATGAACATACTACCACTACTTCTTGTTACATTAATTCTAAGTTGCTATATTTACCAGCAAGCTAGGCTTGTCCAAACCCTATTCCTCAGGACAGCCATTCCAGTTCCACTTAGCACACTTGGACTCAAACACCAGACTTGACAAATACATGGATGGGGCAAAATCATACTCTAAGATGCTCACGGGTCTGAGATATCATGAGTTGAGAGGAAAACACAAATGGCTGTAGCACCTGGGATGACTAAATTGCAAGTAAAACCATGGCTACTTTCCTGATGGACCTTACACTTAGTCTGGCTCACCTGGTGACCAACAGGTTCTTCTCCTTCAAGAACAGGACTTGAGTGACAGCATCCTTGTGTCCTCTCAGCCGGTACAAACCACTCTCATTGATGACATCCCACACAATGACATCTGTATCCTGGAACAGACAGAAGATGTCCAAGAGACTGGCACTTGTCTCTGCAAAATGCCTACCTCTGCCCTGCCTTTTGCTACTCCTGACCTCACAAGTTTCCACACTTTTAGTTAACAGCTCCACACTCCTTCCCTGCAGCTCCTGCTGCTCTCCCAGTCCTGGGCTCCCCAACTCCATCACTGTCTTGCAGCCCTAACTCATCTCACTGCCATGGGCAGAAGCCACATAACTCAGTTAAAATACCAAACTCAGTTAAAATTCCAAACATTCTGGTGCAGGTCAGCCTTCTCCATGGAGCATTCCTATGAAAGGGCTATCCTCCAGATTTGTAACCCTCACCTTGGAGCCAGATACCAGCCGGCCACCCAGATGGTCATACTGCAGGGCTGTAACTGCAGTCTTGTGTCCATTGAAAGTGATGGTTGCTTCTCCACTTAGGAGGCTGAAGACACGGATTGATCCATCCTCATACCCCACAGCCAAGTGCAACCCATCTGGAGAGGGACAGAGGCAACTGACCTCCTGCTTCAGACCCTTAAGGATAAGAACCTGCAATTTTCGGGAGACAAAACACGATTATCAACATGAATAATGTTGATAAATGGCATATCAGAACAGATACTGACACAGCAGAAAATACATGTTCTGCTCTTCTACTGAACTTCAAACTAAGCATTTCTGCCACTTCAGAAGTTTTTTTTTTTTTTTTTTAGCTTCCTGCGTTGAATGCTGTATTATTAACCCCATTTTGCAAGGCAGAGAGCAGCTAGAAATGATTTCTCAATCAAACAGGAAACTGATGCAGAATGAGGCTGGGAACACAGAAGTCCAAATTTCTGACAGTAAAATCTGAAGGCTGCTTGATGACTCATTACATCTCACTTGGCCTTTCTCCAGTGAAGGGCAGAATTGCTTAAGAATGATAAAAACCTCTCCAAAACACACTGGCAGTCACCACTCCAGGGGCTGTAAAGCAAACCCTGAATTCATTTTCTAGTGGACAGTAGCACTTACAATGATTTCCAAATCTCACATCAGAAAAGATGAAGGGCAACAAATCTGGTGAAGGCTCACAAGTCCTGTGAGACTGCTTAGTCTGGAGAAAAGGAGGCTGAGGGCAGACCTTAATGCTCAGTAAAACTACCTGAAAGGAGGCACCACTCCCCCCGGCCTTCATCACCCGCCACCGCCGCCCCGGGGAGGGCCCCGCTCTCTCACCTTCTCTCCTTTCCGCGTATCCCACACGAAGACGTGTTCGCAGGCCGGCACGGCCACGCAGCGGCCGCGCTCGCCGCGAAACGCCACGAAGGCCGCGTTGCCCCTGGCGCTGCCCACCAGCCCGAAGAGGGCGGCGGGACCGTACCGCAGGTACTGCCGGGTGAGGCCCATGGCGGGCGGCGGGAAGGAGGGGGGGGGGTGGGGGAAGGGGAACGGAAAGGAGAACGGGAGTGGCACTAACGGGGGCGACAGCGCTGAGGTGACCGCCCGCACGTGCCGCGAGACCGGAAGTAACGGGAGGAGAGGCGATTCTCCCGGCGGAAGTGACGCGCTGAAGCCGGTGTCCGGGCAACCCCGGGTCCGGGCACTATTCCCGGAAGCGGAAGCGAGCGGCGGGCGCTCTCCGCTTTTTCTGGGTGATGCCGCCGAAGCGGCGCCGAGCGGGACCCTGCGGGCGGGCGGGGCCGGTGGCAGCAGCACCAGCACCAGCAGCACCAACAGCGGTTTGCCCGTGAGTTGCTGCGCAGCCGCTCCCGAGGGAGAGGCCGCGGTTGTTAGCGGTGGCGGTAGGGGCGCTGGGGCCGGGAGCTTCTGACTGTCCGGCCTCGCCTACGCCGGTGCGGGCCGGGGGGGATGCGGGAGGCAGCGGCCTCCCCCCGGGCAAGGACACCAGGCTCCTGCTGGCAGCCTGCCGCTCCCCGGGGCCGCCTCTGCCGCAGGAAGCCCAGGGCGGGGGTGGTGGTGGGGGAGATGCCCAGGAGGAGCTTGTGTGCCCCTTCTGTCCGCCCCTTCTGTGCGGGTCCTCGCTTCGTGTTTATGCCCCTGGTTTTTGGATGCTCCTCGGAGGGAGGGCGCCTTTGTAGAGGAGCTTCTTTGGAGGCATTTTAGCTGCTCGTATCCTCTTGCTTGTTGTCTTCCCACCGGCTACTCCTGGCAGAATTTTTACTTGGATGCTCTTACGGCTGTCATTGTCCCGGTGTCAGCCTGTATTAGCTATCGGTTTGACTTCGGATGCTTGTTTCGTTTAGTTTTGGGGTTTTTTTTCCTTAATTAATGCATATTGTCATTCATGGTCTCAGTTGTTGCCGCTTGTGGATGCTGTCTTTTCAAAATAATTGTCAATTACGAACCCATGAAGAAAGTTAAATAGTAGGTCTGCGTGTGGCAAACTGAAGTTACTTATGTGAGTGCATTTTTGTGACCTTAATTCACTAGTGTGGCTTGGTAGTTACAGTGAAAAGGCTGTGCCCTACGGCTTATGTGCTGGCAGTTATGTTTTGGCAACTTTGATTCTCTATCTCAGATTCTCAAACCTGTGTCATTTCAGCTTTTAGGAAAAAAAAAAAAAAAAAAGGTGAGATGGCAAAGTTCAGTATGCCATTTCACTGGCATTCAGATTTACATCTCTGTTCTTTCTTACAAAATCTTTTTGAGTGAAGGAGTTTTGTGCCTAAGTGCATGACTGTGAGAACTAAGTAATCTAAGTCTCATTTCTAGTGCTTTGAAATTCATTGAACTGCAAGGGTTGTGTGATACAGAAGGAGGATGTTTTCATCAGTTTGTTTGTAAGCAGTTTTCTGTTTGTTGTTCTTGTTTCGTTGGCTGGTTGGGGGTTTTTTTGTTATTTTTTAAGTATGAAGCGGGGCTAGATCAAAAGGGATATATTTTTTTACTTAACCTGCTACAAATGTCCTTTTTTGTTTAGAAAAAGAAATAAGAATTTTCAGAAAAGACTAAGGTCCTTTCAACACCTGGAAACTAGTGATCTGGTATTTTGAAAATGCTGAACACAAGTCAGTTGCACCAGTTTTATAAAGATGTTTTCACTTGGAAAGGGCTTGTCTTTGCAAATATTCCACGAGTACTGACATTGTGGTTGAGTTGTTTCTGCTTCCTGCCTGCTGTCATTCCACTGCGGTCTTGAGAAAGGTCTTGCACAGGAATTGCTCTTAGTGAACAGTTGGTGACCTGGTTTGATTTTCTTCCTTTTAAGCACCTGGAAGGCTCCCGTGGGAGTCGGAGTGTGACCAGTTAGGAGAGGAGAGGAGTTGCTTTTTCCATTCCATGGATCCCTTGGGTGCTCCTTCCCAGTTTGTGGATGTCGACAGTCTTCCAGGCTGGGCTGATGCCTATGAGGCGAAGCAGCTGGACTCTCATCAAAATCCTGTTGAAAAAGCTCAAGCTGATGTTAGGTCACCTTTTCCATACAGAAAAGACATCAATGCAAAAATTATCTTATGGTAAGTTCCTTGTGGCTCTGGTGTGTTTGTCATCGCTTCTCCATTTACTGAGAGATCCAACTGCCTTGTATAGCAATTACTGCTAAAGAGTAAAGCCTTCAAGGTCTATTTTCTTACATCAAACATTACATATCAGAAGAAAATGATCTTGTTGTAAACTGTAAACCTGCAAGTCTGAGATTTGCCCTCCATAGGTTCTAAATTGTATGTTCATAGGTATTCCTTGGTGCAGCACACTGGAACTTCCTACTGTCTTACTGTGCAAATACCAAAGCCTAATTTTGCACTTTGGTGCAAGTCTTTACATTTATAAAAGTATTTGTGCTCTCTAGTAGCTTTTTTTCTTTCTTTGCTGTCTTTATTCTGCTTTCACTTTTCTGGTTTAGATCAGTATTTCAGTATTTCTTTTATGTGGTTCTTGTGGCTTGCTTTGGGCTCTTTTGCACCCCCACCCCCACTCCTTTCTCTCCATTCTGTGTTCTGTCTCCATGTTTTTTTACCAAAATTATTAAATTATTTGGTAAAGTACAATGTGCTGTGACAAACTTAGTCCCTCAGTTTTTGTTTCCTTTAACTTGGATACTCAAACCTGCTCCCTAGATGAGTAACTCTTTGTTAATCTATATGGAGAAGGATTTCTCAGGGACACAGATTCGGGGATCAGCCTGAACCTCTTTCTGGTTAATACATGCAGGAAATGGGACTGTTCACGGATTTCCTGAGCCTGATTAACTAAAGAAAGAGAGAAGTAAAAGGTTAAACATCTCTTATGACTTGAGCTTGGGTGTGATAAGTGTATGCAATTTCAGCTGTTACTTGAATCTCTCCCTGTTCCCGAGCATCTTTTTTTTCCCCTCTTGTGCTCTTTGATCCCAAAATCTCTAATGGCTGCTGCTGTGACAAAAAGCAGGTCAGAGTTCTGCTACTCCATTGTCTCATGTGTATCTCTGCTTTGTTTATCTTCTGCATGTCTGATCCTTTAACAGCAGAATGAACATGATCTAATTGTGGGTTGACAGTTTTGTGATAAAAGCAATGAAAACTTGGCTAGCTGCAGTGTCACTCTGGATCCTCAGTGGTCTGAAGAAGAGCAGCAGCAGTAAGGTGCCCGGGATAGTGTGTGTACAGACCAAAAAAAGTACATGGAAAACATTGTTGACATTTTGAAAGTAGTATACCAGAAGGATTGTCCTCTTATTTCCAAGAGAAATTACTCATTTTTTGAAACATACTACACTCCCATCAGGTTAACATGCTGCTGCCCATGTTCTGCTGGCTATGCACAGCTACACCACTGCCTTTTCTATGGACATCATTAAGTTGTTGCTGAGGCTGGGAGGTTTTAAGGAAATGGCAGGTGGCATGCAGTCTTTGTTTATCAGTGAGAGAAAAAGGATGATTTTGCATGGTGAGCATGTCAGGATATGCTATGCTGTATGAGCACTGGAGTAATGTTAATGCTTTTCCTATAACTTAGCATTTCCTGGCTTGTCAGTACTTACTTGAGAGTATCCTATGTAATCTGACAGCCTGCAATAAGCTGTTTCCTTTTTGCCCCAGGAAAGGAGATGTAGCATTACTGAACTGCACAGCCATAGTGAATACCAGTAATGAATCTCTCACTGATAAGAATCCAGTATCTGAAAGTGTATTACTGCATGCTGGGCCTGACCTGAGGGATGAACTTCAGAAGCTCAAAGGTAAGTGGCAGGAGACATGTTTATCTTATTGAAATCTACTCCCCTTGCATAGCACAGAGCATCAGGGTTTGGGCATAAATTAAAATCAAGGTATAGCATTTCTTTTTTTTTTTTTTTTTTTTTTTTCTTTCTTTTTTTTTCCCTAGTGTCTGTTGTTAATGTGAAATAAATGGAGGAAACACCTGCTAATCTTGTCTCTTTTTAACATTCTGGTTACAGATCATTGTAAATCTGTGGCAGATGCTAGAGCTGCTGAGAACTTACATTATAATACAATAGTTACCATTGTTATCTGAAGCCACTTAGGGTAGTTAGCTTATCAGAGTTCTTTCCTCAAGGGACCAGTCTTGTGCATCTTCAGGTTTTGCTGTCATCCTGTTCATTGTGTATACACTGTGGAAGACAGGAACTGAAGTTCACCATTGTGGAAATTGAGCACTAATATACACTCTTTATGTATCCTCTTTGAGGCTATAAATACACACATACAGACTTTCAGGAAAAGGAGATGGAAAAGTCTGTGTGAATCCTTTGGGTGGAAACAACTGTTATATGCAGCAGATGTTGTAGAATAGTTAGGACCCTGCTATGAACACCAGAACTCTTCTAAAAGAAACTTGAGGGGTTTGTGTGCACTGTGATGTGAGAAGAGAAGTGAAAGGTTTTTTATTTTTTTGAGTTGGCTTCTTGAATTCCTCATTACCAAGCTGAGTTACAAATAGTCTTGTGTCCTACTCCTGCAATGACACTTGTCTTCTCTCTATAATGTATGCTGTAGGTCCACAGCTCCTTTTACATAACAGTTTCCTTTAAATCTTGTGACAAGAGCTTTTAAAAAATCAGTTTTTGAAATTCCTCTCCAGTTTCATGGGGAGGAAAGAGAGACTGGATTACAGCTTTGGCTTTTGTGCACCCTTAATGTGTTTGTCATGGAAGTGGAAGGGAAATAAGTTTGATTCTCCTGTCATCTCTGCCTCCTTTTTGCCCTTCTTTCTGTTTAACCTTGAACTTTTTTCATAAGAGATTGTTCTGGTTGGAGCGTGGGGGGAACTGGAGGAAAGTGAATGTGTAGGGACCTTGCTCTTGAGCTGTAAAATGGGTTCAGTGTTGGTTTTCAGTTAGATCTCTCCTGCTTTATTCCTACTGCTTGGGTTATATTCATCTTTCATAGACTGCCAAGAAAAAAAATTATGATCTTAAAGCATGTGATGTGCTGACCTTTCAAAGGCTTGTGCTTTCTTTAAGGCTCAGCTAACTTGTGCATTCCCAGATACAGTACGTAGTTCTGATTAACACAGAAATCCTGTAGCCAAGGGTCCAGGCTTGCAGATGAAGTGTTAGTGATATATGCTTGCCTGTCACACTTATTGCAATCTAATAAAGACCTTCTGTAACAGCAGTGCATGTTCATCTTCCTACTCCAGTAAAACTCTGCTGAACTTCTCTGCTGCTCACCTTATGTGGAGGATTCAAAGTTTCCATTTTAAACTTGGAGAGAAATATGTTCTAATGTTTTAAATCTCATCGGTAAAGAAAATAAGATCTTGACTTTGTTCCCAGTTATGGCACAGACCTTGACTTTGTGCAACTCAGCTTACCCTGTATCTTCAAGTAGGAATAATACTTGCTACTTTAGTTTTTAAGTTTTGAAGATCTCCAGGCAGAAGATATTGGGAAATACTAAGCAGAATATAAGTGTAATTAAAGATTACTGATGCCACAGTTGTTTGAACTTCATTAGTTTCCCCACTGAATTCATAACTAAACTTGCTTCATTTTTTTCCACAAGACAATTTTTTTTTCTACAAACCTTTGCTTATTCTTTTGAAGTTGTGTCACTTAAATGATACATAGAGGAAGAATAGTAACTTCATATCTGATACGTAAACCTGAGTTTCAGGTTTAGTTTCCACTTTTTCCATATTATGCTTATTTATTTGGTCTCGGAGGACATGCAGTAGTTCAGAAGAGTATTGCTTACTTTTAGTATGCTGTTATATTCCTTTTGATAACCCAGAAGAAACAAGAAGGCCTGTAGAAGCTAATTATATGATTTATGGGATCAAGAAGCTTACACAATGTTGGCAATGTGTTGTTGCCATTAAAAAGACACGCTGAAAGTTTTGAGCATGAGAGGTTCTCAGCCTGGAAGGTCTCTTGCTATAAAATATGCTTTCATGTATGCTGGCTGACTGCCTGAGCACTGTATGGAGCAGAGTGAAGGTGAGTGTGGTGATTATTGCTGTTCAGTAGGCAGCTTCAAGACTGACTTAGGCCAAGCTACTTCAGAGCTCCTTCCAGAAGGGTGGTTGCAGCTGCTTGTTCACTTCTCTGTCCTTTTCATGGGCACTAGCAACCTATAAGATGAGGCTGAAAGCTAATCTAGTGAAAATACTGGTTTTCAGCCAGATCAGAAAGCTGAAGTGCAGCTGTATAAGCGGAAGGAAGAGGGTGGAAAATGCCTGTCTTTGAGGGTAGGGAGAGAGCAAAAGCAGAAGTACTTCAGCTGTCCAGAACTGGAGTTGACTAGATTTGGATGAAGAAGGGGAGAGTGAGCAGATTTTTCTTCCAAGTGCTGAAGAAAAAACAGACTTCAGACACAGTAGCTGTTCCTGGATTTTTCGTTATCAGAATGTATTGAAGAACTGAAGGGAATAAAGGGGTCTTTGGGTGTCATCAAGGGTTGTGACAAACCGATTTACATTGCAAAAAAATACAGGAATAAAGTATGAGTAACTTGCAGGGGATAGCCAAAGAGGAGTCAAGACCAAAAAGAGGCAAAGATGTAGAGTATGCTTGCATGCAGTAAATGGTCCTAGAGTATGTAACTGGAAGGTGCTGGGAATGTTGCAATGAACTTGATGCGTTCTTGCTGGACATCTAGTCTGTCAGGAAAGCTGTGATCTCCGTGAGAGTCATACTCCTGCCTTGTGGATGTGAAGAAACTTGCAAAAGAAAGAAGGCTCCCTTGTTCTGTGAGCGTGGATGAAACAAATGCTTGATCTGTTCATTTTTCATAGTTTTGCTAGCTAGCAGCTGGTGGCTTTAATTAAGAAGAGTTGTAGTCTTTGTATCCGAAAAGCAGTTTCCCCAAAGCAAGTTGTTAAATTCAGGACTTTTTGTTTCTAGCTGCATAGCAAAATTGCAAATCAGTTCTCTGCAGGTTGTTAAATCGTTTCTCCCTTTGGCTCTATCCACAGCGTAGTTATCACTTCATTTAAGACATTTCCTGCAATTTCTCTTTTGTCCTTATATGCACAGTTTTAAAAATGAGAGGAATGAGCACAGCTCTCAGCTTTTCAACCTGGCTAGGTGATACAAAAGAGTTGTTATGAGAGAGAATGCAGTCTTTAATATTTGATGTCTAAAACAGAGACTTCTACATACAGAGTTGTCCAACTCTGAAGTCAAGGACTTGAATACTTCTTGATTTCTTACGACATTGGCACTTATCCTCGTGTTTGTTTTTCTTTTTCTCAGGGTGCAGGACAGGCGAGGTTAAACTCACCAAAGGATTTAATTTGGCTGCACGTTTCATCATTCACACAGTGGGACCCAAATACAAAAGTCGGTATCGCACAGCAGCCGAGAGTTCTCTCTACAGCTGCTACCGCAATGTTCTGCAGCTTGCAAAGTAAGCACACAACTTGCACGAGGGTGTCTGCACTTAGTGGTCAGGGTGAACCAAAACGGAGAGAACAGAATTTCTCTCTGTTACTCGCCCCACCCTCCCAGGGGAAGATAAAAGGTGAAAAAGGAAGAGAGGTGTCAAGGTTGGAAGTTAATACCAGGACAGGTTTAAAAGAAGAGGGAAGGGATAGTAACATCTAGGGTAATAATGAAAAAGACAAAGAAATGCAAAACCTGATTTCAATGGTTTCTGATAATAGGTGCCTGAAAGTCCTTTGTGGCAGACCCGAAAAGGGGCCCAGGGCTCTTCCCACCAGCTGATGGAGTCAGATCCTGCAGAGCAGCACCATCCTCAGTGATGCTCTGATCACTGTTTGCAGCACCTTTTTTACTTTCCTAAAACTCTGCTGGAAGCACCTTACTGATCTCTTAAACTATGTATCACTCCAGGCCAATGATTACATGCCTGGGACTGAATAAGAGACCTTGGTCTGCCATCTCCAGCAAAACAAGTAATAGGTCAGGTGGTGGAACAGGAGAATGTTTGCAAGAGCAAGCACCTTTTTTTGCCCTCCTTCTCCACTGTTAATCCTGTACAGAAAATAAAGTATTTTGGAAAGGATTGCATGGAAGAACTTGTTCATTCAAGGTATGAGAAACTGCAGGAACAGTGTAGCAAAAGTAGAAGAAGAAATATGAGAACAAACACAAGAGGAAACTGTGGAAACACTGATTGTTCCCTCCTTCTCTGCATCTCGTCGGGTGCCTCTTGTCAGAAGATAATAATCTGCACAAACCTGAAAGAGGATTGCTGCTCTGCAGAGGGAGGGGAAAAAGTGCTAGTGTTACCCACTGTACTGACAGAGATTTGTTCTCATATTACCTTCTATTAATTTGTTTTTCTTTTTCTTTGGATTTCAGGGAACAGGCAATGTGCTCTGTAGGTTTTTGTGTCATTAACTCTCTGAAAAGATGCTACCCCTTGGAGGATGCAACCCACATAGCACTGCGTAAGTGTTGGAAAGTGGATGACAGTATTTGACAGGTGTCTTACCTTTGACAAACTGATGTTGATATGAGGAAAACCTTTTTTTTTTTTTTTTTTTTTCCCCTTTTTTTTCTTTGAGGAGAATACAGTTTGTTAGAGGCTTTAAAAAAATAAAAAGGTATGGCCTTCCATGGTTGATCTGGAAATGGAGGATAAAAAATAAATTCTCCTTTCTCTGTTAAGAGGTTATCAGTAAAGATCTATGGGAATCAAGTGCTGGAACTTGCAGTCTTCTATATATTAATTAATAACCTGGAAAAGATGCTGAAAGAGGTGAATGAGGTTCTTTCACCTGCAATGGGGTAATAGAAAATTGTTTAGAATAGCGAAGATGAGACCTTACTGTTGAATAGCTGTAGACAGATCTCAAGCAGCAGAGTGAATTTCATCTGCCATTCTTGTGTCATCAACATATCCAAATGCAAAGTGATGTTCTTCCCACACTGACCAACCCCTATATACTTTGCCTTTCACATGCAAAATTATGGGCTAATTTTAGGGAGTAAAATCATGAGATTATAATAGTTCCATGAAAACAAGAGCTCCCTGGAGTACAAAACAGCAAGCTAAGACACAACAAAACTAATGTTATGCTCTAAATATCTGTATTTGGTTTGCCCTTCAAGGCTGCACATTTAAAAAGAGCATGGTGGAACTAGAAATTGAGGAGGTCCATGAGAACAGGGAAAGGCAAGAAATAGCTAAAGTTTTAGTCTTTTTCTGACTGTAATACACTGAGCTTGAAGGGAGTGTGGCAGATGTCTGTAAACTCATTTGTGGCATTGTAAACTGCAAAATTGGCTGTTCAAACCTGTAAGAACCTTCGAACAGGATGAATCAGATTTAGAACAAACAAGAGGAAATGGTTCTTATGCTTACATTGTCCATTTTATGGAACTTCTTACCAAAAAGCATTGTAGGTACTAAAGGTTTTCAAACTTATTTGGGTTCAGGAGGAAACTATATTAAAGATAAAAATTAAGGCTACTAAAACCAAATCCAGAGATTTATTCTGCACTCTGTAGTAATTGTGTAAGATTCTCCTCCTGTTTTATGAAGTACCTATAATTTCTTTTGCAGGCACAGTTAGAAGGTTCCTGGAGATTCATGGAGAGACTCTGGAGAAGGTGGTGTTTGCAGTCTCAGAGCTTGAAGAGGTATCTCCCTGATGTTCATTCCATCAAAATTCATGGGCATATTTGATCTTCTCTGTAGCAGTACTAACTCCTGCATTTTTAGAGTTGGATTTTCATTTCCTGTTCAAATCACGCAGATATTTGTTCTCACAGCATCCTTTGCTCTCCTAGCATAACATCTTTACCAGTACTGTTTATGCTCTTAGCAGTCACTGTGGGCATATTCAAAATCTTTCCATTTCTGGCTCTAATGTTCCTAAGCCATGAACAGGAGCTGATACTAGAGATTATAGGATGCAGTTGTGCTGGATGGTATCTTCCAGCCAGAAGGGAAATCCCTCCTACAAGGTTTCCTCTTTAAGCAATGCTACTTTTGTGCTTTCTAAAGGCCAGTGTAGCAAGTCCACAAATCACCTACAAACACCTTAAACACGGCTTGCTGGCTTGTTGAAATAACAAGCTTGGCATTTAATGATCTGTGTTCAGACAGATGCTAGCAGTTTGAACATTGGCTTCTCTTGTGTATCAGACTTGCTAATGGCTGTTCCTGGGCAGAACGCCCACTGTATGCAGGTTCTGTGGCATCTGGAGGTGGAAAATAACCAACTTGTTGGGGATTCTAAAACTGGTAATCAGATGGGAAGAACACATGAAGTATTGTAATGTTCAGCAGAGCTTTTCCACAGTTTTCCACTGTGTGTGGGGGGGGTTCTCTTGGCTAGTCGTTGCTTTTGCTTTTTTTCCAGTCACATGAGTAAAGGTGATCTGTGTAGTTGTGCATTTTAATAGAAGCAGCTTTCCCTGGTGTCTGTCATCAATGTATGTTGTAATATATGTGCCTGCAATCTGCCTGAGCTTATGCAGGTCAAAACAGAGTTGTCTCAAGGTTATTTGCCACTATGGTAAAAAAAAAAAAAAAAAAAAAAAAAAAAAGTTAACTTTTATCAAGGTTATCTGCCTTTATTGCCAGGTGGCAGAACAAAATAAACCATTGAGAAAGTGGTACTTTGCCTCCAAATCTCTGAGGAGGTCCCTGCTACAAGAGCAGGTGTCACTTAACCAAAGGACAAGGATGCGTGATAGACCTTCACGCATTTTTCTTATTTGTAGGCCACTTACCAGAAGTTGCTGCCCCTGTATTTTCCAAGATCGTTGGAAGAAGAGATACAATCCTTGCCTTACCTCCCTGCAGATATTGGCAATGCAGAAGGGGAGCCCGTTGTACCGGAGAGGCAGATCAGGATTACTGAAAAGCCGGGTGTTCCCGATGGTGAGTTCCTAAGTGAGCTTTGGAGAAACTATCTCCCAGTTGATGGAAAAGCAGAAGAGGCAGCTCCCTACCCTGCCTTGCCTAAGGCAGGCTATCATGAAGACAGTTGTCAAGATGCCTCGTTTGCTTTATGTTCCACAGCAGTAGCTTCTGCTTTCTGCCTCATTGTCTAGAGTGCTGTGGTTAGAGGATGTGGTAGAGCTGTTGTTTCTGTCTTTTTCTTTCTTAAGTGAGGAGAGGTGGGGTAGTTGTCCCAAGGCAATTAGGAACTTAGAAGATTTTTTCAGAATCTTACGCAGCCTAATTTAAAAAGACAGAGTAACTAGATTGACCCAGAGATTGTTGTTTGGGAAATGGCTGTCAAAGCCCGGTGGAAAAGGTCCCTTTGCAAAGAGGCTGTCCAGATATCAGGGTTGAGAAGGTAACGTGTAGAGCAAAAGAATTTAATATAAAAATGGACACAACTGGCACATTCTGCCTTATTTACTAAACAGTGCTGTGAAAGATTTACTCTTTTTCAGGCAAAGCTTTAAATCATCAAAAGCAGATAAATTGGAATTTATTTCAAAGGTTTTCTGCTTTTGCATGGCTAGTTGGGATAAGGTTGAATATGCAGTGATGATAAAGGCCACTTAATTTACCTGTTCAGTTTGATATCTCCTGTACCTACTCCTGCTGATCAGATTCCAATCTTGTTTTTTCCTGTCCAGGCTGCTGGTTGGGATGTTACAGCTGTGGCTGATTAGAGTCAGGCATTCAACCACAAGCTTTGTGAAATTATTAATTTTGCATATGTACGAGCCAATGGATATTGTGGAATCCTGCACTTCTCCCATTGCTGCTGTAGCACTCTAAAACTGAGACGCTCAATTTCTGCCCAGACTGGCCAGAGAAGTGGTGCTAGAAACCTCAGCAATATTTCTTGATCACATCAAATTCAGTACAGCATTCTGATATTGTCACCAGCCAGCAAACCTGTGCTTTTGTACTTCATTATACAGTCATGTCATAAACAATACTAAAAAAATACTCAAACTTAGGTTTCTACCAGCTCTACCATATCTGTTCAAGAGGTGTTAATGATATCAAGTTAGTCCTTTCTACAGCACACCTTCTAAACTGAATAAAGCTTCAGCATCTGTCCCTTTGCATACTTACTTTTCCCCATATGACAAGTAGGACAGCTGTGAAGCCTGAGTCTCTCTCCAGGCCTTATTTGCTGAGAGAAGCAACCATTATCCCTTTGTTAGAAGCTGGTGACTAGGACTTGCCCAGTTATGTTTTCAGACAAACTAACATTATAAGGGAATCCATAATTATTAATCGCATGCTGTAATCTGTCAGTGATAACAATGAGATAACAGAGCCACATCACAGCACGCTGTGGGTTTTTATTTTAGTTTGTAGCATGTTAACTGGGCTGGCTCACAGTTATATAGCAGCTCAGCAGTAGCATTGCTGTCTCGTGTGCAGCTTGAACATTTTACACAACTTTTGTTTCTGCTGCAGATGCTTCAGATGAAGAGGGTCTGGAGGCGGATTTGTCTTTCATTGGTTCCCATGCTTTTGCCCGCATGGAGGGAGATGTTGATAAACAGAGACGCCTCATCCTTCAGGGACAGTTATCAGAGGCAGCACTGCAAAAACAGCACCAGAGGAAGTGAGAATTTCCTTGTCTGTGTGAATGTTCTGGGGGTAGTTAGCTGTTCAGAGGACCAACCCTTGTGATGATCTTGTTATCTGTAAAGCCTAATCTACTGGCAAGGAAATACAGATAAAGCACGGTGTCACCCTGGATCGCTATGGTAGCCTCTTTGGCCTGAAGGGAGCTGGGAAGGAGCACGGAGGAAAAGGGAAGCTAGTGAAGAACCCATGAGCATGCCCAGTGCATCCAACCGCCTGGCTTTGCCTTCTTGCCGCAAGATGTCACTGTTAACATTTTTTGTAGTGCTGTCACTTGCTTTCAATACTGCCCATTTGCTCCTGAGCCATTGGGCTTCTGTCTTTCAAACCAGAAAGATAAATGCTGAGGCCCCCCTTTTTTTTTTTTTTTTTTTTTGGTTTTGTGTTTTTGTTTTGTTCCCAGTAACACTAATGTGCATGATCACTGATGTAGCACTTTCTTAGAAGCCAGTTCCATGCTGGAGAAAAAAAAAAAAAAAAGGGACACTAGTTACTGCATAGCTGTGTTTGACTTCTAGACTTTTCAAAGATTTTTTTTTTTTCCATTTTTTTAACACTGACACTGAAGTGCCCGAATGCAGTGTCACTATAGTTATTAGTTTGTACATATTCATTGCCCCCCATGAAAATCACTAGGTATGTAACTACAGTATTTTGGGGGTTTCCTTTGCCCAGCCCTGTAACATCTTGATAGCTACTCCATAGGTCAGAAAACTACAATAGGGAGAGGGCTTGGCTTATTCAGAAAGAGCTTGTTTTGTCCCTCCCATCCTGTATACCTCTCCATTATGGCTTCTAATGCTAATCCAAAGAGGGATTACATCTGACCAGATGTTCTTAACTTTCTAGTTACAATCGCTGGCTGTGTCAGGCAAGAGCTGAAGATCTCTCTGATATTGCTTCTCTTAAAGCCTTGTACCAGACAGGTAAGTTCAGGGTATAGATGACTGATGTATTTTGTCGCAAAGTAAAAATACAAATTAAAAATATAGTATTTTCTTACTTGATTATGGAGTACATGACATTATTAACCTAGAAGCCTGGCCAAGAACGAAGCAGCATCTCTGCAGTAAACCAGTAATTCTTTCTTGGCTGTAAAATAATCTGTGGTAAACTCCAAAACTGCTCTGCTTTCACAGTCTGAGGATATATGCATGTCCTGAATTATCTGTAGCTTTAGATGCAAAGCAGTATTGATAGATTAAGCCAATACATAAAGTGCTCTGTACAACATAACTCATCTTTTGGTCTGAATTATCCACACTCTTGATAAAAAGAAATGAATGTTGCTTTCTAGTGTAGAGAATAAGCAGTTACCAAAACAACTTTTAAAGCAGCTTCCCTGAACAAACCAGCTTGCTTTTATTTTCTCTCAGGTCAGGTATGTGTTGCTCTCTGTATGTGTCTCCTAGTACTAATGGCTGAGTAAGTGCATAGGCAGCACATCCTGCAACCTTGAGTTCAGTGGACGAGGAGATTAGGGAGAGAGTCAACAACCAAGTGGAGATTTCAGTGGAAGAAAACAGCTATGAGGTCCTTGGAGCCTGGGCAGCAGAAAAGGGAAACCTGTACTCTTCAGTTCTCTCTAGGTAGCATAACACCCAGATATTAAAATCTGCCATAGTCCCAGTGGCTTATTGCTGCTTTGCATCCATGACAGGAAGAAACAGGCAAGTAATCAGGCTCTCAAAAACATAGCTGTCTTTCTGCAGAGAAAGTCTGTTCACACTTGAGCTACTATTTTTGGCCTCCTGAAAATCAGCAGACTTACCTTTATCTCTGTGCAAATACGAAGGCTGTGTGACACCTTCTTCTCAGTAGCTGAAATCTTAAATTCTTTTGTTTGCCAAAGACAAGGCTCTGTGGTCTGCAGGTGGTCCATAAGGCATGCCCTGGGAATCTGTGCATTTGATTTCAGAGCTTGTTTTCTAGGAAGAAGTTTAGTAGAAGTGCAATTGAAGGTTTTCTTAAAAAGAAAACATTGTTACAGTAGAATTAGGTAAATGTGGAGTTATACAGGGAACATAAAATTGTAGTTCTTAAAACTTAAGTTTCTGGGATGTGAGGCAACTTTCTTTTTTGAACCCAAATATCTACTGGTATAGTGGGAACAGTAACTCTAGTGTATTTCCTCTGTTAAGATGGAAACCAGCACTACAAAAATTCTGAGCTGTGGCTGGTCCTCTCTAGTTTGAAAGGAACCAATTAAAAAATGAGGCATGACTAAGAGAAGTTTTGAGGCATATTTTTCTTTCCTTTATAGGTGTAGATAACTGTGGTCGCACAGTGATGGTGGTGGTTGGAAGGAATATTCCTGTAACATTAATAGACATGGAAAAGGTAAGGCTTTGTAAAACTGGAGTTGGGTAGGTTTAATATTAATGTGCAGGATGTGAAAGTGATTAGAGGGGTTATTAAGTGTTAATGCTAGAAACTTTATCTGTAGAAGACATAAGAGATTAAATAGAAACCAATCTTGTTGGCAGATAGAAATTTATTACCTTATAAAACTGTGTGTGTTGAGGTGACTTTTCTTGAGGAGGAACTGGGCTACTTTTAGAGAAACAGGCCTAACATGGGTTCCTTTTTCTTTTCAAGAAGAGACACTTGGCCTGTTTCTTTAATTGGAAAGATATGAAGAGTGAAATGTAACAAGTCAAATTAAAGTTTCATAAAAACAGCAAGACTTTATCTCCATCTTTGAACTACACCAAAAAGAGATCTAGATTGAAGAGATCTTACAGTTAAAGACTTGGAATGTTCAC
Source organism: Heliangelus exortis (assembly GCF_036169615.1). Taxonomy (NCBI): domain Eukaryota; kingdom Metazoa; phylum Chordata; class Aves; order Apodiformes; family Trochilidae; genus Heliangelus; species Heliangelus exortis. The sequence goes on along the minus strand of NC_092422.1, from coordinate 117,929,409 downwards.
CTAACTCAAGCATGCCACCCAGTCTCACAATTCCTGATTTGTGAATGAATTAAAGAAAGCATATTAAAATGTAATGCATTGTAAAATAATCCTTTATTTGCATATATAAATTTGTTTATTTTTGTCTCAGGCTCTTCTGTATTTCATCCACGTCATGGATCATATTGCAGTGAAGGAGTATGTCCTGGTGTACTTCCATACACTCACAAATGATTTCAATCAACTAGATTCTAATTTCTTGAAGAAACTCTATGATATTGTTGATGCCAAGTGAGTGTCAATAGATGAACTCCTGCTTAGTCTTCCTCTGTGCTGCAGGAATGTTTGGCATTCCCTGCATCTGGTTTCCCATTTATGTGTGAGAGTGTTTTGTTGGGACAAAAACCTCAATAAAAACAGAAGCTAGAAGAAGGAAGATAAGTGTTCTTTCCTTCTCAGAACCTTTTAAATCAGGAAGTTCTGTGCTCTGCATGCTCCCTTTTGGAACTGTTAGAAAGGCATATTTTGGGTGTATTGTCTGTCTCTGCCCAGAGGTGGAGCTTCTGGAGCCTAGCATCCTTAAGTTATGTTGCTAGTTGTGAGGGAAGAGGCTTGATGAATGTTGGTAGTCAGCATAATAGAATAATAATGATTATTCTATATAATATAATTATTTATAAAATATAATATTCCATTAATATAATGCTATATGGTAATATTAACATATCTTATTAATAATAACAATCACTCTCCCTATAAAACACTGCAGGCTATTACGTCTTTACATGAGAAATAATCATTCTGGGTTTTTCCTTTTACATTTCCTTGTCTGGTATCTGCCCTTACAGTAAATCTAATTTTTTTAAATTGCATCATAGGCACTTAAGCAAAATTATCTATGTTTTGTCTATTATGTTGTGTAGATGAGCTTAAGTAGAAGCTACTACTCAAGAGTTATTTCTTTCTTTAAACCAGATACAAGAGGAATTTGAAGGCACTGTATTTTGTCCACCCAACATTTCGTTCAAAGGTGAGATATATAGTACAAAAGAAAGCAATGTTTTGGGGTTTGGCGGAATAGCATATTAGACTGTAGTATGAGGCACATGGAGGTATGCAGAAGACTTTGAAAATTAGTTAGTATCTTCTGGATCCATGGTCAGAACTTAAAATTCATCCCCATCTTTGATCTAGTTGTAGTCTTCCAACCCTAGGCATATGCTGACAGTGTAGTTGTCTGTGCCTCATTTTGTTGGTGTTCTTAACAGAGGTGGAAGCTTTGGATCTTGCTGCTTTTAGAGAGAAATATTTCCTTCTTCCTGCTGTCTGGTTTGCAGGATGGCAAACTGTGACCAAAATCTCTGTGAACTCTTTTTTGTGTTTGTTCTTTTCCTGAATGTTTCACATTTCCTCTTCCCACAGGGGGTATTGCATGTGTGTTGCCAGTCACTTAAGAGCTGCCCTGGTCCGGGCAGAGGGCAGTATGTCAAACAGCAATGAAATCAGTCAGGACTGTATTTGGGAGAGTAGTAAAGAGAGATGGGAAGAATGCCTGTGTGTCATGGGGTGCAGAAAAATACTGTTAAGCCTTCAGGTGGTGAAAAACTCACCAAGCAATAAGGTATCCTTGACAGTGATCTATGTAGGGCAACAGATAATGGAGCTCCCTCCCTCCTGTACTCATACACACCACACATGGCAGCAATGTGAGTACTTCAGATGAACTGTCAGTGGCAGCCCTTCCTAAATTTTTTTTGTTCTGTTAAAACTTTAAGAAATGTGATCCTCCATGTTCACGTCGGATTAACCTGTGCTTATTCTGCTTTTTTGCTGATACCAATCAAATCTGTTAAAATTACACGCCTGCAAAAAACATCTGTTTGCACATGTTCAGCAAGAATGTCTCAGCTAAATTTCCAGAGGGTCCTTTGTTTTTGTGTGCACAGCTGGGACAGCATGAGACTCAGAGCTTCTGTGTTCTTATGTAGATGAGGCTGAGTGTTTCCAGCAGGATACCTTCCAGTTGCTGTCAGGATATTAATTACTCCCACAGGGTACTGATCTGAGGTCTTGAGGGCTTGAATGAGATCTTTCAGCTCTGATGCTCCTGAACATGGAGGAGCTGGCATAGAACAATACTAAGGTCACAAAGTTCAGCAGAAAAGTTGAGGCTAGGACATACTAATGTTTTAGATACCCAGTGGCAGTTTATCCACCTCCTGTCTTACCATGCATTTCTATTTGAGAATTATTCTTTTTTTTGTTGTTGTTGTTGGAGTATGAGAACTAAAGTTCACCAGTCCATTGCCATGGTACCTGTGCCTTTGGGAACTGCTCTGGAACTTGACAGATCTGTGTGGCAAGCAGATAGCTGGTGAGAAGCAGGGTGGGTGAGAGGTCCATAACTTGCAGAAATTGGTTTGTAGCCTATTTCTAGCAGCACAGCTGGAAGCAAAAGAGGTTGTATCCCCATGTCTCTTCTGCCAAGCCTTTTCTGTAACTGAAAGGCAAGTGGGATTGCTGTTGGGTGTTGCAGAGCCCATCAGCTTATGAAGCATGATGAGGAATATGCAGCAGAAAGTTCTGGTGACTGCTAAGAGGGAATGATTTTTCTCTCCCCTCCTTTTTAGCTAATTCAAGGGCTGTTCTTCCTGTGAAAGATGGCTTAGCCCAGCAGCCTCAAATCCCTTAAAGAAAATGTTTGGCACATTCATCTTCCTACTTTGACCAGAGAGTTCCTTCCCTAGAAATAGTGGAAAACACCTGCCATCTCCTGTGGGAGGAAGGCTTGTGCATTCAAGCAGCTTCCCAAACCCATCACCCTTAAATATGTATCTCATTCTTAAATTTCTGATATAAATGGTCCATTTTACTGTGGTTTTGAATCCTGGCACAGTGGATGTCTGCTAAGAGTCTGCTTGCTTATTTCTGGGTTAAAAGGGATCCAGAGGCTTTTCTCTGTGCCTCATGGACTCTTGTGCCTCTAGAAAACAAGTGTAGTTCTGAAAGTGATTCAGAGTGCCAAAGATGATTCTTTGTTTGGTTTCTAGATGTGAAACTTAAACTTTACGTATTCTGAGGATAGCTGCCTACCTCAGAATATGTTGTTTTCAGTATGCAGGGAGGAGGGTTCAGCAGTTATCCTTAAACTCAGGATGCATCACTGCACAAAAATCCATTTTTGTATGCTTAATGTGGCTATTTATGATTCAATGGGAGTATTTTTGTGATCTGTGAAAAATTTTGTTTCTCTTGTAGTGCTGCTGAAATGTAACTCATCATATAATGAAATTGTATCATAGGCAACAGCAGTTTTTTAGGCTGGCACCAACTCTAGCAAGAGTAAACACTCCACCACCAGGACTTAGGTTGAGATATTCTTGAAGTGCTGTCAAGTTCTTTCATGCCCTTCCATGTAGATGTACTTCTGCTTGTTATTGCCATAATTGCTGGTATATAAATAAAAAAATCTTTGGGGCATTTTTGTGTGAAGCTTCTTGGCTTCCCTCTTCTTAAAGGTCTCCAAACAAGGCTTTGTGGAACTTCATGTGTTCTGAATGAAGTGTCAGTGCCTGGATCTGAAACAGTCTCACCCAGAGAAATTCTGCTTTCATAAATTTAGTAACTTGGCTGTGAATCAAGAATGTTTCAAGACTGATACATACCTGAATATTCAAATTAGATAATTCACCGTGTTCATAATCTTACCATGAACCATTTTTATCTTGTTTTTCCATGACAGTCATAAAAGCAGTTTCTGAAGATCAGATGCCAATATAAAGGTTGTTGCAAATCACTTAGGGCTGTTTCTACACAAGATCCTTCTAATTGTAGTAAAATTTCCCAGTTTTAATTCTGTACCTCTTTGTGGTATGACCCAATTATGACCTTATCTGTGTTGTACTGTATTTTTCAGGAAATAAATTTAATGGCTGGACTTGATGATCTTAGAGGGCCTTTCCAACCTTAATGGTTCGATGATACTTTAACCCTGTGGTTTTCTAGCTCGGCAGAGTAACTTTTGATAGACTGTATGTATTCAGATTCAGAACTGCAGTACAAGGAAGATACAAGAAAACTTGAGCAGACAACTAGATTTTTAACTTTTTTTGACTGCTCTGGTATAACTTACTCTACTTTCATTGTATTAACAGGGATTTGGTTTAACCTCAAGTTTTCTGTACCAAGAAGGAAATAACTACTCTTGTATTACTGTTTCTATAACGTCCAATTGTTGAGAATGGAGATGACAGAAAAATTCCCTAGAAAGATTTCTGGCCCCCTCCGTTTTTTGTGTGTTACTGGGTATGATGTGTCAAATTGCAGTGGCTTGTATAGTGAGAAGGGGGAAGAAAAATTTTTTTAAATATTTTTTTCTGATACCAGTTTTCATGATGGCTGCAAAAATATTTCCTATTGGACTTTTAGACATCCATAGCAATTATGTTCAATAAGTGTAATTCATAATACACCTTGGAATGCATACTACTTTTGTACAGGATTGAGAGAGTATTTTTCACTAGTTAAACTTTCATCCAATGTCAGTCATAAGAAGTGTTGTTAGAAAAATGTAGGAAGTAATGGGGGCCAGTGTCTGTCTCTCTGCTTTATGCTAACATAAATCTCTAATTCCACCCTTACGATAATGAAATGATCTTAAATGTTCTGTCTTCTTCTTTACCTCCTTTTTTTCTTTGTTCCTTTCTCATGAAAATCACTGTTTTGAGGAGGCAATATAGTTATTCCAGAAAAGTTTTTAGGCATTGACTTTTTCTTTAAATGTTGTATTTAGGCAGATTGGCTTTATTGACCTAATGTTTTAGTGTAACTTCCCGGATTTCCTCAAAGCTTTTCTTGTGGTATTGCATCTTTTCTGTTTACTTACTGAAGTCAAAGTACAGCTGTCAAACAGAATCACAGAATGGTTGAGATGGGAAGAGTCCTCTATAGGTCATCTGGTCCTGCAACCTTTCCTCACCCTTTTTCAAGAAGGGGTGAGATCTGGGTGCCTAGGACCACATGAGTGGTCCCTAATACGAGCATTTGTGACTAGTAGAATAGAAACCTTGGGTTCTCACAAGTTTTTCTTCCCCTTCAGTCTGAAAACTTGAAGGCAGATGGTTAAAAATGCTTCTGTCAGAGTCAAATAGGTCATATTCTGAGCTGGCCAAACTGGAAGTGAGAATCACAGAATGGTTTGGGTTAGTTAGTGAGTTGGAAAGGACCTGAAAGATCATTTAGTTCTGACCCCCCCTTGCCATGGGCAGGGACAGCTACCACTAGATCAAGTGTAGCACTCTACAGATTTTTTTTTTTTTTTTTTTTTTTTTTTTTTTTTTTTTTGACAAATAACAGAGTAGCTGGCAGTTTGAGGAGCAAGTGTGGAGTCAGAAAACACTAGCTTGAAAACTCTCAAGAGGGTGCTTGCTAGCAGCCATTGGTGCTGCTGACATTGCTTCCTGACCTTGCTGTGTTATTGCCATGCTATTAGTGTTTCAAACTCAGCTCAAGCCTGTTGAGCTTGAAGGTTTTGAAACAGCACCATCTTAATTTGCTGCTTGTTGGGATGTATTTTCAGGTCTCGGCATGGTTTTTCACAACCTTTACAGTCTCAGGGCTAAAGGACAAAATCCACTATGTGGAAAGCCTCCAGCAGTTATTCACAGCCATACCCCCAGAACAGATCGATCTTCCCCCCTTCGTCCTCGAGTACGATGCCAGGGTAAGTGGTTGCATGTGGGAAGCAGGAGGCTGTGCTCCTGTGTGTGGTTCTTCTGCTTCTCCCATTCTGCTCTGCAAGAGCTCTAAAGGGACTCATTTCCGTATCTTAAGACTGGAACAAAGAAATGGGGGGTCCCAGGAGAGCCTTGCTGTTCTTATTTGAGAAAAGGTTTTCTTCATTTTTTTGTCTGCATCTGTCCAAGTAGAGGGCTTGCCTAAAAAACAAGACTCCTTTCCCAGCAGTGTCCTAAGTGCATAAAAGGCAGACTACCTTTCTCCAGCCAAGAACTGTAACATAACACACTTAAGAGCCTGTGGACAAGATAAAATTCATGTTATGTACTTTATACATATCTTATACTGAGTGCAAAATTAAATACTACCTGGGTTTCCTCTTCCCTGTCCCACATATTAACAAACGTGCAGGAAGGACAGAAAAAAAAAAAAAAGCAGTGGGGAAAAAATGTAACTATAGAAAGGTGCCTCTTATTTGTGTTGGTCCCTCCTCCTCCTCTTCCCTTCTCCATTCCTGGTCTCAGACCAAATGGTGGAATGAATATGACTTGCACTGACCAAATCATTCCAAAGAGGATGTGCTCTAACTACAAAGTAGCAGCCAGAGCTGTGTGTCAACATAGGTAACTTTCTCTTGCAGGACTGGCTCCCTTACTTCATAGCTTTGGCTTAATTAAGCTTTGGCTTAATGGCAACATTTTAATCTGCATTTTTTACTTAAAATGGAGACCAAAGCAGAGCCTGGTTTTGCCTGGTTACCAGCACAGTCCTCTTCTGGTTGAATTAGGCCAGTTACTGTACTCTTGAAACACAAAGACAGCAGTACCTGTTTATTTCTGCCTCTGTGTCATTGCACCAGGCTGTACTGGAGAAGACTTTTGTTCAACTGTTCATTCTGTTTTCATTGCAGGAAAATGGGCCTTACTATTCTTCTTATCCTCCATCCCCTGACTTGTGATCTTCAGTCCTGCGATGCTGCTGGTTTCCCACAAATCCAATGACCTGATGCCTGCCAAAACCTGTGCATTTGCCCATGTACAGAATTCAGAGAGAGGGTTTTCCTCCCCCAGCTCTGGTATTTTTTTACTGATGAGATATTTTCAAGCACTCAAGCAATCAGAGAACTTTATGCCACTGTGAACTGTACAACTATTTCAAATATATTTATCCAATGAAAAAGTTGATTTCAAGATCACTAGGTGCATTTTATTTTGGGTTGGTTTGTTTTTGCCTTTTTTTTTTTTTTTTTTTTTAAGCTGTTACATTTTTTTCTGAACTTTCTTTTTTTCTGGGAAACCCATCAAAAGCACTTGGTCATGTTTATAACAATTATCATTTTTCAGTTCTGTTTGTAATACCCACTAATACCCATTTCTGACAGGTCTGTACAAATACTGTGCAGTACCAGCCTGACACGTTGCTTTATCATATGGTCTGTGTTTCACATCTGATTACTTCCCTTTCTGTTAGTGTTGATCACTTTGGTCTTGACCCAGCAAAAGTGTCTGGAATTGGGAATGCCATGTCTGCAGGCTGAAAAAAGCACTACAGCCAAGCCAAGATTAATTCAAGACTTAGTACCATAAATGCTCGGTGAGCTAGGAGCCTTGATAAAGCCCCTGTCAGTTATCATTGAATGATGTGACATGTCAGGATGTCCTCCCAGTAAGAATAAAATTGAAAAGCATTTGCAGTTTCTTTTCTCTAACTATACTTGTTTATGGTCTCCTTTGGCATGGCCAGATGTGTTTGTATGACAAATGAATGCCATCTGCCTCAAGGATTTATGGAGGGGAGGGGGAAATGGTGACTCCGACCCCAGCCTATGGTGGCAGAGATGGTTTCTTAGAGATATCAGTGTCTCTCTTACTTCCTGTTACACTGACATTTACTGATTTTTGACAGACACAAAAAATATAAGAGGGCACAGCCATGGGGTACTTATGGGAACTGGAGGTCAAAAGTTTTTCAGCCTTCCAAGGGAAAGCTAAAACAAAGAAGGCTCCCATGTAAAACATAAGCAGGGATGGCAGTCCTAGATACAGAGGGATGAAATCCCTGATAGGAAGAATGTTGCAGCAGAACTAAATATGAAAATGATGGTACAGTTTTCATATTTTCATTCTAGCTGCTTTCCTCTCTTGACTTACTCTGTCTTTACCAAACCAGTTAACCTTGTTCTGGCACTTCTGCAATAACTGCCCTTTTTTAAGCATAGGTGAAAGTCATTGTGAAATTCCTCAGAAGGCTCACTCCTTATTCATACCTATTGATTTGGTTGGAAATGGATATCTCTCTTCTGTTACAAGATACTGCAAATTGTTGGGATAACCAGGAAAAATCCTTCCTTGGTCTTGGTCATCTAATTGCATGTCACACTTTGTGTTTGTAGCCTAAGAGTTTGGGCTTCTGTAAGTTAGGAGTGCAGTGAGAGATGCAATAGTACTGAGTTTCCTTTCTTTTCTACATTGGCCTCCTGGCTTAACATTGTGTCTGTACTCCAGCTGGGGTTTAACAGTGATGCTTACACAGAGTATAAAAAGCAAGTGGCTTGGCTTTTTAAGTGACCCCCAAAGTCCTTATGTGATTCCATTATCAGATCCAAGGTGCTGCTAAAAGCTGGAAACTTTAGCACAATGGAAAAAACACCTTGGTGTTAATATTTGGGAGCGTAGCACCTTATGGTCAGTTCACATGTGAGTCTTTCACCACTTTTTTGGTGACTTTTGAGAAAAGGAAATAGCAACAGTCTGTCCAGAGCAGCTACCATGTGTCCCTACCTCCTCTTTTCACCTAGCTGTTTACAGCTGCCCTTGCTTAGGGACTTTTATAGCCACCAATGAATTTTCCATGCTTCTTTAACGATTTGTGCAGCTTTCCACCCCCAGTAACCATCTGCTGTTTTTCACACCCGTGGCATTTTCAGTGGGGCTGTTGCAGAATGAATGGCCATCATCCACCCAACAGGCAGATTAAAGGTGATTCGGAGCATATTGTGAAAACTGAACTCTCAGCTTTACAGTTTTTAGATGGTTTCTGTCCCTTTAGCTCACAGATGGCTCGGAGTCATAAAGCCTAAACAGTTCTTAGGACTCAGTCTGCACGTTTTTCAAACCCTAGTCCAGTCATTTTAAGAAATTACTTGGCTCAGTGAAGTGCAGATCTGCCTCCAGAGCATTTGCAAAGCAAAAAGGAGATCTTGGCACTCGTGTCTTACTGTGTATATTTTTCCCTTGACAGACTTAGCTTTTTCTTAGATTTTTTTTTTTTTTTTTTTTTTTACCCAAGTCTCACAAATCTCAGTGGCAACACAGATCATGCTATGAAAATCCTGCATTTTCCAGCAAGTCTGGAGTTGTAGCAATTTACCAGTTGGTTTTTTTTTAGTGGAGCCTTTTAAGTGTAACATGCCAGTGGAAAAAAAAAAAAAAAAAAACAAATCATTGAAGTGCTCAGGATATTCATTGCTATTAAAATGTTTATTTCTAGTATTAAAAAAAAACAAACAAAAAAAAACCATTAAGCCAGTTGAACTGCATTTGGTTTAAGCTGAGATTAACACTGGTATGCCCTTGTTAAGGGTTAATGCTTTCCTCTGGAGGAGGCCAGGGAGGCAGTCTGTGCGTATCATAACTCCATGTGCATTTTAACACACCTACCCAGTGCAGTCACTGCAGAACTATCAGCTCTGATGAAGGTTTTATTGCCTTGCTTAAAGCTTTTCCCCACCATCTGCAGGCTCAAAAGGGGAGTCTCCACAGGGAAGTGTAAGAGCATGATTACAAGTGTCATTATTACCACTGTAGCTCCCCCTGTGATGTTGACAGTAGTGATGTAGTTATTAAAACACAGATGCTTGGGCCCCTGTTTTGAAAACACCCTGTATTCCCTTGCTGGCACTGCTATGAGATGTTTGAGGAGCCAGAGTCTGTCATGCTGTGTCTGACCATGGGCAGGTGGCTTAGGTTATCTTGGCTCACCCATGGCCATTTGGCTAAGCCAGAGTCTGAAGCAATTGCCAAGGCAATGGATGGTAAAGTATCTTGTGGCTGCTTCTCTTATTCCTGCTGTGTTTTGTGCTTGTTTCTTAACTGGATGCTGTTGGGAGAAGGAAAATGGCAAAAAATGGTGAGCAGAGTTGGAGTGTCAGCTTGCTAACAGCCATTGAGGCAGTCTGAGTTTACAACGTGTGCTTGAGACTGAGCTCTTCTTTTCCTGTATTCCCTTGCTTGTAAGATCTAGACTGAATACAAATCTGCTGAGTTCCTCTGGCATTGTACTTCCCCAGCAGTAGCCTAAAACTTTGTTTTTTCTATCATATATGCTTCTGTTTACTCAGTTTTGTGCCACATTAGGCCTTCTCCCTCACCTGTCCCTGAACACTTACGTGACTGTTGTGTTGCAGAGGATTAGCATCCCACTGCTGAGACCAGACACTCCATGAGAAATTCATTTAGATGTTTCTGTCATTCAACAAGCTGATACCAGCCCTTTCCCCTTTGTCAAACTGGAAAAATGAGCAAAAGGAGTTATCCCCTTTCTTTGGCCTCTCTGGGATGAATCTCTTGGCACATCTGTGACCAAGCAACCAAATGAATCTGAAACTCATTTGCACCTCTAAGCATATTACAGAAATTCTGGAATATGTTGATTCTGGCTGAACAGCAACTGATCCAGGTGACTTCTGTTAGCAAATGTAGTCATGGGTGAGTAAGGGAAGTGTTTCAGCTGTGTTTGAGAGAAAGGGTAAGAACTAATTCAGCGGGACCAGCTCTATTTGTGATTCCCCCAAGTGCCGAGGAGGGCGAACACCAATACCTAGCCTGGACTTCTAAGGCAACTGGTTCACTGGCTTTTCTTCAGTCTCCTACAGAAAAGAATCAGTCCTGAGTTAAAGGATAAATAAATGGCTGAGTATATAGACCAGCAATGTGCAGCCTCTGTGCTAGGATGTGGTTGAGCCAAAGCAGCCCTGAGCCATGCTGGAGTAGCAAGAGGTGAACAATCCTGCTGCTGCAAGCTGTTGTTTCCCTCCAGTGCTGAATGAAAGATGTCTTATGCCTCAGTGTTGGAACACGGAGCCCTCTTAGCTCATATGCTTAAAACTAAAGCAGAGCATGCAGGGCAGGGGAGAGGTTGTTCTCCTCTAATCCCAGAATCAATGGAGCACTTTCCTCCAGCAGAAGGGGGAAGGTGCTGTGTAAAGGTTAAGGACTGCAGAGATTAAAATTCTACAGCACCAGGCAGCACAGCCTCTGCCTCCTTCAAATACCAGGTGGATTTCTGATAAGCAGTCAACTACTTGACACTGCAGTCCCTCTAAAATATTTTAAGCGGCAAAACCACTCACAACATGTATACCTGAAAAAATGCCAAGATTCCTAATGCAATTTAGACATAGCTATGGGGGAGGTGGCTTTGCTTGGAAGGACATCATGTACAAAAAGGAGGGGAAGGGGATTATATCAGATGATCCACAGCAGCCTGTCTGCCAGCACAGCATCTGGTTTTAATCGGCTAATCAGATCCTGTTTGAAGCCTTTCTCAGCTGTGCTTCCCTTGAAAACCATAGTCCTCCTCCAGCTGAGGCAGGACTGCTTGTGATTACAGTGCAGTTAGCACAAGAGCAGCAAAACTCAGTGTGGTGTGTGCTCAACACTTTCACCAAAATGTTAGGAGGAGCCCTTACTCTGAGGAAGATGTAGGCAGCAGAGCCTCTTCTCCATTACTATAACCTACTGGAGAAGTCCTATTCTCCCCTTTTTTAGGGATGAGGAGAAAAAAGAAGATTAAGTACCCACTCCTGTGGTCTGGAAGGAAGACTGCCTGAGACATCAAGCAACAGTTCAGTCTCCTCTAAGACTGATGTTTCTGGGTGGAACTGGTTTTAGGAGTGAGATCTGGCTTTGTAGCCAGTCAGTAATAGCACGAGTGGCCTGAGCAAGGTACTGGAAAAATAATCTGGAGAAACTGTACCTGGACAAGAGACTTAAACCAGTGTACACACTGGCAAGTCTGCACTGTTGTCTATGCTAGTCAGCATGGTCCTGACTGGTTTCTGAATGCAGCTGGATTGCAATCTGCGTATGTGGTTTTCTGATCACTCATTAAAGGAGCCATGGGAAAATGTGATGAGCTTAATCTCAGTCCTTTGAGAATGTCCTCTGACTCTCTGAGAACTGACATGAGTAGCAAACACTCAGAAGAAAGGCTCAACATGGCTGAGTTGTTCAGATATTTTTAGAAAGCAATTTAAAATAATTTTAAAATTGCTGATAAGAATGACTGATTTAATTGTCTGTCTTTTAATGATACCCTAGGGTGGTATACTCACCACCTCTGCTGGGACCGACTGGGGCATTTATCACAGAGCAGTAGATGTCCTGTTTTGTGCATTTTTTCCCCAGGAAAACCCATGTGCCTGGTGCCTTCAGGAAAGGTGGTTACTGGGCACAACTGGAAATGTTTCTGGTGGCAAGGTCTTAATGGCTACCGTAAGTTGCAATTCTTACCTGACACGCGGACACACCACCTCCTGAGTATTTAGTGCAACTGAGCTGTAACCTGACCCCTGCTTGAGGGGTGGAGGTAAAGATTCAAATGTGGCTGTGCTAATGATCAACAGGATCATAAACGACCGCGTTTCGTTTGCAGGACCACTTAGGCTTCTAGCATGGCACTGTGGCAAACTTACCTCTACCATAAAGCAACACAGCACGAAACCTGACAGGTCTATTGGTACGTGAGTGTCCTGAGCTAGGGGTTAGGTGCCCATCCCACAGAACATGCCAGGTGTTGGCTGTGCAGCTTACCATGCTCATTTCCTAGAAAGAGCTGATAACAAACACTCTTTCACGTTCTCACAAAAAGGTTTGCACAACAAGGAGCTCTTAACTTGCATGGTTTAAAAGGTTAATGAGAGCAGCTGGCTGGTGTAACAGCTTGGACACACTTAGGCATTGCTAATAGTTTGGCAGGAAAACCCATATTTACATCATCTGAACAGGTTTGCTTATTCACAAGCAAGATGTTACCCTGTCTGCAGAGAAAGGGCATTTCAAAGGTGGCTTTGCTCGTCAAAGACTAACACAAGGAATATCATCGCAAGAAAAGGGAAGGTGCTACATGGCCCCTTGACTGTCTGGCATTTTTTAGCTTTGCTGGTTCTCTGGCTTGGTGACCCATTGGCATCCTCCTCACTGGATATTGCTGAGCTGGGTTTCTACCATAGCAGTGAACCACCATGTGCCTGCTGGGTCAAACATGAGGAAAATGGAAGAAGCAATTTGGGATAGATGAATCCATACCAAATGAACCTACTCTTCTCAGTAGGAATCAGGAGCAGTAACAGGCTAAGTGCAACCAAACTCTGCCCTCAGAATCACATATATCCAGTGTGGATTCAGGAGTTCCTTTATGTCTTTGGGCCACCTCCTCAATAAGCTGCAAGTACTTGGACATAAGGCAGAATCAGGAGATCCTTAAACAGAGTCACTGTACCAGCCTGGCAAATGCTCACCCATGCACAGAAGAGTGGAGAAAGAAGCCTCAGACCCTAAGGTCACCTGATTTTGCTACCATCAGTAAGTAAAGCCTAATCAGACTGGCCCTTCAAACCCTTTGAGTCTGTAAGGGGATGAAAAACTGACAGAAAACTGCTGGGCATAGCCAAAACTCTCCCTGAGAACACCCTGCATGCAGGCCAGGGGCAATGCCTGTTTTTCTGGTCCCACTGGACTTCAGAGGGCTCTTCCAAATGGGGCTGGAGATTGTGGCATTTCAGGATCGTGAGCCTCTCTGATTTGTCATGAAAACACATCCAAAAGCTCATACAGTCAGTCTGAAATGTGAACTTGTTAAGATGTCATTGAGCAGAGACCAGATGATGGTCAACAGCATGGTCAGAATGGTAACATTGAACAAGAATTTCTGTAAGTTCAAAGCCATAAGAAAGATCACTACGCAGAAGACGTGCTGTGTTATGAGACCAGATAGGAGCATTGTATATCTACATTTCAAAAAACACATGTATTTTACAATATTGGTAGGATAGCTGATTTTGGCAGGTCCTAATTAAGTAATTTTGTTGAAGGGAAATACTCCGTGTCCCATCTCAAGAGCTTTGTTTGCACTTGAGCATCTCTTTGAACATAACTCTGTTAGAGCAGTATACCAAAGCACTTTTGAGAGGCTCATCCAGGAATAGTTTTTTGTTTTGTTTTTTTTTTTGTAGCATTTTAAACCAAAACAACTGATCGCCCAGCACAATATGTAGGAATGTTCTGCAGCCTGGCTGGCACAGTAGCAGCCATTGGTGGGAGCTGCTCATATGCCAGGGCAGCAGAGCCTAGGGGCATGGGTTGGGTGCTCAGCACAACGGAGCGTACTGAGACCTGAATAAAATGGTGCAGTTTGTGCAGATGGAGTCTCCATGAGCAAGATGCCCTTTTAGACATTTTCAAGAGCCACTGATGCAGTTAGGTTCATTCTCTTCAGCCACATCACATTTAAACATTTCACTCTGTGCACTGTATCACCACTGTTGTCATTATCAAGCAAAACTGGTTAAACAGTTATTACAGAGGCAACAGTGCAGAAATATTTCATAACTAGCAGTGAGCCTTCAAAGCAAGTCACTAAAAACAGACTCTGGGACTGCCCGCTGCAAATCCCACTGCTCCCTCCTGCTCCCTCCTCCAGTGGCCTATTTCCAAGGGGATCAAAGAGCAGAGGAACAACACCTGGGTTGGAAAGGCATGACAGCATTTGCTGTCGGATGCAAGTTTTTTTTTTTTTATTCTGATAGAGAGCAGCAGACCTAGAAATCAGTTCTTACACCTGTGGAAAACACATGGCAAAGACAGAGCAAGGTTTTCAGGTGGAGTTCTCCTTCATTAGCCTGGTTTGCACACACTCCCTGCTCGAGGCAGCCCAAGGAAATAACACTGCAACCCTGGAGCAACCAGCAAGGATGACAGAGGCACAGAGCAGCTCCAGTGGCACCCCATCCTATAGCACAACTCAGAGTTTTAAGACATCATCATTAAATCAAGCATGTTGACTCCAGACAACTCCTTGAAGTTAGAAGGTTTTGGGATTTTGCCTTGGATCTTTTTGGGTGGGGAGGAAAAAAGCTGTTCAGGAACCCCCTGGACTCTTCAGCCATCCTTTCATGTGTCACAGGGTCTGTGAATGGAACGTGTGCCCCCTCCCAGGCTCCATGGGGAGAGATGGGCACAGTGCCCATGGCAGCACTGCACAGATGGGAGCTCACCCTGCTTCAAGCTCTCCACCTTCAGCTGCCAGCACCCTGTGCAGTCTAAACAGCATGGGGCTTGCTGTGCCTGGCATATCCCAAGAGAGGAGCTGCTGTAGCAGCTTCAGAACAGAGGTAGAAGGACATGCACATGAATCCAGAGAAAAGTATTCTTTTCTCTTGGAGCTACAACAAGCCCTAATGAGAAGCAGCCCACCCGAGCTTTTGAAGAGTGAACTCACCAGGAGACTCCTCTGCTCTGATCAGCCTCCAACACTCTCATCCTCTTAGGAGAAATAATAAACTGGGACATACAAGTTATTTTCATACACGCAGTTAAGTAACCTCACAGAGGGAGGACAGGCAGGGAGGGTGGGGTGATGTTTGGGCTGCTCACCCCAGGACCAGGCAACACAACGAGGACCCCAAGGAACCTGCAAAAGCTCTCCTGGTCCCTTTGGGGAGATGTGGGAGGGCAGCAGGAAAGAACAGACAGGATGCTTTGCTTCCTACAGACAAAAGCCCTTATTAATGTTTTTTTTTAAAAAAAAAAAAACAGGCTGCCATGCTCTGACCTGCTGTTGTGTCCCAGGACAGACACCTGACTGCCTTCAGTAGTGCACTGGCAGCACCACTAATGGCACAGCAAGCCATGTCCTGGGCAGCTTCTCAGGACTGCCCAGGAAACCATCCAGAAAACACAGGGTCTTCTTCAACTGAAGAATAAACTAAGCATTTTTTTTTCTTAAATGTTATGTATTTTATTTTTAAAAACCTCTTTTTTTTTTTTTTTTTTTTTTTTTTTTTTTTTTTTTTTTTTGCCTCTAGCATTTGTTTTCCTTCTGGCAGATACATTTTTCAAAAGGAGGTCATAGCAAGGTGGATGTTGGTCTCTTTTCTGAAGTAACAAGCAATTGTACAAGAGGAAATGTACTCAAGTTGTGCCAAAGGAGGCTTAGATTGGATAGTAGGAAATATTTTTTTCCCTGAAAGGATTGTCAGGCACTGGAACAGGCTGCCCAGGGTATTGGTTGAGCCACCATCCCTGGAGGTATTTAAAAGAGGTGTTGATGTGGTAGAATGATGATTTAGTGGTGGAATTGGAAGTGCTGGCTTAATGGATGGACCTGATGATCTGAAAGGTCATTCTCAAACAAAATGATTCTGTGATTCTATTATGAAAGATCACATCCAGCCAACTTCCTCCCAGTCCTATTCTTACCACTTTCCAAGTAGGGCAGGTTTGATTTTCTATTCTGAGGAAAAAAAAAAAAAATTGTGGCAAAACTCTTTGTTTACCCAAGAGCACCAGTTGCCAGAAGTGCCAGCACAGTGAATGGGGGACCTTGATCCTGAATGTTGTGAATCCCTCATCTCATTCCTGCCCTTGGCACAAACCTGGGCAGGGTAGGGAACTTGCTGGGCTGTGGCATGGCTGTGCCTCAGGGTTGGCAGCCCCAAGGCTGAGGCAGTGGGAAGAGAAGAAGCCAAGCAGCTGCTACGGTGCTGCTTTGGGGAGGAGTAGGGCAAACACCGATAGAGGTGACCCTGAGCCCGGCCTTGCCCACTTTCTGGCCTTGTGCCTGGGGCATGATGCTTGTGCTGCAGGGAGGCACTGGGCTGTGGAGAGTGGTAGGAACCAGCCAAATGGGCCCCATGCCCACCAGGCTTATTGCAAGTGTCTTCTCAAGCTCCTCAGCCTGTGGCATGCAAATGCCATCACATTTTTTTTTCCAAGATCAGCAGTGAAGCTATTCCCCGTTTCTTCTCAAAGCTTTAGCAGCAAAAGCTCCATTCCCACTTTGAAAAAGTTCTTCAGCCAGGTAAAAGCAGCAGCTGAACTTGCAGAAGGTTTCCCAAAGCAAGTTTCAATCCTTCCCAAGATACAGACCACATCAGTCAACATGGTGTCCTCCCCAGGCAGAAAAAGGGTACATGCTGCAGAGTGGCTCAGCCCCTCCCAGTGTTGCAGAGATGCAGCCGTGACAGTCAATGACAGTGGTCTCCAAAAGGGGAAAGTTTTATTTGTTGTAAGACTTTTGCTTTCTCTTCTATAAAAATCCAAGATGGCCAAGAAGGGGTTTAAGTTGGTTTTGTGGTTTTTTAGTTACAGACTTGCACGTTAATCCTGAATTGAGTTCTCTTTTCCTGAGCTGCTTTCCATAACATATCCTTTCTCCCTCCTGTTTCCCACGGGGAGATGGTTAGGTAAGAATAAACAGCAATGGTAACCTTCTCCATTGCTAACTGAAACACTGACTTTCACATAAAATGCTGTTTCTGACCCCTTGCCAGACATCTGGAGACAAATGGCTGCTAAATGGGACCAATATAAAACATGTATGTTTTGAATTGTTTGATTGACTAAAATATTTTTGGAGTCTCTTGGTTGCTCTTGTTTTTCCCACTTTCTTAGCTTGTGTCAAATCCATCTAAAAAAACCCAAACCAAACAAAAAATCAAACCAACAAACAAAAAGAAACTCAAGTCTGCCAGTGTGCATGTATTTGTGCCTGCTTATAAGCAAACAACCAAAAACCACCCTCCAAACAAAGCAACTGTCTTCCCTCCTCCCCCTCACAAGACAGGCCAGAAACACAACTCTCCCTTCCATCTCAATGCTGTTTTTCAAAGAAAAAATGAAGTTTTCAAGTTGGAGACAGAATGAAATTGGCTAATTTATGCAAGCAATATCTGTTAAGACTTCCAAAAACTTTAGCCCAACATTTTAGAGAAGCACAAACCCATAGGGCTTATAGCCCCACCTGGCAAATCACTGGAAGCAATAAATAAAGGAGAAGTAAAGATATATTTAGGAAATAATAAACTCACTGGCTGTGGCTACTGGGTACCTGCTGCAGAGCAAATGACAACATCCGACAAACCTGATGGGATGTTCAGCTGAGCCAGCCAAAAAGTGGCTAAAAGGAAACAAGCTGACATTTAGTTGGGCTTTCAAAATTTTATAGTAAGGTTTTTTTTGTAAATGAATCTGCAGGCACAGTGTACAGACACAGGGGCATTGTTTTGTTTTGTTTTGTTTTGTTTTTCTTTCCAGCCACTCTGCTTTTAACCTTTAGGGTTAATAAAATAGGTAATAAAACCTTCCTTACTAGCACAAAGCCATATGGATTTTACTTGTTGATTTCTGACCTGTATATTTAGGGAAGAGCAAAGCCTGGCAAGTCCTGCCTCCTGCAGTAGAAGAGGAGAAGAGCTGCCATGACTTGAGACCAGGCAAGTGGGTACAAACATGAATGAGAATATTTAGTCATGTTTCCAGAATAGTGATTAAAATTACCAAACCTAAAAATGAGGTTGATTCAGGTTTAGGCTGGTAATGAGTAGTCTTGAGCACAGCTGAAGGGACAACCACAGGCTTTCATGAAAGCAACGCATGTGGTTTCTCTTCAACACCCCAGCAACTCCTTTGCTGTCAGGAAGATACCATCCTCCTCCGGCCTGGGAGAAACAGATAGCAACCCAGTAAACTCCTTTTAAAAATTATTTTTCCCGCTTTAACTGTCAATGCAACTGTCAGTGACTTCTGGGAATGAGAGATGCCAGAGCTTAGTGCTCTTGCATGATGAGAAGATGCTGCAAGCTGCATGTTGGATCATTGCTCCTGGTTTGTCTACAGCAGCATGGCTGCAGCATCTTCCCCAGCAAAACCCACTCCAGCAGGCTCTGCCACGGAGGTGATGCTGGTGGAGCTGGAATGTTTGACAGCAAGCAGCTGACTGGTTTGTGCCACAGCCCGAGCAGCGCAGGCAAAAGGGGTCGGTAGAGTTCCCACCTCCATGGGATGCAGCTCCTGCAGCATCCCAAAACGAGGTGACTCTTGAGCTACGGCACAATCTCAGGGCTTGTTTAATCTCTGCGTTCTGGGTTAAGCACTCAGACCCTGCAAGCCTGGAGACGGGGGCTGAGGGAGCAAGCGTTGCCAGCAGTCAGATGCACACCCTAAAAAGTCTCTCCAAAAAGTCTGCGGCTGGGGAAAGGGTCCCATCCTGGCACGCAGCCTCACCTCGCTGCCTCAAGATCTTTTCAGGATCTTTTCCTCAAGGGCAAAACATCAATAGCCTTGCGCAGAGCTGATGTTTAGTCTGACCTTGCCGCTGTGTCTCCAACTCGCTGCTGATCTGAGAGGGATCACCGCCTCTCAGACATTTTGCGAGGCGGAGCTGGCAGGCTGCAAGGTCACGGCGTGCCCTTAGCACTGCCTCCCCTGCAAAGCCGAGAGTGATTGCCATCAAGAAGCAGCTCCCGGGGTCCCATGTGCTTGCACCCGGCGTGGGGCAGAGCAGCCAAGAGGTTCAGTCAGTGTCCTGAAGTCTGTATCAGATGCACCACGGCTGCCATCCACAGCTGCCAAACTCTCTGAAAAACTCTTGACTTCTCTACAAAGGGTCCCTGCCTGCTTCTAAACAGACAGGTCAGCCAAGGGAGCAGGTTACACGTTGCTCTATCTGCTGCACTGCACTGCACTGCACGGCACTGTTCAGGCACGGGAGCACAACCCCAAACTTCCCCCCTGCTCCCGCCCCAAGACCTTTTGGTAGGACCATGCATTGGGCTATTCTGTGTTCCCAAAGGAGCAAGTGCCTCTAGGCCACATGCCTACTACATGGCTACAAGCACTGTTGTTTGGTGGGTTTTTTTCAGCTAATTTACTGGACTGTGGACAACTCAGAAAGTTGGTAAGCTCTTAACTATGTTCACACACATAGAGTGCTCCTCCAGAGTGGACAAGAACATCCCCACCCATCCACTCAAAAGCCCCAGGCTCCCCAGGGTGGGATGGAGATGAACACAAGCAGAACAGAGTACAGCTGGGCAGGACAGGGCACACAGAGGATGGGATTCAGGTTTTGGAAACAGTACAACCAAGCAACTAAAGAGGGATGCATGGAGCAGGTTCTGCCTAAGCCATGGACCCTGTTGCAGGACACTGCCCTAGCAACAGTGCCCAGCTGAAGCTGGGGTGGTCGTTCCATCCATCACCAGGCTGAACCAGGGATACAGCAGCAGGGATACAGGATTTTGCTGGTGTGTGGCATTTCTCTTGCAAGCCAACCACCACCTCCCTAAAGAGCTGGGGTTGGGTTTGAAGGCATCATATGACACCACTGCTTAGGGACCCTTGCCCACCTTGGCCAGCTGCCTGGGTGTGGGTCACCTCTGCTTGTGTCAGACCCTGAGGCTGCAGGTGACCACACTGATGGTGATGGATGGAGACAGAGCAGAGCCAAGCTCTGTACTGGCCATGGCACCCATCCACCTGCAGGGGCGGGAATGGTTTTGGGGGAGGGGGTAGTAGTGCAGGAAGGCAGCAGGGCAAATGCCTTATCTTTGAGGGACAGAGGCAGCCTGCAGGCACAAGGGGAAGAGGATGATGGGCACCAAAGCATCTTGCAGAAAGGGGGCAGCCACAAATGTCCCCTCACTCGCACACTGCAGGAAGCACCTGGTTTAGGCTCTGGCTGGGAGCCTGAGCTGCCGGGCACTCTGGTTTCTCTCTCCTTTTCCCCCTCCCCTGCTGTGTACATTACCACCACCTGGGAGGCTACAGCAGCTTTCACGCAGGCTGCACCTGGCAGTCCGACTTCAGCCCATTTTAGCTGCTCTGTCCTCTCACAGAGCTGCCGTTTTGAGTCAGAAAAGGGCACTGAGAGAACAGCTATTTCCAGACACGAGCCCTGCTGTACCACCACCCGGGGTCAAAAGCAGCCAGCCTGGCTGATGAAGCAGGTCAGGGGAGGGGATGTGCTCTGCAGGACACTGACAGCCCACAAGTCTCCTGACTTTGGTGTAACCAGGAGGCCTCATTTCTGAATGTTTTCCCTGTTGGTTCCAGCTGCCCAAGAAACCTCGCCCCTCCTCCAGGGCAATGGCATGGCCATGATGGCCGTGGCACTTGCTGTCCACGCTGTTGTTGTACAAATGGGAAAACCAAGCATATGAGATGCCCCCAACAGAGAGGATTTTCTTATAAAGCTGCTGATGTTTCAGTGGCCCCTACTTGAGTCCATGCCAGCTCTTGCCTAGATCCAACCCTAAAAGATCTCTAAATCCTGGCCCTAGGATCAGTAGTTCCCCTTTACATTCTCTCAGGCCATGTCTAACACACAGCTACCTCATCCCAACCCTACAGTGAGCTACAGATGGTTCTCCTCATGCAGCTTGCCTGGGACAGCCCAGGAGCACCAGATCATCTCTTACTGCAGCTCCCTGTGGGCTCCAAGGGACAGCAATTTATTAGTTGCAGTAATAAGAACAGACCCTATGTAGCACTGGTGAGCATTCAGCAAGCAAAGCCACACCATGGAGGTGACACCAGGCAGCTGTGACCATCCCCATGATATCTTCTAAGGAAACGTTATGACAGATGATGACAAAGGATGACAAAGAGACTGGAGCCACCTTTGCCCACAGCATGCTTCACCAAACCAATCTTTCCACCTTCTGAAAGCTGTGGCCAGACCTGTCAGAGAGGCCAAGCTGAGCTGAATCTGGCCAGTAGCTGTGTTTCAAGCAATGTTACTCATCCCCTCACTGAAGGAGCAATGGGCTAGATGCAACTCAGATGTTGCTGTGTATAAGAACTCCAGCTGCCTAGCTGCTTTCTCTGGAAGTTAGGGGTAACATCCTGGCTCCTGAGCTTTATTTCAATCCACCCCACCTTTCTTAGGCACTCGGTAAAATGGGCAGCTGGTTCCCTTGCTGGAGCTCCATCTCTGCTGGCTCCTTCTGTGGAGCAGGAGCAGGGGTTGTGCAGAAGAGGTTGGTCTATAAGCCAGCCATGAGGGATCACATTCAGCTGTTTCCAGCAACTCTGGAGATGGGAAGGAGATGGAGGATGGCTGCAATGCCTCTGCCAGAGGAGAGGGACTTGCATGGTACCAGGACATGCCACCATGCAGGGCATGTCAAGACTCCTGTCCTGCATAGCAACAAGTCTGTCTGTGATGGGCTGTTTTGCTCCCTGTAGTCTAAATCAGACCCTGTGGCCAGCACCACAGAGGTCAAGGCAAGGGGAAGTGAAAGCCACAGGGACCACAACACCTGCTCTACCTCACTGTTTCTCTTGTCTCTCTCTCAGGAAACCTTGAGTTGCTATATTTGAGCACTGATTATTTCCTGGGTCAGTTCTTATCCTTGTTTGCCAAGTTTGACTGAGTTCACACACTCCTGTGTACACAATGTGCACTCTGGCTGCCAGAGAGTGCTCGCAGCTGGCTGGCATCCCCCCCACAGTGCAGGGACACGGGCTCCTAGGGAGGATGCAAATGCTGTCCCCAGGCTTTCTGCACCACTGATGTGCCAGCACACAAATGAAACTGGAAAGGAGGTGCAGACAGCCCAGGCTGGGCACAGGCATGGCATCTGATCCCTGCTCCCACACTGCATGGTGGGAGCTGCCCAGAGATGAAGGTTATCAGCCCTTGTCCTGCAGAGCAAAGCACCCCTTGAGAAAAGGCAGAAGCCTTAAGGGTTGGGGTCTGTGGGAGAGGAGGGAGGAGAAAAGAAGGCCACTAAGCCCCAGGCCACCCTGGGTGGCTGGGCCCCTGAATGCCCTGTTGTCCCCCATCAGCAGCATCTTGTTCCTGATAGCAATAACAATAAATTTTCCGCTTTATGAGACTGCCAGCCTGGGGAGGGCTTTTCTGCACTGTGACCCCTCCTCTCTTCAATCCCATCCAACGGCAGCTTTTTCTGTCCAACTCTTTTTAACCAGTGAAGGGACGTTCAGTTCTCCAAGGACTCAGATGGCACTCAAACCCACTTGGGATTTCAAGCCAACCCACGAGTCTCCTCATCTTTTTTCTCCCTAGTCAGCAGGGACACATTGGAAGAAGGCAGCTGAGGTGGGCAGTACAGTCCCCTTTGACTGGGTGCACGTGCTCCAGAAGGAGCTTCTGTGGGCAACCCAAGAAAAGAAAGGCCATCTGTGTATACACCTCCTTCCTCATGCTGACATTTCTGCAGTTAGGCTGATCTAGTCCTGATGTCTCTATCCTTGTCACGTATTATCCTTTCTGATACTTCCTAATTTTTAAAATCTAATTTTACCCTCTTTCAAACAAGGGTCTACACAAGAACCCATACAAGATGGCCTACCCATTATTTTTCTACCACCTGTCAAGGGGATTAGAAGTCACATGCTGAAGTACCACCAAAACATTGCCTCTCTAGCCCCAGAGAGCAAGCAGTCTAAAACATAGCAGAGAACCCACACCATAACACCAGAAGAGAAGGGGATATATGCTTGTCAAAATCAGCAGACAGGTAAGCATTGCCTTTTAAGAGTTCTCAGCTGCCTGGAAACTGGTCCCTAGGAATTTTTGAGTGAGGTGGGAGCAGAAGCTGAAAAGCTTTTATTCTCATATTTTTTTTATTATATTCCTAGACCCAAGTTACCTTTTCTGTACAGCTGTCTATGAAACAGGTTTGCCTTGAGACTTTGTCTTTGCTTTTCAAGGAAGAAACAAAGGAATCCTTGCAAGTTCATGCTGCAGGGAGGAGTGTTGCACAGTAAGTGGGGAGGTGAGCCTGAAGAGACAGAAAATAGTAATGTCTCAAAGAAAGGGACATTTCTGTGTCCTTGAAAGACTCAGTGAAATGATCCACATGAAATGGTATTAACCATTTGTGATTGAGAGACTGGTACATGTGTGTTATAGATGTGAAGAGGTGGATGGAGGGTATTTCTCCAGATAGCAGGTACTGAGAAGTCTGGAAATGAGCCTTCTCCTTCTCTTCATACTTCTAGTCACAGAAAAAATGTGAGGATGCTCTGCATGCCCAGGAGTTTCTTTACAGACTTGTTTTGAATGGAAAGCCTTCAACATCAGTTCTTCCATTAGTTGTAGGCTGATACTTGCTCAGCAAGTGAAGACTCAGCTTTGTCACTTGCTGCTTCATCAGTGCCATACTGGAGCTCAAGAAGGAGGCTATCTGCAGAAAGATGGGGGGGAGAATAAGACTGCTCTTGGAGAATAATCACTCCCTCTAGAGATTTCCATTCAGACCAGAATCTCAAGGAACATGGCAGCTCAACAGGCTGAACTCCCCATCTTCTTCTTCCCCAGTCAACCTTCCCTGCATCATTTTGTTTTGGGGTTTTTTTTGAGATTCCTCCATCAGGAGAAACAGCTCTTCAGACAGCCTATTCCGCACTGAAGAGGTGTGCAACACCCTTCCTTCCCTGCCCCCCCTCAACACATACCTTCCCGTACCCCCCTTCTTTTGACCCCGCAAGCTTCCGGGGGGTCCTCCCCGGCCTCCAATAGGTGTCCCCAGGATAGGGCTGGGGGGGGGTCTTCTCCACCCGGAGCCGAGCGGCTGCCGGGGCCGGGAGCTGCCCCCCGAGGTGGCGGCGGCGAAGTGGGGGCGGGCGCTGTCCGCGGTGCTGAGCGGCCGCTACCGCCGCTCCCCACGGCTCTATGGGGCGGGGGGCACCGGGGGGGCAAAGGAGACGGGTCGTGTCCTTGAGTGAAGACAGGTGACAGGGGAACAGGCGGAAAACAATGAAACTAACAAGCAATAACACTTCCCCCCCCCCCCCAAAAAAAAAACAAACAAAAAACAAACAAAAAAAAAACACAACAGAAAAAACCAAAACAAAAAACCAACCAAAAAAAAAACCCAAAAAGCCAAACAAAAACCACTCACCCCGAGAAAAAAACAAGCCAAAACAAACAAACAAAAAGAAACAAAAAAAAGAATACAAGAATTGTAATTAAACAATTTTAAGGCATGGTTTTCTCCACCTCAGACCAGCTCAGGAGCATCATCACCTTAAGTATTATGACGCAGTCCTCTGGGCACTTCATGACATGATCAGTCCATATTCTGACCCAAATTCCCAAGCAGCTGAAGGAGTAGGTGCCTTGATGAACTTTGCTGCAGCCCAAAAAGCAGGGGAAAAGTTGAGAGGCTGCAGACTTTCAGAAAAATCCTTCTGTAAGATGAGAGAGCTAATTCCCCTTATAGCTTTCAACAGGCCAGCCTCTTGACAGACAGTTACCATTAGAGTTGGTCTCTCTCTGACATAGAATTAATGCAAAACAGAAAATGAGACTCATGAGAGGGGTGGCCCATTGATTGCTAGCACCTGTGGCTGCTGAACAGGCTTGTGATACATATCGATGGTAACAAGTTGTAATATAAACTGATTGAGGGATTGACCCAAAGTACACAGCAGGAAGGCACAAGTAGAATGAATCACTGCTCATTCACTGAGTCAAAACATCAGAGACAAAATCAGAGTGGAACAAGTTGTCTAAGCCTAAAAATGGGCTGTTAAATGCCTGCCTCTTTTCTGTCCATTGCTTGTAGAGTCCACATTTCTCTTAAATGAGAAACAGAATTAAAAAGTTGCCCTTGTTATCCATATTTATTTAGGGTGAGGTATTTAAAATATATGTAGATGTGGTACTTAGGGATGTGGTTTAATGGTAGAATTGTCAGTGTTATGTTAATGGTTGGACTGGATGATCTTAAGGGTCTTTTCTAATCTAAATGATTCTAAAATTCTACAATTTTCATTCAGTAGTGTGCACCAGGATACATTCTTGTGGTTAGGGTGAGTACACCCATAAAAGGACCCTGTCTTTCCATGAAGACAGAGTGGTTGGTCACCTGAGGACTCCAATTGTCTTATTAAGGGACTGTAAGAGAAAATCGATTTTTTTTCTCCATGAAGTTCTGTTCCCTTTATGTGGCTTTACAGAAGGAAGAAGTTTCTCACGCTCAGCAGAGGCACCATACACGTTGTGACAACTCCTGGGACTGGTGAGGCTGGCTTGCTGTTGGATGCATTGTAGTTGCTGCTTCTAGAGGGCACAGTAGTTAGTGGGAGTGGGCTGCTGTGGGCTGCAGCCGAGCCAAGTAAGGTTTTTTTTGAGAACCAAGTGTTCTCAAGGCTGACATCAGGCTTCCTATTGTCGGCCACATGGAGTGTGTGATCTCAGATTTGGGTGGGTTTACTGTTCCTGAGCGCTAATTGGGACTGGATAGAGGCTTATGCATTTGCTGAGTCTAGAGATGGCCAATTATAGCTACTGAACCCCTTATGCTGGTGACAAAGATGAAGTGGCATGTCTTGTATTATCACCCTTAACTCAGCTTCAGATTGTTTTTTGTGGCAGTATCAAGTAGGGTCTGCTCTGCTGCACTGTGGGAAATTTCCTCCCTATGCCCACAGCCAAAGCAAGAACCTCAAGAACCCATGCTACAAAAAAAAAAAAAAAAAAAAAAAAAAAAAAAAAAAAAAAAAAAAAAAAAAAAAGGATAATCTTTCCAACTTTTATATTTAACACTTGTATTGTGCTTCCCATTTGACGTCACTTCATATTATCTTCAAAACCTTATGGGAAAGAATCCCCTGTTCTCCTCAAGTGCCAGAACCACTCCCTCACACATGTGAAACATTTCTTGCACTAACCTGTAAAACTGGAGTAAGAGATGAGGCTTTAAGAAGTTTTGCCCTAGATCCCCTCTTACAACATTGAAACAGAGGCTTTATGCTTTCAATCTCTTGGAATTCACCCAATATTTCATGATTCAACATTAATATCAGTAGACCAGAATGCTGTCCAGCCAACTCCTCCCCAACTCGCTGTTTTCTAACAATTTATCACTATTGCTAATGGGCTGAAGCACAGTTTGTCATCTAAGCAGAACACTCCCCCTTCCAAACATTTGTCAGAGGAAAATTGCTGAAAATTTCCATCCTTCTGAATCTTTAACAGACTTACTTTTAAAAAATAAAAGGATGTACGCCTTCAGCACACTAAGTCACAATAAGTTCTGTTCCAGAAATGAAACACCTTCCCATTATCTTTAAGAAAAATATGTTTTTCAGCACACACACACTCTACAACTTTTTGTTTTTCAGAACTCCAACTTTGATCAAATGCCACCTATTAATGCTTTCCCCTCCATATCTAATATTCTGCAAATCTGCTTCTACTTGCTGTCTTCATTGTTGTTCAGTACAAGGGCTTTTAGCTAAAACACTTTTTGTCCACAAAGTTTTCTTCCCATCTGTTTCACTCAGTTTCCTCCTGTTGGAATATTAGGCTTTTAGAGACATGCCACAACATAGCAAACCAGCATCAGGAACACCCCATTTCACATCCTGAATACTATTTCTTAGAAATCCCTTTCCAGATCAGCATCCAGATCCCTGAATCCCTCCTGGCTGAATCAGTCTCATCTGTATGGTCACCAGCTGCTTCTCAGCACTGACTTGTTTGTTTTGGTTTTTTTTTTCTGCTGACTTCCAAATGTTCTGGAATAATTCTGGAATAATTCCAATTTCCACTTGGAAACAGGGGAGTGCTTGAAGTCTATGGGGCTGGCAGTGACTTCACCCAAAGACAATTGGAAAAAAATTATTTAGAGCACTGGTTAAACATGCTCAAAAGATGTGAACTGTTCTCCTCTGATAAAGCACTGGTCTCTGAGTCAGACTTTTCCCCTCAGCCATCTGCCTCTGCCATCGCAGCAGGGCTTCCTGGCACAGGGAAAAAACCAAAAGCTGAAACAAGCAGGTCACCCAGCTTTAGAGGAGAGTGGAACACAGATGGTGCAAAGAATTCTGTTCTCTGCAAGACACCTCTCTACCCTGCTTCCTGCAGACTTTTGGCTGGAAGAGTTGATAACACCCAGCTTGGTACAGGACAGAGGAGAACAGCCCCTGTTGTCATCACCAAAGCAGAGGCATAAAAAGGAAGAAATGTGCTTTCAGTGGGCTTGGAAGAAAATTCCTGATGTTTTTGTCTGATTTATGTCCATTTTGGATACGACTGTTCTTGACCCTTTTTAGTTGTTGCCGATGTAGGTATCTGAGCCAGTTGCTCCAGGATTTCCTCATAATCACTGGAGAGATAGACATTTTTAAAGCCCAATGATCTAACACTACAGCAGAGTTGGAACAGAGGACAGGGTTGAACAAAGGTTTCCAAAATAAACTCCCAACAAAGAGCACATGTGCAGAAAACAGCACATTCTCACAGTTTATCCTGCTACACCTAAAATGACAAACAAGTTTTTCCCCAAACTTCATGACCTCCCTGCTGCACTGACCTCAGACAATCCCTGGTGCACCAGCCCCTTTCAGAAGCAATACTGTAAAGGTTAACCAGAGGCTGGGATTGGGTGTCAGCTATCTTGAACCATCAATGTGCAAAAAAGCACCAGCACCATGGGCTGCCTCGTCTCACAGTAAATCCCTGGGCACAGCACCCAAGGCTGTGTGCAATGCTATCAGCTACTTATTTTAGGTGGCCATACATCAGGAACCCTTAGCCAGAATAAACCCCTAGACTTGCCCCAGTGCATCTTTTTTAGAGTTTATATAAATGATCTTTTAGAATTTATGTAAGTGATCTTCCATGAAAGAAAAATACCATTGTGAGCCCGCGTAATGTTTCATCCTGATTTTTAAAGCAAAAATTGTCTTCACACTGGACCATAAGTAAAACATCAACCTGAATAAGAGTCATGCCTATATTTGCTGTCCTTATCACCAATGACAGGAATCTGCAGATGATATTGGGAACGCTGGCACTTACCCAAAGAAAAATTAAAATGGCAAGTATGTAATAAAAGTAAGATGTTGTTTCTTTAAAAATACTTTCAGTAACATGAGTCTTTTGAGCTTCAAAAATAGTTCTTTAAATATTCATTTACAGCATCTATACAATATTTACACCCTATTTTCTGGTATTTCAGTTCTCTGCTAACTCCATACAGTGAGAATGAAGATTTGGTTGAAGTCTATGTAATGTCCCAGTACTCTGGCATGTCTGGATTCTCAAGAATCCATTGCTACGGAAATAAAAAGGAAATTAAACCACTGGAAAAATAAAAAAGTATGCTAGGTTGCTATGGAAGCTGATTAAATTTGGAGGCAAGGTTTAACTTGCTGCTTAATTCTGCCCATTTGGAGAAAGGGTTTATCTTGGTGCTTAATTCACATAATTATGCAGTGGATATGGGAGGAGACTGACTGGCTGCTTGGTTCACAGCAGACACCAGGGTGTTCTCTGAAATGGCCCATACACAAAACCCTCAAATTGCAGAGGGGGCACTGCCAGCCTCCAGACAGCTCTGGCCACCCGAACTTTAAATGACATTTTGCAGATTTCTCAGACCTCTGATGTGATTTTTCAAAGTAGCATCACTTTAATAAGTATAAAATTTAGCCATTCAGGTCAGACTGTTTCAAATGGTTCCATGAGCCAGCACTATTACACTGGTGCCTATTTCTGATTTATTTCATATATATATATATATATATATATATATATATAAATGAACAGCCTCCTCTGAGATGGTCCCTCTCACAAAGAAACATTGTTTGCAATTTATCAAGCATGCCTGGAACAGCCTCAAAAACAGCCATAATACCCGAGCTAGTTTTAACTTTTTTTTTCTTCAGGTTTTCTCTTATTTAGGTACAAACCAGCATAATGTGTTAGAGCAGTACAACTACTTTTCCATGAAGTCTGTGATCTGGAGGTTTTTTCCAGCAATGGACATAAACTCTCAAAGTGAGCTGGTGTTATAATACAGCAAGTCAGTCAAAGGATCCCTGAGATTAACTATAGCCCTTTTTGCTACTCATCTATTCTTTATTAGAAGTAAGTAAATTAAGTAATCAGATAGTAAACACCTTCAAAGTAAGAGCTGCTCCACTAGAATTTAAAAGCACTAATTTCACAAACTAAAGACAAGACCACTTCTGTCAGACATCACATAACTAATGAATGAACTTATTCTTATTGAAATTTCTTTTTTTCTTTTTAAACTAAAACCATATTTTCAAGTGGTACTTCAATTAGAACAAAAATTCAAGTTCTGGTCAACTGAAACTCCTGACTGTAGTTGCAATTATAGCCATATAGAAATCTTTTATTTCTAACCAGACAACAAAAATCTGAGTGAGAATACTGAAGGCCTGAGTTCACACCATAATTGCTGAGGAGAGCCATGGGTGTAACAATAACAGAACAGCACGTTTACCATCATGTTTTTATATTGCAAGAGGTTACAAATTACATGTATAGAGAATGCTACATATAACACAGCCCCTCCACAAGGTCTGCTGGCACGCTGCTGCAGTTTTCAATCGGACGTGCTTGTGAGAAGATTGTACACCTCTATTCCAAAATCAGTTCCCCAGTTTATCTGTGCAGCTTTCTTTTTAAACACCTGCATCCTTCTATGAAATTCTGAAATGTCCATCCACTCCCTCCCCAGCCCCTTCCCCTTCCTACCCCATCAATACTTCCAAAATATCTACTCCTGGGCCTGGCCAGAAAGTCCTTGTGTTTCCTAACTGTGCTGCTTCACCTCCTCAGGGCTCCCTTTTTTGTCTGGGAAAGAGTAGTAAATGGGAATCCTCCTTTCATCAGAGAAGTGCTGCAGAGGAGGAGGCTAACCACCAATTTGAAGCACACTGGAATTATTAGATGGAGTATTACTCCACATCCAAAGTTGCCTCTGCTTCAACACAGACACTGTTTTTTATGAGCAGCATTTTTCTGGAGTAACTCCATGACTGAGTCTGAGCCCCATCTGCAAGTGCTGCTCTCACCCATCAAACAGAGCTGTGGAAATATAGTCCAGCACAGCTGGGCAGCAGGACAGCTGTAACACAGGAGCCCTCCTCACTCAGCTCAGCCAGGTCATTAGAAAAACCCTCATAGGATTTGACAAACTCCTACCAGTGTCACAGGGAAATTAGGCTGTGGGATCGATGGCAGGCCCTCTCCCCCAGTATAACTTACTTTCCCCTGGTCTTAAAAAAAGTCTGCCCAGGAAGGGAAAGTTGAAGAGGGAGCTCAGGAGGTCTAGAGTGCTATATCAGTCCTGGAAGCACAGCATTTGGGGAGTCCCACGTAAGCAGTAAAACAGGCAAATGATTGTGATGACAAATGGATGTGATGGCAAGAGCAGAAACATGGACCTTGTAATTTCAGCTAGGTATTAGACTAGATATTAGGAAGAATTTCTTTATAGAATAGGCTGTCCAGGGAGGTGGTGGAGTCACCATCCCTGGAGGTATTTAAAAAACCTGTAGATAAGGAAGGCACTTTAGGACATGCTCCAGCATGTATGGTAATATAGGTGATACATTGCCAGTGGGTAGAGGAGGTTGATGATTGGACACACTGATCTTAGAGGTTATTTCCATGCATGACAATTCTCTGATGTTTTGAACTTGTCATCCCCCAGTGATACTTAACCACATCAGTGTTTTAGACATGAGGGTGCAAAGGGAAGGACAGAAGAACTTCTGTCAAGCAGAGTCAGAATACAAGCTTCCTTTGCTGCCTCTACCCTGTATTTGCAGAAGAAAAAAAAGAAAAAAAAAAGAAAAAAAAGAAAAAAAAAAAAAAAAAAAAAAAAAACAACCCTCCCAAAATAACCTATGTCCAGTACCTTTGTGGACTTTGTGCTGACACTTGTTTTAAACCACCTGCAGTTTTCAAAGTACCCACAACAACCTTGTGTACACTTCAGTATGCAAGAACAATGCAAAACAGCATTTCTGTCTTCTCCAGACACTACATAACACTTTAGTCGGTGAGGTAGTAGATGATGAAGTTACTCCATCTACATTGTGATTATTTGCCCAGTGGATTCAGAGAATGTTCTTCTAATACTACCAAATGGAAAATACTGCATCTGGAAAGCAGGAGCACAGATGTTGATACCAGATGGGAAAGGCTGCCTCGAGGAGCAGCAGATGGACTTTGAAATCACCACAAGTAACTAGGCAACTGGCTCCTGCTGGTTTACTAAACCACCCAGCTGAGAGTCAATGTGGTAACACTGGAGTAGGTAGCATAGCTTTCCTTAGCATACATAGGAACTACCAGTTCAGAACCCAGCAGCTGCTTTGCACACAATTGTTGGCAAAACCTTTTCCAACAGGACTCAACTCTTTCCTACTAGGCAAATTACTAAGGTTTGGCAGGCTAACTATACCCTTTACTGGGCAGTCCTGCCCATAGGATATGGAGCTTATCTTTTTCTTGTTCGGGCAAATAACAGATTTCAGTACTGCTACTGCAGCAAAACACTACCACTGTGGCTTGCACCCAGACTCAACAAGGTATGTTACACCATTCCATATATCCCCATTTTAGGTTGCTGATTAGATGCTATTTTGTTGATGAATTAACAAATTACATATTAGCATATTTAGTTTACTAATATGTTAAATATATTAATAAGCAGTATTTAATACAAGCTTATTCTGTCTCTGTAAGGGCACATTGAACATTCCTTTCAAAATTATTAAACATTCCATATTCCATCAAGGAAGAGAGGAAGGAAATAAGTACATGTGCCAGAACAGCAACAACTCAGAATACCACTTCTCCCATGCTTCCGCAGCCTATCCCATGGCAGCTCATCTTGCACAGCAAGAAGTTTGGGTTCGCCTACAACTGAAAAGGACACTTCAGCTGTATTTTCACTGACAATTCCACAGCAATAGAGCAAGAATATCTTCCTTCTTTACCTCCTCTCAATTTTTACCATTATGCAAGTTCCTTATGGAACTGAAAGGGAACATACCATCACTCACTTAAGCACAGCTATTTTGCTCTTTTGGCATCTGACCCTGCAAAGCTAAGTTTGGTATTCTAGAAACATTAGGATGCTACCCAAAATAACTCAGAAGCTTTTATGAGGAGATAAACTGAGGAGGTGAGGTAAGGGAGTTTCAGGTGACAAGCAGATGGTTTGTTACCCAGCTGCATTATCAGGTCTCCATTTAAGTTCAGAGGGAAGCAACTAGATCTTGAAAATGGACTACACAACTTCGTAATTACTTCCATGGGATCACACTGCCTCTGCTAATCTCCAAAGAAGTTTCCACTGCAGGTGTTAGAAGGTCTTGAAGACTGGAAGTTCTCCAGCATTACTTAACTGAGGCTGGAGCTCTGGAGGGGATTAGAAGCAAGCACAGTTTTTACAGTCCATTTATTTTTGACCTTAGAGCTGGAGGCGCAGCGAGTAGACTGCCACATGCCCCCCACCCCCACCCCAGCTTCAATTTAGCCAGGGGATATTTAGCCTCTTAAATCCCTATTGACAGGTAGAAGCATTAGCTTTTAGGACAGAATGAAAGCACATAGGCTTTCAACCTGTAAATACCTTGAAGAGCAATTGCTGACTATTCATCTCACTTCCTTAGCTCATGACTTGAGGTATGCAGCTGCCCCTGACTTGGAGTAATGTATAAAATGGAGTGCATCACAGAACAGAGAAGCAGGCTCTAGCTCAGACCAGACACTACCAGGCTGGGGACTGCACCTACAAAGGCAATTGAGGCATGATAATGGTCAGAGAGAGCAAAAATGGTTATCTAGAAACTCACTATAATGAAAAGTGAAAGATGAATCACACTTCACTTAACTGACTAATATTCATTAAGTTGAGGCAGATACACATACATTCATGGGGAAAGAGTGCCTTGAACAACACCTAAACCCAAGCATTACTGTGTACCCCATCACTATTTGTACCACCACCACCCCAGTGTATCTATCTACACACAGACTGGCAATTAAGCTCCACAAATACTTCTTCAGCACTATTTAAATGCAAGAAATGAGGCAAGCAGCTTTTAGCATAAATTTATTTGCACAAGAAATTCAGAATCATTAAGGTCCAAAACCCAATTTCCAATAATGACAAGTGAACACCACAGTGCAGAACAGTAGACAAAGTTACTGTAATCAGTCTCACATTTGGGCTCATCACAAATGCAAATATTTCTAGTACCTTGTTTTGCCAGCTTAAAAAAACAAAAAACAAAGAAAATACCACACAAAACCTAATACAAAACAGAAAAACAACTCACTTCTTCCAAAGACCTGCAAGACAGATTTTCCAATAGCTGACTTCTTTTAATAGTAAAAAAAAAAAAGCTAAAACTTATGAAAAAAGGCCTTAATTTCAACAGAAAGTGCAATTTTAATTACAAAGAGACAAGCCCAATCAAGATGCTTGTGAGTGGCCTTCCTTCCAATATGAGAGGAAAAAAAAAAAAAAAGTACTCCAACCATTTCTCCAAACCTTCTATAACTATAGCTCTTCATCCCATCTTATAATTAGTTTCAATGAAATTAAAGAACATATATGAAACACACTTCACAATATTTAACACGTGGTTGGCCAAGACTTGGGTGCAAAGGCTAGAAGTACTGCTATTAATTTGGCTCTTCAGGGCCTAAATTAGACAAAGATGCCAGTGCCTATGGTCACCATGCTTATTACTGTGCCTAGCAGTTATGGCACCCTGACTAAATGAGTTGAGTGAAAGGGACAGTAAACAAGTGCTATCAGTGCACTAACAACTTAAAACTGAAGCAATTTTTTGTCCAAGTTCTTTTGCAAGAGGTCTTTTCCTAAGCACTGTACAGTGATAAGCAGAGATCACTACCAACATTAGTTATTCCAGTGATCAGAAACCCATAAAGCCCATGCACAAAACATCAAATGTTTAACATCAAGAGCTCAATCCCAAAACATGAGCCTCGAAGTTTCAACAAAAAGCTTTAGGTATTTTGGGCTAGATTACAATACTATCTACTGCTTTGTAGATGAGATTATTCAGATGTGAGCAACTTTTGGAAAATTTTCAAACTCATGCAGTAGTGTTCTACCCCCAGCTTAGTGACTGATTAAATTAGCTAAGGACAAACACAGTAACAATTAAAGCTTGAGCTGAGGGAGCATGAAGTATGCTTTGCCTCACAACTTTTCAGAGTGACCATGGATCAGCATCGGTATTTTAAAGTGACTAAAAACCCAGTCTACTACTAGGTCTCCTTGGTAGCATCTTTATCAAATAAAAAGAATAATCTTACAATGAGAAATATCCACCAATGAACTAAGTCAAGGAGAACTTGGCAATAAATATTGACAACTGCTGCTTAACCTCAGGCTGGCTTAGCCCAGCCAAGCTTAAGTTACAGGAAGAAAACAGCTATTTTAAACCACAGACTAGCTTACCCGAAGCCTGGTCCTGAGGAATGATGCACTGATACGAAACTTGCAGTCTAACGTTACTGCAGTTTGTTTTGATACCCCAGAGGGATTGTGTTAGGGTAATAGCCTGAAGTACAGTAGTCTTTCTGTAGCCTCCACTTACCACACAGATGAGCAACAGAGGATAGAGCTGGTTTGCAGAGGCATCATTAAGCCCTGAAGGGAGACTGAATCAAGCAGGCAGCCTAGCCTAGGGTCACCACTTCTAACTTTTATCTAGCACTCACTCACATGTACTCCCTGCTGCAGGAAGGAACTCGAACCAGCTAGCACATACCAGCAAATCAAGCCACTGCCACGTGCAGTATCAGGCTGTTAGGACAGCTTGAAACAAGAAAGGGTAGGCTGCTATCAACACACTGATGAGCAGCTGAGTATTCCAGCTCTACCTGCCAAGCCAGGATGATGTTCAAGGCAATAAGCTGAACTGTGTCCCAGCAATCCCTTATATGGTAGGGCCAATGCAATAGGTGCCACTCAAGGATTCTGTTTATTCAACTATTATTAAACTACAAGTATTATTAAACTATTCAAAAGTTTAACATACAAGCCACAAAGCATCAGTGTTTCTAATATGCCAGAGCAACTTAAGAGGCAGACAGGGAACATAGCCAACTGCAAAGCTTAAATCCAGGAATTCATCTGTTCAGAGAGCAGCCATTCAACATAAAGCTTTCTTTGAGGCCTCAGTAGTAAGTTACATTAGCAAAAGCACGATATCTATGGCAGAAAACTTAAGTTCTCCAAAATTCTCTTTCAGTAGGAATCCATTTGTCTTTTTTCTAGCACTTCCTTTACCAACAGATGCACCCAGCCTGATGTTCAGCAGCCAAGGCATTCAAAGGACTAGTAAAATGCAAGTCTGTCTCTTTCAAGCTCGTGAGGACACCTCCTGAGCACCCAACCACTTCTACCTGAGCTGATGCACAGTAAATTTCTGAAGATCAGACATGAGTTTGCATAAAACAGATACACAGGTCTAAGCTATTTGATATGCAAATCAAGCATGTCTCTCTAGGCATTTGTTTATTTCCGCAATGGATGTAGCAGAGGTTGGCTTTTAAAACAGCTTTTTAAGAGATGATAGCAATTACAAACTCCTAAAAAAAAAAAGGCTTCCTTCTTCTACTGACACTCTATACTAAGCCAAGTACTGCATACAGAAGTTATTCATACCTAGGTTTGCATTCCAGCAGGAAGCCTGTACTAGTTTTAACACCCATGGTAACACTGGCTTCATGTTAGTTTTTACAAAGCCTTCCAAAGACTCAAAAGCCTTGGGTGAGAGATGCCTCATCTGTAAGCTACATAAAGTCCAAGCCACAGTTAATAAAAAACACTGGATTCACTTTCAAGTTTAGCTACTTCGGCTGACTATTCAGGAAGCCTTTCATGAAAAAAATCACAACAGAAGACACCAAATTATTTCTCAATTTGCTACTGAGCTTGCTTAAAAGGCTGTTAAAAAAGCTAAAGCATGCTTGGCAATGGTCTGCTCTGTAGATCGTATCCCTCTCTGCCTTTCTATGCTAAAAGAAGCCTGAACAAAAGAGTAGCCTCACTGCTCTACTGAGGCAATCTTTATGAAGTGGTTAGGAAAAGTGAGAAAACTTGCAATATAACTAGAAGGGTATGGTCCTATGAGGAACAGGCAATTTTTTACTGCCATTTAAGTGCAGCACTGCTACTTTTTTCCACTTTGAACAGTAGCCATACATTGGTGTTTTATTTAAGCTGAGAAGGTAAAGCAGGCATTTTGTTTCATCAGGCACTTTGGTCTCATAAGCTTGCAGAGACAGCTAGAAGTCATAAAAAAGGTTTTGCAAATAAGTATTCTTAAACATTGAAACAACACCTATTAAATAGCTCTAAGATTTGCCTTTCTAAGTCTATTTCTCATGGTTAAGCAAAAGAAACAAGATCACTTGCTAAATGCATTTTCACTATTGCAATTCAGTGAAAATCATACAGATAACAGATAACATAGTACCTCATACTGCTATATACATAACTGGGAAATTTTTTAACTCCCTTATAAGGCACAGGAATTTCAAAACAGCAAGTTCAGCCCACACCCTTTAGGAAGGTCAGCCTCCCATTACTCCAAGGAAGTACATACTCTCCCAGAGGCTGTTCTGAAAACAGGGGCTGACTGTGGAGACATACAGTCTCTGTGAAGAGCTCTGTTCAGTGTTTATATACATCTTCAAGTGAGGGTTAAGGCCAGTAAAGAGAAAGAATTTTACTCTAACCATTCAAAATACCATCTCATACAGTGACCAGGTGATAGAATAAACTTGGAAACTCAACCCTTATCTGGTGACAAAAGAACAAGCCTTCAGGACCTGCCTGAAATTGTACAAAAAGAAATTTTTGGGGGGAGGCACTTCACGAATTTATACTGTGGCAGGAGTCCACATCATCCTGCAACTCACAGTAGTGTGTTGGAGATTTTTTCGGGGGGGTGGTGGTGTGTTTTGTGAGTTTTTTGCTTGCTTGCTTGCTGTGGACCTTTGAGAAAGTAAGCTGGGCCAAACCTGAGTGTAAGAGCTGCACTACTTGCCAACTGTGCCAATAATTTTGAGAAATGTAGTCAAAAAGGCTTTATCTTGAGCCTGGATTTAGCAGTCTTTTTGCATCCTAACTATTCAAAATGTGGTTCCAATGCTAGATTAAGGCTTTAATTCCTCATTTCAAGTACTTTTCACATTAGCAAGTTTTAGAACACATTTTGGTGCATGCTTAGAGATGCCACCTTCCAACTTTTGGTACTCAAGAAAAATTTAGCCAGTTTATGCTTGAAAGACAGATTTAGTAATCCAACTTCAGCTTCCAAGAAATTAATCTTGAACTTGAGGCAGGACCATATATAAGAAACCTTATTTGGACCCTCTACAAGATAGACAGTATCTACAGTTACCAGTTCTACACAGCCAAAAAGTAAGCAGCTCAAACACAACACAAGCCTACTCTTGCACAATTATCTCAATAGAAAGTTGGCTAGAACTTAAAATGAGAAATTGTAGAGTAATGAGGTTAGGCAAACAGAAATTTTGGTGCTACTCCTCTTAATATTTGGCTGCTGGTTCTCTTCTCCGAATGAAGAGGTAATAAGGCTTCTTGGCATTTGTAGAGCAGGTCACCTGTTTGCATATTCCTACTGCACAGCAGGAAATGGACAGTCCGATGCAGTTGTGTTTCATCAGAAAATCTCAAACTGAAAGTTATTTCTTGTCTATATACACTCAGCATCTCAGCCTTCAGTAGCCTCCACTTAAGAACACTCAAGTGAAACGATCAATTGCAAGGCAACCAAGTAGGGTAGGACTGGCTGTATGGCATAGGAGCACTTGCAAGATAGTAGTTGCTGAAGTTTACATCACTAACGTAGGGTGCTGGCTGGTAATAACAGGTGACATTAGTGGCATTAGGGATGATGTTTTGTTCTGCCAGCACTTTGAGTGCTAGCAGTGAAATCAAGTTGAGAGTCTGCCTTCGCTCGTGTCCCATGAGACAGACGGTGCTCTCGTTCACCACCCTGCGCAAAATCATGAGGTAGTCATATTTGCTCCTCTCTTCTTTGGAGAAGTGGTTGTGGAGGTAGGTCTCCAGCTTGCGCTGCTGATCCAGGATGTCTGGGAAGTCTATGAAGAACCGGGAGCACATGTAGCGTTCTAATGTCTTGATCTCATCCTTATCCATGGGCCTGAAATCTCTCACTAAGAGGTTACTGTACTTCAGAAGCCCACCACCTCGGATCTCTTCAGGATTTTTTGTAGCTATCAACTTGTTCTGGAGGTGATCAAAAGCTGCTTCAAAGTCTCCATACATGCTCTCCCCAATCACAGTTGGATGGAAGTGCTCAGACATGGGGGTTTCCGAGTAGTCGTAGTAAAAGAGCAGGGAATCCAGTATGATTTGGAAGGAGTCCACACTGAACTCAAACTGTCGTCGGATACAGTCTACAAACTTCAGCTCTACATTCCTGCCATGTTTGTTGGAAAGTGATATCAAGCTCCAGCGGTCTGACTCTGTGTACACTTTTACTAGCTTCTGGATGTAGGCTTCCTTCAGTGTTACTGGACTGATTTTTAGCTTGCTTACTCCTTCCGGTAAGAAATTCAATAGGGATCGCAACACCACATCTCGAACTAACTGAAACTCTGCCTCACTTGGAAGAGAAACTTGAAAAATGAGATCCAGGTCTTTGCATCCCAGCCCATTATCCTTGACTAGGACATGACCAGCTGCAGAGCCATTCAGACGGACATCACGTACCACAATCCCTGCTTCACTCAGCCTGCTCCGAACAGTTTGAACGATGTCCTTCAGAGTTATCTTCAGTGTTGGGAAGTTACCTCGTCCATGGATTGGAACCACCTCTGTAAGAACCTCATGCAGGCGGCTGACCTGCTCCCAGTTCAGTACACTGCATGACATATGGTCTGCATCACTTCCTTTGCCTGCCATCCTAAGGTTTTTCTTCTCCAAAGAAACTGTAGGGAAGTGGAATATAAAAAAATTACAAGTCAGACTTTGCTTACACTGCCTAGATAAATCCTATGCTCTGGTTTTGTCTACACACACAAACTAGAAAGAAATAATTCTATAAAATGTTTATTATTAGCAAGCATTTCACCCAAAGTGATACACAGCTTCTCTATTGGTACAGGCAGAAAAATTTTGTCATCATTGTCCTTTTTTCAAAAGATAGAATTAACTACTTCAGCAAAGCAGTTTGTGTCAAAGGCAAATTATCAAAGATGACACATAAGCCTGACCTTAGTTTAAGATCATCTGCATCACCAGCTGAAGCCAGATGAGCTGTAAGTGCAAAGCACTTCTGAAAGTTAAGTTTTGAACTTGTTTCATTATACTGAAAGCTCAAGCTGCTCCCTCCAACTAACACAACATCAAAAGACACTCAGGTGTTAGTTTCAGGGCCTGGACATCCAGACCACTGAGTGCACTTCAACTATGCCAGAGACAAAGATTTTTTCCTTTTCACAGAAATTATTCTTTTCTCCACCATCCTGTATCTACCACTCATGGTAGATCCTGAATAGAATTTCAGCTGCTCAGTTTTGGGGGGGTTTTGTGCATTTGTGGAGGTCAAACAAGCTTGTAAGAGTTGGCATATATTTAGATGATGGATAGGTGTTATGTTAGCATTACTCTTTAAGACTTCAGAACCTCATAGACCAGACTTTGTCTGAACTTTTGCACTTGTTTTGAAGAGTCTTGTCATAGCTGACCAGATCTTTCTCTTATGCGTAAGTTACTTGTGTTTTGAAGCATGTAGATACTTATATCTGTTCTACAGTCATGCAACTCCAACTGGTATTAATACACTTCTCTTTTTAACACTTCCAGGTTTCAGTTGTGGCTAGGTGGCTTCCTGACAGATACAGTCTAATTGGGATCTCACCTTCTTCTGCCCCAAGTACTTCGGAGGACTGCAGCTGCCAAGATCAGACTAGTCCAACTTAAGGGGCAGTTAACTCTTGCCTACCCAAGCTATTTAAAACCCAAACACATAGTTTCCTGACAAGCACCAACATGCATGGGACACTTTTTAAGCAAGACTTGAAGAGCAGCTATTGTAATTCTATGTCTATCCTGCTTAATATTTGAGCAACTCACCTGACCTGTCAACTCCTTTACAGAGGACTCTAATCCTAAACAAAATACACAGTGAGGTAAAAATGCTCCTGGAGAAGCAATTTCTGCCCTTGGCACAAGTTGCTACATTACAAACTCTGCTGCTGTGGGTCACATCAGCACCAGCAGGAATGAAGAAAACTTGTGATTCACAAGATGATTACCCCAGTACAGATCAAGGAGTTTTTCATACTCAGTCTTTTAAGGCTGCAACACAGCATAGACCCAGAGGCATAAAGCCTGCCAGCAGCTGCCCTCAGGCACTTCACATTAAAGTACAGTTTCATCATAAACCCACTGTATTTTCATTAGATCCTTCAGATCACTAAATAATACAAGAATCTTCCATGACTTCTAGCTTAAGCTCTAAGTGCTTTCAGCTACTAATTCTGAAAGTGTTCCCTCTACACCTTCCTGTTTGTAGCCTTTGCAGGAGTCAAAACACAGCTCACCCAGTGCCCAGAAAAGACCAGGAACTGTGCTTCCCACCACACACACATACTTTGTTCTGCTTGCTGATCTTCACCTAGGAGAGTAAAGCATGTTGCTGCCCTTGTGGGGGGGGAACGAGGTACTTCATTTCCAGTTCAGTAGAGAGTTTAATTCTCAGACTGTCAAACAACAAAGCCTTCCACCCCCAAAGCTCTTGCTTGTTTGACTGCTCTGCAAGACTTAGGTTAGTGACAAGATCTGAGTAACTTCAATGTATCTTCGAGGCTTGCAGTTCACATGCCTCTAGTTTCACGGCCAACACTTTCTATCACAAGAAGATCCAATACCTGAAGATGCTCATTCACGAGTCAGAAAACGACTCTGAAGCTGAAATGAGCACTACCTACTTTTAACACCAAGAGTAAAGACTATTATAGCTTCAAACCTGAGGCAGAAAGAGCGAGGACAGCATTCCCTCACCTCCCTCACGATGAGACACATCGCTGCAGCAGGAGGTTTCCCGATAAGTACACTATTATCCCAATAATAACACACCACCTCAACAGGCTCAGGCGGCGGCAGGCAGCAGCACCCCTTTGACACCGGAGCCTTACAAGTTCCCCTCGAGCCCGCGCGGGGCGGCAGGAGCGGGGGAGCTCCAGCGACCGTTAACGGACATTTCCCCGCGACAGGAGCTGAGGGAGCCTCGCTGTACCCCAACGGGCAGCTCAGGGTCCGCACTCACCCGGGGCACACGGAACTCTCCTTGAAGCCGGTTTAAATAATAATAATAACAACAATAATAATAATAACAATCACAAACGCGCTTTTCTCGAGGAGATGCCTCACGTCAGTGAAAGCCCCCCGCCAAGCCCTGACCCGATGCCTCTTTCTCTGTCCCCACCTCCCCCTCCGAGTTCTCGGTGCTCACCTCAGCCCCAACACCGCACCCTGAGGGACCGCGCCAGCCTCGCCCGCGCGCCCTGCCTGACCCTCGCGCCCGCCTTTTATCGCCGCCCGGCTCCCCGGCCCCGGCCCCGCCCCCCTCTGCCGTGAGGTAACCGGCGGGCGGGGCGCGAGGCGGGGGCAGCAGGAGTGACCGCCCCCGCAACGGCCGCAGCGGCGGGGCTGCCCCGCCACCCCAAACCTTTCCTCCTCCCCCTCCTCCGGCCCGGGGGTTTTGGGGTAAGGAGCCCTTCCTCCCCGCCTTCAGGGACTTCCCCACAGCTCTTCTCTCCCCCCCCCCCCCCCCCCACTCTTGTATGTACGACTGGACACGGAAGAGAAAGCAGGGCCTGAACGTTTTCAGGGAGTAAGGGAAGACAGGGAAGTGAAGCGCAACGGAAAGCAGGATGTGGTACAGCATGGCTTTCCCAAAGGTACCTTGCCTTGAGCCGAACTGTCACCAAGGTGTGTGGTGCGATCGACAGACGGGAGGGATGGGAGGCCACCCAGAGGGACCTTGACAGGCTTGAGAGGTGGGCCCATACAAACCACATAAAGTTCAACAAGGCCAAGTGCAAGGTCCCACGCATAATTACAAGTTCCTGTGGAGAATGGATTGAGAAGAACAGTGAGGAGAAAGACTTAGGGGTGCTTTATGAAGACAAGCTCAACTTGAGCCTGCAATGTACACTTGCAGCCCAGAAAGCCATCTGTATGCTGGGCTGCATCAAGAGAAGCGTGACCAGCAGGTCGAGGGAGGTGATTCTCCTCCTCTACTCTGCTCTCATGAGGCCCCCCCCCACCTGGAGTGCTGTGTCCTGTTCTGGAGCTACCAACATAAAAAGGACATGGAGGTGTTAGAGTGAGACCAGAGGAAGGCCACAAAGATGATTGGAGGACTTGGAGAACCTCTCCTATGAAGACAGGCTGAGACAGTTGAGGTTGTTCAGCCTGGAGAAGAGGATGCTCCTGGGAAACCTTATGGCAGCCTTCCAGTACCTGAAAGGGTCCAACAAGAAAGATGGGGTGGGACTTGTTGCAGTGGCATGGAGTGATAGGACAAGGAGTAATGGCTTAAAACTAGAAGAGGGTAGATTTAGGTTAGACATTAGGAAGAAATTCTCTAGTGTGAGGGTGGTGAGATGCTGGCACAGGTTGCCCAGGGAAGCTGTAGCTGCCCCCTCCCTGGACATATCCAAGGTCAGGTTGGATGGGGCTTTGAGCAACCTGGTCTAGTGGGAGGTATCCCTGCCCATGCAGGAGAGTTGGAACTAGAAGAGCTTTAAGGCCCTTTCCAGCCCAAACTATTCTATGATGCAGCTAAAATTTGCAGGGTTTGCTGAAAAGTTTGCTGCAGTGTCACATCAGAAACAGCCAAATGATGAGGATCTGCAAGGATGTGCTTGCAAGGCAAAAATGTTGAAACAGCGAGCTACTGAAAACCTCAGTTGATGAGCTGGGGGGAGGCACTAGAGACATGGAGGAGGGTGGAACTATTAGGAAGCAATGGATAACTTGGAGATACAGAGTAATAAAAATCACCTACTGTTAAATAGTAAATGGTGCAAGATTATGAACTGCAGGAATGAAAGGTATCAGTTCTGCTGTGAACCTTTGATGTTCAGCAAAAGAGGAGAGAAGGAACGAAGAGCCTTTTGTAGGATAGTCAGGAATCAGTAAAGGGGGAAAAAAAGCAAAATTGGTCCTAGGACAGGCCAGTTGAGCTGGTAAGGGTAAAAAAAGGGATTTACAAAACATTGAGCAAAAACCCAACACATCTGTTACACTGTTTGGTCATACACAGTCAAGAAAGATGAATTAAAACTTGCACACACATGGAGAAGAGCTGACCTTGTAAAAGGAAGTGAAAAGCTCTTTGTCAAGTAAACACAATTGGACTTGCTTTGTTTTTCCAACAAAGCCAAAGCTGAACAGGAATATGGATGAGTTGCTTTATTTCTGTATTATTTTTTCTCCCATAGCACACCATTGGGATAGCTAACAGGAAACAAAAAGAAGATAACACTGACACAAGAATCTGGTTCAAGGCAAGTTACCATCTTTTTGTCTGATGATTTTGCCTATCTTTCGTCTCAGGCACTCAGAGCAAAGCAGGAGGGATGTAGCAAAATAAAACTAACTGGTTTCAAGATGGAGCTAGAAAAGAAAATACATATGATTGGAGTGGTATGAGCTTGTATGTGAGGATCCAGATTATTTTTTTTTCCTGATTTTCAGAAACAAGAGAGAGAGTTAGGGAACTCAAAAAGAAGTAGTAGCAGAAATGATGGAGGTATAACCACCAGTAAGGAAATGTCTCTCCTGGAGGTTAAAATAGAGAA
Source organism: Heliangelus exortis (assembly GCF_036169615.1). NCBI lineage: Eukaryota > Metazoa > Chordata > Aves > Apodiformes > Trochilidae > Heliangelus > Heliangelus exortis. The sequence continues at coordinate 117,884,976 of NC_092422.1, read as the reverse complement.
TGGTCTCCCCTCTTAAGAATATTTATTTAGCAATATTACAGATGTTAAGGTACCAATAATATGTTCACACTTTAAATTATTTGCTTACAAGTTCTTGTTTCACAAAAGTGCTTGTAAAACAAAGAGTTATCTCAACTCTACCTGAAAGATCAGATAACTGAGGTGTTTTCTGCCTCCTCTGATTTGCAGACCATGAGTATTTGTCAGTGGAAGTGCAGCACTCTCTGCAGTGAACTTAGACCTCCTGAGAACACATTTGTTATTTTTAATCACTTTTCATTGGTACCACAGAAGGGGTCCCACTGTGGGACAGGATTTTAAAATGCTATTTAAAGCCTGCTGGAGTAGACTCCTGGGTAAATTGCAGGAGAAATGAGGAATGCATCTCTGAGTAAGGAATGTCTAGGAGAATAAGTCCGCTTACCCCAGATGAGAGCCAGCCTTCTGCTATCCAGCTGACACTGCCTGTGCAGTGGATTGCTGTGATGTGAGGATGGAAACATGGAAGCACATAGCCCATGAGTGGGAAGAGGGATTAAAAAACATGGATTACTGTTCAGGTGCTCTGGCTGCCAAAGTGTCTCTGGCGTGGACCCAGACCCAGCTCCAGGGTACAATCTCAGCATTTAATATGTATTTAGGACTGACTTTCCCACTATCAGCTGTAAATCCAATTCTAGGAAGAAGTCACCTATGATCCCAATCTTTGCAAGGCATTCTTTCTCCAAGAGTGTCCGAGATACAAATTCCTGTCAAAGGGCAATGAGTGGTGGCAGCCACAGTCCCCCTCTGCCCGTGGACGACTACCATTTCACCCTTCTCCCATAGCTGTTCCATGCCTCATCTCTGCCCATGTCCCCAGTGCCTCCTCTCAGCTATGGTCCCTCGTTGTCTGTGTGAGTCTCTGAGAAATGCACAGTGGGACCTGTTTCAAAGGGTTTTTCAAAGAGAGGATGGGGTAGGAAGAAAGACTAAATGGCTCCTCGGGTGTCAGTGTGAGAGGGGGACAAGGGTCTGGGAGCTGTCAAAATAGAGGCAAGTATGTAGTTTTATGAATGCAGTGCAACTTGTTCATTTTAATCCAGTAAATAGGGCAGCAAATTTGGCAGAAGAAACACACTTAAAAACTTGTGAGTCGGCTCAGTGACCTGGCACTGTTGGATTAGTTTCCTTACATTATGCATTGCTGAATGTAACACGTCATTACAAATCTTTGGGTGCTACAGCTCTTAAAGCCGTAAAGTGAAGCAGAGCTATTAATACACGGTAGTAGTAGCTGTCATGATCCATTCTGTAATTGAACATCAAATCCGCAGTTGGGAAAGTAATTTTCTCTGGCATGGAGAGTAACTGCATGTCTGCAGATGCTGAGAGCATGGAGACAGGTAGGAACGTCTCACCCATGTGGGGCTATGGTGACATCCTCCTATGGAGTATCAAAAGTGAGCCCCTTTCTCTGTTGCTAAATGCCTTTATAAGACTGATTGCTTCCTGTGGGCATGTGCAGCAATCCTTCCAATAAATGGATAAAAGTAGAAACATGAAGCTCAGTATTGATGCACAGAATGTACTGATGCAGGGAGTATCAGTCTTTCAAAAATCTGAGGTTAAATTTTCCACTAGAAGCACAGTGACAGCTGGGAAGTTCCTGTTGTAAGGGATGAGATACTGCTGTGTAGGGCTTCCCAGCTCCCACCAAGTTCTGAGCTCAGCAAAAGCCAGAGACACCCCTTCTCCAAGGAGCAAGAAATGCCACCAGGCCCCTTCACCAACAGAACCTGTGCAAAGTGCGAGGTCCAAGCTCCTGCTGTATTCAGACACCAGAAGGGCCCAGAAACCCATAGTTGCTGTCTCTCACAAATGTCCTTTTGAAGGTGTCCCCACCCATTAGCCCTTCCACTGTTTTACATGCCACCCCTGGCAACTTGGGCTGTGGGCTGCAGGCTGCAGGCTCTTCTTCTCATTAACTCTCTGACGTATATACCCAAAACTGCTTTAAAGCCTGAAGGAGCAGAGCTGCTCAGTTGTGTGACAAAGCACACTGGCAAAATTCTTCCAGCAAGGAAGACACAGTTAGGCCTCTGCCCAGGCCCCTGGTGCTTCTGGTTCTGCAACAGAAGATTCAGTTTTGCCGATGTGGTTGTGCTGTGAGGCTCCAGAGTGGGCAGCCCAGGGAAACCCGGCATTTTCCCTTGCGAAGTAGTAGGGCAGACACATGCTGAGATGGAATGCACTCACTGGAGCGAGTGGGCAGCAGCCCATCATCTGACTTGTTTTTCCCTTGCACCTGAGCTTGCCCTGAATGCTTAATTAGTCACAGAGTTTCCTGGAACCTGGGGGAGAATAAAACCGTCAAAAATTACAGTGGTGCACAAGAAGACAGGCTGAAGAAGGGAGGCAGAGGTAGGGGGAGAATGAGGGTTTGCAAATCAGACTGAAAAAATATTTTCTCTATTTTGGGAGTCATGAGCAAACTCTTGAAACATTGCCTCATGCTGCAGGTGGCAAACACAGCAAAGGGATTTAACAAAGAAACGGAGAAGGTATTCAGGGCCTGCAGCCTGAGTCATATGAAGCTCTTACATGCTGCCTGTGGGCTCTGCCCCATGGATTTTGGACTTTCCCCCACCACAGGTTTTCACTCTGAAATTGCATCTTTTCCACATTCCTTCATCATCCACGGACTGAGCCAGTGCAGAGTAGTGTACTGGTCACACTGTGACTGGACCAACCCCCTGCCAGTCTGCAGCTACAAGCCCTGCCTCTGCTACTGGTTTTAGTTGCAGATGGTCCTGTTTGCCTCTGCAAACTCACAGACTGAGGGGCCCTTCATAACAGAGATGATTAACCATTTCATAGTACTCATATGATCCTTGTGTAATATAATTGTGCTGTAAGACTGATAGTCCCTTCAATGAATTGCACTTGCTGGCAGACTTTCCTCAAACCTCTCTCTCGACTGATTATCCAGCATTTCCTCATGGTAGCCTGCTGTAATTAACTGCTTTCATGACTAAAGGTCCTTACACAGTTTGACGTGTCTTTCTTTTCAGTATACTTTTTTCCCCTGATAAATTATAGCAGCTCCTGCTGAAAGCTTGTATGATTTTTTTAAGGCTTTTTCAGAAGGCCCTTTATTTCTAGCCAGTGACAATGGCAACTGGAAAGGAGGTTTTGCACAGTTAATGCAGTTCTACATCTTAAAATAATCTAAGTAAGAGCTGTCAGAGATTTCTTGTCCTTGGATACAGAATCACAGAATATTAGGGGTTGGAAGGGGTGTCAAAAGATCATTGAGTCCGATCCCTCTGCCAGAGCAGGACCACGTAGTATAGGTCAGACAGGAACCTATCCAGGAGGATATTGAATGTCTCCAGAGAAGGAGACTCCACAACCTCCCTGGGCAGCCCGTGCCAGTGCTCTGTCACACTCACAGTGAAAAAGCTTTTTCTTATGTTAACATAGAACCTCCTCTGGTCCTGCTTGCACTTGTTACCCTTGTATCACTGGACATCACTGAGAAGAGCCTGGCTCCATCCTCCTGACACTCACCCTTTATATATTTATAAACATTAATGAAGTCACCCCTCAGTTTCCTCCAAGCTGAAGAGACCCAGCTCCCTCAGCCTTTCCTCATATGGGAGATGTTCCACTCCCTTTATCATCTTGGTCACTCTGCACTGGACTCTTTCAAACAGTTTCTTGTATCTCTTGAACTGAGGGGCCCAGAACTGGGCACAATATTCCAGATGTGGCCTCACCAGGGCAGAGTAGAGGAGGAAGAGGAGAACCTCTCTCAACCTCTCTCAACCTCTCTAACCACCCCCCTTCTAATACACCCCAGGATGCCATTGGCCTTGGCCACAAGGGCACATTTGCTGGCTCATGGTCATCCTTCTGTCCACCAGCACCCCCAGGTCCCTTTCCTCTACACTGCCCTCTAACAGGTCAGTCCCCAACCTATATACAGTCACGCTCTTTCCTTTGTGTCAGGTTTATGCGATTTGAAACATCCAAAGAGGGCTGGAGCAGGTTGCTAGCTGGGCCACCACATAATCACACAGGCACGAGGGCAAGTATGGCAAGTGCAGCAGGATGACAGCAAACTTTAAGCTGCAGTGGACTGGCACTCTCAAAAGCCTTGGGGCCCATCTCAGTTATAAGGAGACACCTTGTTCTGCTTGATGGGCCAACAGCACTACACGGGAACTGCACAGCTCTAGAAGCCCTACTGTCTATTGTCTACTGTCTATTGTCCTACTGTCTATTTCCCAGAAAAGCTGACAACTGGTGCATGCTCCCTGCTGGCACTGGTGATGGAGTCCTTGATGAGCACACAGGTAGCATCCTCCTCTGCCTTTCTTTAACTGAGAACATAAAGGATATAGCTTTACCATTGCTCTTTCTAATTAAATCTGACATTTTACCTCTTCTCAGAAATTTGCAGTTTGGCCTGTTCTGGGGAAAACCTGCAGTGACGTGGCAGATATGTCTTTGGACAAAATGTCTTGAAGAGGAAGTGAAGCACTGGGGTCTTTGGAGACAAGAAGGAAAAGGTAAGGCTGATGATATATTGGATGGTAATGTTTTGCACAGCTGCCCTGCTAAGGGACATTATCCTTACCTATGGGAGGAAAAGCAAGGCTCTGTCTTCTTTTGCCATAGAACAGATCTGAACCTTATGATGGGAAGAAAAATGTGGCAGCACCAGGATTTCTGCATTGACCCACAGTCTTCAGCTTTCAGTGTCACATGAAGCAAGCCTTGGAATCAAGGAAATTACCAGAAAATAGTATGACTTTTGTCTACAATGTATCATATTTCAGTGTTGAATGCAAGTCATAGCTCAGTTACTGGTAGGAAATCAGAATAAAAATATGGATTTAGTTAAAGCCCCCATCGTTACAGGCCTGGCCAGGCGGCCCACAGGTGACCCTCACACTCACCCGCCCCACCGCTACGAGCAGCACCGGCTCTGCCGGCCTCCCCAGGCGGCTCCCGGCTGTCCCCTGCCGGCGGGACAGGGGCCCGGGCTGCGGAGGGACGGGGAGACGGAGCCCGGACTGCTACCGCCCGCCGGCAGCGCCAGGGTCTCCATGGCAACCGTCGTCAGCCGGGCGAGGAGGAGGGCAGGCGCCATCTTGGGAGGGGCGACCCCGCCATCTTGGGGGCGGTGCTCTTTCCTTAGCGTGGGGCGTGCCGCCATGTCGGCGGCCTCGGGTTGCCGGGGCGGCGGGATGGTGCGGGTGTTGCCGGGACTCTACGTGGGCGGCGCGGAGTCGTGCTCGACCCCGGAGTCGCTGGCGGCGGAGGGGGTGGTGGCGGTGCTGACGGTGGACGCGGAGGAGCCGCCGGCGGTGCCAGGGGTGCGGGCCATGCACGTCCGGGCGCGGGACGAGCCGGGCGCGGACCTGCTGAGCCACTTAGACGACTGCGCTACCTTCATCGGCGCAGCGCAGGAGGGTGGCGGTGCCGTCCTCGTCCGCTGGTGAGGGCCGGGGCGGCGGGGACGGGGGTCGGCTGGTACCAGAGCCCTCCTCCGGGCCGCGCTCCTCAGGGCCGGGATGTCCTTTCCTTCCCTTGCAGCCAGGCCGGGGTGAGCCGCAGCGTGGCCGTGGTGACCGCCTACCTGATGAAGACGAAGGGACTCGGCTGGGAGGATGCCTACGCTGCTGTCAGGGCTTCCAAACCAGACGCCGAGTGGGTCTCCATCCCTTCCCGCCTCACGCTGTCCCCCGCCTGCCCGGCGCCCCCTCAGCCCCGCTCTCCTCTCGCCCCTGCCGCAGGATGAACCCGGGTTTCCTGGGGCAGCTGAAGCTCTACGAGGCCATGGGCTGCGCCGTGGACAGCACCAGCGCCCTCTACAAGCGGTACCGGCTGCAGGTGCTCACGGAGAAGTACCCCGGTGAGTGGCGGGGGAAGCGGCAGGACCGCCTGCCCGGGGCTGCGGGGCCGTGGTGCGCGCCGGGAGCAGCGGCCTAGAGCCGGGGGGAGTGCTTGGAGAGTAGCTTGGGGCAGTTCCAAGACAGCCCACTCAGGTGGGATCGTCTATCCTGAAGTGAACACAAACCTGAATGGGGCCTACAGGAAAGCTTGAGAGAGACTTTACAAGGGAATGAATTGATAGGACAGGGTGTAAGGGCTTTAAACTGTAAGAGGGTAGTTTTAAATTAGACATTAGGAAGAAATTATTCCTTGTGAGAGTGGTGAGACACTGCAACACGTTACCCAGAGAAGTTGGGGATGCCCTCTCCCTGGAAGTGTTCAAGGCCAGGGTGGATGGGCCTTGGTTGCTGGATGGGCAACCTGGGCTAGTTGAGTGCAGGGGGGTTGAAATGAGATGATCTTTAAGGTCCCTTCCAACCCAAACCATTCTGTGATTCTTTGACTTGGAGTCAACCCTCCGAGCAGCCAAGCCCTGAGTTAGCTAGGCAAACTCAAATTCACATCCTGCTGGATCTAGAGAATCATAGATCATCAGTGGGGAAAATAGCATCTTTTGACACATGTATGAGAAGTAAGATCCATAAGGAACAGTTCTCTTTAGCAAAATGCAGAAATGGTAAAGGTCAGTTTTCCTGATTCCTATGTACCTGGCTAGACAAACTTAGATTCCCTAAAATGAAGTCAAGTGAGATAATGTTGAAATCAACATACAAAATAAACTTTCATACTTGTAAAAGGTTGATTGTAGTAGTAATGTGTGCATCTGTGAAATTTTATAATAAAATAATAACAGCTTTTTTGCAAGATCTCAGTGTTGCACATTCATCATGAAAGTGCTGTCTCCATTTATGTCTCATTCTTCTTGGCAATTCCCACTGTTAAGTTGACTTTCTGTATTGTGTGCACTAACAGGTTGGTAGAACTGTAAAAGCTCCTCCTCTGCCTTTCTGTTTAACTGAGAATGTAAAGCAAAATTCAACTATTTTACCACTGCTAAGCCCCAAATTTAGATCCCATTTCCTTGCCTTAAGTGAATCCCAATCTTAGGTGTGGTGGGATGAGTTTCTTTCATTTTTAGCTTACCTTATGGAACCAGTGAGTGGACAAGTGACTGCCAAGAAGGTAACTTCTGCATGCCATGGTGGGGGCAGAGGTGCAGCACTGCCTTGTCCCACAGAAATGCAGTGTGGCTGCATTGATCTGATCCACAACTTGGTATTGACCCCTCTGCAGAACTTCAAGACTTGCCCCGAGAAGTCTTTGCTGTTGATCCAACCAGTATATGTCAAACTTCAAACACAGAGGTTCTCTACAGGTGCAGGAAATGCAGGTACTGAACCTTTTATATTTCTCCATTAATTTTGAAATTGACTCAAAAGAAAAACAGCCCATGTAAATCAATGGCGTGTCATAATTGTCAGGACAGGGGTGATCTCTTCCCTAAGTTTCTATATACAAAAAAAGTAGAATGAAATATCTGACAAAATACAAAACCTTTTGTTTCTTTGTGTTATGCAGCACCTGTGCAGGCTAAACTGCCACATTCTGTAGGTGGCTCTGTGAAGTTGCTTGAAACCATTACTTCCAGTTTGTTTTTGACAATGTGTTTCTTTAGAAGAAAAGTGTATGGATTTGGGGGATTGACTAAATTTTAACTACCTTGGATGGATTAATTAAAAGTGAAATTGAATAATCCTCTTACCTAGGTGTAGGCTTCTTCAAGTATATGAGAATATATTCAAAGTTTTTGTAGGTTGGAATTGTTCGAAAATTGATCTATGTGAGAGACAGCTATTTTCTGTTGTCTGTAGGTTTCTCCAGTAAAAAGAAAAACTATTACTTTTTTTTCTTTCTCTCTGTCATGGAGGGCAGGCGAGCTTTGTTCCGTAGTTCCAGTATTCTGTCCCACGAGGAAGGAACCGGACCAACAGCCTTTGCTCACAAGAGGATAACAGACTCTGCTCGGCTTTCCAGTGATGGCCGTGAAAAGTGTACTTCTTACTTCACAGAGCCAGTGCAGTGGATGGAGCCAGCATTGCTTGGAGTAATGGAAGGACAGGTAAAGGGGAGCTTTATTTTTATTTATTATGTACTTTATTAACTTTATTTTTCAGATGCTGTTTTTTTTTCTTTTTTCGCAAAGGCAGAATAAATTCTTTCTGTTCCTGATGCAAAAGCACCTACACAAGGACTTAGGTCTCCCAGCCTTTCTGGCCTGAATTTTGCATCTTACAAATGGATTCTTTTATGTTTAATATCCTTTTATAAGGAAATGAGCTGTTGATCTTGCTGGACTGAGAACACTGGCCAGGGTGCTGGAGAGGGTTTGTCTCCTGTTTGGTTTCAGTATGAGAGAAGTTTTGGGGACTTTAAAAGCCATTGTGGTCTTAGGCTGACAGAGGCTTTCTGCAGACTGGCAAAACTGCTCAAACCACACCCTCCAGATCCTCCCTTCTGCCAGCACAGCTGCCTGCTACACCTCAAGGCATAGCAAACACCAGCCATACCAGCGTAGCTTTTTTGCCTGTTTTTCACCCCATTTACCTTCAGTTAAGCGTTAACAAGGGAAAGAGCTGGCTCAGCACAGGTTATCACAATACATTTTAAATAGACCTAAATCTGCATGCACCTTGGTGTGGGTCATGTTTTTCTTGCAGCTCCTGTGTCCCAAGTGCACGTCAAAGCTGGGCTCCTTCAGCTGGCGGGGTGAGCAGTGTTCCTGTGGCCGCTGGGTGACTCCTGCCTTCCAGATCCACAAAAGTCGAGTGGATGAAGTGAGGATGCTACCAGTTGGTAACTTCCAAGCTGCCATGACCTGAACTCATCCCTTCCCTTGAGGGATTTCTTAATGTCTGCAGAGAACTGCTCTCTCCTCTGTGGATGCCAGGAGCGAGCTTGGGACTTCCACCCCTTTGTAATGCAGTGGAATGACTTGAGCCTCCGCTCCGTTTGAGCTTGCTGTATCTCTAATTTATGAAAAATAGCAAAAGCTTCCACCAAAGAGGTGTTAAACAGTGGTCAAATATATGCAGAAATGCCTGAATGTGAAGTTTTTAGTATATTTTCACTTCATCTGTTGCTATGTCTCAACTCTGTATTTTAAAGGATAGGTTGTAGCTAGCAATGCTGCTTATCTTCTGAGCCTGAAGTTCAAAGCAGTTTGTCTGAAACACACAGCTGAGATTTTAGATAGTGTGTTCCGCAGCACAAGGTGCACATCAGGGAACTACTTCAAGGCTCAGCAAAGTGCCATAAAATGGTACAATTGCAGTCACGTCCGAATGCGTGGCAGGTACGGGGAGTGAAGGCAAATTCACACTTGTATTACAATAAATGCAGTCTTTCCCCTAATAATATTAGCTACACTGTAACTCTTCCTTTCATGTCATATCTGAGGTAAAAATGCAAGCTATACTGGGATGGGGGAGCGGAGGTAAAATGTCCCAGCCCTGTTGCTATTTACAATTTTAAAGAGATCCCTAAACTGCAGTAAGATTTCAAGGATGCACAATATGCTCTGTTCATCACTGTGGCAGTTTTGGTTTGATAGAAGAAAATGAGACAGAAAGTCCTACTTTTAAGCCATTCTCATTACCTCCAGTGGTGGTTTTTTTAAATTTATTTTTTTTTACACAATTTCCAGCAACATACATTATGAAATATACAAGATAAAGTAGGTGGTGGGGTCCTTCCCCTCTTTTCATTCCTCCTGCAGCTGCGGAGGGAAGACTTGCAGGACACAGTGAACATCAGAATCTCAACACTGAAAACAAGACACGAACCAAAAAATGACAAAAATATATATATGAAACTTTGAACTGGTCACACTTCAGGGCCAGGTACAGCACAATAAATATTAGAACTGTATTACCTTAGACATCTTCTGTAAAGTTTATAACATCCTCTATGTAAAGAGATAAGAACATCTGTTTTCTAGCATGAAATGCTACATAGTACAGTGGTGAAGGGTACAAACAATGAGGAATCCAGCAAGGGCTTGAATGGTGACTACTCATTCACACATGCTCATTGGTAAAATAAGCAGCCTACACCGAAAGTTTAGTGAGCTGTAAACTTAACCATTCACTACCAGAATATCAGCTGGAGGAGTAGCTCCTTTTGTGAGAATCAAAAATAATTAATCCCTTTAAGTTTCAGCTGGGCTCTGCCTGACAAACAGCGAGTTGGTATCAGAGTGGAAGTGTCAGCATTTGGTCCGTAGTGCGAGATCGCTTTGCATCGCTACTGTTCAAAGTTGGCAGCTGGTGGAAATACTTTGGTGCAGAGTTAACACTTACACAGCCACGCCACCAACAACAAATGGTTATTTGTCATGAAACCATGACCGTAACGAAGCAGCAGATGTCAGCTGGAACCCAGCTGGGCACAGAGCACTGCATGGCAAAGCAGCACTGGATGCCTCCTGACACGAGTGGGAGAGTCTGGAGGAGATGCCAGTGCTTCTCTCTCTCACTCCACAGCAATGGTGTGAGTGCTGGGCTCTTGGAATCTGACAGAAAGGCTGCTCTATGCTCATTCCTCATCTCATACTCATTTTGCCAATAAACAAGCCCAAGATACAGCAGTATCAGCTGCTTGAAAGCATGCTTCCAGAACACACAGAAGTTGACCAAAGTCACTGGTTTCTCTTGCATTGTAATCAGCAAGGCAGGAGTAAATATACTTTGTACTTGTGAACCTTCCCCCTGTTCATCCCCTGCCCCCAGAAGTGTATTATCAGACATTCCTCTTACAGGAGAACTGGGGACCTTCTGTGCCACCACCAGACAGGTCACTTGAGCACAGGTGGAGGAGGAAGGTTAAGCACAGGCTTTCCTTTCCTCAGCATGCCAGACCTGGGCATTGCACTGGGAGGCAACTGCACTGCCAGACAGAGCACAACTGAGAAAGGACTGTGCTCGTGGTCCACACACATGGCATCACTGTAACTTGCTGTATATGTCCTGCAGAACATGGCAGCAATCACAAGCTTCACAAACAAGCAGCTGAGCAGTGTGAAATCTTGTGAGCGGGAGCAAGGAGGTACAATTCTGCTGGAAGCTGAGCACCTATGGCTTTGATTTTAGCTGATGCCAAGTCCAACATTCCTATCTGTATTAAGTAGGAAAATAAAACTTTCTCCAGTGTACAAAAGTATACTGGTCACTTGTTCCTGCTCATCTTCTAATTTGTCCCTTCTTAGAGAGACCACCACATTTCAATACCAACAGACTCAGCTGGGGGTTGCACAAGGGACAAAGTAGTAAAGAATTTTTGGTTGTATCAACAAGTCATCAGAATATTGTCAAAAATTCTGTTTCCGAATAGGGAGTTCTACATAATGATAGTCACTTAAAGTGCCAGATGTAAATGCCCTTACGACTGCCAGCTCACAGTGTACCGTGTGACTACATCAAGATCAACACTTCCTCTGCCAGTACAGCTCAACTGGTTGTTACATCCCAAGGTGAAAAACTGTTACCAGGAGAGCTGGGAGAGGCAAGGTGAAGTTCTTCCCACCCGAGAAGTGTACAACAGCATTTCTGCACTCAGCCAGGCCCATTCACTCATCACACACCATTTCAGACACGCCAAGCAATGCCAAACACAAACTAAGAGGAATGTTTTGTAAGGACGCTCTTGAGTATGAACAGGGAAAACACAGGGGTATTTATCAACTCAAGTACTGTTGCATCATTCTTGTAAGGTAGGGAAGCAGAGGAGCTGAGATGAGGAATTGAGAGGACAAACTGGAGTGGTCACAGAGGTCGAGTCTAGTCTTCCAGACTGCGAAATGCATTCTGCATATCCTCAAACAGCTGAGCATAGTCCGCCTTGATTTTTGTTTCACCATCTTTGACTGGGTCCTGAATGACAACAATAACACCACAAACAAACAGATATATCAGGAAAAACCTCAGATACTTAACATAATCCTGCTTTGCCAGTGCTGTAATTTCTCTACCTCAGGATTAACACTTGCTGACTGCAGAGCAGGCATTACAGCTCCATCTCTGCCTCCTGCCTGTCTCACCAACAGCCACAGGGTTTAAATCTCATCCCCTTCCCAAGGCCAGCATGGCAGAATGGATACTGGACAGAGATTTGGTTTTTTTTCATGGGCAGTGCTTACTTTATTGAAAAAGAACCGACCTGTTAAGGATTAAGTAATACTGAGGGTCTCAGTTGATGCTGTGTGGTTCAAGAGTTGCAGCGATTAAATGACAGCTCCTATCCCAAGCCAAATGGATTAAGCATTCATGACTAAGAAATGCTCAGCTGTACTTCGTGGGATGCAATCCCCGTAAGTGCAAGAGTTACTTTGCCATCACTTGGAGGTCGTTCAGTTCAAATTAAAATCTCATTGTACAATCATAACAAGCTCACAAACATCTTAGTACAGCTTTTCTCAGAATAGTTATCGTGAAAGACAAGGGCAAAAAATGTAACAACTGGCTTTGCTCTGGGGCTGCAAGGCCTTCCCTACAAGAAGAATCAGCTGCCAGGCTGTGAAATCTGTTCAATGTCTTCACCATTACCCCTCTCACCACTACAGTCCTCTGGTTCTGTGCAGCTCTTGGGGAACACAGAGGACTTACATGTGTGGATGCACTATTCCATCATCTCTCCTAAGTACACAGACCACGGGATTCAGAACATTTGAATTCTCACACCTTTTAGACTGTTACCCAGGAAACTTAATTTTCCTTTCGTAAATATTACTCAGGCAGCTGGCTACACCTAACATGCATTTGCCCTCTGGATTCCTGTCTTTAGCCATGCTGCCCACTGCTCTGCTGTATGCCAGATGTCTTCCAGTTTGTAAAAAGTGTTATTACTTCTATCTCTATATAGCCACCTCTCATGTTATCAAGTGTATCTTATGTTCTTGATGCTTTGGGGATATATACCAGGAACCACTCATTGCAGAAACAAGTCACTACCCTGCAGGAACAGAATACCTTGGCACACCAGATCATCTGATTTTAAACTTAAGTTATAACAGAGTAAGCACCATACTTCAGAGAATATTCCTTAGCTACTTTAACACCAGCCAGCACCACAGGTTACTGTTCTATCAGTAAATGCAATGCCAGCATGCCCTGTATGAGTTTTAGGGAAGCTGTACTGAAAAAAGATGGCTACTGAAGTTACCAGAGCAGGTGCTCCATGGGACTTGCTTTCTATTTAGCCCATGTTTAAGTTACTCTTCCTTTCCTCTCCTCCTAGTCACCTGCCTTAGGCCCTGAAGCAAAACATGGGGGGACATGTAGGATGTCCAGCATTTCTTTCCTTAACTTCTATTTAATATTGATCAACATTTCTATCATTCACACTCCTGTATTTAAGGAAGCAACTTTTAGGCCTCTTACAGTAGTCTGGTACAGCCTCTGGTAGTAGTCTCCTTAGAACATGTTATAACTTTTTACAGAGTTTTATCATCAAAATCCCAAAACAAAAAAGGTGCTTGTAATATTACCACGAATATATGTAACATAAAAGAAACTACTGAATAGGGGTTTGCCAAGGTTCTGCAGCCAGCACCCCCCAGCTACTTTTCTGTACTGACCATTTCTGTGCTCATTAACTAAAGCCAGTTCTTAAGTGCATTCAAAATTACTGCAAAAACCTCTGTTCATAAACCTTTCTCTAAGGCAACTGTTGACTACCTTTGAGTGTAACAGCCTTTCAGAGGCACTGGAAGCTCCCAAAAAGCTATGCAACCCAGCCCCTCACAAACATACCTTGAACTTCATGGAGGTAAGTCTGTAGAGAATTTCACTCATGTTCTCTCGGATGATGGACCACGTGATCTTATTGTCACTCTGGGCTGTGGTTTCTACAGCACGGCGTGCCATGTCATAAAATGCAATCATATTGGAAAGCATTCCCACGGTTTTATAGAAAGGGCAGAATCTGGTGCAACGGAAGAGAATCTGTCAGGTATTTTGGAACGGTTAAGAGGACAAGGCTTTGCTCCTGCCTTCACAACTCTGAATCACCCGAGAAAGAGTGCTGGCCTGCTTCACTCCAGGTATTTTTAGTGCATGCTGTCACAGCAGAGAGAGCGCCTCTGATAGGTCCCACATTTTTAATAAGGGAATCGTAGGCTAAGAGAAACGTCCTGAAGTTAGATTTCTGAAACAGCACCCAAACACTGTGCAAAACAGGAGAGAACAGGCACATCCCTGTACAAGGCTCATATTTCACTATGTGGCAATGCTAATAAGAACGGGAAGACACCAGAACAGCCAATGGAATTCCTCTTTCCTGTTTTGTCCATCATGGGACCAGGCTTCTCCAAGCAGCCTGGGATGGCCCGACAGCCCTGCAAATTTCTTTGCTCAGAGGAAAGGGAGTGTTTCTATGATAACAATACTCCACACACAAAAGGTACCTCATTGTAATTTATACACCACACCATGCTGCTTCCTGTGCTATCCCTACTGCATACTTCCATATCTGCCCTAATTACCTGATCACACCTCATTTCAGAATCATGCATGCCTCAATTTTTAGTGATGAAGCATTTCAAAACCTCCTGATCTACATGGGCTGGAGAGTGAGATGAAGTACAAAAGGCCCCTTCTCAGGCTGTTAAAACACATGGATAGCATGGAAAGAAGCAAAGCAGACAGTGATAATAGGCATTGCACTAGGGAAAGATCCAGTAAGTTTGATAGATTTAATGTACTTAGGAATTATGCAGCAGTAACTAAAAGGAGATTCTATGCATTTCTAGAACAAACAGGAGGACTTTGGGTTTTGACTGTGAAAACAGAGAGCTGCTCCTCCTCCAAAGGAGCACATGCCGAACTAGAAATATTGACTAACTGAACAATAGAGGAGGGTCTGGAAAACTCAACGGGTATGACTACATTTGGAAAATTTGAAAAACCCACGCTGTGGGTAAGACAATACCCACGCTGCTCAGCTAGGCCTACCTAAGAACAGTTCTTCCATTTTTTTTATGGGAAGTAAAATTGATTCTGTGCTGATCTGTTTCCAAGTAAAACAGCCACCAAAACCCAGGCTACACAGGACCAAGAGGGCAGAGTGGTCAGTCAGATCTCACCTGTCATATGGCGTATAACCATTCTGTTGCAAGAAGTCATCTTTTATCAGCTTGGCAACCTCCAAGGTAATTTTATCAGTTTCTGCCAAGGAAGCCTAGAAAAGCAAGATGCACTGTTAGCTTGGTACTCAAGTCTATGAAGACATGGTACATCCTGCCCAAGAACCTCTATCTTTCAGTACCTGTTATACTCCCACCCTCTTAAGATAGCCTGCAGCAGAATTCTGTCTTTTGGATATATTCCACTCCTAATTAGAGAAAAGCCCACTTAATTGATAGCCAAATTAAGATGTGCCAAAGAGTCAGTAAGTCTATGTTAAGTCTACCTGATGATAAAGAGTGGAAAGGAAGCTTCCTGTAAGGCAAATAGAAAAGCCACAGAGAGTGCACATGGCTCTGCTATGAGGTACATTGACGCATCACCTTTCTATATAATGAGGTAAATTAATTTTTGTCTTCCTCACTCCTTATGTCCATGGAATTAAAACTAGATCTCAGCACACTAGATCAATAAGCAATCTTAAGGATGTGATACTAACCTCCACAGCTACCAAATGGGCTTTCCCTGTCTGGCATTCAAAAAAGTAAATGAGTGGCTGACAACATCTGTCATACTCTGCAGAACAGCTACAACCCTGCTGCACACTGCTGTTGCAGCACCATAGGTCACTCTTCTCTACATTCAACGTCCTTGTGCTGAAGAGGGGCTGAGTTTTAAGTACCTGTTTGATTTCTAAACAGGACGTCTGGACTTACTTTCTCAAGGAGACTGACTGAACTCAAAGCTAAAAAGCAATAGGATGTAATTTTTTCTTTTTAACAAATCTCCCTTTCTAAGGGTGTGTTGCAGTTGTTAGCCAAGGCCAAACTGAAATAAACTGTTCAAGATAACATCAAGAACAGATCACCAGTTCCAGTACTTCCATCACAGGACTAATGCATAGTTGCAAGGACTGCATAATCAATACCCCTTCCACACCAAGGAACTGATTCTACTCTGCTCTGGAATCTAGTCTTTTAGAACATGGTTTTGTAAATAGAAAACTACAGTAGGCCCTAAAATGACGTTTCCTTTTCTTTGAAGACACATCTATAGAAGACAGCTCTTCTAGGCAAGATCTGGTGAAAGGCCTCATCCTGGTTGGGCTAGAACATCAGTGAATAGGGAGAGCACTACAAGTAAATTTCCATCAAACCTATTTATAAAATCTAAAAAGTATTGGTCACTACAATTCAACATGCAAGAGTTGGATCAAAGCAAAGTTAGAGGCAGGAGCACCTGACCTGACATTTCCCAGTGACCATCTGCCTGTTTTGCACAATGTAATACCCAAGTCTGGACTAAAACACAGTCAAAAGCCTGCACCAGCAGTGAAGAAAGGGAAGACAGCTCACTGACACCACATTTCCTCACAGCTGGTTACTCACCTTCCCCACAAGCTGCACAATCTCAGCAAGGTCCTCTTCCTCCTGTAGGATTTCTTTGGCCTTTGTCCTGAGAGGGACAAACTCTGTAAAATGTTTGTCATAATATTCATCCAGGGCACGTGTGTATTTGCTGTAACTGATCAGCCAGTTGACAGAGGGGAAGTGCTTTCGTTGTGCCAGTTTCTTATCCAGGCCCCAGAAAACCTGTCAGAAGGATCAACCAGTGCTCCAAATGAAAACCAAACCAAAATAATCGAAGGCAATAAAAATTAAAAATTACAAAACCCAAAACACTACAGAATTCACGTCTGAGCAAATGCAACATGACAAAGTCTATCACAAATCAGAGCCTGAGAGACAAAAATAAAGCTGCTTTATATTAATTTGACCATAGCAGTGACTTTCAAATATACTGGTCAAAAACTGATGCATCTTTTAAGCTGAGTTCAGATTTCTTCAGCTTGAAACTCCTCATGAGGGAGAAGTCAGCTGTAACAAAGACAGTGACAATACTGGAGTCTAAGTTGAGACCTATTGCATGCAACTCCTTTTCCCAAAACAGGGCTGCAAATAAGTTGTAAGATATTCATCTCTCAGTCAGTTGCTCTGAAGGTTTTTTTTGTGACTTCAATGAACCTATTAGGAGTTGCTCACTTTCCATCTCAGCTGAGAGAAGCCACATTTGAAGTGAAGCTCAGTGGGGAGCAACTCGCAAGCACATGGGTATTCCTGAGCAGTCAGCATTGTAAGGAATTGCTACCTTTACTTCTTCTTCCAAAGAGATCTCAAACACATCAGTTCAGAGACCATCTCATAAGGTCATCTTTTATACTGTTAGAACATTTTCCAAAGCTGCTTGTACAAAGCAGGCAGAAGAGACACATCATCATGGGACATACCTGAACAATGCCCAGCGTAGCAGATGTGACAGGATCAGAGAAATCACCACCTGGGGGAGAGACACTGAGCAGGAAGAGACAAGGAAAAGTTATGAGAATTGCTTTCACAGTTTAAGCTGAAGTACCAAACATATGACTGCACAGCTCAGCCATCACAGAAGCCAAGGAAGTCAGCATGACTTCAGGTAAGCTACAGACTGCAAGTTTCCACTGCAGAGTGTTTGATGCATACCCACACAGATGTAATATCAAGCATACTATGAAATACAGTTCTATCAGTGACTGATTGATTGTATCAAGGTATGATTTCAGTCAACCTAGCTCCAGGTGTAGTAAGTCCAGTTTGGATTATCAAAACTATCACAACTGGAAAAGATGTGCTACCAGCCAGTGTGCTGACACAACACCATGAAACAGAGTGTAATTGTTATTTACAGAAAATAGTAATTTGAATTAGAAATTATTTGAGATATTCACCTATATGATACCACTTCAAATTAATTTGGTCTTGACACCATTATAGGTCATCCCAGAGATTTTAAAAAATACAAAATCTTCCAACCCCAAAAGCACAATGCATTTGTGTACATATGCTGTGGACAGCAGAACTAAGCAGAGCAAAGAACAGACCTCAGGTGTTCTCACAGATGCTAGAGGTTTTCTTGGAAACGTGTTGGGATGGAATTGACTTTGCCTATGCTATGATATACAAATCAATACATGTCTGCAAACCACATGCTCTTCACAGCCTGTCACAGCTTGAGATATGCTGCTCCTTATAATTTTATTCTACATAAGCAATAAAACCATTATTTGTTATGCCCTGAAGTGGGGCATGCACTGCCCCTTCTTTCCTGCTCTGAGCATGGCTTGACATACTGTTCAGTGACAGCTCTAATGACATTGTTCCTTGAGCCATTTGCTCCAGTTGCTGCAAGTGACTATGATTCCACACCTCACAGAACTACCTGTCCACATTCATTCTTTCTGCCCCCATGCACAATTTAGCAGCAGCTGAAGGTGAACAGAGACTAAATATCTACCTACTCATTCACATATTTTTAGTTCTGCAGCTGCACAGAGCAACAAGACCTCTTTAGTCTGAAAAATAGGTACTTTGACATACAAAAGCAGAGAGGAAGAACTGCAGCCATCACAAAGCAAAGCAATGTAACACTCACGCTCCGACAATGCTGACGCTGCCTTCCCTCTCAGGATTTCCCAGACATTTCACTCTCCCAGCTCGCTCGTAGAAAGAGGCCAGACGGGCACCAAGGTAGGCTGGGTAACCACTGTCTGCAAACACCAACACACAGGAACTGAATCAAAGGCTCAGAGTTGAAAGGATGCGTTTACAAGACTAGGCTGAGGAAAGACTGCTCACCAGCTGGCATTTCAGCCAATCGCCCTGAAATTTCTCGGAGGGCCTCAGCCCACCGGGAAGTGGAGTCTGCCATCATGCTGACATGGTAGCCCATATCCCGGAAATATTCAGACAGGGTGATTCCTAGAACAAAGACAAGAATGGGATACAGATCAGATCGGAATTCTATGCTTCTGTGTTGTCCCTAAGATGCAAAAAAGCAAAAATTATTTAAATTTACATTTTGAAGGGAACAGTGGCTGAAAGTTATTCTTTCTTCCCACTCTATAATGTCTTGGCTGTCTTTTTGTTTATTTCTTCTCACTCCCCCCATCTCACTTTCTAGCTCATCTCACATTCTCATGTATTTCTTTGAAGACACACAGCAATGCCACTGATACTACTCTTTGTCTTACTGAAACCATGAACAAAGCCTGTTCTTACAAAAAAGACCTTAAAAAAAAAATCTCTAAGACACTGCAATAGAAAGATAACTAACCTGCCAACTCAGAGAGTACTATTCTGTCTCATTAAATGGCTGTGCTTGTCAGTAAAAAGCCACTCACAAATATTTATATAATTAACACACAGAGAAAAACTAGATGAGAGCTGGTGCAGTTCAGTTCACCTTATAAGTAAAATTTACTCAATATTAGGAAATCAGTTATACACAAGCAAGCATGATTTAATTAAAGTAGTAGAACTTCAAACAGGCAAGGCCTGAAAGGGTTGACTGCTGAAACTAAACAGGTTTCTTGATACCAACGTCTCAGAAACTGAACATACTGAAGTGTGGTGGCCTGCTCTACACATACAACTTTTTCCATCCTCCTGTAAATCTTACCAGTATAGATAGAGGCTTCTCTGGCAGCCACAGGCATGTTGGAAGTATTCGCTACAAGAGCTGTTCTCTTCATGATGCTTTCTACCTTGCCATCAACTTCCATTGTTAACTAAAATGCAAGAAAAGGGGGGAAAAAGTGACAGTGTCAAGGTTTTTTTGTTTTTTGTGTTGTTTTGTTTTTTAATATATCCCCATTGATCCCATTTCAAGTAATGATGACAAATCCACTGCATCAGGAAATATACCATCCTCTAAGCATACCACATCAGGAGAGCTAAATATCTTAACTTCTTGTCATGAGTTCAGTGGGAATCAGATAGCTTTTTTTCTCTGACCTACACTGATACAGGTTTATCTTTGACAATTGGGCATAAAACCACAAAAATAAACCATGTGAAGCCTCACAAACAGCTGAACAGAATACATATCCTGACATTTGTGTAGAATTCCATTTACAAATATCTTGGGACTTACCTTTTCATGACCTGACCACCTTAGCCTAACATTTTCATCTTGTTGTCAATCAAACACACCCATGCCTTTTACTCTTTATTTCTGACAGGGGAGCTTCAACCCAACAGCTTAGACTATTTAGCTTCTTCCCATATTTTAAAAAAGCCTGTGCCACAACTAATTCACTAACATACAACAGCAGGTAGAATGATTGGTAAACTTCACTGTTTTGTTTTGTTTTTTTTTTTTTTTAAATTCTGGTATTTTCTACTTCCTTCTATATTTCTAATTCCTTTAGAAGGTATTCCAAAGCCTAACATGTCTAACTAGTATCTGGTAACTTTGTACCATCACACTACACCCTCTTAATACAGATGTTGCATTTGCCATACCTGGTTAAGTTAGAAAAGTCAGAAACATTATCAGTGAAAGGTCAGGTGGTTACAATTGTGATAAACTACAGCCTAGCATTCATTTTGGCTTTATTTTAAACAAGCTGGAAGGTCCACACAAAAACTAGCCCAGATGTTTACTGAGGTGCTACTGAAATTATTCTTGAATGAGTGAAAAGGGATTTCTGCACCTACAGCCAGAACTTACAGCAAGGAAATAAGATCACAAGTTAATCTACCAATATAGATTGTAGATTAATAACAAGTCTTTCCAAGAAGGTTTACTCTCCATGAATTCTCCATACTAACCTCAGGGAAATCTCTCAGGACTTCAGACATTTCATTCCCTCGTTCTCCACAGCCTACATAAATGATGACATCACTGTTGGAGTATTTTGAGAGAGACTGTGATATCACAGTCTTCCCACAACCAAATGCCCCAGGAATCGCTGTTGTGCCCCCTTGTACACACCTGAGTAAAGAAAAAGAACTCTGATTTGCAAGGAACTCAAAATCAACCCTCTCTCATCTTAGAATGTTTTCCAATAAAATTCCCTAATTAAAAGCAGAGCAACAGGAGCCACATTTAGTGTTTCAGGTGAGATATACAGAGGTCTTTCCCTAAACTGAAAGAAAGACTGAGGGAATGAACCATCCTGCTCTTATTCTGCCCTTCAAATACATGACTTATGATGGTACAACAGCTCAACTTTCAAGCTTGAAACATAGCAGTCCTCACAGCTGGAAGCAACAATGGAATGCATATGCTAAGAAAAGAACAACTGCACTTAGCTGTCCTTAATTTTAGGGCCAAAATTACTGAACTTAGTGCCTTGGAAGTTAACTGGAATTGAAAATGCTCATTTCAGCAGCTAAGTGCACCAGTTTTCTTAGGTGGTGACCCTCAAAAATCATTGGTACCTATGCGACTTCAAACCCTGGAAAAAGATCCTACTTGTGTTCAGAGATATCAAGCCTGAAAGTTCCAGCCTTTGTGTAGATTTGGTATAATTATGTTAAGTTTATGCTTGCCTGTTCTTTTCTAGATTAAAGAAACTAGAACTATCATGTTAAACTTCCTTTTTCCACTAGCAGGCTTTCCTCTCAGATACAGAAATCTAAGGAATTCAGCAAAATATTTTTTGAGTTTGCGCTGCAATATGTAGTGAAAGCCTGAGGTCTCTTTACCTCTAAAAAGCCAAACCAAAAGAGTAACACCACCTTCCTCTCCTTATTTCCTCAAAAGAAAGATTTCTTACAAGAAAATAAAAACTAGTACTTACGGGAAGAGGGCATCCAGGACCCGCTGGCCAGTTAATAAAGGATGATTGGCTGGTAACTTCTCAGTAACAGGACGGACTTGACGTACAGGCCAAACCTGGACCATGGTGAACTTTTCCTTCACACCTTCAAACTCCAGCTCTAAGACAACATCCTAACAGACAACACCAGACACCTGAAGTAAGCAAACAGCTGCACACGGGACCAGCAGGCAAATTCTCATCTCAACTACTCTGCACAGCTAGGTCTCTGACACTACCACAGATTTCTTGAAGCCTCAACATGCTGTTGTCCCTCCTGAAGGGTGGGATGGCCTATGGGAAGGCTCTTTCCCATATTTACAATGCTACTGGGGGAAAAAAAGTGCAAGATGGAGCTTCAGCAAAAAATATGCTTTTAAGCAGCATAGATACCCTACAAAGGTCAGCAAACACAGGATACTGAAGTTCCATTGGCAAATTGCATACATAGCAAGTAACTGCACAAGATAATCATGCAGCCCCTGAAGGCAGGGTAGAAGAGGGGATCATTAAATCTGATACCTTTTGTTGCATGGAACACTTTCTAGTTGGCATCATGCAGAACAAAGAGTAGATCAGTTTTATGAAAGAGACACAGAGTACACCTGCAGCTGCTGTTCATGAGACTTACTGAAGTGTCATAGTTTCCTGGTGGAGCAATGTATGTAACTGTACCCCTGTTCCGTGGGGGCAGCATGATTTTGTGTTTGATAAGGGAGTTTTCATTCACCACACCATAAATATCTCCACCAGTGATGTGGCTGCCAACCTAAAATCAGAACAGATTATTAGTCACAAGCGAGAACTCCAGTTTTAAAAAAGAACCTTGACAAAGAACTGTATAAAATAACTATAGCTATTAAGTCTGGCACTGTGATTACTCCCTTTATAAATGCATTGCTACAGCACAGTACCCCATTTACATAACTCATTACACTAACAGCACACTGCTAGCATGACTATCTGGGTTCAGAAGCCATTCCAGTTCAAGGCTCACACTGCAGCAATTACTGTCTGATGCAAGGAATTTTCTTTGTTTCTTTTATACCTATTAGTTTAGTGTGTTGAGTAGAGGAAGGAAAACACATGTTAACCTGTGAAGCTGGAAAAAAGAAGATATCAAGGGCTAAAGCCCTTGGGCTAAAGCTGACCCTTTCCAGCTCTGAGGCTATCTTCACCATCCATGAAATGTGTTCTGCAGTTATTCTTTTTGCTTAAGTAACATCTTCTCATGCTTAGTGCAACTCCACTAACTTCTTTAGGGTTTTGTAAATACATTAAAATTCACAACTTTCTCATATGTAGCAAAACCAGACATTAAGATGCATTGAGTAAGTTCTGATGATCCCCATCCAGTCCTCATTCATACATTGCTACCACCTCACAGTTCCCCCTTCACAAACTTAATAGAGCATTAACAGTAGCTCCCAGCAGCCACAGCCTTGACACTCTGCTCTGGCCCCAAGCTCCAGGGGCAGGGGAAGACAGTCTTGTCAGAACCTACCCGCAGACTTTTGGAAGGTGTGAAGTCCCATTTGATATCTCGGCTCAAAGCTGACACATTGACTCCCCTAGGGATATAGATACTTTTGGTCTGAGTGCTGATGTCTGAGAGAGGCCTCTGGATACCATCAAAAATAGCTCCCATGATGCCAGGCCCCAGTTCCACTGACAAGGGTTTGCCAGTACGGAGTACAGGATCTCCTACAGAGACACCAGCTAAAGATTTGCTAAGGAAAAGTTCATCCAGAGAATGGGAAAGAAACAGGGCAGAAGGCATCACATTCACAGCATCGTGCTCTTAAACCACCCGACTTTAAGGTAATATTTTTATTACTAAATTATGCAACATCATTTGAGAAGCACATAGACTTTGTACTGAACTGAAGCTGAAATTGCTAAAGCAACAAAGTTGCTTATCCTCCAGAGAGACAAAGAAGAGGTTAATATTCTACTTTATGATCATTAGTTCGAGTCAACTATATGGATGAGCTTACTGTAGCATCCTTGCCAAGCAGCAGGATGACAGAAAGTCAGGCATTTCTTAAATCTCTTAAATCCTGAAATCTAGAAAACAGGTTTGATTGTTAAAGTCAGAAATACATATTTTTTTTGTATCAGAATTTGTTACAGAATGTAACTGTTTTGACCTTAAGCCTTGATGAGAGTCTGTTTTTTTAAGGCAGTTTGTCCAAGGCCAGCATAATTTCCCACCTATCTGATACCAAGTTTTCCAGTCTATGCAGTATCTAGACTCCAAAGATGAACAATGGACTTATGTGCAAAGGGTCAGAAGTTTGGCAAAAGGGCCTGCTAGAATACAAAAGAAACCCCTCAAACCCTATTCAGCAATCAAGAGGTTAAACTTCAGTTGACTTCAGAGTCTTATGACATAGCCCTCTCATCAGAAAGCTAAAGGTAGAGCATATTTAAACTTTTTCCATGTACTGATGGAAGGCTACTAGATTTTACAGTGATGACAAATTATTAGGTATAACTGGAGTTAGTCAACAGCCTACCATCCAGCTCCTTTGAACATAGCTTTGGAAGCCAACAAAGGCTTTTTCCTAGCCTCCACAGACACACTGAGCTAAATCTTAAATGTAAAACAGTATGAAGAAAAAAAAAAAAAGGTCTGCCTTCAAGTCTCATGACTTCCTTTTTAACATTCTCTTCTATATGTGTAATACACAGTACATTTAAAATTAACTAGATTTTAGAATATATGCTTCATCCTAGCTGGACCAAGATTCTGTAAGCACATTGCAGAGGCAAGAATGTATTTTGTCTGGCAAAATACTCTGCCCATAAGGCTGCATCCTTTACACCCACATTTCCTATTTAAGTGTTACACAAACCTAGTTTTCTAAAGCAAATAAACAAAATGCAATAAATACTGCTTGGCAGTTTCAACATCTGTCAAACAACTTCCTTAATGAGCAGTTGTAATATTGAAATTAAAAGGAACTTAAATGCTAAGATACCCATTATTTAATTTCCACATTAAAATGAAAAAAGTTCTCAGTCCACAGCCAAGCAAGGTAAAATTTACCTCAAAACTGTCAGAAAAAGGTGTGCAGAATAGATGCTGCTGCCTGCTGGCATCAGAAGTACCAAGGGCCAGTCCCAGTAAGCTTTGCTCATCTTCTTGACCCTAATCACCACCACGTTCTGGACGGGGCAGTCTGGTAGGCCCAGAGGGATCAGCAAAAAGGATACATGTTTCTTCGTACACCTGAACAGTTGCCAAGTCACCTTCCAGTCGAATAATCTCCCCCACCAGCTCACTGTGGCCTACCCGAACCAGCTCGTACATAGCAGCACCTGCCATATTGCACGCTGTGACCACTGTAGAAGACACATGCACAAGTGAATATTTTTCCTGTAGCTCAAGAAGTTTATTCATCAGAAGTTAATAAGAACTGAACGGCATAAGCCTGGTATTTGCCCAAATCAGAAATGCATTCTTGATTTCACAAAAGGGTTAACTTGGCTGCCACAAACGCTGACATTTCTAGTTTAAAAGCCAAAAGGAAAAGTTTCCTTATACTTTTCACACTGTTCCCTCATGCTCAATAAGAGGACACTATCAGAATGTAGTAGTTCCCAGACAATTCACTCCTTAATCTCTCTTATCTATTTAGACAAATGGTGAATATTTAGGGGCTCAGAGATGCAGTGAACTTTGACAAATATGTTACATGGGCACTTCTCCCTTTCAGTTAGCTGGGCTGCATGCCCATCTCACCAAATTAAAAACATATAGGAAAATGGCAAAAGTTCACCTCATACCTGGTAGCTACATAAACCTGTGGTTGGGGACCAGCATTTTCAAGCCACTCAAACTTCTGTTTACCCTGGAAGCACCTGGATGCTAACATAAACTATTTCCATGTATAGATCAAGCCAAGGTGCCTGCTAGAGGCAATATATACAAGGTGTAGAGCAGCAGATGGCTACAAAACTTTCAAGGAAACATTATTTTGATGGTTTATTTTGTAGAAAACTGACATACACCTTAGGGCACTTATGCTTCAACAGATGAAGACTGCTTGACAGCATATTTAGGCCCTGAAACCTCCTACTGTTTTGAGTTAAATTTCAGCAGATCAAACAAGGGACTTAGCTGCTTTTAGGATAAAATGTATCAAGTCTTGACTTACAACATCAATCTTGTACCTAAGATTCACGAATTTACACACAAAAAAATACATTTTACATTTCTTAGGAAAGGAAGCTAACAAATTTAAAATTGTTTTTGCAGCTAAGAATGGGCAGTTAAAAAATAGGCATTTATTTAGGTAGACATGAGCCAAAGGAGCTTCTTACTCATCAAATAACCTGCATTAGCAAAAATACATGTGATTCTTCTGTTCTCACATTCCCATCCCTTCCTTCAGCTCTTGAAAAGAATGCAAGAGGGAGCAGAAAAGACAGTACAGTCATGGAGTACTAAAAAGCTGTTACCATCAGAGCTTACAGAAACCAATTAATCTGATCAAGAGGGGGGAGTCCTCTCTCCCCACCCACCTGACACTACCACCACACTCTGCCACCTTCCCTGACCCTTTCAGCTCCTCACTGAGCTCCTTCAGCCCGTGGTAAAGTCACACAGAACAGCTTTGTACTGGTAGGGGACTGAGTATTGCAGAGAGCAGAATCAAACTGCATTGTGAGCAGACTATGCATCTCATACCTTTTTAAAGAGGCTTAGTACATTGGGCCTGCAGATTTCTGATCAAGTGGCTTTAATTCATTGAGGAAGTTTACTACCTGTTATTTTAATTTTATTATTCATCAGCCAGATTCTGCTCAATACATCTTTAATTAAGATTACTTATCAGTAACATCTTGTTAGTATCTTTCTTATTGTTTTATCAGACTAAGTCAGTGATCTTTCTGAACTCCCCCCTCTCCCAAAAAAGAGAAAAAGTCCCACGCAGAGCTCTACAATACTCCTCCACTTCCAAGAGAATGAGATTCACAAGACACTAGATTAAACAAAACCTATGACTTCCTTTACAAATTAATACCTACCTGGTCCTGAGACTCCATGGACATAGCCAACAAAAGCCTCTCTGTCTTCATCACGGATTTTAGGTAGCTTGGAGAAGTCCATTTTGCCTCTTCAACTGTACAGGAGGGAAATAAGAAAAGTCAGTTTTGAAGAAAACACACATGTAAAAATTCTCCTTTTCCTTCCCTCCTTTCCTTCTCCCTGTGCTCTTTCCTTGTTTCTAGTTACAGGGAATTCTGGACTCCTACAGCCTGAAGCACCTTAACCACACTGATTTTAAACCCATAAAAAGTTAAAAAGTAACTCATTTGAACAAACAAAAGAACTAACAGCCCCTATCACAGAAAACCAGGGTGGAACATCAACCCATAGTATGCTTCACAGAACAACTCTGAGTGAAGCAGTTCCTCTCCAAAAATGCTTTAACATCCTCAGCTATTTTCAAGCCAAATAGTGCTCAACTATTTTAAAGCCAAATAATGGAATATTTAAACAATGGAGAATCTCTTCTCTCTTCAATGTGTCATCTAGCCTCCTTCAAAATCTGGACTCTCCCATAAGCAAGGAATGTTCTGGGGCTACTGTACTGCCACAGGTATTTAGAAAGCAATACTGCTCATATTAATTGTGAAAAATCTATTTTTTGCCTCAAGTTGCTGGATCAGTGTTCAGAGGAGGAAAATTTTATTTTCATTGAGACAATAAACAATGACATAGTTTGTCAGTAACTGTTTAGAGAACCTAAACAACTGGCACAGAAAAAGTTGTCTTAGAAACAGACCTCCTTGATCCACATTTGTCCTGTAATTGACAGTTGGGCTCTCCTGCTTCTGGTGCTGATAAAAGTATTTAATGATTTAGCTCTGTCAGCCCTTAACATGCTTTGCGTTACCTTGGAAACGGATCAGTGTTAGAGAACTGTAAAGCAAGTCTCTACCCATTTCTACTGCGTTGACACAATTACAACACTGGTGAAAGGTGTGCTATGGCAATCCTAGTATACAATGCTGTCTACACATGAACAGGGCCTGTCCAGATAAAGCCCATGGTTTGGTGATGTGAACCTTGTGAGGAATCTGGTGATCCAGTCCTTGTGAGAAGCTTAACCTAACCCAGCATCTTCTGCAAGGCAGCAAACACAGAAGCATACTCAGGCTTGCAAACCTGTCTTATGTGCAATGAGGAACACAGCTACACTGCCACACCTTCCACCATCATTAAAGGATGCTTTTCTGTCTCTTCTTCAAGAGCAGCAGGTAAGGGACATCTGCAATTCTTAAAATCTTATGCCCATTTACCAGCTTTTTAGTACTATACGACTATTACTCTGCCCCTCAGCCTCTTTACCAATCCAAGTATTTTAAACCAGTGGCTCTGCTCTGTAAGAAAACTATCTCAAATGATTTCAAACTCCTATGTATCCTGAAGGAATAGCTTCTTGCAGGCCCCATGTCTCTCTGGAGTGGCTTGTGTAACATGGCCACCATTGACTCATTTCACAGCAACCTCCCCAACAGCTGAACGTGACTGAGCCACCACCAGCCTGGAGTGGAAGTGTTAACTGCTCTCAAGCTCAGAGGCTCGGTTAGGTCTCTCTACTCTCCATAATAACAGTTTATCCTTTAAGCTGCCTGTTGTTTAGGCCCAGAAGAAAATTTTCCATATTTTTAAATCTCTTCTGACAATGGCAGACAGGAGGCCCTTGCAAAGCAATCTTCAGTTCCTGAGCAGCTGGTAAGAGCTGGTTCTGATCAGATGAATATAACTACCTCATCTTTTTTGCTTTTAACAATTTAACAATTGCCTTTAACAATTTTGCTTTTAACAATTTAAAACAAAAGCTCAAGCACAATTACTTTTCATACTGAAAAAACAGCCAGTCTTACAAAATCACCCCAAACAGTCTTAAAAAATCACCACCATACAGAGCAATCTCTGGAGTCCTACTGTCAAAATCTTCTAAAGAAGCACAACAAAGAAAGAGCTAACCCAAATTTTCGTAACTAAATTCATGACACTGTTTGACAATTATATAGTGCAGGGTCCTATATGAAAAAGTGAATTCATGACAGCAAGGAAAAGCAGGAAAAACACAAGCCAGTTTAACTTCATATCCAAAACCTGCAGGAAAGCTGGCCACCACTTATAAAAAGAAATGCTGTTATTTGTCCCTGCATAGTTATCTTGTGCTTGAGAATTAGCATTACAAATTTACACTTAGGTAAAAAAATCCTTCAGAAATATTTCTTTACCTACCTACACTGTCAAATGTCTTCATTGTTCATAATCATATATAACAAAATTCCATAAAGCACATCACAAATTGCTAAACATATCATGTGTGTTCACAGTGTATACTTACCCCAGAAGCCATGATACTGAAGCATTTTAGAAATCTACCAAGTTTCTACAGCCTTTCATAGGCCTCACTCCAAGGCACTACATGCAATATACTACTTCAAAGCCCACTAGCACACTTTCACAGGTAATTATAATCCTTTCTGAGCACAGATGCCTCTTATACCTTTTCAACTTACAAAGAGTAATATTCTTAATCTTAAATAGTTCAATGATTTATTTTAAACAGGCTTCTAAGCTCTAGCATAGTCATACTCTGTTTAAAAATGCTAGAAAACAAAATATTAGTTGCTGCAGAGCCATTTCTGACTAAAATGTGATTTATTGAAGTAATTTTGTAGTCACAATTAAACAAGAAGGGACCAATGACCTGTGCTTTCTATCTTGGTTTCTCCCCAGCACAGCAATGTGACTGCAGAGAACCCCCAAAAATTTAACTATCCTGCTCTCAACGCCAGAGAAACATGTTTTCTATTACAGTTCCTTGTTTTTGCTTGAAAGATTTGATCAGTCCCAGAATTCACACGATAAACTGACTGCCTTACCAGAAAGATCTCTTCATAATTAAGTCTCCAATGAGATTTTTAGAAGGATCCTTCTAACAGCAAGGAAGAAAATCCATGTCTATTTTATCATATAAACACAGATCCTTACCTTGTTTGGCAGAAACAGAGAGTTTCAAAAATCCACAGGCCCAATGAAAAAAAAAAAAGACAGAAATCAGCAGTTCACCACCACCACTCACGAAATACTTGTCCTTCTAGTGCCCCTACACAGAGGGATGAGAAAGCCTGCTGCAGAGGGGAAAGAAATTTCTGACACACAGCAGAGGCATAACCACCTGACTTGATGACTCATCAGTCTCCCTCTCTCCCACCAGCGCTGAGCATTGCCGCAATAGCAAATCAAGCAGCTACCTAGAGCCCAGCTGAACTCCCATCTGTGCCCTCCTTGCTGCACAGCACTCAACATGAGACACTTAAAGGAAGCATTCGGCTCCTGCACTAAGGACCTCCTGCAAAGCAAATAATCCGAATGTCCCAAGTGGTACATACGACATAAAAATCCCTAAAAGAGACATGCATGCTTTCTGCGAGTCCATTTACCTACAAGTCCTCCCCCCTTCATATATCCGTGTCGGTGTCTGCTCTGTTCTGGAAGAGCTTAGCACACCAGCTGTTTAACAACGTACTGCACAGGGAGGCTGCTGAAGACACTGCCACACTGATTGCTTCAGTCTCTAGAAGAATCTTGTCCAAATAGAGAGTCTTGTGGGGCTTACTGCTGCTAATTTCAGAAACCCTTCCCCTAGTTAGCAGAAGCATTGATGCAACATCCAACACCTTAGCAAAGCAGACTGACATGCCACCTTGAGTGACAGCTGCTAGAATCTGTAGCTGAGGATCGACAGGCACTGATATTATCCTTCATGTCCTACAGAGCAGGTAATGTGTGCTCCTCCCCAAGAAGCTGCATGAGTTGAAGAGTTTCCTGCAGTCTTCACAACTTGTCAAGACTACCTTTTCAAGTTCTAGTATTAGCAACACACCACACTGGGACAAAAGCTTAAATACACAAACCAAAACTGTAGCAAATAGGACAAAACCAGCAATTCAGAACCAGCAGCATTACATCAGTAAGTCACCAGTGCTAGGATTCATTCTGCTGGACTAAGTTTGAACTCAGGCTACGGATTTTAGCACAGCTGAAGCAGACTAATGTGCTTTGACTTCCTACAGCAGAAAAATGGAGTCAGAATATAAGCCCTTACATTCAATATACAGGAAAGTTTATTTAGCTATGCTTTATTGTGTATGTCTTTAAGTTTTCCAAGAAGATCCCGCCTCCTCTTTTTCACAAAACCCTAGATGTTACAGGATACTGAAGATCACAAGCCATGCTGGACAGCTAGCTTAACATCACATTTAAGTCTTGCTTTGAAATCAAAACTACCAACACTTACTGTATTCACCTGAGCAGACTTTGGTACAGTGTCTTTGGTACAGTACACAAGTCCTGCTCTTCAGCTGTATTGAGGAAGTGGTGCAAGGGCCTCCTCATAAGTAATAGGATAACCACTGCCATAGATTTCCTGTAACTTGGACAGTTCATACTTCCCCTTGCAACATGATATTTTTAAGAAGAAACACTGAAAAAAAAAATTAAAAATGCAGTGCCTAAGTTACTAGACAAACACAGAAGTTCAGTGGCATTTCTGCATCTAGAAGCTGGGATGCTGTCCCTGAAGGAACAGCACACCCAGCACACTCTCACACAGGCCAATTGGAAGGAAAGCCATAGTATTCTCATGAAATATGCCCTTTAATAGTCCACAAGGTTGTCATTTCAGTATAAAACAGTAGGGGAAAAAAAAAAAAAAAATCACACCAGATTTTTCAGTCACTGAAAAGAAATGCTAAGATTCGAAGGTACCTCTGGAGATCATCTAGTTCCAACATCCTGCTCAAAGACAGAGCCCAGGGCCATGTCCGACTTGGTTTTGATTACCTCTAAGGATGAAGACACCACAACTCTCTGGGCAATCCATTCCAGTGTTCAGTCACTCTCACAGTAAAACATGTTCTCACTTAAGTTTAAAGGGAATTCTTTGTATTTCAGTTTGTACCCATTGCTTCCTGTTATTCCAACAGATATCACTGAGAAGGGTCTAACTCCATTTTCTTTGCTCCTTCTCATTAGATATTTATTTACTTTAAAATAAGATTCTCTGAGCCTTCTCTTCCCAAAACTAAGCAATCCCAGCTCACTCAGCCTCTCCTCAAATGAAAGATGGGTCTAAATGTTAATGGTCTTTCTGGCCCTTTTCTGGACCCACCCCGTCAAGTCCATGTCTTCCTAATGCAGGCCAGGACAGTGCTGGCTGCCTTTGCCACAACCAGCCAGCCAATGCTGGCAACATTGCCAGCTCATATGCAACTTGGTGACCACCAAGACCTCTAGTCCATTTTTTGCAAAGGTATCTTACAGCCAGCCAGTCCCCAGCCTGTAGTAGAGTATTCCTCCCCCAGTGAAGGACTCTGCACTTGGTTGAATTTCATGAGACTCCTGTCCCATAGAACTACTCCAATCTGTGGAGGTTCCTCTGAAAGGCAGCACAGCCCTCTGCTATGACAGACACCTTCCAACTTTGTATTATCTGCACTCTAAGGAAACCATTCAAGACTCAACACAACATCGTGCTCAACACAATATGTCTTAGCCTTCTCTTCACACAAAACACCAGGAAGAAAACTGTACCAACCTTGCCATAAACCTAGTTAGTAATAGCATTGTTTCTTACATTCAACAATACCAACATTTTCCCATTTACTCATTCATACAATTCCAGCTGCCACAGGGCACTTTGAGGCCACCTCTGCTCTTGATAGGTCAGAAATCTGCCTAATTGATGCTCACTACATATTGTGGATCCATCTGCAATCATACAAGACAATCCATCTCTCACACTTGTTCTTGGCTGTTATTAAACCCAATCCTTTCACACAAACCTTGCTACTCAGCACATGTACAGGTAAATACAGGTGTATTCAAGAGAAAAATACAGGAAATAGAATCATGCTGCCACTGCCAGCATAGCACACTCATCCTGAAGTCTGATGCCTTCAGGAGTGACAATGGCTACAAAGGGAGACTGACTATGAACATGACAAAAACAGGAACTTACCTGTGGGTATGCCAATACATAAAAGCCCAATACTCCAAGCAGTATCATGCACACAAGCTAAACATATAAAAAATGTATTTATACTTAATGCACATATACAGCTTATTGTTCTACAACAAAGATGGGATGTGATGTCTGTCCAAGAAGTGTCACCACCACAAATTGCACTGAAGCTTTTATTCAGAAGCTGGGGAGATTCCTTCAGTTAGCCCAGAACAGGACTAGAAAAAAGTCCTGTTTGAACATGCCTGAGAAGCCAGCAGCAGTGATAAAACTACACAGAAAGGCCAGCAAGGCACCTACTGCATAACTGCTTTGACCCACTGAAGATTTGATGTGCTTGGTAGATTACTAGCCTTCTGACTTCAAACACAGTTGTCATGCTGTATCTAGAATTTAGAGATCCTAGTTTTATCAACTCAAATATTCCTGTTAAGCTCCATTGTTCAAGTGAAAAATAATCTTCCACCAGCTGACTGCTTATACACTACAGAACTTTCCATAATAGGGCTTTGTACACCAATTCTTCCTTCTCAGCCCAGAAGGCTTCTTCAGAGAATCTTGAGAGGCAGAAATATGTGAGCGTCCCCTTATTTTTTACTTACTACACTGCAAAAAACTTCACATTCCTTTCAGCCTGCTATACATCACACCCCTTCTTCATCTTAATAGACTCGCACACAAAAGAAAGATCTAATGCAATTGAGATCAAAGCCATAACACAGAATACAAACACAATATTCTCTTCTGTGTCCTACAGTCGTATTGTTTTCTTATCCTGATCCTGTCATTTAGCTGCTAGGGCTGATAAGTTCTGCAGCCATCTGCTTAGTGTGATGCTCAGCCATTTCCACTAGACGAGCAACATGTTCATACATCTTATATGAAGACAGGGTGAGATGGTTGGAGATGTTCTGCCTGGAGGAGGCTCCAGGATGACCTTATAGCTGCCTTCCAGCACCTAAAGGGGGCCTGTAATAAAGCTGGGGAAGAACTTTTTACAAGGATATGTAGTGAGAGGACAAGGGATAATGGCTTTAAACTGGAAGAGGGGAGATTTAGATTAGATGTTAGGAGGAAATTCTTCATTATGAGGGCAGTGAGACACTGGCACAGGTTGCCCAGAGGTGCTGTGGAAGCCCTCCTCTTTGGAAGTGTTCAAGGCCAGGTTGGACGGGACTTGGAACAACCTGGTCTAGTGAAAGGTGTCACTGCCCATGCAGGGAGGTGGGGCTAGATGACCCTAATGATTATCTAAATGGTGATCTTAAAGACCTAACCAATCTACGATTAATCTCACCGATACCACGTCAAAGCTAAAATCTACCCTTGTTTTTCTTAAATACAAGTCACTCTTCTTCTAGGTGCATTTGACTGCATTACTTGAAATATTTCTTGTTGCAAATGTGGTAGTGAGATGAACACAAAGCTGCAAGCAATTATAGCAGCAAACTTCATTACAGTTCGGCAGAGTCACTTCCAAATAGTTGAAGATTTTTATGGGACAAAAAGATGTGCAATCTCATAAAACAATTATTTCTAAATTTGTCAGTCAGGCTCACTTTTGTATGCAGAAACATACTAGTAATTGGGGCTTATTAAAACACACTTGCTCCTCTATGAGTCTCACCACTACCTAACCTCTTGTCCCTAAATGTAATAGCTAAAAGGACAAGTTTGGAATAAGCTGTTCATCATTATACATAACTTTCAGAGCACTCTTTAAAACAGAGGCATTACAGAATCTTCAGCTTGTTATGAGAGGTATTTGATAGTGAATTTCAAGACCATGTTCGCATTAATGTCTCTGATAAAGATCTAATAACCCTAGCAGATAGAAGTTCCCTTTTATAGCACTTTGGTATAGTGAAGCGCTTGGCTAGAATCACAACACACATATGGCACTGGATTTCAAGTAAAAGGTCAACTTTTGGAAAGCTGAATGGAAAACTTCATCTTTATATTTTAAAGCAAGTTAAACCACATTTGGAGATTCTATGTTCAATTACCTGAAGTATTTACAGCTTCCTTAAAACATCCAGAGCCCCTCCAATATACTAAATTTTAACACTGTATACAGTGTGTATTGTGGTTTTGTTATCTGAGTATCCGCAAAGTGATGCAAAATTATCTCATGATAACAAAACCCTCAAGACTTCAAAGATTTAGAGGAAAGTCACATAACAGAACTTCCTTTTTAGGAGTCCTTATCGATGTTATCTGTATTTAGCCAAAAATATTACTCTAGTTTGGTTTCGTTCTGAAGAACTGCTTTTTAAGGGATAGCTTTCATAATGAGAAACAAAATAATGATGTAGTCTAATAATGAGAATAACCAAAAGTTCAAACCATTAACTAAACTTTTTATAAGATTAAGGTTTTTTTGTAGATTACAAAAGATTACTTGCCTGTTTCATAACAGGCAATATTTAATAATGTTCATATATTAATATATACTATTAACAAGCAAATAACTCTTCATGCCATTAGAGGAATCTTGCACACCTGAAAGCTTTTCTCTAGCTATATTAAACTATTTAAAAAAGGCACAGCTTTCTCTCTGTAAAGGTATGCCTTTTCCTTTCCATAACCTTTCTATTCCTCATCACACCTGGCCATCCCAAACACAACAGAACTGCTACTTGTGCTTGGGGCACAAAATGCAAACCAGCAGCACAGACATTCAGACCACCTGTATTTTACATAGTCTTAAACAGCAATAAACAACTTGAAACAAAAATAAACCACTCCAGCATGCAAGCATGGCTTATGGCATCCTAAAGATGGGACCCAGTGAGGGGAACACTGCATCTTCACAGCAAAGATTTTGGCATTTGTTTTGGGATGCCAGCTGGCATCAGATTGGTCAGCTGACAGTTTCCAGTGAACCAACATTTCAACTTGGCCACAAGAATCCTTGCAATATGAATGAGCTTTAACTGATAAAAAAAGATGAAGATAAGACTTGCACATTACAAAGATACCTGCTAGGAACACCACTATCTATTGAGAGTTTGCATCTGCAATGTGTCTATTTTTGTAAGTTCATTTAACTGTTTAGCAATGGTCTTCAAACTTACTCTGCTCGGGATTAAACAGATGTCAGACTGCCCAGGACTATAAAATGTGGCCACAGTGGCTGGTTCTCATACTAGTTTTAGTACTTTTTGATCACTTCTAATTTGAGTATTTTAAGACACATGACAGGCTCTACAAAATGTTGTAAGCTATTACAAAATCAAGGAACAGTCAACAGCCACCATGTATTAAATCACTGTTTAATTATTTCTGAAGAGAACATGCAGTGACACTGTAAATTCACTGCTACACAAACTCAGAGGCAAATTCAAGCATATGAACCCAGAAAGCAAATCCAGCAGCTATAACTGATGTTCATCTGCCATTTAAGTGATAGTAACAAAGTCTATGACTTTCAGGATTTACCCATAATACATCTTACTGGTTTTCAGTCAGCATATAATTTCAGTAAAGACAGACCTTTTAAGTCAAAGCTTATTACAGCAGCCATATAATATATGGAAGTCTAAAAAGCTAGCAGCAAATAGTAAATTTTCCAAAGCAGTGGGGGGGTGTTCAACTTTGGGAGAATTTGACAAACACAGAACAAATAAATGCACAGATGAAATAAGGTAACCAAACCAAAACTATTTCTGAGATAGTAGAACTTGTGGCTATGACATATGACCAAACACAAAAATTTACTATAAGCTTAGCCATACACTTTCAAAGGGGAGGACAGACTAAACACTGCAAACTGAACAAAAAAAAAAAAAAACACAACATTTTCAGAACATAAAGGAAGATACATGAATGATAGTCAGAAGATTCAGTTTAATCCAGTTTTGCATGTT
Source organism: Heliangelus exortis (assembly GCF_036169615.1). Taxonomy (NCBI): domain Eukaryota; kingdom Metazoa; phylum Chordata; class Aves; order Apodiformes; family Trochilidae; genus Heliangelus; species Heliangelus exortis. The sequence continues at coordinate 117,848,342 of NC_092422.1, read as the reverse complement.
GGACCTCTAGTTGATTATTACTGGAACAGATCTCTATTTCTCTGTGTCCAGCTGAAAGGCTAAAGAAGTCACATGTTTTAAGACAAGAGTCTTAAGACAAAGAGTAAATGAGTGTGATATTCCAGTTGACTAGTTCATCTATTTTCCTTGGTATAGTTCCATTCTAAAAAAAAAAAATCATGTGGATACAATTGTTCAACAATACCTCAATATTTCCAACTCTAAAATTCCCCACTTTTCTTTGTAACCAATGATACAAGCATAGAGGAAAGAAAATCTATTTCATATCCAAGCAATGTAGGGTTGTGAGTTTTTTTAAACAGAGAAAGAAAGGAAAAGAGGAACTATTACCTGGCCAGAAATAGCATGCAACAACTTTTGATCAATGCCAGCATATATCAATTAGGTTTATCCTGTAATTGTTTTTTGTCTTTTTTTAAAGGCTTGGTAAGATCAATTAGGAACTAAGCTTTAGTTCACAAACATCTAAAATCAGGAGGGGAAAACGTTGGTAGGAATTTTCAGGGCTCAAGAACTCAAAGACACATTATTACAGTGTCAAAACACAAGAGGTGAATATTAGTGCCTCTTTATGTATCTCCAGAGGAATTCACCTGGTAATCTGCAGGTCTATAGCAGTTTTGGATGACAACTAGTAATACCAGTACCCATGCATGTCTGGAAGCTAAACTTACAAAGTCATACTGGGGAAAGAAAATTTAGAAAACAAGCACACCAAAACCTGTAGATTTTGTAAGTTAGGTATACAATAAATAACATATACTTAAACCTAGATAAAAACTAAATTTAAGCTATCACTTCATAGAAATTAACTAATACTAATCATTTGTAGTTGGACTTCAATATTAGCACTATCTGTAGAGAATAGTTCTTGACTGGAAAACGGAAAGGCTGCACTTAGAGGAAACAGAAATCTTGTGTTTCTATTGCACCACAAGACTTCAACCCCCATTTGAGCAGTCAGCTGATGCCAGCAGTCATTTTCCAGTGTTGTTCTAATTTCTCAGTCTCCTTCCCCATCCTCTGAAGTAGATTTCTACGGTGGTTCATCATTTTTGAACACCATGCTTTGTCCCCAGATTATAGAACTAATACTAGGTTTTTTTCCCCACAAAAGAGAATTCAAAAGACTTGACATTATAAGCTGACAAGCACAGGAAAAAAAAAAATCTGGTATTTTTGATAACTACTGATCTCACTTCACATATTCTTAAGTAGAAAACAATAACATGTAGATACTATTAAATATTTAAACTTACTACTCATTGAAAAGTCCTTTCAAGGTACTGTATAGCAAAGCCAAACATTCAGCTGCTGCAGACCTGCAGAGTGCCACAGTCAGCACAAATACAGCACCTTAACAATAAAGTCAGGATCTGCCTCAGCTATTCGAACTTCCACTTGTAGACGCCAACCTACACTCAGCGTGTTCTCCCTCAAGTGCTACATACGGGTGGGCTAATAAGCTACCTTAAGCATGCTGTCAGTAGGTTTTCCTCCTTTTCCACCCTCTCTTCATCAAGCAGTATTAGCATTTGAAATACCATGCTAGATCAAGTAGCCAGTGTACTTTGCTGAAGTATTGCATTACAATGAATAAAACTAAACTGCTGTTATTCCCAGATGGAGTGAAAATTCTCTGATGGAACCCGGTAAAATGTGAGTAAAAGATGAGTTTGGGCAACTGCAGTGAACTTGATATGTGTGTCATGTACTCTTAAGCCACAGCCATCTGTAACATGGACATTATCCCTGAGAACCCAGTCACATAAAATTTCTTCCTTGCCTTTTAAGTGAATTTCAAGTGTCATGTTTGGAACACTTCATCTGAATGAGGACTTCGTCACCAACTACAAGAGCAGGAAACACATTTGATTTGCCCTGACTATTTTCATCTGCAAAAACAACAGGCAGGTCCTTTTACTACGGGAAGGTTGTGGTCAGAAACCAGTAGCAGGATTCCTACCGTAACCTTGCTGCTCGCTGCAGGGCTACAGTGAAGAACAGAAAGATTCGGTTCCACCCACACAAGATGGTGGGGTGACCCGGCACAGAAACCCAGCCACTATCACCACTTCTCTTTATAATGGATTCTGCTATATCCTTGGGATATCTTGTCGAGCAGTTTCCTGAGCGGTCAGCACTTCTTGGCGGAGGAAGCCCTACTCAGGGAGCTGCTTTGCTTTCCAGACCTTTTCTCCCTGAGAAACGAGTCCAGGAAGAGCACGGCGGCAGTCAGCGGGCTCTCCCGGTATGGACAAGGCAGACAGCGCTGCGCCTTACTCGCTTCAGCCCGAGCCGAAGAGCTGCCGGGCCCTGTCTCCGGCTCACAGCACAGCCCCCTGCTCGCACCGCCCCTCGGGGACAGGAGGTGAAGGTCGGCGGCCCAGGAGACACCCGCTCCGCCGGGCACTCCGCGGGCCTTGACCCGTTCCCCCCCCCGCCCCGCTCCCGGCGCGCCCCGCCATGCGGAGGCAGCCGTTGGGGCCGCGCGCGCTGCCTCAGAGGGCGGCTCTCGGCGGGGAGAGCGTTGCTGCTGCCGCCGTCACCGCCCCTCCCGGGCCCTCCGACACAACGCGACATGCTGGGTGGAAGGGAGACAGCTACCGGCGGGGGGAGTTTGGGGAGATGAGGAACGGAGCAGGGTTGTGGCGGGGGAGGGAAATGAGAGTCCTCACCTGCGGCCCGGCGCCGGTACACTCCGCTCCCTGCAGCGGCGGCGGCAGAGGAGGAGCCGGATCAGCTGATGCCGGGCCTTGCGCGCATGCGCCAGAAGCTTTCCTCCCTCCCCCCCCCCCCACGTCCTTTCCCGGCTCAGGCTGCTCCCTGCTGCCCGCGCGAGCAGGCTGCGGGGGCGCGCGATTGGCCGCCCGGCACCCACGTGGCGAGGCGCGCCCGCCTCCTCCCGGCGAGCCCTCCCCCCATTCCCAGCTCGTCACGCGCGGCTCCGCCGCCCCGCCCCGCCCCTTTTCCCGGGGCGGGAGAGGGGTGGGAAGGAGGGAATCAGGGGGAGGAGGAGGGGGAGGAGGGAGTGTGGGGGTGGGGGAAAACCGAAGCGAAGTGAAGCGGGGGGTCATGCCGGCGAGGCGGCGGGCGGGGGCGCGCGCGGCGTGAGGTGAGGGGTCACGGGGGCGGGGCTGGCGGGCGGAGGCCCATGTGGAGCGGCCGCGGGAGCGGGAGGAGGAGGCCGAACCGCTTACGCTGCCTGGGCCGAGGAAGGGGAGGCCGGAGCCGCACCCGCACCGCTGAGCCCTGCACGCAGCTAACGCGGACGCCGCCGGCGGCCAGGCCGCGGCCGCACCATGAAGGGGTGAGTGCGGACCTAGGCGGGTTCGGTTCGGCCCGACCCGGCCGTGACAGGGCAGCGGCGCCCGTCCGTGCCCTCATCGGCCTCGCCGCTTCGCTCTCTTCGGGAGGTGTGAACAGCGGAGTGGAGCGGGACGGCCCCGGGCGGCGCGGCCCAGGCGCGGCGGGCTGAGCGCGGGGCGGGCGGGCGGGCGGGCGGCGCCGCGCCTCGGCGGGAGGCGGAGGGGCCCGAGCGCTGCCGCCCGTCGCCTTAGGGCTGGCGGGGTGCGGGGGAGGGCTCGCTGGGTCTCTCCCGCTCTTTCAGAGAGCGGCTGCGGGGGTCACCGCTGGGGTCTGGTGTCGGGGGAGCCCCTTTCAGGGGAGGAAACCCCGGCGGTCTCTCCGCTGCTCGGTGGTGCCCCTGCAGCTGAGCAGGAGTTCCTGCGGGAGCTCCTCTCGCCCTGAAAATTTACTCTGCTGCCGGAGCGAAAACTCTCCGTGCTCAGCCCTGCCCCGCGGTGCCGGCGAGACGCAGCAGCTTGTTGTGGCCCTGGAGCGACTTCGGCCGGCGGGCTCTTGTCTCTCCGTCCGTAAGAGGAAGGGAGAAAGCAGTCGGCAGCAGGGGAGGATGCGGGTTCTTGGTCTTTAGTGCTTGTTTGGCGGCAGCGAAGGAGCGCTGTTGGGTCCGTGCGAATCAAGCTGCCGTCCTCGGACGAGTGGTTTTGCAGCGCTATTGTTTGTGACATCCTCTGAGCCTTTCTGTGCGTTCAAGTCTCTTAAGTGTTTCTCTGCGTGGAGGCTGCACAGCGTGGATGCATGGATGGATGAAATCAATCCGTGTTTTGTGCCGCTTTCTGTAAGCACGCTGCTTTGGGCCTGGCTGCACCCCTTGGTGGCTATTGAAAGCCTGACAGATGTGGTCAGCCGAACCACTTGACTTCCTGCGCGGTGGAGGCAGCGAGGTGCTGAGGCTGGTCAGGAGACTCGGAGGCCTTTACAGTCACAGCTCTGCTTTGGTGGCAGGTGACCTGCCTGACCTTGCACGGGTCGCTTTGGGACAGGTTTTTCAGTGTTGGTTAAATCACTTGAAGTTTATCGATTTTGGCATCACCTGTGCTCCACAAGACCTGATCCTCATTGCTTTCGGTTCTTCACAGGCCCAAAGAAGTTTTCCACAGCTGTTTCTCAGAGGAGCATTACACCAGTCCCCTTGAAACTGGTGTTATGCAATGCTGGGTATTATTATTCCAGTTTGGCAGCTTAAGGCATGGTGAATGGGAGCTGAAGCACTTAAGCTTTTACTAAGAGATGGTAAGGGGTTTAGCTTATTAGCAGTTGGGGTGAGGTCACACCACAGGACTGCTTGATGACAGATCCTTAGCTGTTCCACAGCTGCAGACACTTTGAGGGGGCTGGCAGGTATCTGTAGTAAGAGGTTCAGCTATGATTGCAAATCAGCTGACTTTCAGCTGACATTAAATAGGTGTGTTGGGGATATCTCTTATTTTCCTGTACCACCTTAGATGAAACAGCGCATCCTCCCTCTTACTCATCTTACAAGGAAGGTGACAGATCTTGCAGGGAGAGCAACAGCAGTGATCAGCCAAGACAGAGTGGCAGATGACTTGGTCATTTGTTCAGCAGTGCTTCTGCCAAAACTGGGTTTCCTCTTCTGTTCTGTTGACTGTTCTGCTATTTTCTTCAGCTTAGCCCTGCTCTTGCCATATGCCACTCATGAGCTGAGGGATGTGGTTCCTGTGCCCTGGATGCATGAGGTGGTAAGCTTCCCTGGATTGTCAGGCCAGAGCTGTGGAGGTCTCCTGGCAAGTCACAGCCAGGGCTGTCTGCTGTGCTGTGGCACTCTCCAAAGGGTTAAGCCCTTGCTTTGCTTGCAGTGCTCATGGGTTCTCATTTTAGGGAGCTTTTTACTTTCTGTAACTTTTTCCTTTTTTTAAGCAAAGACCTATGGAGAAAAAAATTCACATACCCCTCTCAATGCCTCCAGAGAACCAGATTTTATTTCTATTCATGTATTTCCACTTACAGGCAACTTTATCCACTGATTTAACTTCTGAACTGATCTCTTCAGGTTCTGTGCTTGTGTATTTCTCTTTTTTTCTTTTTCTGGTACTCATCTCTTTGAAGACTTGCAGGTTCTTGTCTTGTCAAAACACCACACAGCAAGTTTTTGTGCAAAATAATGTCTTCATATTGAATCCAGGTGTTCTCTAAAAATTCAGATTGAGGCCAATATAGGCCAATAGAACTCAAATTGAAAAATAACCCAATTTAAATACAATGAGAGAATCAAAGAACTAGGCAAAGATTTCAGAAGGCATATATTATGCTACATAGTGGTATTCTGGAACAAAACTGGATTGTTAGTCAATGTCCAAAGATAAGAGAAGATCCCTAAAAAAAACAAGTACTGTCAAAAGATAGATCCAAAAATAGATCTAAACTTCAGCTCCCAACATACAGAAACAAATGTGGTGTTTGAAGGTGTCTGATCTGTCTTCAGTATGGAATCCAAAACTGTGAATCAGTTCTTTTGAACAAACTGACTCCATCTGAGAGTACTTTTTCTGGGAGTGTAGTCATTGTATAGTAAACTGCACCACAAAGTGCAGAGATGATTTTGTGAGCACTAGGACCCATAAAATCATCTGTAATTATGAACAGTCTACTTCGGCAGAGAACGAATTAAAAAAGAAACTAGCATCTTCACTGATGTTTTGAGACTTAGGATCAAAACCAGATTGTGTGCTGCTTGTGGCTTTCTTCCTTAGTTGTCTGAATTCAAATAGCACATAGCAATGTGTTAATAATGCATAGGGAGTTATAGTGTCTCTGTCATCAGGGTATTTGAGATTAGGTGACTTTTTTTGCAGAATACCTCAAGCTTCAGAGTGAAAGTTGTTTGGTTTTTTTTTTTTTCTGCTTGTAATTTTATTTATTTTCTCATACCTGATGTGTTAAACACCAGTTTCTTCACATGTAATTGCTATTACTTTCCACCTGCTTTTGTGATACTTAGCTTTATCCTCACTTTATCTTCATTTTCTGAGAATGTTTTCCTGTCTTTTTAAATGTGAGTCCAAAAGCTGAGGCAGTTCACTGTTCTGTTAGTGAACTTCACAATACACTAGATATTTTTTTTTTCATTTATTGTATTCCTAAATGTTGCTGTTACCGGTTTCTGGAATTTGAAAATGCATTTTAGAACTGGATTTGCCCAAGGCTCAGTGAGAGGGACTGGGATTCCTCTGAATGTAGCTGTTTGCCTGTTTTTGTAGAGCAGATGCAAATAATGCTCCCTGCACCTCACTGCTTTTGCAGTGTTGGTTCAGCTGATGCTCAGTGTTTTTGCATTTTTCTTAACAGTTGTTAGGCTACTGATGTTAAGGAAAGAAAACGGAAAATCTTGCACTTGTTTTTGAGTGTTTGCTGGCCGCTTGATGTCTTACAGTAAGGGTTCTTTCCTGACCTGTTTCAGCACAGAAGAAACCTGTGAGAATAAGTCATCCAGCCTTTCCCTGCTGCCCTTACCTAAAAACCACATTACACAAGGGATGTAATGCAGGGCGTGCGTGCTTCATTGTACGCTCGTACCTGCTACGTGACCGGGAGTGTCAGCTCGTGTGTGGAACATGTAGTGCACGTTCCAGGCAGTGAGCAGGGTCTGGTGCTTGTGCATATGTGGGGATTTTTTTAATCACATTGACCAAACCCCTCTCCCGTTTCGATGGGAAACACTGGTGGGATTGTCACGTGGCAGCACGGGATGAGAGCCATGGGATGAAAAACTGATTGAAACAGAGAACAGAGTGCCATGTGTTGTACACTGTATTAGAAAGTAAAAAGTGTGATGCTTTTCTGTAGAAGTCCCCAGAGGAGGCTGTCTCTGAATTTGTACATGTGGCAATTAAGTCCTACGCTCTGCAGTTTCCAGGAGTCCTTACAGGCTGGGGCAGAGCTCTTCAGACTAGATGCTACCCAACAGGTACCTGCTGCCACAGAAAACTTCATAACCCTAAGGCTTTGCAAGCCAGTGCTGTTCTAGCTACCTCTGTAGAAGAGGCAGTACAGTTGGGGAATACTGAGCATAACAGAACAATGGAATATTTAAAGTATGGTGAATTGTTATGGGTATACTCTGGTAATCTCCGCTTGTTTTGTCTGGATTTACAGAGTAAACCCTTCAAGGTCCTGAAGCTGTGGTTCTCACTAAAACAGGGAGGTGTGTTTTGGTTTGTTTTTTTTTTTCCTCTTCTGAGTTAGTATTACAGAGTTCGTGCAGAACTGCTGTTTCCATCCGCAAGGCACAGTGCTGAGCTTAACGCATATGGGAGGAAGTTCCAAGTTTATGAGAAAACTGCTGACTTGTCATATATACTGGAGGCAGGACAAAAAGGTAATTGAGCCTGAAAATCATTGTTTGGTTTTAGGATTTTTTTGAACCTAGAAATGCCAGAGCATGAGCTATACTTTCTGCTTTTAGTTTGATGAATGGTGAATTTAGACCTTGCCTTATATGCATGCTTACAAGGGGGTTTAATACCTTCTAAATTAGTTTATAAAAACTCATTGTCGTTTATTATAGGTGTTTTAGCCTGATCTATAACCCTTACCACTTTTGAGTTTAATTCCATAACCAGATTTAGACATTCCATGAACTAGGAAGGGTAGGAAGGATAGGAAAGTAGCCATTTTATTGAAACATTTTAGAACTCGGTCTTAGCTTTTGAGTGATGTTTGACCATTGAGTTCTTTCTATAGGCATATGTGTCTTACAGTGTACAGGTTGGCTTGCTACATTAGGGAAAAAATATAGCAATCTACATTGCTGTGAAAAATCTCATATCTTGAGTTAATCAACAAATGCCACAGACTCTGCTGCCATCTCCTGAGTGCAAGAGAAGCGATGCATACTCCTTTGCCACACTAAATCTCTTCTAAAATGGGGAATAATGGGTGATGGTTGAGCCAGAAAAATTTTTATCTAAGTAGAAACAATTCAGAGTTTGAAGACCCCTGCCCATTTGGCAAGTGCTAGAAGTGTTCAGACCAGTAGTCTGAGAAGGCACTAGATTTTCTTACCTGGAGGAGGAAAGGAACAAAGAAGTTAGATCTTTCTTTGGGAATCAATAAGAGAGAAGAAGTACAGTACCTCCTGGCATCACTTCTGCTGTGAGGCAGACAATGTCAGGATTGCTTTCAGTTTTCTACTGAGAGAAGGGAAGGGAAGAAGTGACCTATGTGAGAGCAGCAAAAGTTTGTCAGGAGAGATTTGAGGGGAAGAAGCATAGGGAGTGGGGAAAGAGGAGCAGTGTGAGCACAAAAGAATTGCTGCTTATATGGAGAGTTGGCCTTGAGGACCTGAGAGTGGAGGTGTGCAGCATTGAAATAGGGTAACTGTATTCGTGTAAAAGCATATCAAATTAACTCATTACGGGAAGGAAATGAAACAAAGCTTTATAGAAAACAGAGCCAGAACTATTTCTACAATGCTGTCACTAGGTAAGATTAAAATATTTTTAATTTTCATGAGGGCAGAGTAATATTTTTTAATTACTTTTTTAATTAATTGAAACTACCATGCTGCATGGTAAGATCTTGATGCATGAAGTGCTTCCTGAGCTCACCTAGCCTTCCTCCTCCCTCTCCTCATTCTTTTCCAGGTTCCATGTGTTTTTCGGCCCTTAGCAGACTAGAATCTCTATCCCTGAAAAAACGTCCCATTTCCACCATCTGTCCATTGTATTCCCTTGAGTATGAGGTGAGACCCAGGGCAGCAATGTGAGGCTTGTGAAAGTTTTCTCTACATGACACTTGGATTTTATTCTCAGTAGAGGTCACAAATTATATTGAAAATTGCAATTAAATAATATTTGTTTGGATTTTAATAAGTAGCTCTTTAGCACAAATTTTCATTTGAGAACAGTAGATTCTTATTCAAAACTGGGAAAAGGCAAGGGTAGAAAAACAGCTTTTTGTGCTTGATGAGTTAGATGTTTGCAATTATCGTTGCCTTAGAAGTATTTGAAGGTAGGTGCATAAAACTGATAGCACATTCTGTTAATTTTTCAGAGGATGTTCCTTGTATAATGCATTATTTGAACACTTAAAAAAAATCTCAACAACAACTCTAGTACTGATCTCTGAAGTATAAGCAGGAGACCCTTAATGACCTGCCTTTTTAACTTTGCTGATGTAATGGACACAGGTATTTTTGAAGAAGAGTGTTTCGGTGATTTATAAAAATAGTTTCTGTGAGGCAGATGAAGATCTGTCTCCTGTTAGTCAATTTTACAATTACCTGATGCAAAAGTACCACTGAGCTGTATAAATTTATGTAAATAAGGCACTTCTTGAACCCAGTATTACTTCTGGTTTTGAATTTGAAGGTAAGCCTCTGCTCTCACTTGAAAATTGTCAGGTACTTCATGAGCATTAATTAGTAAAGATTGGTGATCTCCTGGGAGGCAAATAAGGGTTATAATTGTTATATCTTGGGGCACTGAGGGTATGGAAAGGGCAGTAACTTGTAAGATGTCTCAGGGTATTGATAATGGAGAAACAAAGCTAATTTTGAACCAAGTTGTTTCAAACTGGCAAGGTATTTCTGTTTTGCAGTCATAGTTCAAAATCTGAGTGTTCTGGTGAACTTACTTGACTAATGATGAGAAGTGGTTAGACCAGCAATGGAGAGTTAGGATTTCTGGCAGCTCTTTATCAGCTGTAGGATCACAGGCAAGTTGTTTCCTCTTTCACCTAACTTTGATGCACCTGAGATAAGCAAATGTTTTATATTAGCTTTTGTATTATCCTTTATAAGCTTTTACCTCGTGAGGTGCTCTGAAGCAGCAAAGGGTTACGGGCTACTTTTCTGTATGGCTGCTTTTCTGTTCTAAACCAATGACATTTATTTATAATGCCAGCTGGGCATTCCTGCTCTTTGTATACAATTGCACTTGCTTAATCAGCTGAGATGCTTCATTCTTTAGGTTGTCTTTTTTTTTTTTTTTTTTTTTTTTTTTTGAGATCAGAGGTGAGTCTAGATTTCAGGTATAGTACAACTCTTGAAGAACAGGTTTCTACTGGGGAGGTTATGAGGCTGTTATGGCTTCTTCCATGTAAAGACCACATGAATTTCATGCGGTTCAACAAGGTCAAGTGCAAGGTCCTGCACTTGGGTCAGGTAAACTCCCAGTATCAATACAGGCTGGGGGGCGATGTGATAGGGGGCAGTCCCACAGAAAGGGACTTGAGGGGTACTGTTGGATGAAAAGCTGGACACGAGCCCACAATGTGCACTTGAAGCACAGGGCCAGTCGTGTCCTGGGCAGCAATAAAAGAAACGTGGCCAGCAGATCAAGAGAGGAAATTCTGCCTGTCTGCTCTGGTGAGGTCTCACCTGGGGTACTGTGTCCAGCTCTGGAGCTCTCAACAAAGGAACGACATGAACCTGTTGGAGGGGGCCCAGAGGGGGGGCACGAAGGTAATGAGAGGGGTGGAGCACCTCTCCTATGAAGAAAGGCTGAGAGAGTGAGGAGACCTTATCCCAATCTTCCAGTACCTGAAGGGAATCTACAAGAAAGCTACAAGAAAGAGGAACATTTTTTACAAGTGTGTATAGTGGTAGAACAAGGGGCATTGGTCTTAAACTATAGCAGGATAGATTTACATTGGATATTAGGAAGAAATTATTTACTATGAGGGTGGTGAAACACTGGAACAAGTTGTTCAGAGAGGCAGTGGAGCTCCATCCCTGGAGTCATTCAAGGTCAGGCTTGATGGGGCTCTGAGCAACCTGCTTGAGTTAAATGTATCCCTGCTCACTGTTGGGGGGGTTGAACTCGGTGACCTTTAAAGGTCTTTTGAAACCCATCGCATTCTATGTTTCTAAGGCTGGCCAGTCTTCTGTACAATGGTTCTGTTTTCTAGTTTGAATATAATGAAGAAACCTCAATCGTAATGCCCTCTGTATTTTATTTCATCATAAAGGAGAGAGGTGAGGAGGGTCTAAAGTATGTCTTGGGGAATTATATCCCATTCCAATGAAACCTGTTCATGCTGAGATCCATTTGAATCACAAGTTTTGAGTGAAGTCTTCTGTTAATTCTGATTCTAGAATTTCTTATCATTCTTCTGTACATCACTCTCCCCTTCTACAATCCAGTATAAAGCTAGGGTAACTTCCAGCAGTGTATCAGGTGTCATGCAAATACATGTTTTTGGTAATCGGTGTGCTAAAGATCATGAAGGTTCAGAAGCAAATTGGTAAGACTTTTTGTATCCTATGGTTGTAGTTATCCTTCTGGTTTCTTGACAAGTGAAGCAGAGTAGATTTAAAGCCCACAGATCTTCTAGATAATTGAAAGCATACCAGTCTGCCCGCAAGAACTAGAGTAACTTGTGTGCCTAGCAAGGCAGCTCATCTGTTTCAAAAAAAAAAAAAACCCCACAAAACAAAACAACAAAAAAAACCCCTCACCTAAATTGCTAGAGCGGCTCTTTTGGCTTTGGAGTTGAATGTAAGGAAAGCCACACCCTTCAGGTCTGTAGCTTTCATAGCTCTGGTTTGGTTTTATGAGTGGATTATCCTGTCTAGACTCCTGCTTTGACTTGGAAGCCAAAGTAGAAGCAATAAAGCTAGTTGGCTGCTTAGCAGGTGACAAACCTTCTCTAAAGTCCTCTAATTTGTTAGGACCCTTTTCTCCCCTGTGCTCAATCTCCTGACTGTTTGACAGTACCTCAGTAAGTTTTAAGAGTTGCAGATCCAGCTCTGCTAAATTTAGCATGCCAGATGCCTTCAATAAGCCTGAGCCCAGCTATCAGTTACACAGAGATCTGTTTCAGTCAGGCTCATCCCTCTGGGGAGAGTCTTGCACTATTTAAAGTTGAATGAGGCTGAGATTCTTACAGCATTAAGACACTCGGAATTCCCCCCTTCTTCTCCCTGATGGTGGTTCTAAACTAGTGTTAAACACTTGCTGTTCCCTGGGACTGAATTTGTTTCCTCTTGAACTGTAACTCTGGAAATTGGCTTCATCTTGGGCAATCATTCTGGATAGCAGTTTTCCCTTGCTGTATGGTTGAGAGGCAAAAGGCTGGCAGCCTCAGCATAAGCAAACACTAATGAGTCATTTAGCCTGCATTACTTCCAGTCTGAGTTTAAGACATTGTAGGGAAAAAAAATGTTCAAATTCTGGTCTTGTAGTAGGCTGCAGATAGAGGACTGCAGCAGCAGTAGGACTAACTGGGTTGCACTTTGTCCTATGGAAAGTGTGAGGCTTTTCCTATCGAGTGCTTGAAGTCTCCAGCAGCACTGGCCTGGGAGAGTAGAAGGGTTAATGCTGGTGTTGTGGGCATGCATCCAGTTTCAGTAGCTGCTGCATGTCACCTCACTGAAGTCCTGCTTCCGTTTGGATTTTGTGGATCACTCTTCACTTCCACTCTTTAAAGCACTGGGCAGCATTGCAGTGCCTTTTTTATGAACCTTATGCACCAGAAACCTGATTCCCCTCTGTAGTGAAGTCTGTTTTTTCCTTGGTAACCAAGTCATGGTGTGTTGCAGTTGTGAGAAATGCAAATACAGTCTTAGGATATGTCAGGAAAATGTTTCTGGGAGAGATGGGAAAAAGCTTACTACCATTGTACAAGGCAATAGTAAGTATTTTGGGTGCTGTAAGCAATTTTGGCTAGACATGTTTGAGGAAAATTAACTATAATCTGAGGGAATGGAAAGAAGAGACAGTATGACAATAGCAAGAATTAAGAGCCAGTCATAAAAGAGGACTGGAGCCTGTCTTTAATTACAAAAATCCAAGTATAAAGACGTCATGATAGCTCTTAGATAAGATGTGGGATAAGGTTATATTGGTACCCATCAATAACTGCACAAGTTAATGATCCACGAGATACAGCATATGGGTTGAATTTAAGTGTATATGGGATGAAAATCAGAAGAAAGCCTAGCTGAAAATAATGGTAGCTTGGGAACAGCTTTGCAGGGGAAGATGTTCCAGTGACTTCAGAGGACTGGTACTCCTCTAGGAAAGAGTATGGATTTTTAGAGCATTATAGTTAAGGAGAGGCCTAGCATGATGAGCCAATAGTCCCTCATTCTTCCATATTAAAAGCAGTTGCTTGGGATGGGGTGGCTGACTTGATCCAAAAACTTTGATGCCTAAGATGAGTACAGCTGACTGGTGCATGCTTCATGGAGTGCTGTTTGAGATGCAGGAAGCCACTAATAAGTGTGTATTTTGGGGGTATTATTGGAATAATAGAATAAAATAATCTGTTAAGAAAGGGCGTGTTCCTTCTGGCTGCTTCAGGATCTTTACACATTCTCATGGCACATACCTCATACTCTAGTTTGAGCTCGTGATTTAAATTTTTTTTTTCAAGAGCAGAGAATAGGTATTTCTGGTGCAGCTTCTACTGTGCAGGAATGCACAGGACTGGCCTAATCAGATCTTATGCAATATAGTAAACTTAAGTTACTGATTTGTCTGAGAGGTAACTTGAAGAAGCAGGTCTACTTGTAAATAGCTATTTAAAACCCAAGTAAAAAAAACTCCAAAGCTATTTAGATTACTCCAGTGAAAAGAAAGGAGTGATCATTTTGTGTCCTTTGTTACAGGTGCTTTGTATTGGATCTTTTGATGCTGGGGTAGTTTTAAGTCTTTAGGTTCAAAGTGCATGTTGGTAAATTATAAGGTGTAGAACAAAATCATCTAGAGGCTGAACAATCCTTGTGCTTCTCTTGCACAGTACTTCCACTTTAAACTGGTGTAAGCTGGTTCTTCTGCTCAAGAACCAACCAGTTCTGCCTCTGGCATTTTTTTTTCTTTATTATGCTGGTGGAACAGTGGAACAGTTGTGTGGTGAACTCAATCAGGGGGATGTTAGGTTAAAACTAAACCTTTTTTTTTTTTTTTTTTTTTTTTTTTAATCTAGGTTAGTTTTAATTGAGGTTGGTTCACCGCATTGTTGGGCAAATGTCTGTGCCAGTAAAAGGATGGAAATAAGTGGCTCGGGGACAACAAGGCTGTTGCTTCTGGCAATAGTGCCAGCCTTCTGTATTTTTATGCAAGGCCATAGTGGCACTTCAGTGGTGCTGTCCTCAGGCAAAGTGATGAGCTCTCACGATATGGGTCTTCCCTTTCCTTGTCCTCACTCAGTTTACCAACTAAATGTTTTTGTGTGCAATAGATGTGGTGCTGATCTAATCAGGTAGTGCTATGCATGAAAATATTTTATGGTTTGAGTATGTACTGTTTTAAGCAGACATATTTAGCATATTGATTCATGCCTCCTTCAGTGTTTCTCAAACCTTTTTCATATTATCCTTCAGGATAAATTACTGGTGCTGGTGCAGCTCTTGAGCAAGGAGGAACAGCACAGGAGGCAGGCGGTGGGTAATGGCAGGAGGAAGCGATGAATGTGGCAAGTGATGAGAGATAGGGGTGGAGCCCAAGGGCTATAGGAGATCTGTCAACAGCACCTTTTAGCCACCTACTACTGGAACTTGTTTCTCTGGCCTTCTGCCAGTCTCAGAGGTTATGTCTTGGCTCAGCAGTTATGAGCAGCCTTAGACTCTGCTTCTGCACTTATTTATTTATTCCCTGTCTGCAATCTTCTTGGTGAAGGTCCATCTTCTCGCCATGGTCTCCTTCTCATCCATCTTGTTCTGGCTGTTCCTGCCAATAGATCTTTGTCTCGTTGCAGTGTCTGTCATGACAATTGTTCCGCAGTTACCATCTTCTAATGGCTGATTTCTTGCTTCATTGGTAACTAATAAATTTTAAAATAATATTAGGAAGCACACCACCTGATAATAGTCTGTCAGATTTTTGCTCAAGTATAAAGAACAACTTGTTCTGTAATGACCTCACTGAGAGTTCTTAAGAGTTCATGATCATCTTACTGATCTACTGAAGCTTAGATCTACTGATACAAAAAAACAATATCACCAAGGTTAATATAGTATTAGATCTTTTGTACAAGAGGCCTAGGCTTTCAAGGAACAGAGCGTAAATGTGAGGTTTTTCCTCTTTCCTTACTTGACCTACTCTATAGCTAATCTGATCTAACTGGGCAGGTGAGACATGTTCCCTTTGGTTTCCACTCTGATGCAGAATGCAGCAAAAGAGCTGCTGGGTCTTCTCTTCATTCCTAGTATGAGAGTACTGAGGTGCTCTACTCCAGCAAAACTCTCTCCCAGACACAAGTAACACCTGGGAACCCACATGCCACAGTTTTATTCCTACCGTTTGTGTGGAAAAGGTAGCAACATTGCTGGCTGAGATTAGAAAAGGGCAGAACTTGTCTTCTGTGTGCCTGAAGAAGAAACCCTGCCATTCTAGGCTGAAGGCTGAACAACTCTCTAAGCTGGGCATATAACAAGTATTACAGTCACCCCACAGTCTAATAACTTTGGCATGCTGCTTTATCAAGGAAATAATTCTGTGGTGTGAGGAGATCATCCCTACTAGCTCAGTACTTTATGTTGGACCATAATTATCATAGGGGCTTGCACAATTGGTGATACACAAGGAAATGAACATCAATTTAGAAATTTCTATTTAGAGCAAAAGTAAGCCAGAAGATGCAGAATGCTGAGAAACAAAGAGCTGGTGGCAGTAGGACTCACAGAAATGAGATGATGCAGGCTGTTTCTGCACAGTGTGTGGCTTGGGAGTCAGCAAAGTTCAGTATGTAAATGGCATCCATTCATTCTGTGTTGTAACTGGAACATATTAATCTGATGGTGAATTACAAAATTACCAATAGTCCATTAGTTAATCCTAGGTGGTTCTCTAAAATGTAGGCCCTACTTACACATTTTTTAGCTTCTGTAGGGCTTGCTAGGGAGATGTCTGATCTGTCATACCAGAGAGTGGTCAATAGTGGTCCTTGATACCTGTGCAGAACTGAAGACTCTGTTCTTTGCTGTAAAAGAAAAGCAGAAAGTCAGTGTGAAGTCAAGCTATATTTATTGAAGTAAATGCTGAAGGCTTCATTCATGTAGCTTTTTCTGATAGCTCTGCAGGCTGCAGTACAATGTCTAGAAACAGTTATATATTTACCACCCGTCGTTTGGTGGCAACAACTAAAACTGGTATGATATCTGGAGTATTAATCATTTAAGGGGGTTTTATGTTTAATTAAGGTCAGGTAAACAGGGAGAGATTATACTCCACATTGTTTGGTACAGTTCTTGAAGAAAAAAGTTGGTGGTTATTATCTTTGTTTCACTGATTATTTAAATTATTTAAATTAATCTGGGCTGTGTCCTGGGCATCAACCTACTTGGAAAAACAAGCTGTCTAGGCACAAGAGGCAATGGGGATGGAAAGCAGCTACTGCATATTTACTAGAATGAATTTTGAAGCCTGGCATACAAAGACCTTAGAAAGCTGCCTTTTTGAAAACAGAATTTTAATTACTTTTTTTTTTTTTAAGGCAACCAGTATCTTTACCAATGTTTGGGCAGAAAATCTGATTGTCTGTGTATGTGTTCAGTAAAACAAGGCTGAGATAAACCTGGAAGTGTGTGTTTCTAACTTGACATGCATTGGCTTTGCACTGGCTTTCATATTCTAGTGAACATTTGTGAAAACATTTTTATTACTGTAGCTTTTTTTTTTTTTTCCTGTAGTCCTTGTTAAAACTGTCCACATGAACCCAAGAAATTGGTTTGGGGTTCCAATTTGAACAGCTAATACAGTGGGTTTTGGTGGGTTTTTGTTTTTTTGTTTTGGGTTTGGTGTTTTTTGATTGTTTTTTAACTTACCTCTGGATATGTAGTATTTCTATCAGGAAGTTAGTGTTAGAAAAGGGAGAAGTTTGATCTATTTGTTTTCAGTATTATTTAGTGTGTTACCGGTATTTGAAGGTTGTGATTCTGCTCCCAGCAGGAAGAATTACTTGAGTGATGATCATAATAGTTGCAGATATCACCTTGACAGTGGCATGCTTGCATATTAACCACCTTAGTATGAGTTTGCTGCCCATGGCATTGTTGCTTTTTAGAGAACTATGTCTATTAATACAGACTTTGCCTTGTTCTAAGCATAAGCTTTATGCTGATAGGTGTTAAAATTAGGTCTGTCTAAAGTACAGATAAGGTCTTAATTTTCTGGGTCTCTGTTCTGTTCTGCTGTCCCTCCCATCTTTTCTTTTTTTTCAAAAAAAAAATTAAATTCCCTTGTCATCTTGATCATCAGTGCAGAAATTAGTGGGATAAACTTAAAGCTAATATTCCTACTCCTGTGTTCTGTCTCTTGCTCAATACAACCACGTGTATACTATGGTATATCAGTGTTAATTGCATCTTGAGAAACTTCTGACGATGTAATACCAACTGAAATTGGGGTTGGGAGTTAAATTGACCACCAACAGAAGACTTAATTTTATGGGTTGAACACTGCAGTTCAAATATGTATTCAACTGCTTATTAGGTGGGGCAGTTCTCTAAGTGTGAATAAAATAATTAAATTTTGGTGTCCTTAGAAGTTTTGCAGTGTGTCAGATGTTAAGCATGTTTTGATTTGTTCCAGTAGCCGGATCGAGCTGGGAGATGTGACGCCACACAACATTAAGCAGCTGAAGAGGCTAAACCAGGTCATTTTTCCTGTCAGCTACAATGACAAGTTCTACAAGGATGTACTGGAGGTTGGCGAGCTAGCCAAATTAGGTACAAATGTTCTTGCCAGTAATTGTGGGCTGTGGTGGCAGAAGTGCTTGTTGTTGCTGTCCATAATGGTTTTGAATAGCAGACCCTTCTATTTATTGTTTTACATAATGAAAAATAACTGTTTTGTGAACCTCAAAAAGCCACAGTCCCAGCCTCAGAGGGTTTGTGTCCTGAATAGATTCTGTTTTACTGGGAATAAGCATGTTTTCTGTTACAGCAGAGAACTTGAGGGATGTGCTCTGCCAGCTTACCACCCATGTCATTGCTAGTTGGTCTGAACTGTAACAAGCCAGCCGCTGTGTCAGATCACCACCAGCAACTTCACTCCACTGTTAGCCACAATCTGATCTTATTGTGATGGGAGAATTAACAAGAGGGAAGGAAGGGAAGGATACAGGGTGTAAATGAAGAAGTTGTATGTAGTTTGAGGCTTTGACTGATAACACTTTGTTTCCCTCCCTGGCAGCCTATTTCAATGATATTGCAGTGGGAGCAGTGTGCTGTAGAGTAGATCACTCCCAGAACCAGAAGAGATTGTACATCATGACACTCGGATGCCTGGCACCCTACCGAAGGCTAGGAATAGGTAAGAATTTTCTTGTGTATCTGAGTCATTGAAGAAACCAGATTGCTTTCTGCTTCTGCAGATTGCAGCTTTCTAAAAGTGATTTCTTTTGAAGGGACTCTGGGGAAAGAGTATGGTTTATGATGTGCTCTTTCTTTCCTGCCTTTCAGAAATGGACTCCTTGTAGAATTTTCAGGATTTCAGATTATTTTAATCTTATTCGCATTATCATACTGGGATGTAAAAAGGCTTCTATAGATTGCAAAACTGCTACACAGAGATATGAAATAATTTGTAAGAGGTATGCAGCCAGTATGCAAGTCATGTATAATTAGAACACAGCACTCCTTCACCCGTTTATCTTCACTCTCCTAAATGTAGGGTTGTCTATACTGCATCTAGTTCTTTTCTCCATGTTGCAAATCCACAGGCTACATTAATCAAGACCTTAGAGTAACCTGCTTGCTTGACAAACTGGAATGAAAAGATAACTTTATTTTAAATTAGTTTACTACATCTTAACTACATAGAAAAACTTCTGAGGTGAGTTTGAGACCCTGATGCTAGTAATTTAATAATCTGATTTATATGTATGCTTCTGGTCTGTTGGGGCTTTTTAATACAAAGAAACAATTAAATTTTGTGAGCAGATAGGAAGATAGTGAAATACCTATGTACCATGTCTTATTTGCCTTTCCAATTTCTCACAAGCTGTCATTTTAGCTTATCTACAATTAATTTGCCTCTCCTCAAGAAAGCCATTAGCTAAATACAGACTTGATTGTGCACTTCTGGTTTTCTTAAGTATCTCTTTACCTTTCGGCAGGAACTAAAATGTTGAATCATGTCTTAAACATCTGTGAAAAAGATGGCACTTTCGACAACATCTATCTGTAAGTAAATCAGTTACTCATGCATTTTTGGAGAGATGATAGAACCATATGTGGGAGCAAAGGGAGGGAGACCCAAGAGCATTTTTATTATGTATTTCAGTGCAGTCATAAAACTTACTTATAACTACTATCCAGAAAGCTGGTCATAACTGGGGCATTTTGTATGATACTGAGAAAACAAAAAGCTTGCCACCTGCAGGCAAGGGCTTCTGTAAATTTTCTGCAAAATTATGTTCTACTGCAGAATTACACTGTATGATTAAAAAAAGGGATTTTTTTTTTTTTTTTTTTAACCATACGGTTTCATCCTCAAAATGGAAAATGCTGCAAGTCTTGCATGCAGCTTTGATGCATTTGCTATCCATCTTTCATGACAGTGTGGTATAAGTTAGAACACCACATCAGAGGTGCTTGCAGGCACTCCAGCTTCACATTTATCAGCAAGGCCCAACTGCTTATTCCCATTCTTGAACTCTGCCAGGTCAGCTCTTTGTGCAGCAAGACTTTAAACTAGGTCAATGACCTGACCCAGCTGGGGAAGCTGTTCTTGGTTTTGTTTCTGGGTGGTGTTTTTTATTTTAGTGTGTTTTGGGGTGGGGGGAGAGGCATATGTGTGTGTGAGGGGTTTGGTAGTTTTTTGGTTTTTTGTTTGGTTTTTTTTTTTTTTTTCCAAATCAACTTCATGTTTGCATAAGCACTGTGCAGACATAAGAGCAAGCACTGGGGTAAAGGACAGGGCTTCTTCAAAGAGCACCATCATCCTCATAGATCCCCATGGATATAGTCTGAAATCATTCATGCCAAAGCTTTGCTTTCTCTTTACTGCTGTCTGCACGTCTGCTTCTTCCTGTGCATTGGTGCCTGTGAGAATACCAAGTGAGCAGCTGCAGTTTTTGGCCAGATCACTTCTGAGCCAGTTTCTTCCTTGTCTATCACTGCCTGCTTGTACCAGTACAAGCACAGTGCATTGGGAGGGAGAGTCCCACAGCATGCACAGTTTGGATGGACTGATGCTGCCATAGAGCTGCACGCTGAACTCTTGTCAGCACAGTTGAAGATACTTAGTGAGGAGTGTTTCAATACACTGGTACCACAGTCTGGAGAAGAGGAGACTGTGAGAGAATTCACTGTAGCTTACTAGGAAAAGGGGAAGAGCAGGTGCTGACCTCTTCTCCGGCAACCAAGGATGGGACCTGAGGGAATGGTAGGAAAATGTGCTGGGGGAAGTTTAGGTTAGAAATAAGGAAAAGGTTTTTCACCCAGAGGGTGGATGAGGGATGGAACAAGATCCCCAGGGAAGTGGTCACAGCACTGAGCCTGCCTGAGTTCAAGATGCATTTGGATGATGCTCTCAGGCACATAGTGTGATTCTTGGGGTGCCCCACACAGGGGCAGGAGTTGGGCTTGATGATCCTGCTGGGTCCCTTCCAACTCAGTTGATTCTGTGATTCACTATAAATGGAGTAACTTTCTCCTCAAGCTTAATCCACCTTTGCCAAGGATGTGCAAAGTGTTCCAGGTCTTCTACTGTAGTAGCTTTGTGCCACCTCTGTAAGAGGAACAGGTGCTTTGAAGAGGAGTCTGATTAAAGCTGCTTTTGGCTTGTATTCCTGCTCTCCTGACTTAGAAGTGGTAATGAACTCTCTCTCAGATGCCTGCAGCTTGGCACAGTATGGTTTTGGGGTTTTTTTGCTTTTGCATGTTACTGTGTGCACAGTGAAGGAACTCTTTGCTGGCTTTAATTAAAAAAAACAAATCCTTCATAATCCTTCTTTCCACTTCCCAGACCAGGATTCTGGGATGACAATAAATAGCCCCCAAAGTTGGGCGTAACAAAGTTCTTAATGGATTTTTCTACTATGTCTGTTGCTTGTACATCTCAACGTTTTATGCAGCTTGGCACCCTATTTGATATCGGTGGCTAAATTTGTTGCTATTATTAAGTTCTTTTCCAGCTACTCAGTGTTTATTTGGCTTAACAAAAAGCTCTTTTAATTTATTCTGCTCTGACTTCCACAGTTGCTTTGGTTCTATGCTTATGCAGAACGTTGTCATGACAAAGTGATGCATGAGCTTCTGTGGTGTCCACTGAATTCTGGGAGTGTTTTGCTGAGACAAACATCTTTTTATTTGTTTTGTTTTAGACAGAACTTATGCAAATAAATGTCCTAGTCACTTAGGATGAAGAACCGATGGCTGTTTGTTTTGGATGCCTTGATAAGTCTTGGAATATGCTAACAAGATCTGTAAAACTTTGAGGGAATTGATAAAAGGGGAAATGACTTTAAGTCCATAGGGCTTCTTGGTTCTGCCATAGCTTTTTGTGAGGAGAGAGCTGGGGTAATTATCAATGAAGAGTTAAAATAATTTCAAACAGCGCTGCGGATTTTCTGTGGCAGCATGTAGAGATCATCACTCAGACAGACAACTGGTTTGGTCTCCTGAGAAATGTCACTACAGAAGTTAAAATTTGATCTAAGGTGAAACTTTGTTATATATTTCCACAAAATATCTGTTATTTACAGATTAATAAAAATTTAATTGATTTGATTAGTAATGCTTCAGAGTGTCTGTGCTATTTGTGTTCCTTAAAAGAACTCTACTGAGTTCTGCTCTATACTGAGGGGAAACATTTGCCACTTCTCAGAATGATTGCCACAGGCCACCCAGGAGCTGTGTGTTAGCTTAGGATTGATTTGGAAAGACAAAAATTTGCAGCCCTGAATTTACATCATTATTCTTACCTTGTCTTTAAGTGTTCCGAGTGTGGAAGCAGAATACCGTACCCCAGAAGGTTCTGACATCTTGCTGTCCTCTTCTCTGTCCCAGGCATGTCCAGATCAGCAATGAGTCTGCAATTGACTTCTACAGAAAGTTTGGCTTTGAGATCATTGAGACGAAGAAAAACTACTACAAGAGGATAGAGCCCGCAGATGCTCACGTGCTGCAGAAAAACCTCAAAGCCTCTTGTCTTGGGCAGAACGCAGATGTGCAAAAGACCGACAACTGAACAAACCCCCAACGAACACTTTCTTGCACTTGCTTGTCGCCAAATAAGGAAAGAGAGGCCTCTTTTTTCTTTTTTTTTCAGATTTTTTTTTGTTTAACTCCACCTCTTCATCATCCTCTTAATTTTTTTTTTTCTTCTTGACCTCTCTCCAACAAAATGTAATGTTTCTTCCAGGGATTGTCCAATCATGTTTGGGGCTGTTTGGTTTTCTTTTGATTTCTCCTTTCTGTTTTGGTTTGGTTTGGGGTTTTTTTTCCTTTTTTTTTTTTTTTTTTTGTTTTTCTGTTGGGGCGGGAAAAGTTGTGCAGATTTCTTAAGTTTGAGGTGTGGAGGGCTTGAGCAGGTTATCCTGATGACAAGTTTCCTTCAGAATTATCTCTTTCAGTAAGCAGAATGTAAATCCAATGTGGGGAAAAAAGGAAAAGCAATATCTTGTCCTTTGACTCCTACATTAATGTGTTTTTTATAACCTACAGGGTACTTTATTCCCCCCCAATCTTTGAATGTTACTTCAGTACTTCCTGTTCTTCCTCTTAATCCCCCCCTGCCACCTCAAAAAGTATGTTTAGTTCTTCCCAATATTTTTGAGTATGGCTTTATCCTCCATCTTCCCTGCTGAGAAGGGTGGGCTACTTTACCATACCTTTTCACTCTGCCTGGGCTGACCTTTTTGAATGCTTTTTTTTTTTTTTTTTTTTTTTTAAAATACTCCTCACCCAAGCTGGTGCTACACTTCTTAACTGACTGAGAGGAGAGTTAGAGTGGTCTTTGTTTTTTCTTGATTTAATTTACCCAAGTCCCAGCAGACTTCTGCCAGAGTAAGAGCTAGATCTGGTGCTGGCAACCTTGTGAAAAATACAAATCCTGAGGCAAGACCCTTGCTTTAAAAATGGGTGAAATGCTGTAGGACTCATTGAGTTATTTTTCTCCATGTTGCTGGGATGGGAGAAGTGACTGTGACCATCTTACCAACTTTCATCCCATTAGGCACGCACCTGCCTCTAGGTAAATTTGTTAGAGCTACTAAATTTGTAGTGACAAATTTGAGATGAGGCAAGGGTTGAGGAAACCAGGCAGCAAGGCTGAGAAGACAGATATGAATCTGACTAAGTGCATAGCTTTGCAGGGGTCTCCTGGATTTGCTTGGGATCGGCTTGGCTTGCAGTGTTTGCTCCTTCGGGAGGAGGTGGTTAGGAACTGCGCAGTTTGCTCCTTTGCAGATACTTTTCCCCTTTCTCCTTGTTCAGTGGTAATAATGCAGTTCTCCTCTTGTGAGAGGGCGTTCATGGAGCACTGGAGAAAGCAGCATATATTAGAGCATTTTATGGTTTTGGAAAATAGGCTGACTGGCTTCTTCCTAGTACTGTAACCTTCAAGCTACAGTAAACTCTACTAAGCTCTGCTTTGCATCCTTTCATGCTTTGTTTGTGTGAATATCAGTGCTCCTTTCTATGCACTGTTGCCAGCAATTTTATGTATGCCAATACAAATACCAACTTGAGCTTGGACTCTTCTCCAGGCACCTGGGAAAGTGCACTGAGCTGAGACAACACCAACCTGTCCCATCCCCCCAAGTAGATGTTGAACTGCATTCCTTTCTTGCTCGTATTTTGAAGTTTAAATCTGTATCTTGAATTCATCCACTTTGAAAGCCTCCAACCTACGGTGCACATTGCAGCATACATCTGGTTAGTAGGTGCTGTCCAGTCATTCAAGGGTGACTTGGTAACCAAGGATTTCAAGATGGGGGCTGTGGTGAGGCAAGAGACGGCACCCCTCGTCGCACATTATGTGGTCTTTGATGCTTGAGGGGTGACTGTACAAGCTGCTCCAGAATTACTCCTCTGTTCCCAGAGGTGTGTAGTGTTTGTTGGAGTGCATCTTGACAGACCTGTGCTGGAAAACAGCCACTCTGTTTGCTAGGCTTGCACTAATTGAGTCTCGGGGATGGGCAGGTCTCTTAACAGCAAAAGCCCCTCTGCATGGCCCGAGCACCTGTGTTTGCAACACTTGGTGGCATGCTCTGGCTAGAAAGATGCAAACGGTTTCCTTGGCCAGAGGCAGCCTAGTTTTGACAAAAAGGTTATTTTAGTACTTCTAGGGCCTGTTTACACTGGTTCTGTTGGCAGTTCCATCATCTTTCTAGCAGGGGATGTACTGAAGCACAATTAGCTTGTCAGATGCCAACATAGTTTCCCTGGCCATCTGTAGACCAAACCAAGGAGTATGTGGAGGGAGAGAGAGAGAGAGAGAGAGAATTGCATTTGAGGTTGTTTGTGCAGCACAGCTGTAACTCAGACCATAGCTGCCTCTGGTGCCAAGCAAAGTGCTCTTCATTCTTCTAGAACTAAGTGGTAAGTGTTTGGGTTGGGTAGATGGGTGTGGGGATATGAACTCTTAGGATTTGCTGTTGTCGTAGGCTTCCACAAATTGGTGTGTTTCACAGACAGTTTTCCTTCAGGTTTAAAAGTACAAGTCTGATGTCTGAACTTATTTGGATTAACTTCTGTTTCTGTCTCTTTGCTTTGGGCTGCCATCATTCTATGAATGTATCCCTGAAAATAATTCTTAAAGCTCCTGTTCCACAGCAAACCTGCCTCATTGTAACTTCTGAAAAAAATGTTTGTAGGAGGTGGAAGAGAGAGTAACCACAAATCTAAGACTCCTTTTCCCAGGCAATTAATCCTGGAAAACAGTTGTTGAATCTTGAATACGAGGTTTAATCTAAATCTCATAGAAAGCTGTGTTCCCTGTACATGGATAAGGGCAAGTGAAGATCAGTAGTTCTGGATGACACACAGTTGTATTTTATTAGTAAATCAGTTGTGTTTAGTGTGGGAGGGGAATGCTTCATCTGCGTGCTGTTAACCCAGAGACACTGAAATTGTGTGAAATATGGGCTTAATGTAGAGAATTTCAGTTAGTTTATTTGTTGTTGCAGCAGGACCTCCTTTTAGCTTGGAAATAACAACTGATGAACGACTAGATTTTTTTTTTTTTAAAGTTGGGAGTTTCAGTGGGGAAAAAAAAACCACCAGCACCTCCTGTTCTGGATGAAGATCTAGCAAGAAAAATGTATGCAACTAAAAGCTTTAGAGTGTAAATTGTGTATATACAAGTTATTCCTGAATCTCTGCAACTGGTTTTGTTATACATCAGTTGAAGTATGAAGATAGTATCTACAAAGACTCCTGCTAGAGGAAGCCATGGTACAGGGGAAGAAGAATCATCCAGGAGAGGTATCCCTCATTTTTGGGAGGGGAAAGGGAGAGATTTTATTTTGTGTATACAGAAATGGGCTGAGTTTACATGATGCAGCTAATGGTTAAACCTGCCAAGTAAATAGGACATACTGTTACAATGGAAACCAACTTATGTGATATTTTGTTAATTCTTGATGGTGCCCTGTGTCTAGTAAAAATTTGATCCCCCAAATTTTTATTCTCCCCCATGTTGTAATCCAGGGTCAGCTGCTATGCACAAAGTCTGTGTTTTGTAAAGTGTTTGCTGACTTGGATGTTTCTTTTGAATCTGCAACTGCCTCCTGATTAATTTGGCTAAGACCACCCCTGGTCTCCTGAGTTGAAATTCGGTCAGAGTTTTGCGGTATGCAGTTTACAGATGTACTCCCAATGTTACAAGTTAATTTGCAGGGGGAGCAAATTCTTTACAATAAGATGGTCCATTTTTAATCTATATCATTGCCCTTGTTGTACATCAGGAGCATGTTTTTGTTTTTCTCAAACTCTTTAGAAATACCGTTCAGAATAAACGTGCACTATTTGAATTATGTCATTTATGACTTGTCATGTGCATTTTTTTACAGTCCAGCTGTTTTCCTTCAAAATAAGATACAGAATATTCAGATGCATTGTAAATGGTGTGACTGTGAAGATTTCTAATATCAGTTGTGAGTTGGGCTGCTGTGATGAATGCCGTGGGTGTCTGACAACTGAGTGGGGTCTGGTGTTTTTGTTTCACATGAAGTTAGGAATCTTGTTTGAGTCTTTTGCCTTCTGGAGTAGGGAGAGGAAGGAGGGAAGAGGAACTGTCCTGGAACCTTTTTGCATTGACTAGTGTGCAAATTCCTCTGCTTTATCGGTAGATGGAGTCGCTGCATCCATTAGTGTAGCATGCAAAAAAAAAAGCTCAGACTCTCAGACTTGACTGTGGCCTTGAGCTGCTGCTGCCAGCTATCTTCCCTGACCTCTGCTGGAGGGACCAGAACACACAGCTGGAGATGAGCAACGAGGCGTGCAATCTTTGTGAGTCTGGCCTCAGCAGCAGCTGCAGAAGCTGAAAGACTTTTGCTGTTATCCAAACCACTCAGCTTTTTGTGACCTCTTGTCATGTTGATTTCCCTCCCCACAGTCATCCTAGTCACATCTCAAACAGCCTGTACAGTTTTAGACAATTCAGTTACTCCTTTACAGGTAAAGTGTCAGATACCTGGATCACATCTGCCCTTTCCCAAAGCTTTTTCCTGGTTCTACAAGCAGTTCCATTCCCCTCACTGGATTCAAAACTTGGGTATTTACAGCATCCTTGTAATAAATTATAGTGTGCTATTATCTCTTAGTTATAACAGCTTGCTTTTTTGTTAATGAGATGATTATTTAAAAAGCCAACTACAGTGCCAGGATCTAAGAAGCAAGTGCTAAATCAAGTTACTCACGAGAAAAACTGTGATTATTGTTTTTTTCCCCAGTGTGTACACTGAGGCCTTATTTAGTTGTACTAGATACAATTTGACAGTGCCCAGTCAGTCAGCATAAGCAGGTTCACCTGTCACTCCTCATTCTCATTACCTTGACTAACTTCCAGCAAATTTTTACCTCACTGTGCTTCTTTTTTTAAGAATACTGTTGAGGAGCATAGACCCCAGCTCAAATCTTCTTCAGCTCTACTGCTGACCTCCCACTGGTGAGAAAACTGATCTTTTACTCCATGCCCTGTGATTTCTGCCTTTTAATCAGCTCTCTGTCCCCGTGAGAATTCTACCCTCTGGTCCTATTGTAGCTTTGATTACCTAAGAGCTTTTGGACAGGATTCTTTTATTTTGAAGTCCTTTTGAATACCTACCGAACCAATCTGTCAGCTGAGTGTTGTAACTTGTTCCTGGCCATATTACTTTTCTTCCCATAGGGGTTCTCCACATCTATTCCACCCATCCAGCCTCGTTGCTTTGTATGGAACATTAAGATTGTTGCTTACTGTTGCATTATGTCCTTTTCTCTTGCCCCTAAAGAGGCATCAGTTAAATCAGATGGTTACCCTATCCCTCTCTTAATCCTGCCTTCTTTTCTCCTCCCCAGTCCTTTCATGCTGTAAAGGCATTCAGTTTTACTACCATTTTGCCTGAAAGCTTTCTGGCAGCACCATCTCAAGCTCTCCAGGCTGTGGAGTGAGTTGCCAGCTTTCTCTTTGGCTCACTTGCATGTGTTTGGCCCACAGTCCAAGAAACTTCTGCACCTGGCAAGAGATGCTCTGACCTTCTGATCACCTGTCAGCTGCTCTATCACACCCTACAGACTTGGGACATTACTGTTCACCATATTATTGAATCCAAACCTGCACTACAGTCAAGTGTGCCTTCACCCCAAAAATAATATTCAAGTTGTTCATAGTTAAGACTAGAGTAAAGCAGGAGAAACTCTTAAATTTTCACCTGTCACAGTAACAGCACATCATCTCATCAACTCATTGTAAAGCTTTTCTAAATATTTTAGCAAAACATGTTTAGGTTTTGGGGGTTCTTAAGGTATTTTGCTTTGTAATTGCTAGTCTATATTCACTACCAGAAGCAATCTACTGATATTCAACAATTTCCTGTTTTATATGATTTCACCCGAGGAGTTCTGCCTGCTGCTGGATTTTGCTACTGTATTTCAGATGTCTTACACTGTACTGATAAAAGAAAGATCTATGAGCCTTAGATACTGAAGGGCACAACAGGATGGCAAAAGATAAACTTTGTTTTGCTGCTTTGAACAGGAGGTATCTTTTTAGTTGTAATATGTTATCCCAAAAAGTGGCGTCATTCACCCAGTGTGCAAGAAGCCAGTCCACACTCAGAGTTGAGATATTTGCCTTAATATTCAGTTCTACACAGAGAAGGGAGCAGGGTGGTATTCCAGAAAGCAAGCTCAGTTTCCCAAAATGCTCTACTCAGAAACATGGAAAATAACTTTACTGCTAATTATATTTTATCATTCACACACATAACTGGTTAACTAGTTCCTCACTTCCATCTGAAGTGTGGCAGTACTTAAAAATTTCAATACACGTGCTCAAAGGGCAGGTGCTCTTTGTTAGTAGGGGTACCTCTAGCCTATGGTTGAGTCTCTTAGTATGGTAATAGCACATAAAGATATTAATGATATTAATACAGTTAATTAAGTTTGTTGGTGTTTTCTACCTATTGGTCAAGACTATAACCGAGGTAAGTTGTGGGGAGTACCCCTTTCCATCTTTTTCATCTGTCTTTCAGGCATGTCTCAAGGATGGGCTGTTGACTACTTGGGATGTGTTTATCTGTAACAGGGATGGGGTTTTTTTCCTCTGCTTCTTGCTGTTTCACTGTTATGTAAACTCTATTCTGCATGTCTCTTTTGTTCTCTTACATGATTTTCCCCCAATAGTGATTTCCTCCCCCCCCCCATTTTACTTATTTCAATTAATAGCTGATATCAAAGGCACATTACCCTCTAAAAAACAAACAAAAAAACACCAAAAAACACCCCACCTCAGTTAATGCTGGAATAAACTAACAAAGCACAGGTATTTCAGATTTCTTTTGTCTTCCAGCTGGGTCCTGTCACTTCAGAACTACAAAATAAGAACATTTAAAAAGTGCATGATACAGTAATTTACAGTAACTATGAAATGTCTCTTCAAAAGCAGCTAGGGCTTTTAATTTCTTCATGGCTGGAAAATGGGTCTTCCACTTATTGTCAGCTGTAAGATTATTTTGCAAGTAGCAGCTATTCAAAATGAAATGATACTTCTTTACAGCTAGTTGCTGCTGTGACTCATTTCAGCAGCAGAAAAGTTGTTGGACACTGCTTCAGAAACTTGCCTCTGTACTATATAATGCTTTAGGCAGGTAAAGGGATACCAGATGCTTTCTGGAGAAAAAGCCATTTATGTTTTCTGTAAAGCCTAAACATCACAGCTTTGCCTTTTTAGGTTGTCTCAGAGAGAAGCAGCTTTGCAACTCCAGTATCACTTGGAGGTGAGCAGATACACTTACTTGTAAAATACATGTGAAAAGAGTTCCAGAAAATAACTGTTGCAGAACAGGTACGGAAGGAAACAACTGAGGATGGAAATAAGAAGCCACCATCCTATGGCTAACAATTGAATTAGAGAGGTATTAGCAGGAACTACAAACTGAGGTAGGAAGTAGTTGATGATTTAGAGCCCCTAATTCAGCAGAAGAAACAACACTTTTCTTAAACACTGATTTAATTCACAAGGAAGATGGATGAAGCTAAATACAAGCATATTTATGTGCCATAAAACTTGTATTGAAGCAACTGGTTCTGTTAAAAATCAGTAATAGCAAAGAAGTAAGTCACAGAAGTTGGTTAGTTTACTTTCCAGAATTTTGATGGCAAGGGAACCAGGAGGATATTTCAATGTATAAATGTTGTCATCGGTGACATCTGTCCAGCTAGAACTGAGTTTTAGCTTTGCTGGGATGATTCTTGGGACCCGAGCATCTGCCCTCATCATTCAGCCTTTACCAACAGCTACTGCCTTTGAAATGACACCTCGGTTGTGCTGCTTTTCTGACAGGAGAAGACTTTACAGCTGAAAAAAAACCCCATAGAATCACAATTTTCACAGTTGGATGTGACCTTTAAGATCATGTAGTTCAATCCCCTTCCCATGGGCAGGGACACCTCCCACCAGATCAGGTTGCTCAGAGCCCTGTCCAGCCTGGCCTTAAACACTTCCAGGGATGGGGCTTCCACCACCTCTCTGGGCAACCTGTTCCAGTGTCTCACCACCCTCATGGTGAAGAGCTGCTTCCTCACATCTAATCTCAATCTCCCCTCCTCTAGTTCGAATCCATTCCCCCCAGTCCTATCACTACCTGACATCCTAAAAACTCGCTCACCAGCTTTCTTGTAGGCTCATTTAAGATAGTGGAAGGCTCAAGAAGGTCTCTTCGGAGTTTTCTCCAGACTAACCCCAACTCTCTCAGTCGCTCCCCATAGGAGAGCTGCTCCAGCCCTCCGATCATCCTCCTGGCCCTTCTCTGGACACATCCCACCACCTCCTTTTTTTTTTTTTTTTTTTTTTTTTTTTTTTTTTTTTTTGTAGTAGAGGCTCCAGAACTGGACGCAGTGCTCCAGGTGGGAAAAAAAAAAAATCCCACAACGCTCCCACCCTCTACACACAGTTGTTACCTGCCAGCCCCGAGCCGCCCGGCGCACGGGTGTTTTTCAGCCGGCGCTGAGGTACCGGCGGCGCCACACGGAGCATCAGGACGGCCGCTTCCCCTTTAAGAATTCCCTCCCGCCCCTGCGTGCCTCTCATTGGTCAGCTGAGGTGCCGGTCTCCGGCAGTTCCTGTTTCGGCCACCGTAACTTGTTGACGGTTCTCACGCCAATCTCAGCCTCCCCGGCTTTCGATTGGGCCGTCCCGCCAAGCTTTGCGGTGGCGATTGGTCCCTTTCCACCCCTCGCCCCGCCCACTTGCGACGAGCAACGCCTTCCCCAACCCGGCTTTTCTGATTGGCCCGGAGGGCTCAACCCGTGCGCTCCGATTGGCTGCTCTGCGCCGCGCGTGCGAGCAGCAGGGTGGGCTGCGCGGGAGGGAGGGAGGGAGGGAGGGGGGTGGGATTGGCGTGGAGGCAGCGGCAGGCGCTGACACGGGGTGCCCGCTCGGAGAATGGTCCCCGCGGTGGGGCCGCCGCTCCTCAGCCCGCCCAGTCCCCCCGTGAGTGCCGGGCGCTGCCGCGGGGGTGGGCTTGCCGCCTGCGCTGAGAGCGGAGCCTGGTGAGCGGGAGGCGGGAGAAGGAGGAGGAGGAAAAGGGGAGGAGGGGGTTGGGGAGAACGGGGAGCGGCCGCAGCAGCTGTGCTGGGGCTGCCGGTGGTGGCGGCGGCGGCGCCCTCCTCCTCCTCCTCCTCCTTCTCCTTCCCCTCCCCCGCGGCGACGGTTGCTGTCGGGAGGCTGTTGGCAACGGCCGCCTCCCGCGCGCGAGGGGCTTCGGCCCTGTCGCCCTGGTGACGGCGGCAGCGCGCGGGGCCTCCCCTCCCTCTCTCCCTCCCTTCTCCCCCCTCCCCAAGTCCCGGGGAGCCGCCGCGGGCCTCCCGGTCTGGGCACGGCTGGGGGGGAAGACGGGGCACCGGGCTGGGCCGGGGGCCGCTCCGCGTCTTTCTCCGCTTGGGACAGAGCGCCGCGGGAGGCGGCCGCCCGCCCTTTGTTTGCCCGCGCCTCTCGGTGTGCCCAGGTACGACCGCCCCTACCCGCTCTGGGGGGAAATCGGGCTTGGGTCCGGGCTGCGGAGCCGGAACAGGCCTGGGAGGTGCAGCCTTCCCCCCTCCCCGCCTTCTCGTAGGGGAGTGCCGGCGGCTCTTTGTGGTTGCGTCTGGCTGTCCCTCGGTTGCTCCTTCGGGCATCGCGGTGGCGGCCGGGCTTGTGGTCCGGGAGAAGTTTTGTGGTTGTGAGTGCTGATCACCTCTTGCTCTTCTCGAGTGAGGTCCCTAAGTGCTGGTGCCTGTAATCGGGGAAAGTGTAACCGTGGCGGCACCTGGAGTTTGGGCAGTAGTGTGTTTTTGTCATTCTGAAATCTTGATGATCTGAGGCAATTGACCGTAAATCGTTGTTCGGAAAGTTAGCAAAGCTTAGGCTCCGTATCTCACCTGTGAAGTCTTTTCAGTGTCGTCCAGGGTAGAGAATGTGCTGGGCTTTGCTTCTCTGTGACATCTCAACATGGAAGTTAGTAAGCTTCAGAGTATAATGTAAAAGTGCATGGTTTTGATTCAGAAATTGGCCCCTGGAAACTAACTTTTCCTGTTGGGTGTGTGTTCACCTTGTTCTCCTAAGGAAAGAAGGCATATGGACACACTCTGTTCCTTCTCCCCCTAGTACTCTTGGCTCTCTGGCCAATTTCAATCAAATTTGCTAGTGACAAGAGATTGAAGTCCTTATTTTCATGGAAATCAGCATCTGACAAGTGACATAAGGTCACATTTACTGCTTGCAGTTAAGGTCAGACACCTAGAATCCACCTCCTCGTGACAGACGGCGCAGGTGAACTGAGTCCATCACTGTACCTGTGGCTGAATACAGACATAGCACACAATGCTTGTTTGTTCTGTGAAGTTTGAAGGGAAAAATGTAGAAGTCAGGAGAAGAAAGGAGTAGTGAAGTGCTGAGTCTCTGGCTGTAAGTGCACAGAAATTTACTTGTATTTATCTTTGCTTTTCACTTGATAGCTTAGCCTTCTGTTCAACTCCACCCAGACACATGATTATTAAATACTATCAGCAAAGTTAACTTAATGATTGCACAGTTAAGCATTCAGAAGTCAGATAATTTAATAGTTTCATTTGGAAGTGTTTTTACAATACGGTGCACTGGGACGATCTTATTTATGTGATTACATTGCATAGCACTTTAACAAACCACAGGGTATTGTTTGTTCTTTGTGAACTGCATGCAGTTATCAGACAAATTGGAGGGAAGAAACTTCCTGTGGGGAGATGTTTATTATTCTAAGGATTTAGAATTTTTAATTTTAAATTTCAATTGGTGCCATAATAATAATTCGTAGGTACATTTTGGGATGAAATAGATTTGACAACTGAAAATGCATTTGTCACTGAACAGGAAATAAGCTTAGAAAATGCTCATGTTGTGAGCACAATTTTAAGATGCACATCTTCAAAATAGTTTATCAGGTATGTGAAGCGGTATGAGAAGAGTTGCAAACTTTGAAGTATTTGGATATTACTCTCTAAGAGGTTTATTTATTCCCTTAAGTTACAGGTACAGGGGAAGGTTTTAGTGGAGCAGGTGAAAACTGCTGGTGGATCCTGGAGGAGTCTGACAGCTGCAAAGAGATAATTAGGATGCAAATGCTTGATTGTGGCTTTGCTGCTTTGATTCCTGGTGTTCCAAGTAGTGTTCCCAGGAGCTGATCTGGGACAGACTGAAGTGACTGTCACTCAGGTGGCACAGTGAAGTGTGCCTGGCACGCTCCAGCTGTGTGCATCATGAACTCTACATTTGTAACTGAAGTGTAGTCGTAGTCTGGAATTCCAAAGACATCTTATGATCAAGAAGGCAAAACTTCAGTGAGTGTGTTCTACTGACACAGCTGGCCAGGGTACTCCAGTCGTTTTTCACCTTGTCTCATCTTGGAGAAATGAATGTAGGGGGTGCTTGAGGCTTTTATTAAGGAAGAATTTCAAGAACTGCTTTTGGTGGGTTGTTTTTTTGTTGGTTTCCTCCACCCCATATGCTGAAATCAAAAGAACACCTCCAGCTTCCAGGTGTTAGAAGTATAACAAATTAGGCAACAAATTGATTTGGAGTAGGGATCTATTTAAATATGATTTTACTTTGAAAAGTATATTGGCATAAGGTGTGTGACATAGTAAGCAACATAATACAATATATGGGTTCAGTTTGGACACTATGGATTAGAAGAAAACAAATACATGAGGAAATCAAGAGCTGGGATGTGCTGGATTTTACAAGAACTGATCAGTGGTTTAAGTTTTGTACAGTAGTGCTCATGTTATTGTAAAAAGGTTTTGGATTCAAGATAGTATTAAAAATAACTTTATAAATGATACATGACTGGGGAGTGGTGTAAGTAGCATTTGATATGAAGGGATTCTTAATGAATCATAGTTGTTTGCTTTGTAAGAACTTGTAAAAAAATTCATTAAATCCATGCCACTTTGAAGGACAGTGAGTAAGCATCACAGCATGGTGTTTCAGCTGAGACAGTATTGAGCATTGTCCCTGGTTATCAAAACACTAGAGGAGGGGCATGCCTACTGTGTTTACAAACCAGGTAGTTAAATGAAAATGGATATGTGTGCATGCATAGCATCTGACAGCTTTAATGTTCCTAATGATGTCGTAATCCATCCAGCTGTAACTCAGGCTTCTGAAGGCAGGGTTATGCTTGTCTACAGCCTGAAGACTGCTGACCTTTGGTATTGGTGGTCACTTTATAACTTATTTCCTGTGCTAGCATTCTTCATCTCTGTCGTATTTGTGACTCCTTTATTCAAGTTAAATCCCTCAGGAACACTTTTTCCTATTCTGAAGGTTATCAATCATAACATGAGTTGTGTGCACGCTATGGAAAGCTGAGTGAAAATATTTCAGATTGAATGGCTGAGCTGTATGGCTTCCTTTGTTTAAGATTGCAGTGCATCATGTAAAGTTCACAACTCTCTGATTAAGACATGTTGTGCAGTGCCCTGTTTATGATACTGACCTAACTTGGTAGTTAAAATACAATTCCAGCTTTTATATGTGTGTATCATGTGTCCAAAGAGTACTTTGGTTTGACTTTACAAGCGTGGCCCTGTTGTCGTGCTCTCCGTAAGCATTAAGGTGATTCTGCTGTGTGCACAGGATTGAGAAATTGTGTCTAAACTCTGTTTATTTGCTGTTTGAGAAACTGTGGCATTAGACTTTAAAGACGAATGAGTTACTTTTGCAACCATGACATATGATAGCCATATCTCACATCAGCTGTGCTGTGTGCCATTGTGATTAAGATAAGAAAAAAGTAGCAGACTGTTACAAATGTTTCATGCTTCCTATTAAAAAGTGCCTTTCTCACCCAGTTAACTGAACTTCAGTCAGGTTAGTTGATAGAGATGAACACCATGAATTTAGATTAATGCCATCTGAAAGTGCATCTCAATCATGCCAGTACAATCATACCGAAATGAGTTCTTTGTGGTCCATCTTTAGTGAGGCTGCAATGATCAGAGTGTGGGTCTGTTAACTTTTAGCAGATTTCTCAGATCTTGAGATCTGAAAGTCATTGGTGTGGTTTGCAATGCCCTGAGAGCATCATTGAAAACATTGTTCTTTGGACTGCTGGCACTATTCAAAGCAATGTAAAGGCACTATAGGAAGAGAAGAACTTAACTTTTTGAAGTTTTGTTTCTTCTTCAAGGAAGTGAATTTTAAAGTGAAAATAACATCATTCATTTTGAGGATCAGGATGCATCTGTGGTCTGTAGTGAGTGAGTGGCTTATGAGACATTTAATTCATGCCAGCTGCCAACCTTTGAAGTTGGGCTCTGTTTTGCTTTCATGCATCAGTGAAGTGGTTTGAAATTGAACACAAATCTTAGATTGGTTGGAAATTGCCTTTTGCTCCATACTAGTTCTTACTCACTTACTGCAATCATAAGATGGTGCTAGGTCAACATCAGGCAACTTCAGATCAGCAGCAAGATTAAGAATACAATTTTTTTCACTGTTGGAAGATCCGTAATATTTGGAGATGCTGTTTAAATGTTAGATATCTGTATTTTAAATGCTTTATTCTTCTACATAAGTCTCTTGCTTGTAAATTCTTAGACTTTCTGTATAGCTGGAGAATTTTATCTAATTTCGGATCATACTAGATCATGCTGCCATATAGAGGGACCTCAACAAACTGAAGAAACGGGCTGACAGGAACCTCATGGAGCTCAACAAGAGGAAGTGTGAAGTCTTGGGGCCGCCTAGCTAGGAAGCAACTTGATAGAAAAGGACCTGTGTGTCCTTGTGGTCACAAAGTTAAAAATGAGCCAACAATATGACTTTGCTATGAAGAAGGGAAGTGGTATCCTGGCCCGCATGAAGCAAAGCAGTGCCAGTCAGTCAAGAGACATGGCCCTGCCCCTTGATTCAGGACTGGTGAGTCCATGCTTGTAATGCTGTATCCAGGGCTCCACAGAACAAGAGAGAGAGATGGACAAACTGAAGAGGATCCAATGAGGAGCCTCAAAAACGGTGAAAGGACTGGAACATCTCTCCTCTGAGGAGAAGCTGAGAGAGCAGGGACTGTTCAGTCCGGAGAAGAGAAGGCTTAGGAGGTATCTCATCAAGATAAATACCTGAAGGGAGGGAACAAAGAGGATGGAGACAGGTGTTTGTCAGCATTGTGCAGTGACAAGACAAGATGTAGTAGACACAAACTGGAATGCAGAAGACTTCATCTGAACATCAGGAAATAATTTTTTTTTTTTTTTTTTTTTTTTTACTGTGAGGGTGACCGAGCCCTGGAGCAGGTCATGCAGGGATGATGTGTAGTCTTCGCTCCTGGAGATGTGCAAAAATTATCTGGACGTGGTCTTGGGCAGCTGGCTCTAGGTGGCCCTGCTTGAGCAGGAGAAGGTTGGACCAGATGACCTCTAGAGGTCCCATCCAGCCTCAACCATTTCATGATTCTGTAATACCCTAACCTACTTCAGAACTCAAGAAAATGTCAGAGGAGTGCATAAAATTTAGGAAGTCAGCATTTATAGCACTGCAGTCACATCTTACCTACATGGCTGTTGTCTATCACTGCTGTCTTTAGTTACAGCTGCAGCTGCTACTATTTCTATCCAGACTATTTTAAAACGTTGCAATAATTTCTATCTGGTGTAGTGCTCACCAGCATTCAGTCAGCACATGTACTTCTGAGTTGAAATTTCTTTGCTCTGCAATATTAGCTGGGGGCTGCAGCTCTCCCTTTAAGATTCTGACCAGTGATGCCCGTAACACTTGCTCTCCATGGCTGAAATTCAAAACTTCTGTTGGAGGCAGCTGTCAGGTATTAGTGGGTGTCTAAATGAAAGTGGGGGAGAGTTGAGAGCTTCTTGGTTTTGTTTTTGTCTAAGTCTGTGACTGAAAGTGATGCTCAGTCTCAACAGCTGACTTGGATTATTAAGTATTGCTTTTATCTGAAGCAGTGGTGACTGTCAAAGTCATGTTTTATACTTGCTATGTTTGGCAAGTTACAGAGAGTCCTATCTGTAAATTATCTCAAGGGGCTTTACAGTCCATCTTCCTCTGCTTGGTGGCTTTTCTTTTTTATTCTGGCTGAGTATGTGAAAACCCTATGTCTCAGCTTGGAAAAATTAATGTGTTTGAGCTGTTCCTTGCTAAGGATCACAATTGAGATCTCATTTTTCTAGTTTCATTTCAAAATATCTTCGCCAAGTCAGTCACATTGCCACCTCAGGTGGCAATAGAGAGGTGATTTCGGACAGTGAAAGAAAAAGAAGGCATTTTAATTTTATAGAATGATTTTCTAATGAAGTAAAACTTGTAAGATCATGGTATAAATCTGTCCCTTCCCTTTACCTATTCCTTTTAGACCTCTGCAAAATAATAACTTGGAAAACTGGTTTTAATTTCTGTTTTGTTGTCAGTGCTGAAGTTCTACAGTAGTCTTATTTGCTTTGTCTAGTGCTTTTGGAACTACTTATTTACCCCTGGACAGCTCATGTACAGTAATTCTTCTAAGCTGAATAACTAGTTCCTGAAGTGGTGGAATTAATGAATCCATGTTTCCTATAGATTTGCAATTAGTGCTTCCATTTTCTGGTGTCTAACACACACTGATCTTGCTTTTTAGTTTCCTCTTGGAAAGCAGCTGATAAGAAAGGATACCTGCTTTCCCTGGTTGCCCAGGCTCAGATTA
Source organism: Heliangelus exortis (assembly GCF_036169615.1). Classification (NCBI taxonomy): domain Eukaryota; kingdom Metazoa; phylum Chordata; class Aves; order Apodiformes; family Trochilidae; genus Heliangelus; species Heliangelus exortis. The sequence continues at coordinate 117,810,188 of NC_092422.1, read as the reverse complement.
TCTTGAGTTTGTATCTCTCTCCTCTGTTAAATCTAATTGAAACTGTTTTCAGCTTTATCCCTGCCAGTATTGTTTATAACTATCTGTCAAACATGTAGATCACAAAATGAGTCCTTTGTTCCTGGAACAGAAGCAGTTGCCTGGTGGACCCACTTTATGTAGAAAAAACCTTCAAGGAATAAAGGTGCAAAATACTGTTGAGGTTGTGAAAGAGAATGAGCTGCCTTCTGTCTGCTAAAACCTTTTGTGAGGAGCCTGGAATGAAACATACATTGCAGGGTTGTGGGGTTTTTTGTTTGGTTTTGTTGGGCTTGGGTGCAGAATGTGTGCAGGGTTTTTTTGAAACTCATTACAGCTGGTGATAGTGAAAGTACCACCTCTGGAATAATGTCTGGGCCTGTTCTGAAGGATGTGGCAGTAGAATGGACAGGTGCTTTGGAAACACCTCCATGCAGTTGACAGTTTCCATGGTTCTGAAAGTTGAAGGCAAGTTTCATTAATTCTTGCAAACTGAACATACTTAGAAATTATGTGTCTTAACAGTGGAGCTGGGAATTAAGTCTGATCAGCTTAAACTTTAAAACCAAAATACTATTTTGGAATACTTCCTACCTCAGCCATTTTTGCATTTAATCCATTAAAATTCATAGGAAAATCCCTTACAGTGGAAGGTCAGGATTTGTAACCAAATCTCAGGGTGGATCTCTTATGCATGTTGTAAAGGAGCTTTGTAGATAAAATATCACTTCCTGTGTAATTAGCCTTCTACAGGTTCTTAGTTTGTGATTGATTTTTTTCATACCCCAAGCTATAAAACATTGAAGAAGTTCACTCTTTTGTTTTCAATGACTTAGATCAGAGAAGATGAATTTTAAAACTGACCCGTAAGCTCTTTGGATGTTTCAGCTCTAGGATGTTTTGCACTGCTTGTTAGGAACCTCAGGAGAGAGCAGCAACTTGTTTTAGCATGTGTCTGTGTGCCTGGCATAGCTATCAGAGAATCACTTGATACCTCCTCAGGACCTAATGCAGTTTTATAAACAGACTATGTGAGGATCCTGTGTAGGTGGAGAACAAAGGAGAGCCCAGGTAAAAACAAAAAAATGAAGCAGAGAATAGTATTCTGAATTTACCAATGTGACCAAAAAGAAAACTTTCGTTTTGATTTTAAATTGATATTCAAGCCCTATGAAAAAGTATTGTTATTTAAATACCTCATTTTGAGGTAAAAGTCACATCAGAAGGTAGAATTACACTGGTTATTACAGAAACTGTAGCTTCTGCTATTGTCCATTGGGTTTTTGGTGTTTCAAATACAGCTTTCGTAATTGCATGGCTTCCTCAGTTATGAGTAATCATTTTGGTCCCAGAATTCAGAGACCAAGATAACTTACATGTTTCAGTTTTTTTTAGGAATTATTTCTAGGAATTATTTTTAGGAAAAATAAATTATTTGTTTAGGCAACATGCTACCAGTAAGATTTGTCTCACCAATAGGTGCTCTTGCACTGGGCGGGACCACGCTCAGCCTTGGCACAGACAATCTTTGTCATCTAGTACAGGTAAGCTAACCCACATAAAAAGTAATGACTGTTCTGGAAGGAAGCTGTCTGCAATCCACTTTGTATCCACTTAGCCTTCACCATCAGATTAGCCTTTTTTACTTCTTTGTCAAGTGTATCATAATTAGATATCTATCTATTGTTGGAAAATAACTTTCTATTTTGAACATACTGCAGAGGCAAGGAAAAAATTCTAAAACCAGCGAAGTTTTTTTCCATTTGTTAATATTGCAGACACCTTAAAAAAAAAAAAAAAAAAAAAAAAAAAGTGGATTGTGTAGCAAGTTTTAGCTCACTGCCATTGGTTTTCTTCAACTTCAGCAGAAGCTCTGGGGACAGTCTGGTTGCCCTAGGAAACTGTCAGCTGGTTTGCATCAGTGCTCTGAAAAGTCGAGATGGCTGTCCTGCCCTTTAGTCCCTTGTATATCCTGCTTGGCAAAAGGTGATGGGTGTTATGCCTGGTCTGATGCCAGCTGGTCAGCCAGCACATACGTGCTATGGAGCTGGTCACAGACCCAGTGATATCCAGTCTCCTACCTGTGGTGTCAGCACTGACCTCTCTTGCCCTCTGCTCAGTCCCAGGTTTTTGTGAACATCTGGGACCTTCATGTCTTTGAGAGGTTTCATTTAGGTCAGTCAGTGGGTCCAGCTGTTGTTGAGTGGGTGGATGAAGAGACACGGTGCCACAACAAGAAAATCTTGGTTTCTTCAGAAACCAGAAAGATATCAAAGGGATTTTTACTCTTTACCAGGAAAAACAACCCTTTTCAGTTTCCTGTAAGTAGGCTTAACAGGTTACTCTTATAAACAAAAGTATTTCGTATACTTAGTCAACAATCACAAAGGTAAGGTTTTGAGTTTCATTTGCTGCAATCATTTTATAAGGTAAATGCAAAATTAGAATAGAAGCGTTTCAAGGGAGAATAAAGGCAAAGAAAAGGCAATAAATTATGGGATTTCTTTATCTCAAGGGCACCTTGGTTGTAATTAAAAACTCAGATTAATTCCCTGGTTGAAGCTCACCTTCTTTAAAAATATATGGCAGATTGGAAAGAGATCTCCAGCAGTCACTCAAATGAAGAGGACACTGTCTTTCAGGGGAAAAAATAGCATTTGAGTAGTTATTATCTATGCCTGGGAATTGATCTTGGCTGTAAATAGTGGGTAACTGCTCAAGGTGTGCTAAAGTAGTAAGAACATTGTAGCAATGTACCAACATAAGCTTGCTGAGGAACTTTTAAGAGAAAGATTTGGATTGCTGGTAGTTTTTCACAATATGCACAGCTGTATATTAAAAAGATTCTTTATGCCTCATACAGAATAGTGGAGTAGCTTTACTAATTTGAGGACTAATGTTTTGTATAGCTGAAAATAGCAGATCAGAAGAGTTATGTTCTTTTAAAATTAAGTTTGGAAACACTTCATAAGTAAAGAGTGGAAACCTAATGCCAAATAAAGTAATGTAAAGTAACATTTTTTTTTCTTAAAAAGCTTACTTTGCTGGGTGTATGTGTTTTGAAGAAAATATTTCATAAAAACGGTTGCTGAATAATACCTGCAAAGATGGGTGGTAGACAAGAAATTTCTAAACAATTTGGGTTTATTTCTATCCTGGCTAGAAATAATCTGGGAATGCTATCACTTTGACATAGTTTTTTTTTTAAAAAAGGGCAGGAGAGGAAGAAAGGAAAGGGGAGTCTTTGGCACCTTTTAATTAGGACTTCTTGTTTCCTCAGGATCAAATAAACGGTTACAGGCTGTATTAATAGGTTTCAGCATAAACTTCCACTAGGACCTTGCCTGTCTTTACAAATACATTGGGAATGTATTGCTGTGCATTGCTGAATCATTCAAGGTATTTGCTAAGAAGGAAGAAATAAGGCAATCAGGAAACTGTAGGTCGTGACTTCAGGAAACAGAGAGGCTACTAGTAGGAATAAGAATTGACCTAAGGGGACATGGACCCTGAGCAGAGTATGGGAGTACGGAGAGCCTGTGTTTGAAGGCTAAAGACTTGGGGCAGGGTGAAGATGGGCTTGTGGATATGATCTAGACTGTGTGCAGGGGGAAGCAGGTGGACTCAAAACAGCTGTTGCTCTTCTGAGGAGAGTATTTGTGTACAGCCTTTACCTTGTTGCAGTTGTGCTTTTCCCTGCAGCTTTGCATGGTAGCAGACCATCTAAATTCACATTAATGCTTACTCTATAAAATACACTCGTATGTTTCTGAAGTTGTATGAATTTATGAATTTGCAAGATTAAAAAAACATGGTTTCTTGGTGAATATGTTAGCCTTTCAAAAAGGCTAAGCTCACTGAAACTGAGAGCTCTTTGATCTTTTTGATCTGATTTCCAGAACACATGGTCTAGTAATGCCCAATAATAGATACATCAACTCTGTCATTACAGGTGGTGCAGAAAAGTGAAGAAACAGGATACATGACTGCCACACAATGCAATCTGGCATCTTCCTTTTTCAAAACATAATGTTTGTGAGCTCTGCTGTACCAAAACCGTGCTCATATCCTTACCCCCTACACAGAAATAGTACTTTGTATGCTAAATTAAATTAAATCAAATCACCCATTTGCCCCCTTGATTTTACCTGAAAAAGAACATATTGCCTTAGTGATGGAGATACAAGAGTCTAGTGTTACCAGCCTAGCTGCTTTAGCTCATGTCTTTGCTGATGGTCTCGCTGGATATAGATTCTGTTGATCTGCTTTGACACAGCTGTAGAGAACCCACTGAAACAAGGTGTGTAGACTTCAGTCTCTCAAAGTATGTGTGAACATCCCTCTAGTTGCCAGCAGGTGGCTGAGCTTTAACCAGATTTACTGTTTGGTTTTTTTTTTAATAATCAGAATTGCACACCTGCTAAACTCTTCCAGGGAGAGTACTACTGACCATCACCAGCTATGCACAGGAGAGAAAAGTTATAGGTGCTTTGGGTGGGAAACTGGCTTTCCCAGCTTTCAGAGTTCTGAATTTTCACTAGCGTGGAGGGTCTAAGATACCAACTGGACTTGTCTTCCTGCATTTAAACAAAATTAAATTGTTAGTGAATTAAACTAAATGGATTTAAAGGAGAAGAAATCTGTTTTTAAGATGAAGTGTCACTAGGTAAATTATGAGAGGGTGAATGAAACTACTGAAGTTGCACCACTGTGTTCTTCTACAGTGAAAAGCTCTGTTATCTCTGTCAGGTTTTTTCATAATTTATGCAGAGCATGATCAGTGAGCATGGTAAAAGCAATGTGGAGAAATACAAATAGAAAGTGATGTTCTCCCACTGATGGGCAAGGGAAGACTGTATGTAACATGCAGTGGAGTGGTGCTGTACTTCTTTTGGAGGATTGTGTTTAGTTCTGTGATGGTGAGAACACTGTTGTCTTGTGTAGGTGGGGGAGTTGAACTGGGTTGCTGAAGAGACCAGGCACTTTGTGTTCTCCACACTGGACCTATTTGCAGGATATCACCTGTTTATTTTACTTTGTGGTTTTTCCAACATATCCGGTGTCTTCACAGGCACAGAGAAAGTACTTAAGAAGGGGTAGAGTGGTAAACAGCATCAGCCTTGGTGTTCCTTCTCAGTTAATCTTTACTGAACAAGAGCACTAAATTTTATTAACCTTTTAGAGTATAAGACTGGAGAAGTGTATCCAAGCTCTGTTCTGGCACAATAAAGGTATTTCTATAACTTTACACACAGGTATACACAGGTACATACACAGAGACCTCTCCAAAGTGTATGCTTCAGTGCTTTGGGAGCTCTATAGATGGCTGGCTTTCTGGTTTGTAGGGATTATTTTTCTCTTGGTTTTGACATCAGTGTCAGTTATGGTAGGCTCAGTTTGCATTAAGAACTGTTTGGTGTTGAAAATTATATTAAAAACCACCCCAACTTCCTTACAGTACAAACAAATACCCTAAAGATACAAAGCCTATTAAAAGAAGCAGATGAGCTTTCCAGGAGGAGCCAGGGAGAGGAGAATCCACAAGGAGTCTGAGGGCCCATGGGAAGAGTTGCAATAACAGGTTGGTGGGGGAGAGAATGAGCAGAACCGTGAAACTAAATACAGACTTCAGCCTTATCAAGAAACAGATTATTATTTTTTTTCCTGTTGTCATCTACTATATGCTTCATCATACTTGCTTTCTAAAATTAATTCTCTGGTATATACGTGTTGAGCCATCATTAATTTAGTCTTCTTTTTTTTTTTTTATAATGTTTTTTTTGTCTAAATACAGGCTACTGATGGGTTCAAGATGAGGACCTGTTGTATAACTTTATTTCATAACTTTATTTTTATCTGAATTTTATCTATATGAGAACACAGGGGATCGGTTTGGGCCATTTTAAGCTCTGTGTTAATTCAGTAATTTGTAGTTTGCTACATTACGAGCAATTTAAATAATTTTTATAAAATATCTTCACTGAAGCTTCTATTTTGCTTAGCATTCACACTTTATTTAGAACTGGGAATTGAATGCATGTTCAGTTGGGAACAGTTGTGCTTCCTCCCATTCAAAAACCAATCATAAACTAATTTTCCTTTTTGCTTCCTTAAAGTAGTTGGGATCAGCATTGTTTTTATATTTGAAGTAATTGAGTAGATGGAAACCAGTTTATCATAGGCAGCAGGGGCCCACATAGTGCTCTACTAGGGAATGTACTTAATTTTTAATGCTTGCATCATCAGCTGCTGGGCATCAAGATCATAGGTTTGTGCATACAATGTAGCATGGCCCTGTTCTTGTGGCCAAAGGCAAAGATATTGTAATAAATGTCATGTGCTAAGAATTCAGAAGAGTGAAGCTGTTGTTAATTCATACCACAATTTTCTTCAGGCTCTCTTCTCCGAAACCATGCCAGAGATGACAGAGAATGAGACACCTACGAAGAAGCAACATCGGTGAGTTTCTCTGTGGAACAGATTGTTTTGTAGTTCTGTAGTCTGTCACAGCAAGTGTCTAGCTAAATGTTTGCCAATAAGGGTATTGGTTCTAAGGGTTGACCAGGTTTTGAAGTTTAGGAACTATGGCTGCAAAACCCCATTTCTCTCTTCTCCTATCTATGCAGAATTATATGTCTGAGACATGTCTACCTGGGGAACAGTGGTTCTGTGCAGACTGTGTGATTGTGGAGACTCCGTGTAGATCTTGGGGGGATCACTATATTCATTTTGGCAGAATAATTTCAATCTCTTCCTCAGCTTCCAATGGAATCTGGATCTTGCATATCAGATCCCTGCTGGGATTCAAAATATATTTAGAGGTTGAACAGCAACATTATGACGAAAATTTCCAGCAAAGTGACTTAGAGCTCATTGCAAGTTTTTGTTCCTTTGTAGTAGCATGTTGAACTAATTTCTTATTTGTCAGGGAATCCTTCAGTCCATTGTTAAATACAGCATCCATCTTATCCTAGGTGGACATGTACGATATGAGGTACAATAGGGAAGACTCAGAGAGATCACTGATTTGGGCTACAGAAATTTTTTCAGTCATCTGGGATGTTGTGACTCCTTTTTACCCCACTAATAGAATATTTTGGATTCTCTGTTGGTAATGGGTATCAAAGGGCAGCTGGGTCTCTCCAGCCTTTGTAATCATGTGTATATTTAGGATGTATAATCAGTTCTGAGTGGGAGATTGTTTTTGATATGTGAGAAAACTAATTTTCTGTAAAATATGAAACCATTTAAAATTATAGTTTATGTGCATTCATTCCTGCTATGGTAGTGCAAATTTTCAGTTAACAGAAGATTCATCACTTCCTGAATAGTTGTGCAACAGATGTGCTGGCTTCAGTTGACATTTATTTGAATTGAAAATGTTCATCGTTAAGCATTATTTCTTAGCAAATGGCTCCAGGTCTGACCGTCTACAGTAACATTACTCTCTTGTAATCATTGTCCAAATTACTCTAGATGCACACTACTTTTGGCAAGTTACCAGAATTAATGTGTATCAACTCAAAGCATAAAGCCTACATGCCCAATTATACTCGCACATCATCTGGATGTATCTTGCATTCTGACTTTGGATTCCTTGTTACATTTGGACAGTGCTGTAAGAGTGCAAAAGTAGAACAGAAGATGCTGCTCTGTTTTTTGCATATTCTAGCCAAACAACTGGACTGAGAGTGTTCTGCTGGACAGAAATCCTTTTAAAGTTTGTATTTTTTTTTTCCCGGAATATTTCTTCCAGAAAACACATGCTTTTCTTTACTTCCTGAAAGTACTTGTCTTACTGCATGTGTATGGTACATGTGATTTATATATGTAGAGTACACATGTGGGATTTATTGACTTCCAGCAAAGCAATTTCAGGCATTGCACAATGATTCTGACCTGGCTGCCATACGTCCAGAAATTCCAAGCACACATCTGAAAACAACTCTCACACACCCAGTTACACCTAGGCAGAATTTTGAAGACGTAAAGACAACTGCAGAGGAACGGTAATTCTGGTTTCTTACACAGAGGAAGCATGTTTGATCGCAGAGGGTATGATGTTTGAAGATAATGTGTCTGGACAAATGAATTTTGTGGTAATATTTTTCCCTGTTTCATTGATCTAGTGAGCATTGAAGTAGTGTTTCAACAAATAATTAACTATGCTGTTGCTCAGAAATTAGTTCTGTGTTTTTATTATTTGGCCTTGTTGAACTCAAAATAATGTTCGATAGTTGAGGCTACTGGATAGTTGTTGCTAACATAGAAATTAAAAATCAAGCTCTGCCCTGTAAATATATGTAACAGTAATCAAATGGGGTATTATACTATACTTTGTCATGCTGAAATTTACTGAAGTACCAACACAAATGAATTCTTGTCAGGAACTAATTAATACCAGTGTCTAAATCCAATCCTTCTGAATGTGACTTGTACTACATTCTTGTTCACAGAGCAGAATATAGTAATTAGTATTTCTAGCTGTAACAGAAACGATAAATTAGACATTTGTGTGCAGATTTTTTCCCTTCTGTTTCACATTACTGTTTTCCCTTTATGCTTTACAGAAAGAAAAACCGAGAGACACATAATGCAGGTAAGAACATTATGCTTTGTTGTTTGATCTGGAAATAAGCACCAGATGCTTTGAACTAAGAAAATATATTTTGCAATGAGAAGGTTCCTCTGTAGGAGTTTTATCACATCAAAAAAACCCACCCTACCAAACCTTACTGTGACCTTGCATATAATATCTGTGCAGAATGGCTTCTTGATTCGTCTCTAGTTTGCTGTTTTCCATAGTACAAGGTTACAGTAGCACATCCAAGTATGAAAGTAGGACCATGCCCCAGTTTTCCATTGCTAGTAAACTCAGTAGTAAGTAGTTTCAGTTGGTTTTATTTCTAAAGAAAGATAAAGGCACAGGCATTCACATGCAAATAGCTCCCACCTCACTTAAAATAAAGAGGCAAACAGTTAAACAGGCTAGAGATGGATAACTATCATGAGAGCTTTATAGGTTCCCTGTATTATAAATATTCCAGTAGTCTGTCCCTGAGGCACCAGCCTAGGCTTTGGCATCCCGGAAATTCTGTACGTATGTTGACCCTCTGGATGTTGCAGGAGCCACATCCCTTGGGCAGCATGCAGCCTTTTTATTTCTGTCATTGTGTGGCTCCGGTGACATCTGCAATTAGCAGCAGCAGGATGGACTGGGAAAGGGTCTGACAGGCTTGGGGGCCTGGTTCATCCTAAGAAATTGATTCCAGTTCTTCTTTTATTTAACAGCAGTACTGTGTGATCTTCACATTCAACTGGAAAAAACACTGAGTAGTTTCCATGTGCAGGATGTGGCATATAGTGCTTGTGGGGCTGTGCCCAGGGTGTGGCAAACTTCTTAGCAATTAAGTATAAAGAAATAGTCTTATCAAGTTTACTTTTAAGATTGCCAACCTCATTCTGATTCTCAGTTCCTGTTTCACTTGTCTATGGCTTTCCAAAGCCTTCAGGTACTGGGCTGAACTCTGGAAGGTTTGGGGGACCAGCTCCCTCCAACCCTGTAGCTTGCTTAGTCATGAGTACCCAGGGAAGCTGAGTAGAAGCATGTAAAATATCAAAACAAAGGAAAAGCACTTTACAACCACTGTAATATCTCTGTGTATAAATCAGATAAATAAAAATGAAGTCCCAAGGATTGTGTGCTTTTGTGTTTATACAGCTGCTCTGACTTATGTGGTAAGTTTCTTGCAGAAGAGAAGTTGTCTTGCTGTGTGTAGTGTCGTATGTTTAGGCCTGTCGCTGTCATCACCACTAAGCCTGTCCTGAAATACAAAAAAATAATTTAGTTGTTTAAAAAATGTAAATTTAAGTGACAAACTACTGAAATAAGACTGTTTAAATTAAATCGTTATATGCTTTTTAAAAGGAGCACAATAAAATACACTCACCTGTGGGCCACTCTGTGTTTCTTTGTGCCGCCAAAAGCAGCCTGTCTGCACAAACCACAAGGTGATAGTCAGCACAATGAATGAACCATATGTTGATTTGAAACTTGGCAAAACCTTGACAGAATTTTTTCAGGCTCCTTAGGGAAAAAGGCATCTAATAGTTTTAGTTTGTGAAGTACACCAGAAGCATCTCTGTCAGAAAAATAGCTACACATGGCTGAACTGTATTTGAAAGAAACTGACTATGATGGGTGGATTTATACCATCTGAAAAAAAACACTCCCAAAGATATTTACACGGCTAGACCCTTTGTGCCTGTGTTTAAGCCTTGTGAAGAGATACATGGTGTCAGTAGAAGACTGTAAATGAAGCATTTTCTGACCTTCTCCAAAATAGGTAATTCACTGGAAATACCGTTCATTAAATATTTTCTTTAATCCCAGTTATAGTTAGGCCTTACGGGACAGTTTTACCTTTGAGCATAAAAAAGAGTAACTGATAGTCCATATAGCTCGAGCTTCAGCTATATTCAGTGTTGGCTGCTACATCAGTATAGATCTAAAATTAAGATTGAAAACTGGTAAAATCTAAATTATTTCTTTTTTGGCACACAATTTGATGTTAGGATTTAAGAGACCAAGATTTCCATCCCAAATCTGCAACTGATTTTTTCCATACTCTTGGTTCCTTTGTTTTCTGTATGCCTAAAATTAATCTTTCTGCCTTGTGAAAAGGGTTTCATAAAACTCAGCTAGACAGCATTGTCAAAAGCTAAATTTTGAGTTGCAGTAACTCCTCTTTTCCGCAAAGGGGTCCAGAACATCCTCACCTTTTGAAGGTATTGCTGCTTATGTTACATCTCTTAATTCCACCGAGTATTAATTTAGTAACTGAGGTTTACTTTAGAGGAATTCTTTACCTCTCTCAAATTACTAAGGGTTCTAATATGTCATGAAATAATGTATTTATGAGCCCTTACTTTGGGACTGTTTGTGCTCCTGTTGTGCTGACTTGCCCTATCAGATGACACAACCCATACTATTTTTGCTTAGTGGAGAGACATCGAAAGAAGAAGATTAATGCTGGGATAAACAGAATTGGAGAACTCATTCCCTGCTCTCCAGCACTTAAGCAGGTGAGTGTCCATTCATAAATGCATACAGGTTTCCTGTAAAATTTTTGTGTGTTTACTTGTCTAAAGAATATGCATAAATATGCATCTTGCTACTTGTCTATGGGCAAACTGCCCATAGGGCACAAGGCAAAAGTGCCTGAATTAATAGCGCAAAAATCTTACCTGTTATTAATATTTTAAAAATCATGTGTAATAGAATTCCTTTTTGGTAGTCCAGGGCTACATGAGTGTAATTTCACAGATTTTGAGCTTTTTATCTGGAAGTGATGTGTATGACTGCTGAAGGAACGAAACAGCTCCAGCTGGACACATGGATGAATTTATCCTCAGTTCATACATGCATGATTTTGAGCAGGTATAAGCTAGGCTAATTTGCCCATAATGATGAGCTTGCTGATACCTGTCTGTGCATTTGATTCACAGCTTCCCCAGGTTCTCATTCGGGGTGCCTGAACATTAGTAAAAACAGAAGGTAAAAAAATCTATGTGGGCTGCTGCCTCCCCTGTTGCATCAAGGGGATGGAGAGCTGTTCACCCTTTCCTGTGTAGGAGAGGTGGCAGGCTTGACAGAAGTGGATTGGATCTGGCCAGGGGGTTGGTGGTTGCATTGCATGATAATGTTTGTCAAGGCATTTTCTACTGATGCTGTTTAATGTAGTCTGGATGATGCCTGAGTGGTGAAAACTATGGGTTCTTCAGCTGTGGAGGTGCTGGTCACTTAATGTCCTAAGAGGTAAACAGGACATTATTTTTAGCATGCCTGTGTCATTATTTTTGTAATTTTTCATATAATGTGATGAAAGCAATTCAGAAAGTGAAATAAAAATGGTAATTTTAGACACTGTCGTGTAAGATGAAGCAAAGCAAATGGTTTGAGGCTGATGCACAGAAGCATCTTTTTCAAGACAGAGCAGTCTATAGCAGAGGCTGTTCCTACAGAAGAGTAGAAAAAATTAAAAAGTGAACAAGAGGTTTTGCAGGCAGAATAAATGTAGTTCCATAAGAGGCAGATGGTGGAGGGGTTATGGGATATTTTCACTTCCCATGTTCTCCAGTATATTACTTTCAGAATTATGCATACACCTCCATGTTCCATGTTTGTTTCTTTCCTAATGAATTTCCTCGTTTACAAGGCAGTATCCTGGAATTTGCATGTGATGTATGCATTTACTAGTGAACATAAATTTTAGGCTGCTTAGCAAAAAATGGTGATTGCTGTTCGGGCTCTACGGCTTCAGGCATCAGAAAATGTCAGTTCCAACACTGGAAATGTTATTCTGTAAAAACTCATGGTATTTTAGGGTCAGTATCACTCATGAAACCTGTAGTTCATCTTAAGAAACAAAACCAAACCAAAAAAACACACCTAAAGAAAACTAAATAAAACCAACAAACTCACCAAACAATGTTCAGAGAATCATTCAGTTTGGCACATCTTAAAAGACATCCTGGAGAAAGTGTATCATGTATCATGAATGTATCATTAATGTATCTACCAATTATAGAATTTCTCCTAATTCTATATGTTTTCTTTTCAAGAGCAAGAACATGATCCTGGATCAGGCCTTTAAGTATATAACAGAAATGAAAAGACAAAATGATGAACTTCTGTTAAATGGAGGGAACAATGAACAGGGTAAGTACAGATGGCACTTGAAGCTCTAGAATTGCTGTCACTCACTTCCACTGTGTGTCTTTTAGCAGGGACTAGCAACAAAGCCTGAATCAACAAACTTAGGAATCCCAAGACATTATGCACATACAGAAAATTCAGCTGCTTAGAATATGTTGAAAAGAGAAGCCAATGAAATGCCCAAGGACATGTTCTTGCACATAGCTACAAGATAATGAAGCAATTGCTTTGTGATGTAATTACAGAGCTTATAAGTGATGTAACATCATCTAGTAGATTCCATCCTGATTTTTTCCTCCTGAAGTGACCAGAGTGATTTTTGACAAACTTCAGTTACATCTTTTTCATAAAAAATAGTTTTCCTTCATGATATTTTTTACCTTTCAAATGCCATAAAAGTGATAACAGCCTAGTTTATAAAAATAGAGCATCATATAAAATCTTCTTGAACAGATGTGTAAAAATATGGTGATAGAAGTAAGACAGAAATCATCTCAGAGCTCATGTTGCCATTTGTGATCTTTATTTCTACTCATAGGGTGACATTCTAAATAGTTGGGTTCTATCTTGTCAATATAATTTGGTTTGAAAAACCTAGGTGATTTTCCTAATCACGTGAGCCATCTTCAAGTGCGTTGCGGGTTTTTGTGGTTTTACATAAGTGTTTTGTATTTTATTTTGCATATAATTTTTAGATGTAATGATACTTATTTTTCCTGGAAATCCATGAGATGATCAGTTAAATAAAAACAGTTTTACTGTTTAAAAAGGAGCAGGGAAAAGAAAAAAGATAAATGTATGTGCTCATCTTCGCTTTGGTAATTAAACAATTTGATTAGTCTTTGGTTTCATCAGAGTTAGTCTTGATGTTTCTTCTAACTAAATAAAGTGACATATGCTGCTATTTGTAGCAGAGTAGCCTGTGAAGTTTATTCACTCTCCTGCTCAGTAGAGAGGCTTGTCAGGATAAGAGTCTTCATTTATGTTATATTAACCATTTGAAGAGAGCGTACGTTATTTGCAGTTTATTTCAGTACTACTTAGTATTTACTCCCCAAGTCATGATGTAATATTACCTAGTTTTTGCTCTGGTGCTGATGTAATTGAGTGTTCTGACTGTTTTGTAGCTGAAGAGATAAAAAAACTCCGGAAACAGCTGGATGAACTGCAAAAGGAAAATGGGAGATACATCGAACTACTGAAAGCAAATGACATTTGCCTATATGATGACCCTACAATCCACTGGAAGGGAAATCTCAAAAATGCAAAGGTCTCAGTTGTTATTCCCAGTGACCAGGTTCAAAAGAATATCATTGTCTATTCAAATGGGAGTCAACCCAATGGAAATAGCCAGGGAGCATCTGTCCAGGGAATAACATTTAATGTTGGTCATAATTTACAAAAGCAAACAGCCAACGTTGTGCCAGTCCAGAGAACTTGCAACCTAGTGACTCCTGTGACGATTTCTGGTATTTACCCTGCAGAAAACAAGCCATGGTCACAGACAGCATCTGCTCAGACAACTCCAGCAGGGAATGTTGTTGAGCTTTCCACCCCCGAGAATGAGCAAGGTGTGCTCATCACTGCTACTACTGCCAGCTTGCAGAGTGCATCACAGTCTGGAACAGAACAGGAACATTCTTCAAGTAATGCAGAACAGAATGATCAAAATCTCCCCAAAGGTAAAAATGACGAGGAGGGCACTAAATTAACGAAGAAAACACTCCTCCAGGGAACCAGCAGCCTTCCCACCAGTGCCTCCACAGAAGCCTCCCAAGTTCAACAGGTGAATACAACTTGTTCAGATACACACAGTTCTGTGAGTGACCTTCAGGAAAGCTCTGTCATTTCAACCACGGACACAGCTTGTGTGCCATCTGCGGGACTGTCAACTGCAGATAATTTTTCTTCTGTAAATGTCCTCAAAAGTACAGACTCAGTAAGTAGTGCTGGAATGCCTGTGTCTTCTGCAGCAGAAGGAGTTAAGGCTGTGACAGCGATGAGCACTCTGCCTGCCAGTCCCCTGGAGAACTGCTGGTCCTTTTCAGGCTCTTCAGGTGTTGGCACTTCAGACTTGAAAAACATGAGTAGCCTTACACGAATGCCTTCAGCTGGAAACACACAGACCACATGGACAACTTTGCAGCTAGCAGGAAATACTGTTCAGCCACTAAGCCAAACTCCATCCAGCATAATGACTGCACTATTAAATGAGCCAGTTAATGGTGCTGGTACTGTATGTTCTGCTCACAGCAGGCCTTTGACTACAAGTATCAGTTTGAATACTTCTCTGTCTGGGGATGGTCAGGCAGCTGAACAGATTGTAGTTACCTTGCCCTCATGCCCATCCTTACCTCTGCAGCCATTAATCAGCCAGCCACAGGTTAAAACTCAGGCTGCAGGAAATATCCTTCCATTGAACTCAGCTATGCAGGTGATTCAGATGGCTCAGCCAGTTGCATCAGCTGTTGCAGGAGCACCAGCTAACCAGAATGTCATAATTCTCCAGCCTCCAAACCATGCTCCGTGCCCTCCAGTTGTGAGAGCAGAAGTTCCTAGCCAAAATGTTAGTCAGCAAATTGTAATCATTCAAGCTGCTAATCAGAATCCTCTTCCTCTCCTATCTGCTCAGCCTTCTGCTGCTGTAAGAGTTCCTGTGAATGGGCCAACTGCAATTGTGAACTCTAGCAGCTCCATACAGAATGCCTCTCTTCCACAGACTTTTGGAGGAAAACACCTTGTCCATATATTACCAAGACCATCTTCTTTGCCATCTTCTAGCTCTACACAGACGTTTTCAGTTACAATGTCCAGTCAACAGCATCCTCAAACTATCTCATTAAACGGGCAGCTTTTTGCGTTGCAGCCTGTGATGTCATCCTCTGGAGCTTCAAATCAAGCCCCTATGCAAATCATTCAACCCACCACCAGCGAAGATCCAAATACCAATGTTGCCCTCAATACATTTGGTGCTTTAGCTAATCTCAATCAAAGCATATCGCAAATGGCCGGGCAGAGCTGCTTACACCTGTCTCTCAGCCATCCTACTAATCCTACGACTGTCAGTAACCAGATTGCCACAGTTAATTGTGTGTCTTTACCAGCCTCTGTAGCATCTTCAGTACCTGCAGAGGTTTCAGTATTAACTAGTGCATCTAATTCAATAAATGCTTCCCCCAAAAAAGTGACTGCTGGCTTGCCATCCAATGCAAAATCAAAAAGGACAAGCAAAAAGCCTAGTGCAAAGAAGCACCAGGCAGTCACCAGTAAAACATCCTGCCCAGCAGTTCCTTCCAAAGATGCAGGGAAGGTGGACTGCTCTTCTGTGGACACAGCAGCAAAGCATTCAAATGGTGAGGGGCTGCCTGAAAGCTCTCCAGCAGTATCTCAAGCTTTAACGATGCCACAAGCAAGCAGTGTGGCAGCATCCAGTGGTGTCAAAGTTCCTGACTCTTGTTCCAAAGAGACTGCAAGCTCTGAACCGGCAGCAAAAACCTGCTCTGTCCCTGTCCCTGAGCCAGCCTCAGCAGAGGCACCCACTTCCTCACCACCGGAGTCCGTGGTGCCTGAGCAGCCAGTGCTCATCTTGACAGCTGCCAAAGATGCTGCTCCTCACCAGCAGACCCGTGGGTCTCAGAACCATCCACCAACCAGCTCTGTCTTGTCAGAGTCTCCCAAACCCTGTGAACACCCCAGCACCTTAACATCCTCTAGTACTGAAGCACATGTGACACATTCTCAGGTTGCTGGGACATCAGCAGCACAGAGCAGCACAGTGGGTCATGCTTCCAAGGCAGGAACGATTTCGGAGTCCTGCAATGTTGTGCAGGATTCTTCAGTGGTAATACAAGATGCAGTCTTGCTAGAAGGACAGGGCCTAACCAAAATGCTCTCTGATCTTACAAAGGAAAGAACACCTGTGGAAAAAAACTCATCATTTACCAGTCAGGGGGAGCATTCTAATTTTCCCATAGAAAATTCTAAATCAGCAGAATCAAATGCCAGTTTGCCTGAGAAGCAGGAACTCTTGCTAATGAACACAGAAAGTGATACTCTGTCCCAGCATCACTCCTGCATTTCTGATCAGGAAGTAGTCAGTGCTTCCCTTGTTGCTAGCAGGCAGGCAGACTCCCCAATGTCAACTAGCTCTGGCAGCAGTAGAGGCTTCTCAGTAGCTTCAATGTTGCCGGATACCACCAGAGAAGATGTTACTAGCAGCACCTCAACCAGTACATGTAACAGCTGCACATTTTCAGAGCAGACAGACATTGTAGCTCTCGCAGCAAGAGCTATTTTTGACCAGGAAAACCTTGAGAAAGGTGGGGGAGGAATGCAAGTTAACATGAGGGATGCCATCTCTAAGTCCACTGAGGTTGCACCTTTGGAGAGAGAGCAACAGCCTTTTAAAACTCAGCCAGTGAAAGAGAGCAATGCAGGACCACTGGAAGCAGCACCAAACAAATTCAGTAGTCAGGATGCAGTACAGACAAATGTTGACAGACAGGTTGAGAAGCCAAGCTGCTCTGTAGGAGGTGTGGAAACATCAAACACGTCTTTGCAGATTTCCGCTTCGCAGTCACCAAGCCTAACAAGTTTAAGTGTGAATAATCTCATACACCAGAGTCGCATTGTCCATCCCCTTGTGAGTTGCTCAGGTTTATCCCAGTCTTCGGAGCCAGCGAGCATCCCTGCAACCGTGAGCCTCTCCCTTCCGTCTAGCACATACGTCAATCAGTCGCCAGGACCCACTATGATGAGTGAATATGCACAGGAACAACTGAATGCTATAAGGGCAAACACCATGCAGGCTCCCCAGCTGCCCGAATCACACTTAAAGCAGCAAAACCATGAAGGTCGTAAGGACTCGGCCAAGCGGGCTGTTCAAGATGACCTTTTGCTTTCTACAGCAAAGAGGCAAAAGCAGTGCCAGACAACACCCATAAGGCTTGAAGGGATGGCGCTGATGAACCGAACACCAGAGAGTATCACTGATCAGTCACAGTTGTTGGTCGGTCAAATTGTTCCTAATCCATCCAATTCGGTGGCATCAGTGAGCAGTCAAGGGCACGGGGATGGCCTTAATAGGCTGTTCCTATCAAACAGCAACTTTGTAACACCAGCTTTGAGACAAACTGAAGTTCAGTGTGGTTCTCAGCCATCTATTTCAGAACAGCAAGGCCAGGCAGGGCAGCACTTGCAGCCAATTCAGCATGTTCCTGCTCAAGGCATATCTCACCTTCACAGCAATCATCCATACTTAAAGCAACAGCAGGCTGGTCAGTTAAGAGAAAGGCACCACTTGTATCAGCTGCAGCACCATGTCACTCATGGGGAAAACTCAGTCCACTCTCAGCCCCACAGTGTCCATCAACAGCGAACAATTCAGCAGGAGGTGCAGATGCAAAAGAAGCGAAATCTCATCCAAGGAACACAAGCCACACAACTTTCTCTACAGCAAAAACACCATGGAAGTGATCAAACACGGCAAAAGAGTGGTCAGCCTCATCCTCACCATCAGCAAATGCAGCAGCAGATGCAGCAACACTTTGGAGCATCCCAGTCTGAAAAGAACTGTGAAAATCCTGCAACTAGCAGGAACCATCATAACCACCCTCAAAGCCATATAAACCAGGATATTATGCATCAACAGCAGCAAGATGTTAGCAGCAGGCAGCAAGGTTCAGCTTCTGAACATGTGTCGGGGCACAATCAGATGCAGAGACTGATGACCTCAAGGAGCTTAGAGCAGCAAATGGTGTCCCAGGCGAGTATCGTAACCAGACCATCAGACATGACATGCACCCCTCATAGGCAGGAAAGAAATAGAGTTTCCAGCTACTCTGCTGAGGCACTCATTGGGAAGACGCCCTCTAATTCAGAACAGAGAATAGGAATATCTCTTCAAGGCCCTCGGGTTTCTGACCAGCTTGAAATGAGAAGCTATCTTGATGTTTCTAGAAATAAAGGGTTGGTCATTCATAATATGCAGGGCCGCTTATCTGTCGATCATACAGTTAGCTCAGATGTGCAGCGGCTTTCTGACTGTCAAACATTTAAGCCAGCTGGACCCAATCAACAACCAACAGGCAATTTTGACGTACAGGCCTCAAGAAATAGCGAAATTGGTAATTCTGTGTCATCCCTTAGGGGCATGCAGTCACAAGCTTTTCGAATTGGTCAAACTACTGGGCCACCAATAGAAAGACAGAAGAGATTGCCCTACCAGCCAGTACAGGGTATTCCAACAGGAAATACCCTGCCGTCAAGGGAAAATGAAAACACGTGCCACCAAAGTTTTATGCAGAGTTTACTTGCCCCTCACCTTGGAGATCAAGTTAGTGGAAGCCAAAGATCAATCCCAGAACATCAAAGGAACACGCAGTGCGGTGCCTCTTCCACAATTGAATACAGCTGTCCCCCAGCGCGGGACAGTGTCCACATCCGAAGAGATGGTGATGGCCAGAGTAGAGAGAGTTGTGACATATCTATTGGTGCAATTAACACAAGAAACAGTTCTCTGAACATTCCTTTTTCAAGTTCTTCTTCCTCGGGAGATATTCAGGGTCGCAATACTAGCCCAAACATCTCTGTGCAGAAGTCTAATCCCATGAGGATGACAGACAGTCATGGAACTAAGAGCCACATGAATACGCCTGTTTCTAGCAACATGCATGGAGTTGTGAGGTCAACTCACCCTCACCCTGCAGTTTCTCATGGAAATGGTGAGCAAGGGCAACCTTCTGTTCGTCAGCCAAATTCTTCAGTTACTCAGCGGTCGAGGCATCCTCTGCAGGATAATGGAGGTTCTAAAATACGTCAGCCCGAAAGGAATCGATCTGGAAATCAAAGACATGGAAATGTCTTCGACCCTAGCCTTCCCCATCTTCCCCTTTCCACCAGTGGCAGTATGATCCTTGGACGCCAGCAGTCTGCAATAGAAAAAAGAGGAAGCATTGTCCGATTTATGTCTGACGGCCCTCAAGTGTCTAATGATAATGCAGCCCCTGACCAACATACTCTCTCTCAGAATTTTGGATTCCCTTTTATTCCAGAGGGTGGCATGAATCCACCGATAAATGCCAATGCCTCTTTCATCCCACCAGTCACTCAGCCAAGTGCCACTAGAACACCAGCTCTAATTCCGGTTGATCCTCAGAATACGCTGCCATCCTTCTACCCACCTTACTCTCCTGCTCACCCTACCCTTTCCAATGACATTTCTATCCCCTACTTTCCCAATCAAATGTTTCCTAACCCAAGCACAGAGAAGCCAAGTAGTGGAAGTTTAAACAATCGATTTGGATCCATTTTGTCTCCTCCCAGGCCTGTTGGTTTTGCTCAGCCAAGTTTTCCTTTGCTTCCAGATATGCCGCCGATGCACATGACCAACACATCACACTTATCCAACTTTAACTTGACGTCTTTGTTTCCAGAAATAGCCACAGCTCTTCCTCCAGATGGTTCAGCAATGTCGCCTTTGCTTTCCATTGCAAACACATCTGCTTCAGATTCTTCCAAGCAGTCCTCAAACCGACCTGCCCACAATATAAGCCATATTCTAGGTCATGATTGCAGCTCAGCTGTATGAAAACTGATAGACTGACTTCTAGTCTGATGAGTTGTTTATATATTTAAGAAGAATAAAGCAGATCTCACTGACATCCCTGCAGAGACCATTCATAGCTTCACTGTTTATTCGCCTAAATGTATGTATATAGGTACTTTTCGTATTTATACACACACTGTATTTCCATCCACTTTACTAACCTTAAAGCACCAGTGCCTATAGCAATGCTTACTTACTAGTGTAACAGTAAGGATGCAACATTGAGAGCTGTGCAAATACTGGTTGTTGATTTTCCAACAATCAAACCTGATGTCCAATTCCTGATGTTCCACGGTAAGGGGAACCCTCAGTATTATGTGGATGTAAAGAAAGGAGTGAGAGCATCTGTATGGGAGACAGGAAACAATTGCTACAGGTTTCATTTTGTTTCTGATGTATTTACCTGAAACTACAGACGAACTTGGAAGTGGCTCAGGTTTCTCTTCTTCCTTTCTAAAATATCTTCAGGAGCCTCAGCACAAATCAAGTCTGTGGTAACCCACTGTTAATTGATAAAGGCATTTCTTGTGCAGCTTTTTTCTGTTTGAAGTTTGCCACGTGTACTTGACTTAAGGTGGACTTTACCTGGCAGAAATTGCTATGTGATTCCATGGTTAGCAATTAAAAATACAGTTTTAGGAAATTAAGATTTCTGTAACCCATGAATTTCTGTTTCTGAGAAGAATTAGGTTAAGATCTGTTTTAACAATGGCTTCAGTTACTGCTGAACTTGGTTAATGTTTTATTGTAGCCTATGATTCCTTCTGGTGTAGTCAGGAGAGACAGCAGTTGTGTTTGTTGCCATTTCACTGTTTGTATGCTGCAAGTTACCTCAGGGTGGGTTTTTTACCTCGTTTAGCACCTTCTTAATGTCTTTTTTTGGTGGGGTTTTTTTTTTCCCTCTTCTTCTTTTCTTTGGCCCATGCTCAAACACCATCTTTCTGGTTTCTCTGAGTGGCAGCCCTTTGCTGTGCCAGGCAGCACATGGGAGGACAACTGAGCTGGTGGCATCCCACAAAATGTGCAGGGATACCTATGGGCATGGTTTTTACTTACAGTCCTGACAGGATAGGAATTAAGTAAATATTAGTACTCTGCACTTGAATGCACCTTTTGTCTAAACTTGTATTACTGTGGCTGAAGGAGGAACATCAATGTGGCAAGACTGAAATGCTCCATATCAGGAAGTGGTTGTGATTTGAGCACTACAAGGAAGGGGGGGGTTGGTGTTTGTATGTGGTGAGAGACAGTGTGAATGTGTGTGCACTGGCAGTCTCCTGTACCTTCACAAATTTCAGTACGGTTTCTTTTAAAGGGAAGATCTAGGCTTTATTTATTTAGTAGGTCTGCAGTGTGATTTTTCTTAAAGCAAGGCAGAAATTTTTGTCTTTTATGTGTTTGGAAATACCATTCAGGTTTTGACTCTTCAGATAACAGTTTTGCAAGTTCCCATGTATGAAATTGTCCCCCTGCCATCTGGGGATTAGCAAAAATCTCTCTGGAGTCTCTTCTCTGAGAAGGTCAAGCAGGTCAAACATGTATGTTGCCCACCAGTTCACTCTCTTGCTGCTCCTGGGACCAGTCAGAGGTTATTCCCCATTGCTTCTGCTTCAGGGAGCTGGGGAGGAACAGGCTTCCTGAGATCTTTTTAGATTTTTTTTCTTTTTTTCTTTGAAGGGTAGAAAGGAAGATATTCCTCCACCTCCAGGAAAAGGATCCACAAAGAGGGACCTGTAAGTTTTTTCCATAGCTTGGCTTCCCAGGCTTAATTTTTGTGAAGTCTCTTCACACTGATCAGGAAAGTGAGGAGACTTCAACATAAAAAAGAATTTGTCTGTGTCTGCAGCCCATCCTCTCATAATCTGGGTCTGATGGTTCTGATTCAAATTGCCAATAGCTTTTTAATTCAAATGGAGGTAATCTTAAGACATTAAATCTAAGTGGTGTTCAGTTCAGTGGTGTTCAGCCCATCTAAGTGGGCATCAGTTCTCTGTGTTTCTTAAAATTATTAGATGGAATATTTATTTTAGTTCAAAGCAAGGCAGCTTGTGTGAGTTTGAATTGGGTTGGGGGAGGAGTGGCTGGAAAGCTGCCAGGCAGAAAAGGACCTGGGGGTGCTGGTTGATACCAGGCTGAATATGAGCCAGCAGTGTGCCCAGGTGGCCAACAGCATCCTGGCTTGTATCAGGAACAGTGTGGCCAGCAGGAGAAGGGAGGTGATCATATCCCTGTGCTCAGCACTGGTGAGGCCACACCTCAAATACTGTGCTCAGTTCTGGACACCTCACTACAAGAAAGACATTGAGGTTCTGGAGCAGGTCCAGAAGAGGGCAAACAAGCTGGTTAAGGGTCTGGAGAACAAGTTCTATGAGGAGAGGCTGAGGGAATTGGGAATGCTTAGTTTGGAGAAGAGGAGGCTGAGAGGAGACCTTATTGCTCTCTACAACTGCCTGAAAGGAGGCCGTAGGGAGGTGGGTGTTGGCCTCTTCTCTCAAGTAAATAATGATAAGGCATGGGGAAATGGGCCTGAAGTTGCACCAGGGGAGGTTTAGACTAGATGTTCAGAAGAATTTCTTTACTGAAAGATTAGTCAGGTGCTGGAACAGGCTGTCCAGGGAGGTGGTGAAGTTACCATCCTTGCAGGTGTTCAAGATCTGTATAGCTGAGACATCTCAGGACATGCTCTAGTGGGATGGTGGGTTATACATTTTTTTCTCCTGGCTTGACGGTTGTATGCTGTGATCCTGAAGTTTTTTCCAACTGTGACAGTTCTGTGATTCTGTGACTGAAAGGAGCTGCCAAAGTGTAGTTACCAACCGAATGGCAGCAAGTGGCCTGTGCAGAGCAGGAGGGTTAGGAATGACAGTCCTCAGCTCCAGCAAGGCACCCTGCAGCTCTGGTTGTTATCTGATGAGACTGATCAAATTGATTTCCCTAATACAGTAGATCCTAAAGGGGCTGCCTGGGGTGGTGAAATGAGTTTCCTAACAATGCTTCATGGGCTGTGGATGCTGAAGATGGGAATACTGAATCGGCAGCTGCATTGTGTGTTACTTACTCATCTGGCCTGTTTGGAGGCAAGCAAAAGAGCCATTCTTGCTCTCTTTAAATGGCATCATGTGTACAATGGTGTGTTTGGGTTTCAAGACAAAGTAGTGAAAATTAAGACCTGGCTTCCAGGGCTTTATATAAAGATGTAAATCCTGCTCATCATTCCATGTATTCATGTAGTATGACATTCATTTCCATTGAATGCACCAAGTTTGCTGATGATATCAAAGTGGGAGGTGCTGTTGGCTCTCTTGAGGGACAAGAGATGGAGAAAAGGAGGTGGAGGGGAGACCTCATTGCTCTCTACAGCTTCCTGAGGAGGGAATGCTGAGAGGCAGGTGCTGATCTCCCATGGATCCTGGTGACAGGACAAGTGGGAATGGTTCAGTGCTGTATCAGGGCAGGTTTAGACCAGACATTAGGAAGCACATCTTTACTGTGAAGCTGCTCAAACCCTGGAATGGGATTCCTAGAGAGGTTGTTGATGCCCCAAACCTGTCAATGTTTTAAGAGACATTTGGACCATGCCTTAATAACATGCTTTAATTTTAGGTCAGCCCTGAAGTGGTCAGGCAGTTGGACTAGATGATACTTGTAGATCCTTTACAACTGAAACATTCTATTCTGTTGTGTTCCAGTTTATTAATTTCTTCCTTCACATTGCTTTCACAAATGTGATCTATTCACAATAGAGTATCTAAGCTGTGATTTTTTTAATTTTTCTTTAATGTTGTATGTCATTTTTTGAAGAGGCAGTAGCTGTGTCAGTAACTGTGCACCCTTTCTGTTTACAAAGATGACCAGAAAGAGCAACCTGTTTCACAGGATACCTGTAGTGTAGATAATCCCAAACAGGCATTTTAGTGATACAAAGACTATTGTGATTTTGCAGGAACTGCACCATTTTACAGTGTGCGGCTCAGAAGCAGTTACCATGTGACTGACCCTCAGTCCTCTCCAGAGGATTGGACCTTGCATTGTTGTGACAGGGCATTCCTGCATGGTCACCACATCATTTTGTTGTCCTTCTCGGGGCTTTTTTTGAAACCTGCCAAGACCCAGATGGAGAAATATTTCATTACCTTTCTTGGACATGACAATTTCTGTCGAAGTTTGACCACAAATCAATTCAAGTCTTTTTATATGATGCTAAATGATCCTGTGGCTTTGGTGCAGGATTAGGAAGACTGCCAGTAAAGAAAGGTAGGCATACCTAGCTGCAAGAGCTTCACATAGAGGCATTAATCCAAATTCTATTATTTACTCCCAAATTCTATTATTTCAACTGCTGAATTTTAGATTAATTTAATGAAAGAAAAAATTGGTCTATTGTGCAGTCTTTTGGTGTAGTTGACCGTTCAAATGGTCTCTGAATGCTGAATCTGGCCAGGTACCCCTGGTTTAAGAGCAGCTTGTGGATTTGTCACAGGTTTCAGCTTTTCACATGTTCATGCTCATATGCCTTTAGGAAGGCCAGTGTATGAACTTTATAATGCATATTTTAAAAAAAAAATTAGATGTTAAATAATTTTTTGTTAGTTTTTAATTATGAAACTGTTTTAGTTTTCATCTTCACTGTAAACTAATCACCCTTGATGTCCCACACTAAGCAGGCTTCTTGTGTTTAGTTTTGTAAATTTGTTCCACTCAGCTTCTGACTGCTGGCCCTTTCCCAGGGCTTTGAGCTCTGCTCTCAGGATAAGGAGTGATTACAACATCTTTGCCATGTCGTGGAAAGTTTTCTTTCTTTTTTTTTTTTTTCTTTTTCTTTTTTTTTTCTTTTTTAAATTTCTTTTTATTTTTTCTTTTCAGTCCCCTAGGTTTGAAGCTGTTGTATTTACTTACCAGGTTGCTAAGACTTTAAGGAATGTTCACCTTGCTTTCTTTTTTTTGGGGGGGGGCATGGGGAAATATGAACAAGGAGTTTCTGTAAATCTTACAGATCATGTAATTCTGTTGTTAAAATAACAATTTGACAAGCAAATACCTATGACACCTAGGTATTTTCTCCTAAGAATGACCTGGTAATTAACCATTCCTTTATTTTTCAAGAGAAAATTGGAGAATTTTGGAAAAGATTATTTGTGTTTAATTGCAATGTGTTAGTCTGAGAATGGCATTTTCTCTTCCATAATACTTTTTTGATGGTTACTTACACCAAGCAGGGGTTTGTCTTGGTTTTAAAGGAAGGAAAAATACCCAGTACTGCTTAATTTAGCAAAACAGCAAAAAAGCACTGCCTCTAGGGTAGGCTTGCCACAGCTGACAGGCGATGTGTATCTGTGGCTTTCAGCTTGGCCTCAATGACTGCAACAAACAATAGGAAATGGGTACAGGGCTGGATCGCTTCTGTGTGTCAGTGTAGGCCCTGGGTAATCCCTTAAGAAGCCTGGGAGAATAAGCAGAGCCAGACTGAAAGCAGACAATAAAATAGTAAAGTATTAATCTTTGTATACCTTCTGATTGAGAGAAAGGCCCTCATGTAAAAGCCCCTAACGAAACCTAGAACTGAAGTGATTTGAGCCACTGTCTGAGCCTAATTGGAATATGTGTTATAGCTCCTGCTCTCAGCTCCAGTCACTACACTGCTGCCCAGGTGGAAGAGTGACTGAAAGAAAAAAAAAACTGTGCTAGTACAGAGCCTCCTAAATTTTGCACAGATCTTGTACTGCACTTTAAAGCTGCACCGCTCTGGTTTCTGACTGTAGTGCTGTCATGGGAAAGAAATCATGTGGCAGGGCAACTGAAGAGGGCACTGCTGGAGAAAAGGGGTAATTTCATTACTTCTGATCTCCTCTTGTCTTTTCACCTGATTCAGAGGTGCTTGGTCATGAACTCACACTGTACCCTGTTTCTCAACGACCAAGTGTAGGCAGCTGTGCTATGAGCTGTGTTCTTTTGCTTTTCCTCTAATAATTTACATGCTCATCCCTTTAGAAATTATCTCACTTTGACTAGAAAGGCAGAACTGCATTGAATCTATTTATACCAAATCAGTCAAATTTGTTTTCTGATTTTGTTTTCTGATACAGAGATATAAGGAGCTCCATTCTTTACCATCACCTAACCTAAGTTATCTGCTACTGCTGTTCCCTTCTCCTGCTGCCACTGATCCAGCACGGGTAGCAGCCACACGGACAGGCGTGCCAGTGCAGACACAGGTTTGCACGTAGGGATGTTTTCAACCTCTTCTTGTCTCTGCAGTCCTTCAAATAAATCTAAAACCACAGAGCACCAACACTTTGTTCCCACTAGTCCTATTGAGAGCAAGTTGTTCTATTAACCAGTGAAAGATTTAGTAGAGGTTTTTGGTCATGACAATACAAAACCATCTTCTCTCTGCAAACAAGCCTTGCTTAATTACACAGAAGCCATTTATTATTTGATGATACCAGGTTCTAAGAGATTAAAAAAAAAATAATAAATTAAGTACTTCTTTCTGCCTCACTGAAAATATTTTTACAAGGAGGTTCCAAATTATCCCTGGAAGATTTTAAAGCCAGGCTGGACAGGGCTCTGAGCAAGCTGATCTAGTGGGAGATTTCCCCACCCATGGCAGGGGTGTTGGAACTAGATGATCTTAAAGGTCCCTTCCAACCCTGAAAATCATATGATTCTATTATTCTTTAAGTTTGCAACATGAGTTGCTGTTTCAGCAGTCACAAATGTGAGACAACCAAGCTCGCAGGGGGTTGTTACCCCTGGTCCTGCCTGTTCACTGTGAGAAGGGAAGCAAATACGGATTTTGCCACAGGAGATTAATCAAAGATGCTGTTGCCCTCCATGATGTAAATTATTTATATTCAGTCTAGAGTTTTCTGCTGTGCTTCTGTTTTATACAGCTGTAAATTACTTGGATACAGCCCCAGTGGAAAGTCTCTACTATTTTGGAAAAAAAGGAACTCTGCATTAGAAATCGATAATGAATGAACAGGAACATCATCTTCCAATTGTAAATAAGATCTTGTTCTGTTTATTTTGACATCTTTTTACAAATGTGTTGCATTCAGGTGTAAATATCCCAAACCATGATCTTGTTCAGAGTTCTGAGATTTCTATTGTTAAATGTAATACTTTGTTTAATAGTTGTAATTATTATTTGTATAGATATGAACATGATAGTATTTTATTAAAAAAACCAACCAAACAAAAACCCTCTCTGAATACCTTATTATTTTTGGTACAGCTTCTTTTCCCATAGGAAAAAACCATGCATTTCACTCTTCAAGACAGGTAAAAAATAAAAGCTTTGTTTTGAGAAGTAGAAATTTACAGTTATAGCTCTCTACTGATATATATTCTCTACACATTTCAGTTATACACCGCTGTATTGGGATATAAAAAAAATTCAGTCCAGAAGAAATATACATTAATAGTAAAGTATCTCAGTAATGTATGGCAGATGCTGTCCCTGCCCGGGTGACAGTGATCCCCGTGTTGATACAAACTTCACTGTTGTAAAATGCTTCTTGTTATGTCGGTTGCAGAGGATTCTAAAATTGTTCCTCTGTCACAGTTTGAATCTAAAGGATGTGGTTTGAATGAGAACAGTACAGAGATGCTGCAAGGCATTGTGGGAGGCTGCATAACACAGGAGGAGCTCACAGAATTGCTGTGAAACAATTCCTTTCAAGGGCTCCAGGCTGTCTTGCATGTAAACAACAAAATTCTGGATATAGAAGATGCCTTTATAGAAGATTTTTTAAAAATTAAATTTAGTGTTAAGACAGATGTGAGCTGCTATTTTGTTACTTCAGTAACAGCCAACATCTGTAGTTTAGTGAAGTTGTGGTCAGGCATCACTGTAGTTCAGTAGGACATCAAGAAGTGTGCAGGACATCATCATCAATGACAGAAAACTGGGAGGAGTGGCTGACATGCTAGAGGGCTGTGCTGCCATCCAACATGACCTGGACAGGCTGGAGAGCTGAGCAGAGAGGAATCTCATGAGGTTCAGTAAGGGCAAATGCAGGACTCTGCACCTGGGGCAGAACAACCCCACACATCAGTATAGATTAGGGGCTGATCTGCTGGAAAGCAGTCCTGAGGAGAAGGATCTTGGAGTCCTGGTAAAAAATAAGTTAACCATGAGCCAGAATTGTACCCCTGTGCACATCCTGGGATGTATTAGAAAGAGTGTCACAAGTAGGTCAAGGGGGTAATTCTGCCCTAGAGAGAGACCACCTTTGGAATACCGTGTTCAGTTCTGGGAGCCCCAGTTCAAGACTGATGGAGAGAGTCCAGTGGAGGGCAACAAAGAGGGCTGGGGGGCTGGAGCATCTCTTATGAGGAAAGGCTGAGAGAGCTGGGACTGTTTAGCCTGGAGAAGAGAAGGCTTAGAGACCTTATCAATGACTATAAATACCTTAAGGATACGTGTAAGAAGGATGGAGCCAGACTCCTCAGTAGTCCCCAGTGACAGGACAACAAGCAACAGGTGCAAACTGGAACACAGAAATTTAATCTGAACATGAGGAAAAACTTCTTTACTGTGAGGGTGACAAAGCACTGGAACAGGCTGCACAGAGATGTTGTGGAGTCTCATTCTCTGGGACATTCAAAGCTGCCTGGATGCCATCCTGGGCAATGTGCTCTAGGAAATCCTGCTCCAGCAGCAGGGGTTGGACTAGATGGTCTCTAGAGGTCCTTTCCAAGTCTGGTAACTCTGTGAGTTAAGGACAGTCTGAGCAGTGACAGTTCTCAGAGCAGTGTGCTCTCAGCACACTTTCCCTACCTTGAGAAGACCACTGAGGCCCGAGAGCTGGCAGGCAGGGCTGGTTAACTGCACTGAGCACTGCCCAAGAGCAACAGCCCCGGGGCCTTGCCAACACACTGCATTAAGGTGGAGCTTCCTGCCCCAGCAACCAGCTTTTCCCTGTTGTAGTAGAGAGAAGGGGAAACAGGACATGTGGCATCAGAGTACCTTCAAGGATGGGCTGATGCCCTCACCCCTAGCTGGCCACAGGAGATTCAGGTGCAGTGCTTACCTGTGGTAGATGGAGCAGGGATGCTGGCAAACGTTCTACCAAGGACCCAGCACCAGTGGCCCTGGGGCAGAGTTCCTGTTTGTCAGCCCTCCAGGCTGAAAGCTGCTGGGGGCCAGCCAGGCTCATAAAAATGCTTGGTGCAGCCACATGCTTGTGTACGTGAGGGAAACCACAGACAAAAGCAGAAGTGGAACTGGCTTCAGAATGTTTCTTCCCCATCTGAAGGCAGAGGTGGTGCATACCCACGGACAGCTTAACCCAGTTCCAAACACACCCTGGTAATGTGCCAGATAAACTCAGTATCTCCTTGTTGCTGTCATTGCTAACTGCCCCCCACACACGCCCCTCCAAGACCCTTTTTCTCCATGTAGATGCTGCTGTTTGATAAGCAAAAAATCTACATTTAGCTGTGGAAAAGTTCACATTTTCCCTAAAACTATGCTTTCACATTTCAGAGAGGAGTGCAACGTGCTCCTCCTGTACTGGCTGCTCTTCTGCCATCCTAGAGGTTTTATAACACTGTCTAAAAAGCTGGTTACTGGTGGTAGTTGTGACACAGCTTGCATGATCCTAATAGCTTCCCTACATTGTGAAGAGTTTTTATTATTTTTGTACAAAAGCTATTTCTATTATTTTTGTACAAAAGCTATTTCTGGCTCCCTTGAGTTATACCAGGCGGAACAACAGCTTTACCCACATTTCCTGAGAAAATGGGGACTAAATGGCAGTATCGACCTCTCTATGGCTTAGGTCTCTCAGCTGTGGGAGGGAGGAGACATCTTCAGGTGCCCAGGAGCTGTGGAAAGAGGAGAGAGCACAGGAGAGGGAAAAGAGAGGTCACATTGCAAGGTGGGGGAGAGGAAGAGCAGGCCCTGCTCAGCAGCAGCTTTCTTGCCACGCAGCAGCCAAAATTGCTTAACTCAACCACAGCGCTACACTGGCTTTTATGTGGGAAAATATTAAGCCTAAACTTAACCTGCTAAGTTCCTAAGCTGGTGCAGGAAAAGAGAAAGTGTTGCTGGAGATGTAACACAAAAATTATACAAAGCCAAGCGTTAGTAGCTCTTATAAAGCCAGCAGCCGTATCTCATAAATTGGCAGATAAGCCTCGGTATTTAATATCTACCTGCAGAAAGCTCAGGGCAGGTGTTCCTGGGCACGTGAAGCTTTCACAGCACTCAGAGTAACTCTGGCAGCTGCCACTTCCAGCCAGCCCAGCTCCTGCTGCCTTCAAGCTCCTCAGCCCCTAAAAGTTCCTAAAGTGAGCACTTTAAACTCAGGGATTCACTAGAAAACTGAACTGTCTGCTTCCCTTTCAAGAGCTGCTAAAGCAGTTTGTGCTGAGCACAGGTAGGGATGAGCAGGGGAGGGGGAAAGCAGGGACCTTGCTATTGTCCCACAGGGAGCAGAAGGGCCCCC
Source organism: Heliangelus exortis (assembly GCF_036169615.1). Lineage (NCBI taxonomy): Eukaryota > Metazoa > Chordata > Aves > Apodiformes > Trochilidae > Heliangelus > Heliangelus exortis. The sequence goes on along the minus strand of NC_092422.1, from coordinate 117,779,389 downwards.
CCACCTCCTAACACAATACACAACAACCGCTGCTTTTCTCCCTACACACCTCCAACCAACACTGACACTCACAAACCAAGGTCCCCCACCTACCAGGGAACTGTTCTTCCCTCCCCAAGGGCAGTTACCAGCAGAAGGACAGGACCGAAGGCACAAGCTGCATTTCAGGAGCAGAGGGCTGCACAGCCAATCCTAACCGGAAGATAGAGAGCTGCCCATGTGCCCACCTCGACAACCCACCAGCCAGAGACATCGAGGAACCCCTGGAGCTGCCCGATCAGGCTGGACCCTGCAGCCACTAGGTGGGAGAATGGAAGCATGAACAGAATCCAGCAGGAAGGGCGAAGGCCAGAGGAAATTTTAAAAATTGATGCATCACGCTAGAGGCACAGACACAACAAAGAGAAGATTCCAACCCTTTCTTCCCATCTTCCAGGCCTGAGATGCCTTCATATGGACTTATTTCAATGCTCTCACGTTTTTCTGCTTGTTCTCTGTGCTGTTCTCCACCTTTCCCCAAGCTCTCCTCCCCCCCCCTCTCTCTGCTGCCACCACCTTGCCATTTGCATCCTGTGCTCATCTCTGCTTAGCTCAGGGAGCCTTTATGTTGTTGCTCTTCGGCCTCCTACATCGAGCCTCCAACTGCTGTTCAACATGAGGTTTTTTTCATATTCCTATTTAGAGAAGATAGCCAGCTTCCTGGCTAGAAACAAACACAAGTTTGGAACAAGGTCTGAGACTGTGGACTATGGAAGACACGGGGAGAAGGAGTATCTTTTATTAAAATGTTCATGCAAAACTGCACAAAATTTGGGGCATACAAGCCCTTCTTCAGTTTGACACAGAAGTGATATTCCTTCCATCCCAATTCTTTGTCCCATGTCCTTGATTCTGTAGACACAGAGTAAACAAAACACACAACCGAGCAGAACACACTTGTAGTACAAGGGGAAAAGCTGCTCATCTTGCTCCACACCTAAACACAGAGTAGGGGACAGTCCTGCAAGGCAAGGGCCCATCCTGTGCCTGACTGAGCAGGGCATGTGAAGGGAACACAGTGAGCAGAAAGGACTTCAGGTTAGACTCACAAACAGCAAGGATTCAACACCAGATCCCTCAAGTGGTCACTCCCCCCAGAATACCTACATCAAAGATTACAACCTCCTGAGATCAACAGGTTTTTCAGCTAGTGTCCCCCTCCTCCCCATCCCTCTGGCTCAAAGGCAATGAGAGAGGCAGCATTTGCTAATTCATGCAAGAAACCACACTGGAGTCCAAGACTTGACCTCTTCATACAAACACATTCAGTGGGCTCCTCAGCATTTATGTGGTGCAATTGCAGCTGCAATGTGTGACTGCAGCATGGACAGCAGAGAAAACTTCGAGCAGTTAAAAGATTAAAGGCTGGTGCAGCTCCTGAGCCTCAGGCAACAGCAGGGCAATAACTCCACCTCAAGCACCTTTAATCACTCCAGCAGTTTGCCACCTGACAAGCTCCCTCCTTAGACAAGACCTTCATGTCTCTTTCGAGGTCCCAGAGGAGCAGCATAGACCTTGCCTCAAATACAGGCAGGCTGCATTCAAACCCCACATGCTCCCAGCACCCAGGGATTTATCCTGCCCACCACAGCACTGATATCCTGTGAGCACTTCCCCACACAAAGCCTGCAGAAACACTGGGGACTTGACCTGAACCTTTCCAGGCACTTGCTAGAGCAAGAGACTGTAAGGCCAGCGATTAGTAAATCATCAGGAAATTTTCTTCACCTCCTCCAATTCCAGCCCCAAAGCACTACCCCACTTGCTCTAGTAGCTCACCCAGCAGCAAGTGATGTGACCATCACATGAGCCCATCATGTTCCAAGAGATGCTCAACAGGGCTCTGTGCAGCCATGCCTCAGACCTCCTGCTGCTGGGGCCAGGACTCGAGATGAGATGGGATGGGTGGTGCTGGCATCATCACTGCATGTTACCAGCTGCCTTCCAAGCAGAGCCCTGATAAGAGCACAGCCTGCACACTCCAAGTTATTATTACAACAAATTTTGGTTGCATTGGTCAGAGAACTGGAAGTGCAGCACTTGGGCTCCTACAGCAGCCTTTGCATTTACAGGGAGGGAGGATGGGGCAGCACAGAGCATGTGTGGCAAAAAAACCTGTCAGGTCAAACATACATACACCTCTGGGTACAGAAACCCTGGCTCCATCTGTTTATAAACATGCAGAGCACCACAGCCCCACCACAGCCCCTGATGGGGGTGGCTCAGTCTTGTAAGGATTTGCAGTAAGGATTTGCAAGGTTTTTTGCATCTGACTTCCTGGCAGCCTTTCCTTATGGGATGAGAAAGAAAGCTGCAGACAACCCATGCAGCTAATACTGGATTCTGCCATTTTAGAAAGACCAAGAACATATGGCAAGGCTGCAGGGTGGCTGAATGGAAAATGTGGAATATCCTCAGCCTGATACTCCTCTGCTGGTGCTACTACTCAGAGACAAAAAAGTGCCATCTCCTTCTCCATAGCCATGCTAACACTGTTAAGGAGAAGCTCATGCTTCACAACAAGCCTGAGAAACCTACCTCTATTTCTAGCATCATTGAACATTCACAATTCCATCTGCATGCCAAACTGCAAGTCAAGCCCAAATTGTTGTAATAAAATGCATCACAGAGGGACCACCACCACCTTCTGCACATGCTGGCACATCCTGACCAAAACATGGCTATGTCTTCAGAGCAGCTTTGTTCAGAAAGATGGCTGCTGGCACCATCTTTGAGTCCTTCCTCCTCCTGCCCTCTCTGCACTCTGCAAAGGGGCTACAGCAACAAACAAGAGTCTCTGATGTTTACTCCAGTTATTTCCACAAAGGCAATTTGATTAAGAGAACAAGCAGGTTATCTGCACCAATCCTCAGGAAACTCTGAGGTTCTTAAGGATGACAGCAGCTGTGTGACACCTCTGTCCCAAGTGTCCTCTTTGCTGCTGCTTGCTGGAGCAAGAATTCAGATCAACCTGCACAGCAGGGAGCCAAGAACGTTCATTTTATTGACCATCTTAACAAACTCCAACTTAAAAAACAAGACAAGAAAGCTAGTGCAAAACCTTTCTAAGAAATATGAACTTCCTGGAGTACGAAATTCCTATAGTCTGCTAAGCACAAATGGAGTAGTGCCTTTGCATCACTGGGTACATGTGCATACATCAAAGGAAAAATGCTCAGATAATGACAAGAATAAGGACAGCAGGCCTCAAATAATACTTTTTAATTCAAAATTAGCAAACAGGTAACATTTTAGATGTAAGGCCTGAAAAAATTCGCACCTTATTCTTGTTCTTTAAATAAATGATAAACAAGAAGAACAAAAAAGCCATTTAAAAATCTTATTTCAGATGCAGAAAAGCTGGTGAAGAAAGAAGTTTGCTCCAGATCTTAAACTAAAGAGCTCAACCTCAGCTGCTCCAAAACCTCCTCCACACCCCCAGCCCACAAGGGAACCTGCTTTGCCAATTTGCCCAAAACAAGTTGTGGAAATAGAAAATCTGAGGTTGCTGGACAGCCTCCCCATTCCCCCTTGCCCCTTTAGCAAGGCCAGGCAGCAGGAGCCAAGGAGTTACTCAGTGCATAAGGCTGCAGCTTCATCACACCATCTCTCTTAGGGTTGCTTGAGAACAGCACCTCTGGTGCTGTGAAGGAGACCATCTCAGTGACAAGCACCTGCATAGGAGCCACCAGAGAAAAGTTGGGCTGTTCAACACATGTAAGTGAGAGATGCTGCAAGAGGTCTGTGGGAGGTTCCTCTCCTGGCAGAGCACTCATGGGCAGTGCTATTCCACCATCTCTCTCTGACATTGCAGTCCCATGAGCTTTTTTCTCTTGTAAATGTGGCTTCCTGACAGCTACAAGAACAGCCTCTCCAACAAAACCAAACAAGCCAACCAACCAGAGACCAGTCCCTGCTGCCACCTCATCTTGGAGTCCTTTACTCACTCAGTGGCTGCATGTTGGGAACCAAACACTCTCCCCGTGGTGCTGGAGGGACACTGTGAGGGCAGCAGCCCCTTGGTTACAGGCAACCAGCTGCTGATGCAGGAGGACCTGCGTGGCACTTACTGGGGAGGAAGCAGAGCACATCAGCAGGGAGGAAAGGAAGCAAAGCTACCCCTCTTTGTTTCCTCCCTCTTCACAGGCTCCAGCACCTGCTGCACCTACAGCCCGGAGGGCTGTGCACTGGCCTCAGCTGCTGGGTCATACCTGCCCCTAAGGGTGTGGTGGGAAAGGAGCAAATATCCTCTCCCCTCCGTGTCCCACCTCAGTTACTGCAGCACCTTTCATGCTTGCTGTGGGATCTGGTAGAACCTTTCCATGCTTGCTGTGGGATCTGGCACCCCTTGCTCCCATGGGGTTGTCAGCCACAGAAGAAGGCTCAATCCTCACAGGTGCCAGTGCCTCGGTGCCTTTGGCTGAGCAGTCTGGGACAGCCCCATGCCTCCATCCCACAGGGGCTCAGAACACTGGGATCTTGTCCCTGCGCACCGTGTCCAGGTCATCATCCAGAGTCAGCAGGACCTGAGGAGGAAAGTGTGAGGCAGCTTCAGGTCTCACTGAGCAGCACACAGCTGGGCAGAATGAACAGCTCTCAATAGCACCTCATCACAGGGAAGCTCCACCTGGGCAGCAAGTGCATTTCCAGAACATGCAAGAGTCACAACAGTGGCCCATGTGCCAGATTAATTTTGTCTCTGTAACACTTCCACTGCCTACAGTGCTGCAAGGATGCAGATGTGCTGCAATCCTGCCTCAGCCATGATGGAGATGCTGCTTCTAAGCTGGTCCCTCAGGACTTGACTCTGAAGAGGCAGCAGGGTGGGAACCACACCCAAGAGGCAGCTGTGGTGTGACCACAGCTCAAGCATCACACACAGACAGGCATCTCTTTCACAAACACTTTGCACCTTGCACAGAGGCTAATGTCTCCCTCCCAGTTGCCCCAAAACACAATGCTGTGGCCCCATAGTATGAGATGCCTCCACCTTTGCCACCACATTATGCCTGAAAAGAGGAACCAAGTAGAGGAGCACTGGAGTCACATATGGAATTGAGGGGAAGCCCAAGGTCTGCACCAGAGTGCCCTTACTGCTTGGTGTCAAAGGGAGTAGGTTCCCTTCCTGGGAGGTCCTGACAAAGCCATGAGAGGGTTGGTCACACCAGCAGTCCCTCAGCTTCCACACAACAGCTGTGTGACCCACAGCCCCAGAGGGAATTTGAGGCCAGGAGGCACAGGGAGCAACAAGCCAAAGAAGAAAGCCTGATCCCACTGGCAAGGAACATCCCACTGTGAGGGATGTCTGAAGGAAGAGCCAAGCAGAGGAAGCTGGGGCACTTCTGTGGGGTCCTGCGGCAGCCACAGCTCCATGCAGAAAGAGAGGAACAAGGAGGGAGAAGGTGAGGCCACACAGTAGGGCAGGAGGCTCAGCAGGACTCACCAGAAATGAGAAGAACAAGGCAGCTGCAGAGAGGAAGTGCCAGACATCATGGTCATCAAAGAAGCCCATCAGGATGCACGGACGATTCTTTTGCCGGGACTCTGCTGGAGTCTCCTAGGGGAGAAGGAGAAGGAAAAGGTGTCAGGACCCAAGATCCACTCACACAGGGCCCTGCCTGGCCACAACTGGACCATCTGGAGATCACCCTGTCTTAATGCTCTATGCAGGAGCCAGGAAAAAAAAGCACAGTTCTTGCCAGACATGTGGTGAGAGAGGTGGTCGTACCTACACCTGGAAATAGATCTAGGACCACAGCCCACAGCTGGGGGGATCCCTCTGTTCCCCATATCTGAGGTCCTGCACAGCTTCAGCCAGACCACCCTGCAACAAGCCCTTTACTTCCATAGAGATGGACACAGCCTCTTGTTAGACAGCATCCAGTCAGAATTTAAGAGCCTCCTCCCAGGCCATGGAGGACCCCCACAACCCCAGGCACATTATTTCCCATTGGCTATCTTCTCTGGGGAAAAGATTTCCAGCCAGCACTGATCAAGATCTGCCCAGTTTCACTTTCAGGTCCTCAGCTCCTCCTCTGTCCTCTGGTGAGGACCAGCCATCTACCAGTCACCTGGGTCACAAAAATCCTCTCCACAACTATATGCATACAGTCATTTTTGGCTCAGCACAGTTTCTTATGCTCCCTTCCAGTCTGCTGAAGGAGATAAACCTTTTCAGCTCTCCCTGAGCAGCCCAAGACTCTTCCCCCAGGGAATTTTTTGTGTAAAATGAACGACAAGGAGGAAAAACGATGAAACAGAGCTGGACATAAGAAGACTAAAAGGGGAACCTTACCTCCCAGCTGCTGAGGGTCTGGAAGAAGAAGTAGAGTGCAGCTGCCCACACCACTGCTGTGGCCATGATGCAGAACAGGGGGATTGGCAGGAGCCTCTCAGAGCTGCGGAGCTGCAGACAGGAACATAACCTCACAACATGCCTCAAGTTCTTCCTGAGGTCTGGAGCCCTGCACAGGGCTGGCACACCAGCCTGGACCAGCTGCATCTGCAAAGGGCTGTCCCACCCCAGAGAGACACAGCCCAGCCACCCCAAGATGCCTGCACAGCATCCCTCTGTAACACCTACACCTCAACCCCACAATGTCCCTCCACATTCCTTTGTAGCGCCTCAGGAACCCAAAAAGGAGGTCTATTTCTTCCCCTTCAAAGACAAATACCCCAGGAACAGCTACAACTGCCTCCTTTACCTTCATGATGATGTAGAAAGCCAGATACAACAACAGGTTACAGATAAAGATCCCCAGTATGTAGGAGGCGAAGTCTCTGGGCCGGTACACCAGCCCAAAGATAGCACTGAGAGAGAAGAAAGAAGGGACATTAGACAGCCTCTTTCACTGAGGACGGGGTACACCCCCAAAATGGCTGCCCCCCGGTGCTCCTCCCAGACCACAGGACACAGCCACACTGCCACAGCCTTCTCCAGGTTACCTCGAGGAAATGCACCATTTGCCTCTGCTCCCTGATGAGAAGCAAAGCAGAGCAAATTTGGCCATGATCAGCCACTGAGAACAACCACTCCAGAGCACAGGCTCCTTTCAACCCATGGCCAAATACATCTCAGTAGGAGTCAGCCCCAGATCTGTATGTTTAGCAGAAGTCATGTCCCCTTAAGTGAAAAGCGAGAGCAAGGGCCATGATTTTAGCTCTCGGCCAAGAGCTGATCCCTCCATCCATGCAGTTACTGCTGAGCTTAACAGATGCTCATTAGTCATAGAGTTAAGTCTCCTGCACCTTGGCTGTGCCAGAAACTACCTACATGGGAAGCATGTGTACAGCACAACGTGGTACCAGGCCAGCCCCACACAAGCCATGAGACAGCAGCAGCTGAAACCTTTAGAAATGCCTCATTTCTCTGTATCCTAAGGATCTGCCCACCATTGGTGCTCATCAGATCAAGCTCCTTGCCAAAACATCTCAGAAGGGTCCCAGCACAGGATTATTGTACAGACACTGCTGCACTTCCTCATCACTTCAGACCACCCGAGCGCCAGTACTGAATCCCACTATTCAGTGGGAACAAGTACACAGATACCCACACCCTGCTACTTACAAGGACCAGTTGACCAGGTTTCCAACAATGAGCAGCACCATCCTGTCCTGAAGAGAAGACACTGATGACCGTATGGAAGCAGAAGGAAATGCAAAATGATGCAAAATGAGGCCTTTGCCTCATAAATTCAGGATATTATTATGTGAGGATAATAACTGCTAACACACATCCACCTGGCTCTGAAGTCTGCTCTGAAGGACCTTTTGCCAGATGAAAACTTCTCTGGCCTTCAACAGTTTGCAGAAAACATTGCAATAAGGAGATCAAATCTCTAAAAACAGACAAGACAAGCACTTAAGGATCAGCCTCAAGTGGCTGTGCCATTCCTTTCACCATTTTTCTAGTTAGCTTCCTTCCCACCTACCATTTTATAGAAAAAATATTGCACAGGGAAAGGATGTGCTTAAAAAAGGAAGCAGGGGAAGCCTTGGACAGCATCCTGCACATATCCACAGAGCCCTTTTCCAGCCACCTCAACAACAGCTGGGGAAGCACTGTAACTTCAGCAGGCAGAAGGTTACATCTGTGGGGCATGTGCATTTATGCTTACAGTTGCTTTTATGATGTACCAATTGAATTCAGGCTGCCCCGGCTTACTGATTCCAGAGTGCACCAAGTTTGCTTGCAAAACCTGGTCTAACCCTATTCAGAGAGAGCAATTTTTAAAAAAGTAATTAAAAGGATGCTCATGGATAAAAACTTAATTTAGTTTCAAGCCCTAGTTAGCACTGTGTGCCAGGAATCAGTGAGACATAAGGAAACAGCTGCCATTTCTTGATCTTTTTTTGCTGCCTGCCCAGAGGTGCTGTAGAAATAGCAATAGCTGTTGAATAAGCCACAGAACCAAAAGAGTTTCTGCCTTCCCTGGGGAGGCTGCGCTGCACAGAGACCCATAGTCTTTCTTTTGAACAGATGTCCCCACAGAGCAAAAGTAAAGGAAAATCCTATCATGCTGGTTTCACCTTTGTTCTGATGTTTTATTCCCCAAGCCTGAGATCAGAGGAGGCCTGAGAGTGGGGGTTAAACTACTCCAGCAGAGATCTACACTCCCCTGAACATTTGTGGGGAAGGGGAAGAAGGGAAGCAGGAAGCATCACTCTTTCAAATAGCCACAACATTTTCCTCTGCACATTGCCTAGAGAGTGAGCAATTGCTGAGCAAGGTCCTGAGATGAGCAATCACCTACCATGTACATTGGTCGGCTGCACTGCTGGATACAGTCTGTGTACAGCACCATCGCTGCCCGACGAAATATCCCCAAGTCTGCCAAAGAAGAGGATAAAAAAGCAGAACAGCCAGCAGAATGAGCACCAAAATGCCTACAGGGGAAAGATGCAGACACCCACTTGCTGACAACACAGGACTTGGGCCTGCAGAGGGTCAGGGTGTCCACATATTTGTGTCTTGCCCTTTGGGAGCAGTCAGTGTTGAGCAAAAGGGCAGCTGCTACAGGATGTGAATGGCATTTGGCCCAAGTGACAAGTTTAAGGAAAAAAAAAATTGAGAAAAAAATTAAAAATAACCCAAACCTTTTCCACTGGCCCTGCCCAGAAGTCAAATAGTCCCCGCCTGTACACGTAAGCTGGCTGGCTTTGCCCTAGTGTTTCTGGAGGAGAGAGGTGTGTGCAACAAAGGAGGAAAAACACCTTCCATGGGACAAGCTGCCAAAGCAGGGAAACCACAGAAACTCATCCCATAGTCCTCAGAGGGCCACAGAGGGGCAGAGCACATTCCAGACACTTCTGCTCTCAATATCATTGCAAAAGCTTCACTGGAGAGCCCATCAGTGGCAGTGGGGACTGCCAAATACACATGCACACACCCCTCTTCAGCCACCAACGTGGGCTTGAAAAAGCTCCTGCATCAAAATCAGGGCTCTCCTGTGCTGTATCACCCCCTTTCTGCCAAGGAATGGCTCAGCTCAGGAGCCTGCCTCCCCGCACACATCCGTGCATCCCCAGCTGCTTGGATGCTGCTCATTCAGTTCAACAGAGAAAAAAGAGAGCTGCTGACAGTTACCTGAGTCAGGGCCATCTGAGGCAGACAGGAGCAGAAGAGGAAGGAGAAATAATGTCTGTAAGCAGAGTACAAAAGCCAGGTTCCCCACCACACAGTCTCCCCCCTCACCCCATGAGAGGGTTTTATGTAGGCTCTGAGCACAGAGGTACAGGGAACTGTAGCTGAAAGCAGGCTCCCTGAGAGTCCATCCCCTCTGCCACCACAGAGCAGATGGGTCATGCTGGCTCCCATGGGTCTGGGAAGCAGCAGCACGAGGACTTCAGAGGCCAGGAAGAAGGCATCAGATGGATGAGAGGACAGGACAGTCCAGAACACAAGCACAAGCCACAGGACTGGGTTGGCAGATGTCCTGCATAGGCAGCTCATGCAGGTGAGGACAGGAGGCACTGCACAGCCCAGAGGAAGAGGGTTCAGTCTCAGCACTTACTGATCTTGAAGCGACCCATGTAGTAGATCTGGGTGCTGAGAGCCAGTGAGGCCAAAACGTGGATCATTGAGGAAATGACCCAAAACCACATGTCATTCTTCCCAAACACCTGAAAGCAAACACCAAAAGCAAAGTTAACTCTGCTGTCCTCTTCTCTCACCATGTGTCACCATGGGGTATTAAACTACTTCCCTGAGTGTGGAAGAGAAACCTGCAAATCTTCCAAACCAAAATCAAATCTATAAATCCAAACAAAGTCCAGAGAAGCAAGAAGAGCTCGACACTTCTGGAGAGGTCACTGTTCTTACTGAACGCTCCTTCAAAAAAGGATGACAGCTTGGAAGAACTTGAGCTGGCTCAGGGAGCAGACATGTAGGGATTCCCAGGCAAAGCAAGTTCTCCCTGATGAGGTGGGGAGCAGCTGTCCAGCCAGGAGCTGGATTTTCAGAAGGCAGCCACAGAACCAACATTACTTTAACCAGCATACCATAGCAGACCAACAACAACCAAGAGGCTCTGCAGACAATTGCACCTATTATACACTTTCAGTTTATCTGAGGACTGGAAGTGACCTGCAAATGCAGGTTAATGCTGTATTAGAACTTTAATTTTTCAGATATATGTTAAGGAATCCAGAAACTCGGGACTGTGATGATGGACTCCCCATCCCTGGGGCACAGCACTTGCCTGAACACTTCCTTTGTGCATCCCACAATTAAAGATACAGCATCTCATAATAAAAACACGGTGTTTTGAACCTGGGGGTGTAGATTCTCCACAGCTATCAAGACATTATTGGAAAGTCCCAAATTTTTCAGCTGCTCCTGCATGCCTTCCTTATCCCACAGTCTCCTGTGACCTTCGCACAATCAACCAGCAATCTGCGTTATACGTGGCAGTGAGGGGCTGATAGCCCACTGGGATCCAGCTGCTAGTTCAGAGCAAGAATTCACTGGACTTTGCCTGGTTACTCATGAATGAAACAGAGTCCTCTGAAGAATGAAAAGCAGAGACCCCCAAGGTAAAGCACAGGTTGGGCATTCAGGCAAGCCCAGGTCAGTACCTGCAGTGCTGGAAGCAAAGGGTGAAAGCCCTCTACCAGCCTGACCTGCCAGTGACTACTGGTGCACAAGAGTGACCCTCTTGTGATCCCTTCTGCTCCAGTGCCCCTCTATAGGCAGGTACCTGCCTGAGAGCCCCCCAGGGCATTATTCTAGCTCTGCACCTCTCCAAACATAGCAAGGCCAACTGCAGGACCTGCACCCAGCAACATAGAGTTTTCCAAAGGGAAGAAAGAGGCACAAGCAATCAGGTAGGAGACACTTGGAAGCTCAGTCAGCCTCACTTCACCCTCTCCTTCCAAACTGAGCCACCCCACAGGAGCCCAGCTGCATGCTTGGTCACAGACACACAGATGCACAAATTTCTCCTCTTGAAGGCATGTGGTAGGAAAAGCCCCAAAAGAAAACCACCTCGAGAAAACTGCTCTGCTCTTCCCCTCCCTCCAAGCCCCAGGGGGAAGAAAGAGGAAACCCAAAGAGCACTGAAAATTTGAATGCTAGCCCTTGCTTAACACATTCTTATCCTACCCTGCTGCACTCTCTAGTCATTTACCCACTTAATCTATGTTCCCAGGCACACCATCTCCTTCCCAGAGAAGCAGGTAAGTTAGAGGGAGCCATACCACTCCAAGGACAGCCAGACAGATGACCACAGCAAACGAGGCATAGGCAGAGTAGGCACTGGCATTGATGTCTGGGTGGCGGGTCTGGTAGAGCTTGAGCATGCACAGTCCTGCGATCATGTACATGAAGGAGGTGTCTGGGGAGGGAGTACAACAAAAACAGTGAAAACAGGTACTGCCAGTAGGCTGAGAAAGCTGCTCTGGGTGCACAAAAAGAAGGGCAGCAGCAGCAGGGCCAAACTCAAGGCTGGCGGGCACAAATTCTTGATGCTGCACTCTGCCCTACAGCACTTTGTGCTTTGCTACCTTGCAGCCCATCTATTATGCTCTGGGGCAACAAAAACCCCAGAGCAGGGATCAAAAAACAAGTGCTCGACACAGCACAGAAGCAGGCAGGGAATCACAGAATGGCTGAAGTTAGAAGGGACCTCAAGCAGGGACAGATATGAGAGGGTTGTCCAGGACCATGTCCAGTCATGTTTCGAATATTTCCACAGAAGGAGACTTCACAACCTCTCTGGGCAACCTGTCCAGTCTTCAAACACCCTCAAAGTGAAGAAAAAAAAAAATTGTTCACCTGTGTTCAGATGGAGTTTCATATGTTTTAATTTGTGTCCATTGCCCTTTGTTCTGTCACTGAGCACCACTGAGAAGAGCAGAGCTCACTCACCTTCATTCCCTCTCACTGGATATTTACACACAAACAAGATCCTGAGTCTTCTCTTCCCCAGGAAGGAAAAGGAGCCCACAGAGAAAAGAGTTCCCACTGAGATGGCAGACAGAGGCTTCCCAGACTTCAGTATTCTATCACTCAGGATGTGCACTTATTATCTTCAAAAATAATTATTTATTAGCTTCAAAAGCAAGAAGAGATCTTGCCAGCAGTGGCAAAACCCCCCGGGCTGGGGAGGAGGCTGAATTTGATAGTCCCCAGCATCCAAAGCTCACCACCTCTTCCTGAACCCTGAAGTAGGCAGGTTCCAGGGAGCTTTGCAAGGGCAGAGAGATAGGAAACAGCAGCAACTCACAGGAAATAGAACATGGCAAATCTTACCTCTAGCTCAAAAGGAGAAAGGAAACTCAGCTTACCAAACTGGAAATTGGAGTAATTAGGGCAGACATGGTAACAAGCACTGAGCACACCTTCCATCATCAGGGCGATGCCCATAGCATAAAAGAGACCAAAATGCTTTGGGATCCCATAGTCCTGGAAGACAGCAGAGCAGCATAGTAAGCACCTTCATGTACTGATGACAAATGACCTTTCACTCTCCATCTCCTCATCCCTCCTAACCCCTACACGTCTTGCAGACACCAGTACAGCACACACCAGTGTGCTGAGTACAAGAGCAGGCTCTGCATTAGCCACACTGCACAGGCAGCAAACCAAGATAATCACACAGAAACTTCTGGTCTGAAGACCTCTTGGCACTGACATCTTCAGACTAAAAATTCCTCTGTTCTGTAACTTGTGCCATGCTGTGCCCAAAACTAAGAAAGCACTGGGGACCCAGAACAGTGCCTTTGCTCCTGTGTCTAAAAGCAAAGCACATCAGCCCAGGTGAGAAGGCATATCCATCAGGATCTGGCTGAGATCTCATCTGAAAAGTCTTAAAACTGCTAAGGCCTTTACTTGTTATCAAGCCAGCCAAACCAGAGCTGTTTGTCTCCAGAAACCACCATCACCACTACCTAAATGGCTGCAGATTTCTCCGTACTCTCCCAGAATATACAGAAGAGAGCAAATGCAAAGGCTCTGGCTACAAGCAGCTCTGCTTCAGAGCTACAGGCAGCCAAATTCCTATGGGTTATCAAAGGCAGAAATATTCCCTCTTGCTAACAAGAGGGCCAAGAAGAAACTCTTGATTGTATAAGACACATCAAACCCCACTGTGAACAAAAGCATCTGAGGGCACTCCTACTATCCCAGATTTCTCTGCTGGAGGAAAAGCAACAGCCATGGGAGTTGTTTCTCTACTCATGTCCTTGTCTTTACAAGTCCAGGCTCAGTCACCATGGCAGTATGGACATTCTGTAAGCAGCAAAGTACTGCAGTGTGCAAGAACATAAGCATCCCACCTAGACCTTTCTTTCAGGGGAGGAAAAGAGAAAGATCCAATCCTCCGGCACCCTGCTGGAGGCAGGCAAATGAGTTGCAAATGGAAACCCACTGTGTATCACTCTGGTTTCCAAGTTCTCCCTGCACTTCCTGCCTGCACTCAGCTTCATGCAGGCCTGCATCCTACCAGAGTATAGGTATCTTTCATCTCCATGGCTCGGCGGTGGAGTATGTCCCTGCGCAACACAATGAGGAGGAAGAGAAAGCCCAGCAGCATGTGGCCCACATTGCTGAGGATGTTGTTGAAGGCACTGCAGGGAAAAAAGAGGGTTTATGACAAAGGCAGCACAACAGCAGGAAGCTGAACTCTGAGCCGCAATAAGCTGAATACAATCCACTCCCCAACACCACCACCGTGGCCACCACCTTGGCCAGACACCCGCCAGTTTTACACCCCTGCTGGCAATTTTAGGTCGAGTAGTTGACCTACTCCATTGGACTTAGCACTTTCTCTGCAGGATTTCTAGGTCTGGGCTTTTTTTTTTGCACTCTCACTGCACTGAAAAGACTGATCTGAAGTCCTTTGCTGAACTGCTGCTCCTTGGGTACAAGTGAAAATGCCCAATAAAGCATGAGAGCACCTCATAGATGGGCTGTAAGTTTTCCAGGGGAACCCAGCTGCCACATGTTCCTGGGTGCATGTGTCTCACTGCAACAGAAAGCCACCACTGAGCAAAATGGAAAGCTCAAAGTCCTAAACTCTCAGTGGTCTTAACAACACAGTGACTGTCAGCCTGGCAAGGACAAAATCCTGCCCTGGGCACAGCACAAATATTTAGGGTGCATGAGTCAATAACACAGTGACCACCAAGTTCACTCACCTCAGCACTCCAAGGGGATGGGCACACAAAAAGTTGTAGTAACAGATGTCCTGATTGCCAGTCACATTCACTACCTGAACAGGGAGGAGGTAAGAGACCCAATATTAGCAAATCCTCCCTGTTCCAGGGGGTTTTGCTTCACGCAAACACTGCATGTACACAAGGTGTACCAGGATACAGCCCAGCTCTAGCACTGGCACAGGGGAGTACTGATATCTGCAAGTGAAGCTTTTAGGAGGGAGTAAGATGTTGTCAGGTCACAAACCTGACATGAGTCTTCAGAGGGAACATTTGTATGCTCTGAACCCCACCACTAATAGATCCACTTGCAGATACCTGAATAACAGCAGAATAGCAAGGGTAGGGTGGGGAGAAGGGAGGAGAAATCACTCATACCACAGCATATCCTACTTGCTTTCAGTTTTTAGAGGTAACAGCAGATTCCTCCCACCTCTGAAGTGAAATGGGCCCCAAGTGAGACATCAGATGAGCAGGAGAACAGCTGCACTCCTGCTTCCCAAGCAAAAATAGCAAAACTGCAAGCTCAGCAAGCCAAGCCAGTAGCAACACTCAACATATGGTGCAAGAAAAGCAGCTAAGGTAAACTACCCCTCAGACAGAGCAGGATTCCTGACTGATCCTAGTTCCACTGCAGCTGTCATCCTTACACCATGCAACCACAGAGCAAGTTTAAAGGCAAAAGTACCCAAGCACAGGGGACAGCCACACAGAGCCCAACGCACCGTCTGGTAAGTGATGACAAGCTGGATGACTGGCAGGGCATAAAACACTGCAATGGTGGTGATGTTCCTGGAGAGAAGAGACAGTACCAGCAGTTACACACACTAAAAAGAATTGGTGCACATCCAGGACAGAGCTCCACATGTATCTGTGGAGGAATGCATACACCTTGGTTGCCTAAAGGCACAAACTTTGGTGTCTTACCCAGAGCTTTACACCTCTGGTTACCACATTACAGTCTCCTGAAGCAGAAGAGAAACGTGCCAGTGTAAACAGGAGGCACATGCTATGGGCACAAGAAAAGCTGGGATGTGGACCACAAGCTCATGTGTTCAAGTATTAATTTCTCTGCTTCCCCAGTATGTAGCAACACACTGGTTGTTAGCACACTTCAAAGAAATTAAGCAAACCAGAATCCATTTCCAGGATCATGTGTGCACTGGTCCACAAATACTCTTATTTGAGGTGTGTGGGATTTGTAGTTACTGGCTGTAACAGGGTCAGAACATGTAACAGGACGGCCCAAAGAAAACCCTCAGGTATAAAGTGTGGTTCAGAAGAAGATCATGTGGACAGACTCCACAGAGGCTGGGTCCAGAGCTTGGGCCTTACAAGCTTGTCTTCTCCTTACCAGAAATAGATTTTGTATTTTTTGCTGACAATCCTTCGGTCCTTCCTGGACAAGTCCGATAAGTAGAGGAACACCTAAAACATCATTGGTGGATGGAGAAAGAGGGAAGAAAATAGAAAATAACTAATGAAGACTACAGAAACCACTAGAAGCTGTTGATGTATGCATCCTGGTGCTCTTCAGACCTTTTTTTTTTTTTTTTTTTTTTTTTGTACACAGCAAGCTCAAGCTCATTGCGTCCCTTGATTCTGAGGAGAATGAGTTCTGCAGAACTCTCTGACCTCCAGGAATGGCTCTGAGCCTCTGACCACACGAAGCAGTGCAGGGTGACAAAAGGAGGCAGTTTGAGAGCTGATAGCTTAAAGCCCCTCTGTACATCCTCTACATTACTTGTACCAGTACCTACTATTGTACATTATTTTCTCCCTATGCTATTCCATCTCCTTGGACTTTCTTCCTGGGATGCTCTTAGCTTCTTCCTCCTTTCCCCTAAACGCACAATATTTTCCATATTAAATCACTCATTTTCAGCAGCAGGAAAACCTTCTAGACTCTGAAAAAGTACTAAGAAGCATATTTGGGTTTACTAAACTAAAGACACCTAAAAGGGAAACAGCAACTTAAAAAACCCTGGCAAGAAACATCTGCTGGTCCTGGCCCAGATGTGTCCATGGACAGCACCATGGCTGCAATGCCAGCCATACCTTTGTGCGGATGACGTTCTTATCACTTTCAATTTCTGGCATGGTGTCAAAGTCACTCTCCTCCTCCACAGAGCTGTCTGTGTCAGAACCAGCTGGTGGCCCACACTCAGATGAAGACAACTGCTGTCCACCACTGGAGCTTGATTCATCTGGAGCAGAGTAGAAGAAGGAACCAGGAAGGATAAAGGCTAAATCCCGGTATCCCAACAAGAAAGCTGCCCCAGACAGCAGCAGCAATCTGCTGCAACAAGTTGTTACAACCACATTAGGGAGTCAGTTCTTCCATGATCACAAACCCTCCTAAAAGTTTCAGGTACCAGCTAAAGCACATTCAAGGGCAATCTTCCTCCCTCTGCATTTTGGATTTTGCCCTGCTTTTAGTCTGACTTTTCATCTCTAGCATTTTCTACTCCTTATTAGCTTGGGCGCTGAAACCTGAAAGTCTGAGACAAGACAGAAAGCCCTAGCCGACTGCTCAGGGGTCAGAAACAGGCTGACCTACTTAATTTCTAGATTTTATATAAGCCTTGCATATAAGCTTTTCTAAAAATATTGTAGAACAAAGTAAATTCAAAGCTGACAGAGCATCAGTTTTGCTCCTATTGCATGCACAGTAATGGTCACCCGCAGGTCACCAGGAATTGCCTGCACTTCCCATCAGGAGGCCAAGCTCTCCAGCCAGCCCTTGCCTATACTGACATGAGCAGAACACAAGTTTCTTCCTCATTTCCCAAATGCTTTTAAAGCATTTCCTTGAGAACTGGGGGAGGGGCAAGGGGTGATACTGAGGCCCTCAACTCTATTCAAGGACTTAATTATTTCTGATTTTTTTTTCCAAACCTCACAAACTATCAGTTCTGTGTTTCTTCATCAGGTATACAGAGCTATCACACCCTCACAGTATTAGTTGTTCAATACCAGTCCCTCCACAGGACAGAAAAGTGTTGTAAGGAGGCTAAGAAGTATTCTGACAAAGGAAGGCATTTCCCACTATCTCAGGTTCACAGGGCCCCTGAAAGTGTTTTTTCTACTCTGCTGTTAGCATGACATTATTTCTTCCCTAATGAAACCACTGGACTGCAAGAAGCTCTGACTCTGTCTTGTCATGTGGCACACAATTCTTCAGCTTTCTAGTACAAGAGGCATGCTTTGATCTAAAGTATGATGTGCTAGCAACAGGCTCAGTAGAAGCCTGGCTGGGAGGCAGCTTTGTCAATCCCTAGAGTCTCCTTCATAAATCAGGAGGAGATCAATACTTTTCCAGTGACTGCGGCTTCTTCCAGCTGAGGCTTAACCATTTCCAATTAGAGAGGCCTTCTGGGCAACTCTTCCAGAGATTTGCCACCTTTTTGGTGCAGATTTTTCTCCCTAAAGTGCAATCTGAACCTCTCAAGATGCAAATTTATTCCTCAAGCACTTCCTAAGGCAGCTTTCAGCTTTATTCCCTTTCTGGCTTTAAAGCACCTTAAAGTGCCTTCTCCTGCCTCAGGCTGAACCCTCCCCATGCCCTCAGTTCAGGATGCTACTGTACCAATAGCACCGTAGCTGCTTCCCTCAGGGGTGCTGGCTGTGATGGGGTGTGAAGATGTCATAATCCCAGATCCTGCAATGGAAACAGACCCAAAAGGACACTTAGTTTCATGTCAATGCTTCACAGCACATCCCCAGGGTGAATATGAACAGCTTGAAGAGCTGGAATGGCTTGGGAAAAGCAGCATTTCTACAAGCAGTTGAGTCTCCCTCTAGAGCATATTGTGCAAAAGGCAAACCCTTGCTGAGCAGTATAAACCAAACCCATTCCTTTCAGCCTCCCCACACAGGCTGCCAGTTTGACTCACAAAAGCAGAAGCCTTCCTCCAGGCACAGTGTAGAGATCACATTATGGGACTCCAAAACTTGGCAAACTCTACAGCAAATCTCACAATATTCATCTCACAATAGTGGATGAGGCCCTCTTTAAACAGATAAAAGCTGCTTCACATTTGCAAGCCATGGTCCTCATGGGAAACTTTAATCATTCCAACATCTGCTGGAGGGATAACACAGCACAGCAATGGCATTCCAGAAGTTCCTAGAGTGCACTGATGAAAACTTTCTCCTCCAAATGGTAGAGCAACCAACCAGAAAAGGAGCTTTGCTAGACCTTGTTCTCATCAACAGAGGTGGGCTGGGAGACCAGGCTGCAGTGACCATAAAACTGTAGAATTCAAGATCCTTAGGGCAGTGAGAAAAGTGCAAAGTAAGCTGATGGCACTTGATTTTAAAAGGGCAGACTTGAGTCTCTTCAAAGTTCTGCTTCGTAGGGTACTATGGGACAAAGCCCTGGATGGGAAGCGAGCCCAGGAAAGCTGGTCAATATTCAAGGATCACCTGCATGTCCTGTACCAATGTGTCCAAATGAAGAGGAAGGCAGGCAGAGCTCCTGGAACATGAACAGAGGAGAACCACTAAAATGATCAGAGGGCTGCAGCACCTCTCCTGTGAAGCCAGGCTGAGGATGCTGGGGTTGTTCAGCCTGGAGAAGAGGAGGCTCCAAGATGACCTTACCAAGACTTTCCAGTATCTGAAGGGGGCCTACAAGAAAGCTGGGGTAGGGCTTTTTACACTAGTGTGTAGCAAGAGAACAAGGGGCATTGGCTTTTAACTGGAAGAGGGGAGATTTAGGTTAGACATTAGGAAAAAATTATTTACTGTGAGGGTGGTGAGACACTGGAACATGTTGCCCAACTTGGAAATGCCACCTTCCAGGAAATGTTCAAGGCCAGGCTGGATGGGCCCTTGAGCTACCTGAGCTAGTGAAAGGTGTCCCTGCCTATGCAGGGGGATTGGAACTAGATAATATTTAAGGTCCCTTCCATCCCCAAACATTCTATGATTCTGAATTCTTAATTCTTCTCCTTTCCTTCCTCACACATCAATCTATTTAAATACTGCTACCTCCAGTTATCCCTTGAAGAGCCACAGATAGCCTTTGGCAAGGCAGGCAAGACAGTTTCTGGTTTTAACTAAGAGAAAGCAAAATATGCTCTGTGCAAAAAGCAGTCATGACTTTGTACTGATGACAAGAGGGACAAGTCTTTGATGGCTTGGAAATCCCTGCTTCCTACCCACATGTCTAAAGCAAGGAGGGCTTGTACCTCACAGTCAGGTTGAGCAGGGACTCTCCCCTCCCCTCTGTGCTGGGGCTCAGCTGCTGAACCAGCAGCAGACAAACACATCAGGATGCGTGTCCAGCTGAACACCTTCACTGAAGGGTCAAACTCCCATCTCCCCAAAAAGGGCAGCAGGAGCAGGACCACATCTTCCAATGATGGTGAAGAGCAAGACAGGACCCTTGCAACAACATTGAGTGGCCAGTCAGCAGCAAAGGGACATAGGACATGGGGCAATATTTAAAGACAAGCAACCTGGTAATGGCCTGGGCTTGCCAAGCTGCATTTCTGGCTTCCCATTATCTGATTTATCCTAAAGTGACAGGCACAGGCAGACTCCTCTTTCCAGATGGCAGTTCTGGGCACTTTTGTAACACCTTGCATAGGTTTTTATAACATTTCCACTAGCCACATGTGGAAAGAGCTCCAGAACTTTTTTCTGCTGGGAACCAATTCCCAGGCAGTGGAGCACTCTTACAGCAATAATATTGGATCTTTCAAATCCAAATTACTATTTTCCTTTGTTATTTTCACCATGCTTGTTGAGCTGAGGGCTAAAACTTGGTCTCCATTTCAGCTTCTCTGCCTGCTGCCCCATCCCTCTGACCAGGGGAATGAGCAGCTCAAAGAAGCTGCATTACAGAAGTGGACACCATAGCATGCACTGAACACCAAAGGCTCTGGCACACCACAGCCTCCCACATGACACCTTTTCCACCTTGAGCTGGGATAAGCAGGTTGCTGCAGGAGCAAGATCCACCTTCTACTTGTCACCTGCTGTGTAGCTCTCCCTCTCTCACAGCACTTATTCCTGTAGCTTTAAATAAATTGGAAATCCAGACTGGGAAGAGGGTGGAGAGTAGTTGCCCATATTCATGACAAAACACATGCACAGTTTCTATTCCCGTCAGTCCAGTCCCACAGGATGCTTCCTCCTTATTTTGGACCAGTCTTTATGCTCTTCAGTGACCTGTCAAACTTCTCTCCCAAGTAACCCAGGGAAGAGTTAAATCTGGACAAAGCAGGGAGGCCAGGGAGAAGAGGAGCTCTGCTCTGTCTCAAACAGCTGCTTTAGACCCAGCTCACTCACTAATTTCAGTCCCACTTCCCAGTGTGTGAGTGAGTCAGCAAAGTAAATGTACCACACTAGGTGTGGTTCCTCCATTTATTGCCTCCACCAGATAGTGATGATGTGGAATGGGAGGTGTACCACAGGATTTAAAAAAAAAAACAACAAAGTTAGCCACAGAAGCTGATGGGTGACAGGAACAAAAGGGCATCTGGAGTTACAGGATATTCAAAGACAATGGGCAGAGAAGTTGCTAAACAACTCCATCCAAACTTTCTTGGTGGAGTAGGAAAAGAGAAGCAATTGAGAAGGCAAGACCCAGGAGTACTCTGAAGGAAGAGAAATTCCAGTGGTGGGGAAGAAAAAAAAAAATTAGAGAAAGTCAGCATGCCTTGATGATCTGGAGGACAGGGAAGATGCTAGTTACAATTTTATAGACATCAGCCAGGCACACACCTTGAAGAGACACAACAGAGAAAGAAACAGCACATAGGTAGGACATTGTTCCTCCCCAGAGGAAAGGACATGGCTTTGACATGAGATGCCAGGCACACGAAGGTGACAAAGTATAAGGGAAAGGACAGGTCACAGAAGGAGCTGGTGCCTCCGAGAGAAAAGCCATAAACTGTGAAGGAACTGTTCTCCTCTGACCTTTCACAAGGACTGCTGTTCAACAATCCTCCCGTGCCCAGGAACCCAGTCCTCTGCCCTCTAGGTCTCTGCTAAGCAAAGCATCTGTGCCCTGCAGTTTCTCAGGGACCTTCCCAAGCACGAGAATTTAACTTCCATCTCTCACCCAGGCAGCTTGAAAAGCGGCTTCTTGACTGCCTTCAGCACTTGCACCCCAAGCTGCAGCACCAACAGCACTTTCTGGGGCTTCTGGTCTCACCCAGCTGAGGCTGTGGTTTCTTGCCTTAGACAGTGATCCCTTTTCATCAACCTGGAGCTCTTCCAGGGCCTCAGCCAGGTCCCTTCAACTTTCCCAAACTCTCCAACCCACAGGCCCTTCCCATTTCTCCAGTGCCCTAAGACCCACTGTTGTCTAACAGATGGATCCATCCCAAATGACTTAAATGTAGAATATTTTTAAGCACATTAAGAATATTTTTATTTTTACAGTCCCCTGCTCCTTCGGTTGTGAAGAAAACATTTCACACACATTCCACATACAAAGATGCTGATGAGGATCTCAGCAGCTGAAGAAGCCACTCCTGAGAAGCCAAATGACCCCAGGCCCTTGGCAGAAGTATTACCCCAAGAAATGCCAGGTCAGAATGAAGGTCCAGTGCTTGTTCTTTAAACACAGCTCAGTTTTACTAGTTTGCTTATCTGGTGGTATATAGCAGACCAGCGAGACTGAAGAAGCTATGGATTAAAAAAGGGAACATACCAATAATTTTTCAATGCTGCCAAAGCATAGCATTCTCCCCTTCCTCAGGAGAGAGATACAAATGATGATGCCTTTACCCTCAGACCAATGTTTTGCACTACTTTGCAGACACTAAATATTTGAACAAGAGGAAACAGACAGCCTCCCACCCTTCTCCAGAAAGCAGAAATTCCCACTGTACCTCTCATCCACATGAAAAAAAATTTCATCTTTCACTGGTAGCTTCTTAGATGCAGCTATGTTTTTATAACACAGAAATCTGCAGTATGTGGTACATGTGGGTGCAGCACAAAGTAAACTGCATCCAGTACCAAAGTAAATAACACAAACTGCTACCTAGCTGTATTAGTCATTCATTCACTCAGTTGCCTCCAATTCCTAGTTAAAAAAAGCAAGTCAAAATTTAATTTTAATAAAAAGCTAGATAGAGGAAATCTTAAAGCATAAAAGCTGGCAAAATTAAAGTGCCTTGTTTAGAAATGAGCAGACCTAACAGCAAGAATATTAGCCTGTAGTCAGGTCTGTCTGAGGCTTGCCCTTCCTCTACACTTCTAAAAGCCAGCTCCTCAGGGTAGGGGTCAGGACCAGGTTTAAGGGAACCTGCTTGAAGCACACTATTTTGTGGGATCAGAGAGGAAGCTCTAACATCTTGCACCAGCAAGATTATATGATAATAAGAGATTATATGGTACACGCACAGGGAAGGTGGCATGAAGGGACAGAAGGTACTTGACTCACAGCCTGTCCCTTGGCTGGCCTGGGACATGTGCTATTCACTTAAAGCTGTCACACAACAGAAAAGTGACCTTACCATCCTCAGGACTCAATCTCCCAGCTGCAGCCTTCCTCTGAACCCTGAAAAGGAACAAAGCAGCACACATAAAATAGCCAACAAACCCCATCACCTGCCAGCCATGGCAGGATTATATAGAACACCAACAGATAGATTAGGTGCAAGCTCTAAAAAGCTAACAAACAAACAAACAAAAAAAAAACAGCAGCAAAAATAAACCACAAAGGAAACAAACAAAACCAAGGTAACTGTGCCCAAGTTCATCTCAAATGCAGTTATTCCCCTCAACATGAGCCCAGGCATCAAAGTCTGGGGCAAGGGAAGCAGATCAGGAAGGAAACCAGCCCTCTCTGGACTCTAAGACCCTATATCTGTGTCCCTACCCCTTACTGCAGCATTTTATCCAGCACTCTGGGAAGTATCTTGGTTCCCCAGTGCTCTAGCACCCCATATCTCAGATGGGTGACATTATAATTCCCATCTACCATCCTGCAAGGAAACTCAGGAGTAGGGGCATTTCAAAAGCTAGAGGGCAGAGCTTTAGGTTTTTTTCCCCACAGCAGAAGAAGAAAAGTTTTTTTGGCTGATGGTTAGTAGGACCCCACCAAATAGTCATGGACTTCTTTCACTGGTCTTTTCAGATGCTTCCCACCCCATTTTCCCCAAATGTACTGCAGGATGAGGTAACTCCAAGGATAAGGAAAACCAGACAGGCTGTTCTTGTAAAACCCTTTGACTCACCTAATGTAGTGCACGAAAGCAACCACCACTGAACCCAGGTAAAAGGAGAGGAAGCTCAGGAAGCTGAAGAACATGGCCTGGACATAAACAGACTCTGAGGAAAGAGAAAGCATCAGTCAGCTCACAGAGCAGGGACAGCTCTTCACAGAGCCAGTCCCAACACCACTTGAGGACAATGTTCAGACTCAAACAGCCCTTCAAAACCCATCTGCTTTCTAAAAGACAAATCACCAGAACATGCTGCAAAGTCTCCTCCCATTTCTTCACCCCCAGTGCTAGCCAGTGTGGCCATGAAACCACCCTGTGCCACACAGCACCTCCTGGAAGGGACCAGGGCTTTGACTCCTTTGCTGGTGCTTTCTGCACCATCCCATCAAAGGGCAGCTGACTCAGCCATACCCTTTCATGCAGAACTGCCAAGTTCCCTTGTAAAGTTACATGGGTCTGCTGAAAGACACTGACTTTTAATAGAGGGCACAATTGTCACTTGAAGGTTCTTCGTCCGCTGCAGGTTCCAGGTACGGTTGACATTCCCTATGAGAGACACAGTGTACAGCAAATGTAAAAAAGACTTAACATTAGTCATCTCTGGCCCTGATCTTAGTTCTCTGTGCTTGCAAAAAGCACAAGGGCCTGGCTTTTCACCATAAACTGGGTATGGTTTTGCTCCAAACCATACTATGTTATATTTGCCAATATAACACCTTTTCCATACGTTTCCCCTCCCTGTTTACAACCTGTATTTCAGGCTAGAAATCTCTGCTTGAGCCTTCCATACATTCATAGAATCATAAAATGGTTTGGGTTGGAGAGGACCTTAAAGGTTATCTAGATCCAACCCCTCTGCATGAGCAGGGACACCTCCCACCAGACCAGGTTGCTCCAAGCCCCATCCAACCTGGCCTTTAACACTTCCAGGGATGGGGCAGCCACAACTTCCCTGGGCAACCTGTGCCAGTGTCTCACCACCCTCACATTAAAGAGCTTCTTTCTGATGTCTAATCTAATTCTCCCCTCTACCATTTTAAAACCAACACCCCATTGTCCTATCACTACATTCCCTTGTGAAAAGTCCCTCCCCAGCATTACTCAAGTCTGGATGTGTCAATCCCAAGGGCATTTAATCTCCTAATCCTCTAGTCCCCAAAGAGCAGTTTTTCTCACTACGGATACTAAGCATTTTTTCTTTGGCCAAAGGTGTGGGTGCAAAACGTCTGTGAAGGATGCCATGCTAGCAACTTGTTACGTTTCAGCATGGCTTAGCACATCCTGCTAGTACAGCTCTGGGACAAGAGAAAGATGCTCAGAAGGTGCTAGTTTTTGGGTTTTTTTGGAAGGGGGGACTGGGATGGGACTGGATGGGATGGGGAGGAGGGGGCTCAAGCGATATTGGGGGAGTCCAGTATATCTGGTTGCAGTCTTGCTTGTCTTACAAGGAGGAAGCCATCCAGGTGGAGGATAGGAATGTCCCTGCTCTGGTTCCAGCCACCACATGAGTGATGGAGGCTTTGCTGTTAACCACTGCCAGGAAGTAGACAGTGTTTTCAGGCTGAAAAATGCACTAGAACACGTGCCTTGTAAAACTATTCCCTCCCAATCAATAATTTTTCCCGTTTCTCCAACTCCTGGGCTACCATAGATCCCAAGAGAGTGAAAGAAGACAATCTCTGCAGACACTGTCCTCTTGCCCTCCATGCAGGCAAATGCAATGTCAAATCGCATTTGAGAATAATACAGCAGCAGGGAAAAAATTAAAATAAACCAAACAAAATACCACACACACATCAAAACAAAACATAAAAAAACCAAACAAAAAGTCTGTAAGCATCATTGTCTGGATGTTTCCAGTATTTCTCAAGACACCAGTGACCCCTCTGAAAAGCACACAACCTCAGCAAGGTAAGCACCACACTAACCAGATAGGTGAAGATTTTTAATGTACCCAACTGTATCAAATTTATACTTCATCCTTCCTCACAGCTACTTGGATAAGACAGAGCTCTGTGGCCATCATGTGTAATCCCATAGGAGAGTCTGACAGGACTCCTACAGTTCCATCATTCAGATGCTGCAGCCAAACTCACCTCCCAGAACAACTTACCATGAATAGAAGAAGGCACAGAACCCCCACAGGCGTAATCCTCTGGCTTGATGACAAACACAACAAAGAACTGCTCACCTGGGAAATCCTTTCTCTGCATGGGAGGAAATAAGAAGACAGAATCAATGAGAACTGAAGCAGTCTCTCCCTGCAATGCAAAGCAGAGGGGATATCCACAAGACCAGAGATCAGCTTTTAATTGTTACACAGCCGCCAGCCTTACAGAGAATTTTCTGTTCTGGGCAGAGATTAGCTTCTGGAAATGGTTCCCTTGCTGACAATAAGCTGACTGACTTCATCAGCGTGCAGTAGAGCTGTGCCCCAGCACAAGCAAACTGATGTTAATGCATTTATTTTAATTAGTGCAAACCATCTGCCAAAGCTATGCCCATTACAAAGCCCTCCTACCACCACTCATTGGTAGAAGAACCAAGGTTTGAACAGAAGACCTGCAGCTGCAGGCACTCTGACCTAGAACCCTCAGCATCTAAGGAGTAATACACCTACCCAAGCAAACATAAGCAAGGCTTTGAAGTAAAGGCTAACTCTGCTTCTTCCACTTGTATCAGCTGATGTAATAAAATCATAAAATAATCAGCCATACAATACCAGCATCAATACAAATAAATAAATACATACATACATATATAAATAAAAATCAGTGCCTCACCTGCACAGTTATAGCTGCCTGCTTTGTCATAGACTGGTAAACACCATTGAACTCCACATTATGGTCCAGGTCATACACTGGGCACTAAACCAGACAAAATTAAGGGTCAAACCAGGCAAAAAATCCAAACTAATATTGCCATCAGGAGAACAAACAGTGCAGAGCATGCACTTGGAGTGACAAAGGAAACAAAACAATCGGGACTCATTCAGAAATTAGAAAAGCTGTTCTGAATACATCAATGTTGGCCTGCACTCACTGATCTCAGCATTCCCCAGGAGGTCTGCAGTTTTATCCCAGAAAAGTATTTGGCCAGATTGGTCACTCCACCATTCCCACAGGGCAGGGCATAGACTCAGCTGTAACATGTGTCACAGGGTTTGCAGTTTGTACTACATGCCAAGTGTTTGCCCTCACTTTATTTTTTTCCCACTACTCTCAATACCTGACAAGGCTGAAAATTACCTGTCAGTCTCCCCTCCTGCCCTTCTACCATTCAAACCCAAGGATGTGAGAAGGAGTTGATGTTACCCATTTCTCTCCTCACCCCAAGCACTAAAGGCACGTGCCAGGACTTCAGTCAGAAGCAAAGGCATCCTGCACCTCTGTCACCATCTCACTGCTCCTATACTCCAGGTCCCTGCATCATTCCAGAAGGTGCGAAGGGAGGAGAAATAAGGGGCTATTTCCCAGCTGTGAGATACAGAACACTTCCATGGCAGAGAACAGCTGCTGTCCCCTTCCCTGGAAAGGGTATGAGAAAATCTGAAGAAAAGAAAACAAACTGGAAAGGGGAAGAGACCTTATGCCTGGAAATCAGAAGCTCCCCATGCTTCCTTCAGCAAGGGGAGAGTCAAGAGAACAACACTGTCACCTCTCTGAGCCACCAGCATCCCATTCAACACCACTCTCTGAAGAGACAGACCTGTGCTGCAAGGCAGCAGTGTTAAACCTTACAAGGAGAACATGAAAACAAATGCCCTATGGACAGGCTGGAGAAGAACATCTTGCTCACTTATTTGCAACAAAAAATGTCTGTATGAGCTCAGCATCTCTGTCTTTCCATCCTTCCTACAGGATTTTCATTCCTTTTTCAGGGGCTCCATTTACCACTAAAATTAAGACCTTCCTAGGGCTTTTATCTCAGCTGGGGCACAGAACCCCTCACAAGAGAACACAGAGGTTCAGCAAGTTCCTTTCCCTTCTCTGCTTAGACTTACCACAATATCCTGGACGGAGACCACTGAGCATGGGTAGACTGCATCAGACACCACTTTAATAATGACTGAATCGACATCCTCAGGAAACTTATACAAAAAGTACTGAGGAGAAAGCAGAGTGCTGAGAGTTACAGTCCAGAAACCACCCTTGCCAGTAGCTTCAGAGCCTCCCTAAGGTACCTGCATAGCCCAGTCTGGGCTTCGGGGTTAGATGTGGAGGGCTTTCACAAAACTCAGATTTTAAATATTAGGACCTTACCCTACAGAAGAGCAGATTAATTATATACAGACAACTGTCCCCATTGCACCACATGCTGTTAGACACAGACATCTTCAGCATGCAAGATACCGCATAGCTTCTGTCCCTCTTAAGCTTTTATGTTTTTCACCTGATCAAGCTAAAGTGACTTCATTTTATAGGCTACTCCATTTTATGTTTCCAGATGTTTCCATACTGCTGGCTGTACTTTATATATGGAACACATCATAGAGTTTATCTCTATGCATTGCCTCAAAGACAGACTGTGGAAAGTATTAGGTTGAACTCTCAAGAGTTTCATAAATAAATGCCTGCAATTGTAGGTTTTTTTGGTTTTGCTCGGTTATGAAGACAAGGGGTAATGGAGGTTGCTTTTCTCACTTCAATTTTGAAAAATAATTCAGCTATAGCCCCACCCCACCCCAAAGAAAAAAACCAAAAAAACAAAATAAAAACAAAAAAAAAAACAACTAACATCTGTTAATATTCCTGATATTCCTGCTTTTCCTCTGAGAGCAAAGAATGACGTTTCTTGTGCTCTGAGTATTGCCCACAGGACAATCTGTGGGCTCAGGAGACATTTCCCTGTCCCAGCAACCATTTTTTCAGATTTGGGCAAAGGATGTCCCAGGCAACATCATTATTTGTATACTTTTCCACTAAACATATGATGTACTACATCAGTCAGCTGCTGGAGAAGCAGGGTTCCTGTGCCTGCTGCTGCAAGGACTCCCACCATCCCTGCTTGGACCAGGAGAGCCAAGGCTCACAGAGGTACCGTGAGGGGCTGACTGGCACCTCACACCACCTCAGAGGGGACAAAGGCTGAGAAGTGCTACCAACCACCTCCCTCCTTTCCTTAGGGTCACCTGGCAGTGCTGCTGCTGTCCCGGGGCAGGCACAGCCCATGGGAAGGGATCATAGGGAAGCTCATGCTCGGAAGCCGTAACTCGGAGACATTCCCAACTAGCAAGCTGCCTTTATGCCACATAAATCTTAAGAGCTGAGCAAGGGCCAGAGGTTTCCTATCTCCCTTCCTCCATCCCCTTCGCAGGAAGTAGGGCCCCCAGCTGGAAAGGCAGGGATAAGGGATATGAAATCACCTAGGTTTTTCCCAGCTTTGCCCATCTTGACTGAAGCATTTATTCGCAGCACCCCCCCCTTCAAGCAGGGTCCCTTCACTGCTGAGGGAGTTCTGGCTCCGACTCCTTACAAACTGAAGTCCTTACAAACTAAAAACTCACCCAGCCGGTTTCTTCAGCCAGGCCTGTTTTATCTCTGCCAAGCAAGGACACTGGCAGCCTGAGCTCTTGGGTTCCCCAGGTACACTACCCATGGAAAGCTTTAGGTCCTTAAGGTAGCCACCTAATGAGGACCCTTTTAGAATTTTGTTTTTAAGCCACACTTATAGCAGAGCACAGAATTAACATAAGGGGCAATAAGACTTACAGTTCTCTGTCTTGCACAAACTGTGAGTGGTATAAAACCCAGGCAACACTCCTGACCTATAGCAGCATATCTAAGTTTTCCTTCTGCCCTCAGACATGAGCTGGGTTCTGGACAACAACTCATTCAGTTGTTACGTTTGCCTTTTTCCAGTCTTAGGACTATTCCAACACTCATGTAGGTTTTGAGTTGCCCTTTTATTCCCCTCCCACCCCCACAGACTACTTAATACTCTGATTTACAAAAATCTCAGCATAACACCAATTAAGCAGTCATCTACTCCCTACATCAGGCCTATAATTAAAAGTCACCAGTCTCATATTCTTATTTGTGACAGGTAACAGAACAAAGTCACAATGTCACAAAGTTCCAGGCTAGAACCAAAGCAATCTATGGTAAAATTACAAAAGCCTAAGTATTGAGTTTATAAAAAGTAACCACCATTCCCTATACTTCTATCTTATAAAATACTGCATGTGTTTGAAAACCATTTGATTAAAAGATCAGTTGGGATGCCTGATAGTAGGAAACCCAAAATTAAGTGGTGTTACCACCAGTGACAGCAACAACAGAAATTAAGTATCAGACAGCCTGAGTAAATCACATATATTTCCAGTTCTGTGAGGTCCTGTATCACTATAGTTACTGCCAAAAACAGTGATTCAAGAAAGGACTTGCAGTACCTGAGGGCTCTAAACAAGGCTGCTTGACTGGATGTGCTGTAAATTTGTGCTCTCTTCTGTACTAATAATCAGACTTATCAGCCATTTAATTTATCACCTCACAACTTGACTTGCAGTCTGAGTTGTGTTGTACCTTTACAGCTTAATTATTTACATTTTTATTTTTCTCCAGTAAAGATTGCATCTTGTCTAGTCACACTAGAGCAACTGAACCAGCACTGGCTTGAACAAGACATCGGTGCATACCATCTCACTTCCAATGAAGAGGTAGCAGTCCAATGGCCTAGGGGCTCTGTACATTTATGAGATTTTCTGAACTGCTGATACCATTCCTTAGCTCTGGTCATGATTTTTTCGTTCACTTAACTGCTCTGCAAGGGGAACCAAATGTGCCTCTAGAGGGGCTGCTCACTGCAGCCACAGAAAATTCAGAGAGTAAGGCTTCCTGCATCCTAAGGGGGAAACAACCTACTCATATAAAACTTTTGTCATCTAACACAAGATTACATCAGCTATTTGGATGTGATAAGACATACAAGCAACACCACACAGGACTCCTGCTTACCTGAGGCTGGGAGGGGCTGGCAGTGAAGTTAAAGGCTTTGTTGGTCCTAGAAAAGAAATGCCAGCATGTTGAAGTCTAAAATTCTCAGAGTTGGAACACAGAGAGAGTACCTTCAGGTTAAGCAAAATCAAAAATAATATTCTTTTTCTCTGAGAAGGTAAGAGTAGGCAGATGGACCAAATCCCTCTAAAACAGATACAGGAAAAAATTACATTTGTATTCTCACATCCCAGCTTACTCAAGTTGGAAGTTCTCGAGCCTGGTGACTAGCAGCTCATATGCAATATTAAATGGTGCCATGGAAGAGACGTCCACAAATATAATCTGGTCAGAGGGTCCTGTCTCAGATGTTGGCTCAGAGGGACAGAGGGTCCGACTCACTTCTTGGTAATTGTATGTCCTCTGATAGCTACAACACAGCCAGGGGCAAGAGGGAAGGGAAAGTTGGATGGGAGAGAAAGGGAGAAGCAGCAGTTAAAAAGTTGTTTGGCAGTTTTAAGAATGACATAATTTTCCCCCTGTATGCATAACTGGAATACTAATTTGAAAGGCCAAGACCATTCAGTCTTTTATTCAAAGTTCAAACTCCACCTCTGTTGCCTCTTGAGGTCTGCACATGGGACCAGACATCCCCAGCATTTTGGGGCCCTTGATGCTGCCTGTGCCACCTGCAGATCAACACATCTGCCATTTGCTGGAGGCAGAAAGAGCCACAACAGACCAGAACAGCCACTGCTGTAACCATCTCTTGCATCAGGCAAAACATTGCAGAGTTATTTAATGCCTGATACCAGGATTTCAGCCACAGGATGAAGCTTCACATCTAAGCTGGTCTAAAGGGTCTGCAAAGTCGCAGTGCTTGCAGCCTAACTAGCCCTGAGGTTGCTGAAGCTATACAGCTGCATCACTTGCACAAACACGGCCAAAATAACCACCACCCCTCAGAACAGATTCAATTTAGGTGTGCCTGGGGGGAGAAACAGACAAGAGTTTTTATTCCCCAAATGCACAGTAACATAGGAGTTAGGGTGCTGTTTCTAGAGCTTTTTCAAACCCTACTCCAAACCAGAGCCCAAGAACTACTTGCACACATTTTAAGCAACTGTGGAAATGACACCACCACCATTTGGTAGACTGTCTGACCAGAGATACAGACAGATACCCAGCAGACAAGCCTCCTGCCACTCCACGTACATATCCAAGAAACTAACAGAAAAGAGCAGGCTGCCAAATAAGAGGTTACCTACCAAATCCTGGTCTGACTGGGTTCAGCTAACAGTGAGCAAAAACCTTTTGCAACCCAGCCCTGCCATCTACACAAGCAGCAAGATCTAGCACTTGTGTAAGGCTGATGCTGGATGCAGCTGGCAGACCAGAATGCTACAAAGAAGAAACTCCAGTACTTACAGGCCACGAAAAATTAGTGGAACCTGCCAGGACAACACTCCCTTCTGCTGGCGAACTACAAACAGGACAGGATACTGGAGGTTCTCAGAGCTGCTGTTCACGTACACTCGCACTGCATCCACCTATGGGAAAAGAAAAGAGAGTACAGATAGGTGTTAGCTGAAGACGAAAGAACAAGACAGCTCCAAATCTAGGTGGGAGAAGCCTGTTCCCCTCCCTCAGTCTGAGCCAGATGCTGGCAATATCCACAGGGAGATCAGCAGTGTTTGTTACTGGATTGGTTATTAAGATCCAGCAGTGCCCCTTTGCTGCTGTTCCAGTCCAGAATCACAGCCCTGTCCCCAGGTCAGGAGTGACTGCCAGGCAAGACACAGAGCACCAATGCAGCAGAAGCAAGAGGAAGAGAGTGCAGTAGCTTCCACATGCCCAGCTGGGAGCAACCTGAATTACTTCTGTTATAAAATTAAGAAAACACACACAAAACAGACAGCCCTCAGCTTATTATTTCTTTGAGAAGCAAGCAAGACATTTGTCTGCACCAAACAAAAATAACACTATTTCCATTTGAAAATAATATCTCTTCAGCTCCCACAGAGCTGTGTGCACTGTTCAACAAATAAGGGTATGAGAATGCATAACTCACCAGAAGAGACAGCACATCTCAATTAGAGGTCTTTAGCTGGTGAAAGATTATTATATAATACATACATATTATATAATACAATACATATTATTATATAATACATACACATTTTAAGTGCATCACATCCTGGAAAATTAGAATGGACTCTTAATCAGTGAATTATATGTCAATTTTGCACTCTCTAAGAATAATAAATGTAAAAGTGGACACCACCTTCTCAAAAAACATAGTTAGCAACGTGGCAGAAGGGCACCCACCTGAGAGGGCTGCTTATTCTTACTCTGAGGACACCAGGTTGAGAAAAGGAGCTTGCATTTGTAATTGCAAGCCTAAAAGAAAGTTTTCTATTTAACCTTGTTTACGGATTCTAGACTCACAGTCAAGCTTACTGGAAGAAAACAATTCGAAAGCCATAATCACTGACGCCTTTTCTGCCATCATTACCAACATACAGAGGCTACAGCCAACAATTTCTAAAAAATAAAGTTTTTTTCACAGAACACTTAATAAATTATTTAAATCAAAAACCCTTTGACATAAAAGGGCTAACACTGGAATCTTTTTTCTCTTGCCTTCTGGTTTCTAAGCCTTTGCAATACTCTTCTGGAATGCTTTCCAGCTTTTCCTTCTGACCACAGAAATTACAATTTTGTTTCCAAGTAGATTTTGCAGTAGGGTGCTAAAACCAAGCTAGAAAAAACTGTTTGTAGGTGTTCACTATGGTCATTGTGACAATTGAAGCAACAGGGGAACTGAACAAGAAAACAAATCTAAGGAGCACAAAGACACAGTGGTCAAGCCAGAGTTCTGCAAGCATGTGGAACCATTCTGCATCCATGGGGAAACTGACTATCACTGAAGAAAGAACATATTCCAGTTATCTGTCCTGCAGCTTTTTGCCCAGTTAAAGCAAGCCAAGCTCTACAGGTGAGGTGATTTACACTGCCCCTGGTTGGACACCAGTCTGTCAGCTCTCCAGCGTTCAGCACATCAGATTCACAGGAAATAGCATTACTGGGTTATGCATCCTCAGCTACTCATAAATACAAGCTAGCTTTATATCTAGAAATTCTCTTCTGCACTGACTTCATGAATACAGAACATAGCCCACTACATGCATTATACATATGTGACAGATAGCCAAGTTTACTTTAAGTGAGAGGTATTAATTTGTATCCATTGGAAGACTTATAAAGTTGTCTATTTAATTCCTCTAGTTCTAAATTTATTAAATGTGGTGGATGTCTGAATTATATACTAATGCTAAGTGGTATCAAAATTAAGCAAAAGTACTATTTTTATACTCTGCTCAGACTTTGTACACATAAATGAAAGTTGTATACCAGTGAGAATTCATCTTTCCATCTTGGATCTTCCCCTTTAGTAAACTATTTTCGACATTGATTCTAAGAGGAAAAACACAAACAGAAATTCACAGGCTGTTTAGAAAAAGCCAGAGGAAAAAAAAATGCTCTGGGGTATCTTATGAAACACACAAGAGAGCTCTATCTTTGACATTAAAAAAAGTACAGCTTTTCAAATCTATTGAGATACATTAGGGATAATTCTCTGAGGTAGTCTTAATGTCCCTTGGAAATCCCAGTTCTTCCCACTATTGCAATACAGTTCATATGCAGCAAGTCATTTCTCTCTAGTGGCAAAGTGTGTTTTTCAGCTTTATTAGTTTCTCATGCTGCTTGGCTCACACAGGTATCTGCTATCTGCATTCTACAGTGTATTATCTGAGAAGACATGGCCATCTAATCAAATACTGTTCCATACACAGACAAGCACAACACTGCCAGCACAAAGCTGAAGAACTACTCTTAATACCAATGTTTCATAGTCTGAGACCTTCACTAGACATTTTATGTGATTTTAAGTGTCTGTTGGGCCAGCCTGTGGAATTCCTAGCTGAACATGAAGAGAGTGGAATGCCCCACCAAGAAGATATCCCTGAACACCCCCACATATGATTCAAAGAAGCGATTTCTTAGTCCTCACCTGAAAAAGTACAGCTCTCCAAGTGCTATCCAAAATGGAAGGATTTTCTCCCTCAATGACATTTGCAAGTTATTGAGGTTTGCCATTGTATCCTTACCACTAAGTGAACTTTGCAAGACCCTCGTCAGCCTTGTGAAGTCTTGCACCAACTGCAGGGAACATGCCCTGCTTCACAAATGAGCAAAGCATTGCATGGGCAGACAAGAATGATGGCCACCTAACCCCTTCATACAGCTTGTGCCCAAACAGAAAGATGAGAAAATAGACCACACATCCTTTAGAAGTGAAGAGTACAGTGCAGTAGGGGCTGGAGTGGTATGGAAACATAATCCCACACACACCCCTCTGGGTGAATGAGATCACCTACACAGCAAGACTGCTCATGGGGACAGCAGCTGGGACCTCATGGCTGGAATTAGGTCAGCTTACAGGTGTATCCATGTTGCACATGCTCCAGCACTATTAACTTGACCTCTCCTGCTGCTCAACCAGACTGGAGAAGGAGAGCAGAGCAAGAGCTGAATGACTGATACTCAGACTCCACCTTATGCTCTGCAAATCCCTGTAGAAGACAAAACTTCTTAACTGTTCTATGCCCCCATCTTGGTCTTGACTCTTACATTGCATCCTTCTGCTGCAGCCCAGAAGCTGGCAGCACCAAGTGCTTGTGTGGCATAGGTCACTGTTGGACAAGCCCTTGGGACTTTAAGGGACTTAAGTCCCTTAAATCCAAAGAGAACAGGCAAGTCTTGGAGCCTATTTCCCTTGGGAACCTCTATCAAGAATCCAATATAAAATAGCAGTTCCTGCTCTTGCAGGAGATAGTACCTTGCAGTGCCTAACAGGACAGAAGTATCCCACCCTTGCCCTTTGTACTGCTACCATATCCTACTTGTCACACCAGCTGAGCTGATGACATCCCTTCAGGCCACTGTAGCTCAACCACCACCCACTGGTACAGGGCTATAAGGGGGCAACTGCCTTAGTCTAGGGTTACAGGTAACATCCTCTCCTAGAGGTCAAGGCATGCAGACATCAACACTATAGAAGGTGTCACAACTACTCTGAAGCAGAAAATACCAAGGTCAAGGTCATCACACCTTTTTTCCAAAAGGTTACTCAACCTAAAGTGTTCTCCCACCATCTTATGCTTTTTAAAGTAGCTTGAATCACGGTAACTGACCTGCTGCAAGAAGATATTCAGTAAGTTTTTTAAAAAGTTGTTTGCTTTTTTAAAAGGTCACATAATTGTGTCATCACCTTCTAAAACAGCACTAAGAGATGCTTCAGGAAACTGAATGCTGCAGCAATTAGGTGGGACACATAGTCACTCAGTGCATGGTAGCCTAGGAGAACCCACACCCCTCAAAGGTCACACATGCCTATATTCTACCTGGGTTTGCTAGAGGGCCCCAGAGAGGTGGGGATAAGCAGAGTGAAAGCAGGACCAAGACACATCTTGATTATGTGTAAGAAACTGGAGTTGCTCTGGAAGGGAGTCAGCAAACGATACTTTCAATCCAGCAGTGTTCGAATGCCTACCCAGCCAATTAAATAAGCTCTCAAGGGCTTTGCAATCATCTGGCGTGCCACACTTATCCAAACTAAGTCAATAAATCACAGCAATAGCAAGAGAGATCTTCAGAGAGCCACGTATTGATTCATCTCCATGAGGAGAATAGATCTTCCACCTGCAGTTTACAGGCCTGTTACATTTTCTAGGTCAATTTGACAACCCCTGTTCATTCACTTCTTGGCACCTCTGCTCCTTCCTCATTAAGGATATTTTTTAAGGAGCACTAAAAGGCTGAGATTCTTCCAAATTTTGCCAATAATGGCATTAGATAATGTAAGTCTCATTCCCATGTCCTCCAATTTAGCTGCTTTCACTATTGCCACCTTATGACCTCTCCAGGACTCTCTCTGAAGATAGCCTGCTTCATGCTGGTGAAATTTATACCATATTGAGTCCCATCCTATGCAGCAGAGTGCAAGAACTCATGCGGGACCAGCCTGATAGTAAAAAGCACTTGGGCAGGAAAGAGACAAACTACAATTTTTAAGTGAGGAGTCACTGCCAAACAGCCTTCTCCTCATGAAGCATCTGAATTTGTATCACTGCATACCCTACAAAATGTAGTTCTTAGTTTAACTGTGCTATGTATTTCTTCACCTCCCATTCTGAAAAGCCCAGAAACAGGTTTGGCTTCAGAGTCCCAAAACTGTGGTTAGAAGCGGCCTCTTGAGATCACCTATTCCAAGCCCCTTGATCAGCTGGAGCCAGTTGCTCAGGGCTCAGTCAGGTTCTGGATATCTCCCTAGATGGAGACTCCAGAATCTCAGGTAGCCTGCTCCTTAAAGAAATGTCCTGTGTTCAGATGGAATTTCTGTGTTTCAGCTTGTGCCCATTGCCTCTTGTCCTGTCGCTGGGTATCACCGAGAAGATCCTGGCTGCCTCTTCTTCATTCCCTCCCAGCAGATATTTATACACACTGATGAGATCCCCTCTGAGTCTTCTCTGCTCCAGACTGACAGCCTGAGCTCTCTCATCCTCTTCTCATATGAAATGTCCCTTAATCATCTTTATGGCCCTGCACTGGAATCACTCCAGTAAGCCCATACATTTCTTGTACAGGGTGGGGAGACCAGAACTGGGCACAGTACTCCAGGAGTGAAAGTTTAGAAACTTTCTACCTGCCCAAAGCAACTCTTTAGAGCTTCCTACTTTTGCAAGATAAAGCTGCCTCAGGAAGAGCTTCCTGGACAAGCCCAACAGTTAAAAGTTCTCACCCAGTGACTCATTAGTGCTCCATTCACACACATTTTTACTTTGACACCCCACTGCTAGCCTTAATACCCATTTATAGAGACAGTAAAAAGATTAGGCACTTCATCTCCTGTGAAAACTGCAGGTGCAATAATGCAGCTGTAAAATTTTGCAAGCTGGACCCAGTCACAGCCCTACTCAGCACTGGCCACTTGCTGCCACTCCATGTCCCAGTTTAAGCTCCTGCTTCTCCCCACCCAGAGTGTCTGGAACATCCCTGAGTAAGAGCTACTGCCCTTACGTGCACAGGCTGCCTCCTCTTTGCTGTCAACACCCCAAAACTTACTTTTCTCTCCTTAGCATATAGGTGAAAGCACTGAGCATATCTTTGAGATCTCAAGGCTCTTCCAGATTAGATGTTTTCCTAGTGTAAGAGCAATCAAGTTTTCTTTCAGGAAATGGGGGGAGAAACAACCAAAAATCTATGAATTCAACGGTATTAGATATTTACCTAAAAAAAAAAAAGCAAAAAACAATACCAAGATTAATTCATTCTATTAAGGACTGATCATCTATTTTCTGGCAGATGCCTGCAGAGCCTGCACAGGTAACCCAAGTATTTTGTGAGTTTTCATTTCCTCCATGGAGTTAATGTACAACTGCTGAAAGGCTACAGCAGTTTTCTGGGGCTATCAAGAATAATAACTGTTGCAGAGCAAATATTCAGGAATAGGACTTCAGCTCTGCAGCTAGGCAAGTATCAGAAGGCAAATCCTGCAGGCCACACCATATAACAAGAAAGGCTTAATCACTGCCCCTGTGGCACCTCTTTGCCACAAAGACATAGGCACAGAAGACTTACATATTAAGGTTGGAAAGGTCCTCTGGAGATCACGTAGTCCAACCCCACTGCTCAAGCAGGCTCACCCAGAGCTAGTTGTCCAGTGGGGTTTTGCTTACCTTCATGGGTGGAGACTCCACAACCTCTCTAGGCAACCTGTTCTGGTGCTTATCATCCTCATGGTTAAGAGAAAATAATTATAAAAAAATGTTTCCCATCCTGTCCCAGTGAAGGGCAAGGGAAGGGAAACAACATTGATTAGTGATAAATGCTTCAACAGGGAGAGGCCTAGGAGTGGAAAGAAGGTCCCTTCCCTCTGCTGGGATCTAGCAGTTAAACCTCTCATTTGGTTTCTTTCTCTCCACCTAAGCTGAGCGTTCACCATCCACAATATTTAGTAAGCTCTTCTGCCATTTCCATCACCTTATAATATTGCCAGTGTCATACTAGTAAAAAACCCAGTATTATCAGAAGGATAGAGGCAGGATTCTCAAGATTTTGGAAATAGAAGCTCTTGCTCTCATCTCTTCCCTATGTCAGACCTGGTTTATTCTGTACATGACTTCCCTCCACATTCCCTGTGCTCAGTGCTCTGTATTGGTTCCCTGTAACACCTGGTTAGAGCACCTTTGCCCTTGTGACCATTCAGGTGCCTTGACCTCTCTTAGCTCTGATGTATCTGAGGCAGCAACCTGCTGCATCGAGGCAGGACCAGCTCTCTCAAAGTGTGGGCTCTCAAGTGTGATTCCATTACACTTCTTTTGTTTCTCTCTGCACTCTCCACACACAAAGCTGCTTCCTAAGCCGCACTAAAATAGGGTACTTCAGACCAAGAACATTAGGAAGTCACAACCATCTTCTACAGAGCAGCTCATTAAGAAGATCCCTTTCAAAGATACTTTAATTTTCACCTCGATACATTAACAATTCACTTGCAGTGAATATCTTTGCTCTTCCTATATTTGTACATAGCCCAGATCAATCAGAAGCATCACACTAGCTAACCCCATCAAAATATTTAAAAAAGCCCAGGGGAAAAAAAATGAGCAATTAAGAAGTTGGACAGATGGCAACTGATATTCCGGTCCATCTAGTTACTTAATCTGACATTGTCACCACAGTAACACATGGGCAGATCCTGCAATACCAGTGAAGGGGCCAGATCCCAGCCCCACGATGCAGCTCTGCTCTTTCTACACCTCAAAAGGGTCAGGGATAGAGCAGCAGCTCCCAGCAGCACAAAGCTTTAGTTGATGGCCCTCTGCCTGACAAAAGAGCTATTCCTCCAAAACACAACAATCAAACAGGTGGGATTTGCCTCTGGGCCAAGCCTGTGCAACAAGTTCCCAATTAACAGTCCCTCAGGATCCTCCTCACTGCTTACAAATGAGTTTGGGGATATCAGAGCAAAAAAGTTCAGCAGCATCTAGCTGCAGTGATGACAAAGCTTGAGAAAGCAAAGAAATAATCAGCAAGCAGAGCTTCTCTCGTTGTCAATTACACTGATTTTGTGCTACAGAGTGGAAGAAACCTTAATTAGTGTTCTCAAAGAAAGCCGTTTTGCCTTGCAGGGTGAACTGCCCAGCAGAAGCATTGCAGCAGATCAGGACAACACTGTAGTATCTATGAAAACCAAATTGATGCTTTTTCAGACCTCCTTCCAATTAACCCATC
This sequence comes from Heliangelus exortis, assembly GCF_036169615.1. NCBI lineage: Eukaryota > Metazoa > Chordata > Aves > Apodiformes > Trochilidae > Heliangelus > Heliangelus exortis. The sequence goes on along the minus strand of NC_092422.1, from coordinate 117,739,212 downwards.
CTCATCTTCTAACCCATGTTTTGATTCTAGATTCTGTGGTCTTAATATAGACAGTATACACATTTTTATGCACCAGTTTTAATGAGTTCACCATGGAGCCAGTGCTAGTAGTCCCATCTTTCCATGTGAAAGTCAGCATTTGGTGTTTGCCTCAAGGACATTAGATCTAGCAAAATATTTTTAGAGTGGAAAAAAAAGTGGAAGGTGAACGAAAAAGGTGATTTATTTAGCTGAAACATCATCCTCCCTCCACACCTTTCCAAAGATTATTTCATTTTAAGAATAAGCAGTTCTGAAATGAGAACCCCATCCTGCTACAGGAACCACTGCTCACATCGCATACAATCATCCCTCCAAATGCAGAAATATGTTCCATGTAGAAACAAGTGAGACTCCAGCTAAAAAGCACAGGTTTTATTTTAAATTAATAATAATAATCCCACACTAGAGAAAAAGAAAAAAAAAAAAAAAAAAAAAAAAGTGGGTCTCCTCTACATTCACTTCCACTCACTCAGCATTGGTGAGTTGAAGAAAGTTTTGCCTGGGTCAGCCCAGGGTCACTAAAAGGGTCAACCTGTTGCTGTCACTCTCACAACACCACCAGTGCTGAGGAACTTCACTTGGGAGCAGACCGTTTCCAGCATCACAGAAAACTTGTTGCATCCCCCCCTGATTGCACCACTTCCCTCAACTTCCTTGCACACACAGAAGGAGGAAGTCTCTATTGGTACTCTAATATTTCATCTGTACCTTCCAAGATGAAATCCTCACCTCCTGTAGATACCTGCAGTTAACTTTGAGGGAGGGCAGTCCAGGATGGGTCTTGGGAAACCTCATGTACCGCATCTGACAGCCAGGCTCTGCACAAACATTTCTCAGCGATAACCATGCTGCTGCCTTTAGTGATGCAGGGCTGAGGCTAGGTCAGGACTGCTTTAGAAACTTCTGCTCCTCACATTTCTTCCCATTGCCAGGCTTTTGCCATGTGCCCCTCTATTCACCATCCCAGCTCATGACAGTTTGGTTTCTCAGATGACTGACCTTGAGCCTTTTTCTGTATTTCAACATGGACAGAGCAGTTGGCTGAACAGAGAACTCTCAGCACTACATAAAAACGTGTTAGAGCAGGAAAGACAAATATTTGTACTTCAGTTCTATCACCACGTTGGAGATAGGAGGAGAAGAAGGAAAAAAAAAAAAAAACGCAGAAGGAGCAGGACAAACATGGCTGCAAACATTAAGCAAAATAAACTGGGCTCTTGTTGACACAAAGGAGTCCTTGGACCGATTATTAAGTCTACGTTTCCCACAGAGATTACACATCAGCTTAAGACTCCAGGGATGCAAATTTAAGGGCAGGCAGGAGGTTGCAACAACAGTTTCTGCTGCAAGCAAAGGTTTTCAAGAGCATTACTGTGGATTCCTCTCCAACATCTCAAGCTAGGGAAAACCTTGGTATCACACCAGGGCTTTGCCACCTTCCCTGCCACACCCACACACAAGCTGCACCTTTCAAGACCATTGGAAATTATCAGTCCACGTTAGGATAGCACTTGGTCGCTGGCACCAAGCCAAGCCAGTGGGCAGGGATCACATCCAGCAGGCAACCACATAGGCTGCTAAGTGACAATAGAAGCTCTCAGCACAGGGCTCATCTGAAAAAGGCACTGAATTGCTGCTGTTGCACAAGAAAGAGACATTTCATTTTTCTATAAACCCTGAAATTAAGGGCTTATACTACTATACTGTTCTACTTCGTATTCAGCCAAGCAACTGAGCAGTGAAAGAAGCACATACCTGTCAGCACCAAATTCATCTGCTCTTCCCACTGACCACGCAACAGGGGGAAGCTGAGTCCCTGAAGGAAAATAGTTATGAGACTGAGGGACAGGCGTTACAGATCCTCTTTCCCACCCTCCTATGTGATATGAGCACTGCTCTTGTCAGATGAAAATAGTGGAGCTCAGAGCTTTCAGGCTTTCTCGGTCTGACTTTGTGTCCTACTGTCAATAAGTCTTTATTGCCAGAAGCAATCAGTCAAATGACTCTGGTCCACAGTTTTCTTCTAGTACTTCTGCCAGGAGTATTAAATATCCAAAGCAGCATAAATTAAAGTGATAGACTCTGGGTATGTCAGCCTCAGTTACATTAACATAACTGCTCCAGGATTAATATTTTTCATTTAAAAGTTCCAGTTCGTGAAAATATTCTGTGTGGGCTTACTGTCTGCCATGGACATTCCAAAGAGTTCACTTGTTTGCAACAATATATGTGCAGCATAAATGGAAGTAAGAAAAATACAAAGCAGGCTAGTATTTATCTTTATCCTTTTTGAAATTTTGCCCTCTAACCAATGTCACTAGGGAGTCTCCAGGACAGCCAGAAAGAAAAACTAGGAGTTGCTGTGCTGGCTGAAGTACGTACTTGTTTCTGATCACACTTCAAGAAGACACTAAAAATAAATTTGAAAAATAAGTCCTTTTTTAAACATCCAGGTCAGGAACAAACTATTTTCAAAGCATCCTCCTAACCCACAGCAGCAGGAATGCTGGGCTAGGGCAACCCTTGAAACAAAAGAGTTTATTACCTTTCCAAATCTGCTGCCACCCCAAGCTCACAGCAAAAGGGATCCCTGTCACAACACAAGTATCTGCTTCTTTTTCTTGGCTCACAACTTCTCCTCAGTGACACTTTGTACATGGACTGAATAATGTATCCTACGTGTTTTCTTTTCTTTTTTTAAATCATCATTTGTTTGTTTTTAACCACACTGACTTAGCAATTTTTATGCCCAAAGAAAAACATCAGCATAAAGAAAGTAAGGAAGGCTTTTTCTGAAATCCTGTGTTTCTCTAAGTAAGTATACACAGCAGGAAATAATGTTTGCTTATGCAAATGTACTAAACTACATTCTCAAGCTGAGCAGATGGCACACCCTTGTAAGACAACTTTTACAGACTGTACTTTCATTCCCTAAATATCCCCTGGAATAGCAGATGAGGTTTGCAGAGGAAAAGCATACCTTCTTAGCCAACCACTTCTGCACAAGTTATTTAAGGATATTTCAGCCTCCACTTACAATGCAAATGTTTGTATTAGAAATTGCTGCACTGTTCTTGGAAAGAGCTCAAACAGAGGAAAAACATTTTGATGTAGTTACTCTTACGCAGAATATTTTTTCTTTTTTCAAACTAAACATCTTGGGGGCTGGGGAGGGAGCTGCAAGGGGAACAACAAAACTTGATGAGCTTTGATTTTAAACAACAGGGTAGCTTAACAAAAAGAGAGGGATTTTAAGACTTAGAATGACATCCAAATTCAAAGGAGATGCTTTAGTTCAATGAATAAAGTTATTGAGTTTTATAGTATTAGTTTACACAATAAAGTTCCTGCCAACACCAAAGTCACCATCCGAATGTCTGCAGACCACCCTGCAAGAAACCAGAGATATCTCAGGCTCTTTTCTGAAAGCCTGTGAACTGATATCCTCCTTCAAAATGTACTCTTTTAAAGCCATTCTAGGTAGAGAAACCTAGAAAAACTAAAATCCTAGAAATCCAAAGAACAATTTAAGTTTGAAGGGATCTCAGGTGGGCACGTCCCATCCCTATCTATCATCCTATATCCCTATGACTATCCCATTTTTGCCAGGGAGATAGTTTTCTGCTGTAGAAAACATTCAAACTTATGTTTTCAGCAGATCCTCACACCATTTCTCTTATGTCTTACTTTTTCCTTCTCTCACAAGCAAGAGCTTTACATGTGCTTCTGGGCAGGGTGCACATTCAACAAAAGATCCCACTGAGAAGCAGCAAGAGCACTCCCAAGTCTCCATGCTAACACCTACTAGAGTTGGTTGTTTGCTTTAAAAAAAACAAAACAAAACAAAAAACCCTAAAACAAATGGATAACTTTTATGTACAAAAGTTATGCCATAGGAATTCTGTCAAACTTTGCTTGGCTTCAGACTTTATATACTGTGAATTGCTTTGATTTTTCTGGATTCGACGTTGAGCCTACATTTCTGCCTCATACGGAACTTAATATTAGGCTGCAGAAATGGTGTGCTGAAGCCCTTCCAATGTCCTGTGGTGAACAGAGAGCCAGAAAGCAAAAAGAAATAGTTCATGGTTTTCAGGCCCTGGAGGTCCTGGGACAACAGGAGCTCTGCTGACCTTAGGGGATCTTCTCATTCAAGTATTTCTAGTCTTCCCAATTTAACTGGTATTTTACCTGCACCTATGTGGCTATAAGAGTGGGCTTCCACTCAGCATAAAGGAAAGGGAGAACCTAACCTGTTCCCCCTTGTTAGAGATCAGGTTTGTCCATCTCTTAAAGAGGAGACTAGTTTTACTGCATACATGGTGTAGCTGTGGGCTGAAACTTGGGCTGGAGCCAAGACCAACATTATGAAGAAGACTCACAGGAGAGCAAGGGAGCACTTTGGGGTAGTTTACTTACAGCCTGAAGAGTCCTACAGACAAAGCCCAAAACCAGCTTAGAAGCAAGAACTGAAAAAATGGCTCCTAGAGCTGTTGTAACAGACATGGGTCTGCTGCAGAGGCACCTGGATTTGCATGTGAAACAGCAGAGAACAGTAACCACAGATTTGATCACTGCCACGTATTAAACCAGCCTGCCCTGCGTAGCAAATCAAGGAGTTCCCCTGCAACTACGACAGATGGCTTTGGTCTGAACAAGTGACTCCTCACACAATCCCAGAGGAACGTATTGGATGAATTCCAGCTCTGGCTCCTTGCCTAAAGCAAAGCAAGTGTAACTGGGATCCACACCCAGGCTGCAAGGGACGCATTAGCTAGGGGACAGGGGAACCCAAATGCATCATGATCTTTGAGCTGGAAAACACACGCGGTCTCTGCTAGAGTCACAAAGTTTAAGGCATCTAATTGACAGACTTTTGCTCTTGCTAGTGCTGATCCTGAGTCCCCTCTACCCTTAAGTCAGCCAACTTTTACCTGCCTTCAAGTCATGCAAGAAGTAAATGTAATTACGTTAGCTAGAGGGTAATTTTTTATTCTTTGCTCCTCAGACCCTACATAGGAAAGTCATTGCAGGGCTACACGTCCTCACATGGCACAACTGTGCAGCAGAGAAGCCACAGCTTAATCTACAACCAATCACAGCTCACAGCAAGGCTGGGCCATATGGAACCGAGATTGGGGCTCTGTTCCTACTCCTGGCAAGGGAGAAGGAGGAGGAAAATATCACCCACTCTTTCCCCTAAAATAGGTGCAGCCCACTGCTCAGTTTTTGAGCTCATCATACAGGTACAGCCCACTGCTCAGCTTTTGGGCCCATCACAGCCAAGATACACTGCATCCATGCCCAAGAGCTGTGTCTGGATTGCAGCAGCATTGCCTGCAAATGGAAAGTTGAAAACTTGTTCTTCTGAGAAAACTGTTTTTTTCAATACAGTACCCCCTCCCTGAAAGCATTCAAGGGGCTTTGTGCAACATGGTCTAGTAGAAAATGTCCCTGCTCATGGTCAGGGGTTAGAATTAGATGATCCTTATGGTTTCTTCCAACTTAAACCATTCTATTATTCTAAATATCATAGATGAAGCATCCCCAACCTCCCCGGGCAACCTGTGCTTAACACTAAAGAATTTCTTCCTAATGTCTTACCTAAATCTACCCTCTTCCAATTTAAAGCCATTACTCCTTGTCCTATCACTCCATGCCCTTGTAAGATCTCTTTCTCCAGCTTTCTTGTAGTCCCCCTTCAGGTACTGGAAGGCTGCTGTAAGGTCTCCCTGGAGCCTTCTCTTCTCCAGGTTGAACAAGTCAAACTCTCTCAGCCTGGCTTCATAGGAAAGGTGCTCCAGCACCCTGATCATCTCTGTGGCCTTATATATAAAATATATATAATATAGTGTTACTAAATATTATGGTATATAAAAATCTATAATATGTAATAATATAAACAATATCTATAATGTAGTCCAGGTATCTTCAAAATCATGCCTTCAGCTGAGCTGTGCTCCAATTAGAAAGAAGAACTTCTGATGTCTCCAACAGTCTTCTTCCTCATGATACTCTCCTGCACCACTGAAAGTCTGGTACAGGAAATACCCACATGCACAATATTAGTGGCATATGTGTTTTCAGCAAATTAACAGCTAGCAACTTCCAGAGCTTAGAGTGGTAGGAAGTGTCATTCACTTTAAATTTCCTCAGTATTCACACGTTTTTTCTTTTTGGAAGCCCTTCTATTATTGCAATCATGCAATAATAGAAATAAGCAGGTTCCCTCACTTGTCATATAAAGCCTTCTCCAGTCACTGGTAAATCCAGCAGAAACAGTTTATAACTCTTGTTCAGTCTTCTGCACAGGAACACACTGCACAGGCAGCTCCAGCAAATCAGCTCTCCTTTCCTTCTCCCTCCCAAGTGGGGGACATGCTGAGTATGTGGAACTGGAAATGCTCATGAGTGTGGTTTTGTTGTTTTTTTTTTTGTTTTTTTTTTCCCCTCCTGATTCTGGAGATCTCCAATTTAAATAATCCTAAAATAAGGATCCTGTTTGCCAAACTGTTCACCAGATTTGTAATAGTGCACATCTGCCTTTGCCATTAGAGCCTGAGTGCATAGTGACAGGTGCAACAGCTGGTTTTATTTTACATTCACAGTTAAACATTAAACAGCTGTGCAGAGGAGAAAATTGCAAAGTGCAGCTCAGAGGAGGAAAAGAAAACTAAAAAAGCAATAAGGCTACCCCAAAACCAATGAAGACTTTCCACCATGAAGAAGTTGACACATTTCTCTGTTTGCTTTAGAAGAGAGATGGCAGTGCTTCTCCTCAGTACAGCTTTACTTTTACAACTCCACCTCAGGAATTAAGGACTAAATCCTAGCTGCCAAGTACAAAAAAAGCCTGACAGCTCTCCTGCCTAGAGACACAAGATGAAGTGTTTTTGCACAGCACATAAGGGGTTTTCCCCCTCCACACACAGAGACAAGAGACCTGGCAATACATACATGCACACATAAGAGTTTCATCTGGGTGAAAGTTAATCAGCATCTAAGCACTCTTATTTTCATTTTACCCTCCCAGGGGCTGCACAGAAGGGAAGTCACTTCCCTGTCCCAAAACAGCTCTGATGCAAAGCCCGGAGTTGAACTTTCTTCATCTTGTATAGACCTGTTCACAAATGATCTGACAAGACTTACTTTTCCCCTTTCTTGTTCATGCATACCTGTATCCTGAGGAGTAAGGAAGATTATGAAGATGAAGAGCTGAAGAATCCTCTGAGATTATGCAAGCACACACTTTTAAGAAAGTAGTAAGTCTCTAAAGCACCAAGTAGAATTAATAATCTTGTTATCTCCTTTCTCTCACCCATCATTCAAGCATTGGTCCATTCATCTGCACTTTCATATGAGCCCTGGAAACAATAGCACAAAAGCACCCAGAACATTTACAGAGGACTGGTAGGTCACAAGCCATCCCTCACATCTTGGCCTTGGCTCTAATTTGTCTCTTGCCTTGTAGGCTTGACCTCACAAAAGAGAGATCCAGAGAGAAGAAAACATCAGAATTCATATAGCATCAGGAAAACAAATCCCTGTTTCAGAGCCAGACAACTCCAGAGCTGGCTTTGCTTCAGAGGGAATGCAATTAAAGTCACCCATCGCAGCCCTTCCACATGGAAAATGCTCTTTTTATTCAATTAAATTTCCTGTAACTAAGGTTAATGGTCCATGTGGTATCTGCCTCAAGGTGTCAGAGGCTTCTGGCTGACCTACCATCAGCACAGAGACAGAAAGAGACTGAAAAAATCAGGAAGAGCAGAGAACTCACAAGTGACAGAAAACTGGCAAACAATGGATGATGTTCCACTTGAAAATCAAGTTCCAAGACTAAAGGGCAGCAGAGATATGCAAGGACTAGTACACAGAGTTTTTGCAGGACTTGTGTTCCTCCAGAAAACCCAACAGCTACCCAAAGGACATCATGCCCTTAAACACTTGCAAAAGAAAAACCTTTCCACAAAAGCACAGTCCCAGAATACAGTCAAGATTTCCACAACCAAGCTGCTAAACCTTGAGCAATCCTTATCCACAGGTAAATACAGGGACCACCAAAACAGATTTGCCTCTGACCAGGCTGGCAAGAGCAGACTTGTTTGCCTCTCATCAGCTAAGGGCTGCAGCTGGGGTGGGGGCTACACACACTTGCAGCCTATCAGACCAATTGGGTGAGACACCACCTTGCAGGCTTCTGCTGCTTCAGCTCAGGAATAGCATCTGTAGGGATGCTCAGTAAGGAATCATAGAATGGTTTGAGTTTGAAGGGATCTTTAAAGATTATCTAGTTCAGCACCCTTGCTGTAGGCTGGGGGACATCTTCACTAGATCAGGTTGCTCAGAGCTTCACCAAGCCTGACCTTGAGCGCTCCCAACAATAGGGCATCCACATCTCTGGGCAGTGTCTTAACCCCATCATAAAAAAATGTCTTCCTTATGTCCAGCCCAAATCTACCCTCTTTCTGTAAAACTGTTGCCCTATTTTAGAATAGGCTGTTGTAAAAATCCTCTCTTTCTTACAAGCCCCCTTGAAAGGCCATAATAAGGACACACTGGAGCCTTCTCTTCCCTAGGACTTTCTCTACCCTCAGGACCTCTTCTGGGCATCTTTCACCAGAAATTCTTAAAACAATCCAAATTAGTTTTCACAGCAGATGCTGGTTGCATGGCCCCATTTAAGCAGATTCATGGCAGTGGTTGGAGAGTTCTGCATTAAAAACAAAAAAAAAAAATCAAGCCTCAAATCTGAAGTTTCTCTTCTTGGATGTAATCCTGATAAGCTCAGTATCTTTGCAGAGACTTCACATTCCAGTATACAGGAACATAGAGATTAATCATCTGAAGTTTCAGCTTAAAAGCAGCAGTAGTCTGGACTGGGTGGCTCTTCACACCTATTGCAATAGCCTGATGTCTGAAAGTAGCCATCAAGCAGAAGACACATTTAGATACCCACAAGCAACACCAAGCAGCATTGTACTCCCTCCCTGCCTCCCCCCACTCTGCCATCACCCCAGGTGTTGGGGGGAGAAAATTTCTGTGTGGAAGGTGTCTGACAAAACACAAAGCTTCAAAGAGCACATTAAATTGAAGGAACTAAATTTATCTTAACTGAAGTCACTATGAGTGCCATGCCTGCTAACAAGCCCCAGACAGCCCTTGGGTCTGCCAACAGGCCCTCATGGTAATACACAATACCTATAGCACCTGAAGAAACCCAACATACATCACCACCAGTTCCTACAAGGAGATTCAAACCCAAAACATGCTCTTAACTTCCCAAGTTCATGGGTTACACCCAAGAGCTAAGTAATGCTGGGCTCAGTTGCATCATAACCCCTACCACAACTCCTGTCCCATAAATACCAGGTGCGTTTTATTATGCAGTAACACACATAACAGGTGAAAGACCGGTCTTTGAAGGTCTGTATCTTTTGGAATGTCAGAGTAAAGCAAAGCAAGCAATGATTAACACCACCTTCCCGTGCGGCCTGGTCCCCCCTACCCCCTTTTATCATGCTCTCTACCAGCTTCCTTCATACTGAAACATTAGAGTGTTTACAGTGTGGGAAAAAGCAATGTTTTCTCTTTTCTCTTGCCCTGTGCAACTGAGGTCAGGAGGGAAGAACCACTTGCCTGTTTCACTATCTTATGGTACATCAGAACATCTTACCCATCAATTAACACTCAATCCAAACAATGGGGGCAGTTTCCAAGGTACCACTTAGCTACTTGAGCTAAACATGACATTAAAAAGGGTGAAGGAGGGGGAAACCTACAATAACTAGGCATACATAAACAAGTATCTTTGCTCCTTATCAAATGGCCATGGATTTAGCACTGCTGCCCCGCAGCTTCTTCAATCACACCTTGCCTCTGGGCCTCCCAGGGGAGAGGACCTTGATCCTACAGAAGTGCTCAGGTGTGAAAAATTATATTTTAAAAGGCTTATTAAGTGCACAAACCCCCCCCCCCCCCCCCCCCCCGCTTTTTTTTTTTTTTTTTTTTTCCTAGGTAGCACTCTTATCTTCCCAATCCCCTTTTAGACTTTAAATCAATTTTGCTGCTAGAAGCGCTAGCTACCAAACCCCCGCCGGGGAGGGCGCCCCAAAACACCTCCCCACCCCGTACCCTCTGGGACACTGCCACTCTCTCACCCCGCGGCAGCCCAGGGAGGGCGAGGGGAGCCGACAGGTGCCCCGCGGCGACGGGATGATGCGGGCAGAACCGCGGGTGCGGAGGGAGAGCCCGGCCAGCTCCGCTCCTAAACAGTGGCTCCTCCCCGCTCCGCCGGCGGAGAGAGGGCGAGGGGTGCACGGTGCATTTCCCCTCCTGAGGATGGGTTGGGGGGGAAGCCAGAGCCCCGTGGGACGCTCCTACCTGCCCAGGCTCGCTGCTGCTGTAGGCGAAGGCGTAGACCCGCTCCACGCTGATGTTCACGGTGCCCCGGTAGACGCGGCCGAAGACACCGGGAGCGGGGCTGCCCCCGGGGCCGCCCCCCGGGGCCGCCGCTGCCGCCGCTGCCCAGAGCAGGGTGCAGAGCAGAGCCCCGGGAGCCGGAGCTGCCCCCCTGGCCATGGGCTCAGTCGCTGCCGGGGCCGCGGGGCAGCCTCAGCCTCACCCCCACCGACCGGCCAAGCCGCTCGCCCGGTGCGGCACCCGGGCCGGTTCTCCCTGGCAGGGCAAGCGCCGAAACCTTTTACTTGTAATTTAAATAAATAGTTCGGCGACATGCACAGGCGCTGGGGAAGACGGGGAGGCAGACCCGATCAACCCCTCCTGTCGACCGGGGGCAGCCGAGCAACTTTCCCCGGCAAAGGAACCTCCGCCGACCGGCGGGGTGTGGAAGGGAGGGGAGGAGAGAGAAAGGGAGGCCGGCGGGCTGGCCGGCGGGCTGGCCGGCCCCGGGGAGGAGGGTCTCCTCCTTCTGCCCGGCCCCAAATCCTGAGCGAGCCTTGGCAAGCGGTTGACAGGGAGCTTTTCCCTTTGAGGAGCTGTGCTGTGAGATTAGGGGCACTCCGGCAGTGTCAGGCATCCGCAGGGCTTCGACAAACCCAGCCCAGAGGCAGAGGCGTCCTCGCCCCGCACTCTGCCGGTGTGCTGGAGCAGAAGCTTGCAGCTGCAATGAATCTTGCATAGGGCCATCCCCAATCTTTTTCTTTTGGCTGCTCGTAACTTTGGCGTAAATGTCCTCGTCTTTTGATTTAGTCCAAAGGTGTGAAAGGCTGCAGTAAAATAGTAATTTCGTTATTTCAAGCATGGCTTTGTACATTTTAAGTTCTCCGAGTCATTCATGAAGCTGCTACAAACAATACCGTGATAATCACAAGCTTTTCAGCAAGATGAGAGGGATACTGTTAGGTTGTGAAAGGGCCGGGAGTCTCTTGTGGCTTAGCCGTCCTATGTTTTTTCTCGTTGAAAACATATCTGGGAAATGTGTCCGATCCCAGGGTGGAGGGATGAAATTTTAAGTCAGAGAAGATAAAAGTCTGGCTAGCAGGGAACCAGAAGGGTTTTTCAGACTGAGGATGAATTTGTAGGAGCTGCATTTTATAAAGCCAATCTGCAGCCTGCAACATCACTGACTCTGGAACAGAAGATTTCCAAGTTACTGGGTTTGTGTTCAAGACTGAGAGATTTCCTAGGGGTTACTTGTCAACTTTGGAGGAAAAGTTGCAAAGCTCAGCAAAATGAGCCTCTGTGAGTTACGTCATCATTTTGATCTTCAGGCCTGCATGTGATTTCTGCCAAGAGAAAAAAGAAAGCAACCTGTGATTTCTGTGTTTGTGTTGAAGCAGGCTGCCATTCAAGTCACCTTGCCTCTTGTCAAGAGTCCCAACAACTGGCATTAATGGCAAAACAAACCCAACTTCTGGCTTTAAGTATCACGTTGTGCAGACCAGGAGGCTTGTGCAACATCCCCTCTGAGCTCCTGTGAGTCTGTCTTGCCTTCTTCCAGGATGCAGTGTGACCTGCCTTGGGAGACTTCAAGCAGTAGTGGCACTGAGAGACTTTTGGCTTCTCCCCACCCTGTAGAGCCCAGGGGTCCTGAACCCTCCAGCTCCTTTCTCACCCACTGCCCTCTGCAGATCCCTGGGTCCCTCTGATAGGGCTGGCAGTACTCAAGCATATGCTACAGACAGGAGACTGGGGACCACATCTTCCAGAGAGGAGAGGTTTCAGGCAACAGGGAGAGGTACAGCAAAGCAAAAGCATGTCTGGGCCATGCCACATTTCTCAGAGAAATGTGATACGGAGCACAAGGCTGGTACCTGCAAACCAAGGTAGATCTGGCAGCTGCAAATAACTTTTGGAGCTGTGCAGTTTTCAAATCTGGAGATCAGTGTGGTGTCAGTGTGTTGTTCTTCCCTAGTCATGCTGTTCTTGTGACAAAGTGGCTCTCCCTGTAGTCCACACTTTCCAATGCAGAATTAGGGATCTGTTAAACTTCTTGCTCTGAGTGGTAGTATGTTTTGGTATCCTACAAAACTACATATTTTTCCTCATACTAAATTTGAGACTTCAAGTTTTCTACTCAAAGTGTAATGCTTTGTGTTTGTCTTTATTGAATTTCATGTCACTGTTAAGAGACTCTTCCTGCAATTTAACAAAGTGAAAACTTTGTTAAAATCTTGGCTTCCGAAGTGTGGTACTGCCCAACTTGGTGTTACTTGCAGAAGTTTGAAGTCATAGGTCAATTCCACCATCGAAGTAACTAAATAAATCCTAGCATACAGGTCAGATCTCTTAATCTGACATATCTTCCTACTGACAGGAAAATACCCACTGCTAGAATTGGGAACTGTTTTTCAATCACACACCCCTCTTGTGTTAATATCATCTAAAACCTATTTGCCTTTATGAGATCAATGTCCAAGGAACTATTAAAAGCCCTACTTAAGTCAAAATATGGTTCACCTATTCCTTTCAGCACCTACTAAATCAGTTATCTTAACAAAGAAATAAATCAGGTTACTTTGACATGATTTGTTCTGGACAAATGCATGCTGCCTGTTCCTCATCACTTTATTGTTATGTAGTTGCTTGCACACTGATTGCCAAACAGCCTGTTTCATTACTTTTCCAGATAACAAATGGATGCTGCCTGACTTCTATCTTTTCACTCAGCCTCTTTGATAATGATGGGTAGCCCATTTTGCCTTTTCACTTCCACCTGGATCTTCTTCTTGAATGGCAGCATGTATTTTAGAAGAAAGAACTAATCTCTGTAGTAAAAAAGAATCAGACAGACCATGGGTCTGGGTCGGTGGAAGTGCTCTGATATTCCTTACAGGGATGTGTAAGGACTGCCACAGGACTCTGGTGTCAGGGGACAGCAAGGGCCAGCTGCTGCCTTGGGGACAGGAAGCTGAGTGCTGTAAGGGAGGGAGCTCACTGGCCAGGCCCCTATCCCATAGGATCTGAGCAAGGTGAGCAGGGCGGGTCTGGAGATGGCAAAAGGGAGTCCATATTGCCGGACAAGTCCATGGCAATGGGTAGGTCTGAGGCCAAGCCAGGATTATAAGTTAGAGAATCCGGTTCAGTGACAGCAATCAGGTGTGGACATAGCCCCACAATCAGCAGGGCAGTCCACAGCAGTGAGGCAAGTCTGTGGTCTGGATGGCAAGCTGGTCAGCACGTCCAGATCGGTGAGCATGGCTGTCACTCACCTATTGCTGAAGCTCAGGCAGGGCCAAGCACTGGAGCCTCAGCTGAAATGCAGCTCTCCAGGGAAGGAACTGAGGATTCCCTGCAGTTCTGACTCCAAGGTCACTCGAGGGAAGGGAGGCAGCCCACAGCAGCACTGTCTCTAGGCTGACAGTGAGCCCAGGGTGCCAGACCTCCAGGAAGGGGCATGATGCTCTCAGGGCCCTTGCCTCTGGCTGTGTGTGGGGCATTTGTTTCCTAACATGGCCCATTTTTCCCGTGTAAGCAAAGCCCAGGTTGTGAGTGTCCCAGTGGAAAGGGAAACTGTGCTGAACCCAGTATGTGTAGGGGAGGGTCATGTGGGGTTTTTTTTTGTTTGGGTTGGGTTTTTTTGTTTGTTTTGGGTTTTTTGTGTGTGTGGGTTTGTTTTTGGTTTTGGTTTTTGGTGGGTTTTTTTGTTTGTTTGTTTGTTTTTTTACTATAAAACAAAAGTAGAAAGTCTCACTGCTACTGGGAAAAAAAACACAGTGACGAAATTACATTTCTCCTGGTAACCAGGGCTTCAGAAACATCCAGGATTGAGAAAAGGTCTTAATTACAAAAGAATTCCCCAAATGATACTAGCTTGGAAGATAAAAGAATATAAATGTATAACAAACCAAATTGTTATGAAACCTGGTGTGTTTAAATCACTGCTGTTCGGATATGTGGTCTCTATCTTAGGTAAGCTCCACAGTGAATTAATAGATTACGTAGATGCTCAGCTGACTTCTGCAGAGAAAATGCAACATTTTCAGACTCTGCTGTAAATGCAGTGTGAGGAACAACAAGAGTGGAAAGGTAGACAGCCTTTTAAGAAGTCTGATAGAACCTGCTCTCCATTTTCTTACAGGTGGCCAAATTGTTTTGAGAAGAGTCTTGTTGAATTAAAAGTGTCTCTGTATTGTATTATATTTGCTTTTATTAGTTATTTAACATTTATATTTAATAGTAATTAATAATAGCAGAGAGGCTTAAGAGGTTTCAAAGTGGATGATGGATTGGTCTAATTGTACCTTGACCGCGTTCTTCTTCAGCAGACCTTGTTCTTCAAGACAATTGTCACCATTTGAACAAGAGGAACTAAAGAAGGAGGGCTTTTTGGATTGAGAGGGACTGAACTCAAAAGGGAGGGATCTATTCCCTCCCATTTCCTGCTGTACTCTATAATATAAAGATCAGGAAGGCAGCAACTCCTCCCTCTTTTTCCTCTCACCTGCTGCTGGCTGTGCTGTTTGTCCCCGCAAGCTCTCCATGTGCTATAGGGTTTTATATATGTGTTTGTATATATTTGTATTCTTTGTTACTTTACCCTTTATGTTATTACTTTTCCTTCGTGTTAGTAAAATCTGTATCCAATTGTTTTCAGTTTCCAACTTAAGGTCTCCAGTCTTCATTCCCCTTTTATCTTCCCTTTTTGGGGGGGAGGGATAGAGAGGAATTCAGTAATTAAGTTTGTGGTCCACCCAAACTGCTAAACCATGACAACAATTTAAAGCCATGCTAGAACTCCAGATGCGGCTTTAAATTATGCTTTAGTGTTACAAATTTAAAAAAACACAATGAGCAACTAATCTGGTGCATTTTCTTGAATGTGTGCCTAGGACCAAGAGTTGTTTTATCAGAGGCTGAACTCTGATGGTCAGTTTCAAGTTGCATGTGGTACCTATGTTTAGTGCATAAACAGAAACTGAAATTCAGGTTGAACAACATCCAGTATAAAAAACTTAGCCATATTTGCAGCATTTCAGCAAAGGCAATTGCTGATCATATTTCTCTGTCACTTCTCGTAATTTCATGGTTTTTGGTTTTGTGTCACATGCAATGCACTTTCTTCTCTCAGCAAGTTAACCATTACCATCTGCACCTTTCATTATTCTTTTTACTGTCATGTTGGTAAAGCCAGAATTAGACTGATGAGGGCCTTAAGCACCAGGAAATCTTGGTGACAGAAATTTTTTCTCCTTAAATAAAGAAGGAGTTTTGAAAGAAAGACTGATAAACCCTATGTATTCCCTTTCCACCTCCAACAGGTGACATACTAGCTTACACTGTGATACAAAATGTTACCTCTAACCCTTCAGAGTAATTTACATGTTGTCTCCATGCGTATGACAGAATCTGCGGCTTATTCAGGGAGTAAGTCTATAGGAAGTAAATTGCATTTGTGTGTCATGTACTAAGCGACTTAAGAACAGCCAGTGCTTTGTGGAAGTTGGAAATTCCATGTGGGTAGGGAGTGGCAGAGCTAACAAGAGCTATTTGCTAAAATACAGCCAAAGGTGATTCTTTCATTTCATGTTGTCTTAATTTAATAGTTTGTGTGACACTCTGCTCTTAATCACCCATAATAGGATCTGAAATAATTACATGAGGAAATGTGGTCAGAAAGCTGGGGAAGTTTTACGAGAGCATGTAGGTCATGGGTCAAGGGGTAGTGGCTTTAAACTGGAAGACAGGAGGTTTAGATTAGATGTTGGGAAGAAATTCTTCACTGTGAGGGTGGTGGGACATTGGAATAGGTTGTCCACAGGAGTTGTGGCTGTTCCCTCCCTGGAAGTGTTGGAGGTTGGGTGGGGCCTTAAGTGACATGATCTAGTGGGAGGTGTCCCTGCCCATGGCAGGGGGCTTGGAACTAGATGATGTTTAAGGTCCCTTCTACCCCAAACCATTCTAATACATAATGAAATTTCCAAGGTTTCCCGGAGGAATATTGAGAGCTGACCTGGGAGGGTATTTGCAGGGAGGTGGGAAGTTAGTGAGTGGAAAAATCAAGAAGTGGAAGAAGCGGAAAGGTGACACAACATGGATTTTCCCAGTGGAGTATGGAGAGACCCCTCTGGATAAGGACAAGGTAGCCAAAGCACTGCCGCATTTCGGGGCCGGGGGGGAAGGAGCTGTTCTCCGACGAGAGGAACGCGGCGTGAAAGGCACCCAGGTTGGGTTTCATGGCGGGGGCGGGGGTGCCCTGAAGGGTGGAGCCGCGGGCAGCAGAACCGCGGGGGGTGGGGAGAGCCGTTGCCACCTCCCTCCTCCTAGGGCGGGGAGAAAACAAAGAAATAAATAAACGAGTAAATAAATAAATAGGAAAAAAGAACGAAAGAAAAAAACCCAAACCCCAGCGATCGGCTCCGTCGCTATGA
This sequence comes from Heliangelus exortis, assembly GCF_036169615.1. Lineage (NCBI taxonomy): Eukaryota > Metazoa > Chordata > Aves > Apodiformes > Trochilidae > Heliangelus > Heliangelus exortis. Next base: position 117,722,338 of record NC_092422.1, on the reverse strand, counting down.
CAACGGCGGGCGGAGGATCGCCCGGCCCCGCTCTGCCCTCCCCCGTGGCGCCGTTTCCGTGCCCTCCCCGCGGCGGGCTCGGCCATGTCGCTGCTGCGGGGATCGCGGCCCCGCGGCGCCGGCAGGAAGGGCCCCAGGAAGCCTTCGGCAGTCAAGCGGGACTGGGATGTGAGTGCTTCCCCCTTCCCCGCTGCCGAGCCCGGGCCTCGGGCCTGCTGCGGCCTCGGCCGCTCTTCCCGCTTCTCCTGCGGCTTGCAGGCTGCAGGCGGGCCCGGCAGCCGTGACGAGGGGGGCGGCGCCGTAGCCTTTTGCCGGCTGGTGAAGGGCTGGGGAGTCTCCGTACCCTCGGACCTGCCGGCGGGGGGAGCCTTTGGAGGTCACCGTTCTCCGTGTGGATTCTCATGTCTGGATTTCCCCTTTCTGTGTGGGGGCTTGGGCGGGGAGGGCAGATCGTGACGGGAGTTGTGTGTGGGTGGTGGGGACATAGCCCCTCTCGATCCCTGTTGGCTGGTTATGCCTTTGTAATTCTGAAGACAGGAACATGGAAACAATAAGAGATTTGGAATTGCCTGAATGTAACCTAGTGTTTTTCAGAGGCCAGATCTCAACTTTGAATCCCGTTGCTACTCAGAATAAAAGTTGTGATAGCAGTTTGGAGAAAAAACATTGCAATCCCTTTTGCTATCCTGCCTATTAGTTATCATCTTGAGTACTTTTCTTAGGAACACCAAATATCATGTATCATCTTTTATTAAAAAGAAATAAAAATCAATTGGTAATGTGGATTCTTATTGTTCTTTTAAGCCTCACCCTTAGGCATTTTAAAAGCCAAAATTACAGAAAAGTGCAAGCATGTACATCAAGTAGTTCTAGAAGGCATTTGAACACACTTAGAATGTACTGGTTCTTCTTCAGAAGTACATGAAGAATCTATGATGTGCACAATCTCTATATTAAAGTATGCCCTTTTTAAAGATATTTTGGGAATTTGTAGACTAGGATGCATTTGTCTTGAAGGTGATATGCACAGAGAAGACTTCCCAGAACGCATGCAAAAAATGGTAATATAGGTATTAAAGACATCCCTCTTCCCTGCACATCCTTCCTCCACTGCCTCGAGTCCTAAACATGTGGGACATCCCCTGCACACTCCCTTCCCCTTCCACATCTATGCCTGGATCCTCTCTGGACCCCTTGGCTTGCTATCCCCAAGACCCTCCCAAAGTTCCCATGCCCCCTGTTCTGGTCTGCTCCAGTTCCCCCCAAGAACATGTGGTGTGATCTGCCAGTCTGTGGGGAGGCTTGGCAGAAGCAACCATTCCTTCCCTGCCACCAGGATGTCATGAGTCATCTCAGCATGAAGAAGCAGCAGCAAGGAGAGGGAAAGCTTGGTCTGATGTTGCTGTCCCCCCGCGGAAGGGGATGAGGTGCAAGTCTTGTGGGTCTCCAGGCAGGAGTAGAGTTCCCTGGCTGAAGCCCTGGGTGTTGGTTGGACTTGGGGACACAGCTCCATCATTCTGCAGCTGTGTTTGAGAAGCGCCTCTGCAGAGAGAGCAAGGCAGCCTCCATGGGTGGGTGTGGGTGAGCCATGGGCAGGGCTGGGGATCCATCCCCAAGGAACAGGCTTGGTGCAGCATCTTCTGCTGTCCTGGGTCACCTTCCCTCCAGGCACCTCCCTGAGCTCACAGGACCACGGGGGAGAAAGCCAGCCCAGCCCCTGCTTTCCTCTGCCCAGGAAAGCTGTCCCCACCCCAGCCCATCCCCACCCCAGCCCATCCCCACCTCTGCGGGGAGAGCAGCTGGGTGAGGGGCAGGGGGATGGGGCTGCCTCCAAACCACCTCAGCACCCCTCAAGTTTTGACCCCCATGCGTTCCAGGGGACAGGAGTGACCCAAGACCCCCCTGTTCCAGCAGTACCACAGGCTTGGGGGGAATGACAAAGATCTGCTCTGTTGAACCTTGGGGAAAAGGGTACAAAGGGGGGTGGGGCATCCAACACACAACGGGCGAGCTGGGGCACACAAAGCTCCCACGCATGAAGGAGCGACTGCTACTTCTTCCTCTTTCTCGTCTTGCTTTCGATCAGGAGAAGCCCCTGATTCTTGATGTCTTCCCGGGTGAGGAGAGGGAGGGAGTCTCGGTCCGAATAATCTGGAAGACAGAGTGGAGAGGAGCGGGCTGAGAAGAGCCTGTGGGGCCACCTCTGCTGTGCCCATGTCCCCGCGGAGAACCCCACGCATGGTTCATTCTTCACAAACAAGTGCTTTGGAGATGAGGGTCTCCCTTCTTGCCCCACAGCCTTTCTCCTTCTCCCTGCTGTGGTTCCATGTTCATCATCCTACTGCCTGGTTTTCTTCCACATCCCTGCCTAATACCACCATCCACGCTCAATGCCACCTTTGAGACCCAGAAATCCCCACGGGAGGGTGCCCAGACAGTTGCTGTGGGACATGTCACCACTGTGCTATCTCCTACCTTGGTGGGCCCCATTGTCTGTCCCCTCCAAGGAAATCCTCAGGTTCTTCCCATCAGTCACGGCTGTTTTCTCCAGCAATTTCTGGATCTTCACCAAAGTCTGTGAAAGACACCCTGGGTGAATTGCTGAAGGGGAGGTGGATGTTCCAACATGCCTCACCTCAATGTTCACACCACCCAGCAGGGAGGGTGGCTTGGGCTGGGCTATCCAGGAGACACCTGTCTGGGTCCCCAAAGGCCACAGCAAGGATGGAGACTCCACATACCTTTTTCTCCTCGTCGGGGCTTTGGCTGGGAGGGGTTGAGGTGGCCACCTGCTGCACCAGGTACTGCAGCTTCTGCCCACAGTGCTGGAGCTTCTCCTCCAACCCCATGGTTTTGACCGGACTGTCCTGGAGTGAGAGAGAGAACAACAACCTCGGTGGGGAGAACGAGTCACCTGGGTGACAGTGGCTGCACCTTGTGTCACTGTTCTGTGCCGTGGCACCACCAAGCACCGGCTGGGGCCGTGCTCAGCCCAGCACCACACGGCTACCTGGCCATCCACAGTGATGCCGTGCAGAGAGGCCAAGAGGCTGTCAGTGCCCATTGTAAACTGGAGCTGGACCTCCTGGTTTCTCAGCACCTGGGACCGCATGTGCTCCAGCCGAGCCTCTTCCTGCTGCAGGTTCGTCTGCAGCTCCTCCTCCAGCCCCCTGCAGCCAAACACATCCGCATCCACTCATCTGCACAGGGCTGCAGGGACACCACAAACCTCTGGCAAAAGCTGCTCAGGTGGCCCCCACCCCAGATGGCCAGCAGAGATGCTCCCTGCAACCCAGCTCCGTGCTGCTTGGATTGCTCCCCACTCCAGACAAGGAGCAAAAGGGTCTGGCTGCCAGGGCCAGAGCTTTGGGTGCTCTGCCAGGAGCAGAGCTGGGGGAAGCACCCTCGTTGAGAAACGTCCTGCTGCAGGAGTGGTGGGAGTCTGCAGGGGCACGGAGGAAGGATGGTCCTCTCGGGACACCCCTAATTCACACGGGTCCCCCCAAAGGGTGGTGGCCCGGTTGGCACGGCTGTCCCCAGGCCAGCAGCACCTGGTTGTGTCCGGGGGCTTGCCAAACTTCATCTCGGCATGCTTCAGCTCCAGCTCCCTCACTCTCTTCTCCAGCATCTTCTTCTTCTCCTCACAATGCGTGATGATGTGCTCCATGCCTGTCGACAGCGTCTGCTGCATCAGGAGCCCGCTGGAGATGTCCTGTCCAGGGGAGAGCAGGAGGATTCAGCCCCCGGATCAGGCTGTGGCCTGGGGGAGCTTTCTGCAACAGGGATCTCCGCAGGCTCATGGCATGGAGAAGAGCAGCTCCACCCCTGCCTGCACAGGGGGACTTTGGGGGGATGCCAGGGGAAGAGGAGAGCAGAAAACCCCACAAGGAAAGCAGGCGAGCAGAGAGGTCTCAGTCCCACGGGGCTCGAGCAGCCCCAGGTTGCTGGGGTTTGTACAGAGAGGGGCTTTACATTACCCAGGGGTGGGAGCACTGCAGCGCAGCCTTGGCCCGCCCCATCTTCTCATTCCACAGAGCCTCACTCTGCATCTTGGACTTGGCAGCCTCCAGTTTGACTGCTGGGGTGGGAGGGAAGCGTCAGGGAAGGATGCCTGCGGCTGTGCCCTCATCCCACCCGCCTGGGCCTAGCTAGGCACTCACCATCCAGCGAGTCCCCCTCCTCCTCCTGGTTCAGGAAGCCCAAGCTGGCCTGCAAGGATGTTCATCATCAGCCCGAAGTGGATGGGGCACCTGGGGCAGCTGGCCCTTCAGAGCCCACACCCACCCACCTTTGGGGGTCTGGACACTGGTGCCTGCCCTCTGCCCACAGCCCTGCCTGTGCCGTGGACCCCAGCTCACCCCTCTCCGGCGCTTCTCTCTTGCTTCCTTGAGCCACTGTCTGCTGCCTGGCAACTTCTTGGCGGCCAGGGAGCGCTGCCTGAACTCACTCTCCATAATTACCTCTGTTTCCATCCTGCCCAAGGCCTCCTGGAGCATGTCAGAGAAGAGAGAAGTGGCAGCCAAAGCCCAAACGGATCTCTGTGAGCCACCTGGGCTTCTGGGAGGGCGGGTGTCAGAAATGACCCTCTCATGGAAACAGGCTGGGAAGGAAAGTGGGCACTTGGGGCTGGAGGATGGGGCGTGCTGGCTTCAGCATCGCTGGTGCTCTGGGCAGGCTGGCCCTAGCCCCAGCCCCAGGGCCTCCTGGCCCAAGACCAAGACCCAGGAGGAGCTGAGGAGGCACCTGGCTGCTATGGGCAAACCCAGCTCTGTCTCTTGTGCTCTTTATGGCAGGGAGACTCAGCAGCCCTGGGGCCATCTGTGAGCTGAGAGTCTGGAAAAGGGTCCCATGGTGCCCTGCACCATCTCACCTGGGTGACACCCGCAGCTTTGCACGCATGCAAGGCCAAGACTTCTGTGTCCTGCAGCTCCCCATGGTACAGCCCCGCAATCTCAGACAGCACATCCAGGTGCGCAGGCAGGTGGGCCAGCTCCTGGGACACGGGGAGCCAGAGCACGTCACCCCGCGCTGTGACAGCCCTCACCACCCTCTGGGATGGTGTCCCACCTGGGACGGCGCAGCCCCCCGGGCACTTGGTTGCCTTTGCAGGGGCAGCAGGTGTGACAATGGCAGAGGGAGGAGGAGCTCACCCTCTTCAAGGCCTCCCGCGTGGTGAGGTAGTGTCTGGTCACCCTCTGTCCAGCTTGGACTTTGGTGACCATCTTCCCAGTCTTGTTTTGCAGCTGGCGAATCACCTGGAGCAGAGTGGAGGAGGGGGGGGACATGGGGTGACCCAGAATGCTGAGCCAAATGCCCAGCCACGGAAAGTGGGGACGGGGTTGGCTTAAAGCATTCACGGGTGCTGCCAGCCGAGGAAGGGTCCTGGGTACCTGCCCCTGTGCCTGCAGCCGCTTGTCCTCCTTGGTGGCATCCTGCAGATGCTGCAGGCACCTCTGCAGCTCATCCCGGGCTCGGCTCTGCTGCCTCACCTCGTGCAGCACCAGGTCACTTTTCCTCACCAGGTGATGGATTTGGGCCTGGAGCATCTCCTCGGCCTCCTGGACGGGCAGGTGAGACGTCATCGGGGTGGAGGCTGGGCACCCACGGGGAGGGAGAAGGGGATCCTGCCTGGAATACTGCCCCCAAGGGAGAGCCAGGGACACTGGACGGTGCTGTGGGGTATCTCTCTATAGTCCTTGCCCTGGTGGGAGCAGATCTGGGAGAGCTTTGCTCTGGGAGCTGGGTGAGGTGAGGCAGAGGTGGGCATTTGCCGATGACAGGGGTGGGTCAGGCTTTGGGGTCTCTGCGTGACGTAGCCCCGGGGGCAGGCGTCAATAGAACCCCGAGGCCCTCCCAGAGGCAGATGCTGGTGGGGAGCAGAGGGGAGCACCGTGTTCTGCCAAGCTCTGTTCCCAGAGCCCCAGCCCCGGGTGAGCAGCCCATGCCCGGCAGACCCTGCCTTTACCTCCACCGTCTTCCTGGCCAAAGCCACGTCCAGGAGATTCTGCGCTCCACGAGCCCCGAAGCTGGGGAGGTTCTTGCTCTGTGGGCAGGAGAGGGGCAGAGAGAACATCACCGACCCACCAGCCTGGGGACACTCACATCTTACTGCTGTCCTGGAGAGGACCCGTGGAGGAGATGGCTCTGCGGGGCCAGCGCCAGGCAGGGGTGCAGCAGGTGGGACCTGCTGGTACCTTCTGGAGCATGGCCAGGGCATGGGCGTCGTCCTGCAGTGCCTCACGCAAGCCGGGGAGCAGCTCTCTCCTCTGGCGGAGCTTTTCCTCACACATCTGTGTGAGCAGCTTCCTCCCTTGCTCTGGAGGACACAGAGGGGCTCTTGGTACCATGCAGGACAACACCAGGAGGCACCAAGAGACAGGCCCCCGCCCGCAGCCAGAGGGGCAGCACCTTGCAGGGCGATGAAGTCGCGCAGCTCCTGGGCACGCTGGCTGTGCTTGGCTTTCTGTACCGGTGCGGTGCCGGTGCTCCTGCCTCGGCCCTCTGGACCCGCAGCCAGGGCAGCTCCAGCGCCCCACCGAGTGACCGCTGCCTCTTGCCCGGCCATCGCCCCTCACTCGGCTCTCACTGCACACAGGGGAACTGCACCACAGGGCTGGAATGGGCACTGCACCACTTCACCTCCCCTCACTGGGCAAGGGCAGGGCTGAGCTGAAGGGCTGAGCCACCACCAGCAGCACCGCAGCCCCACAGCACCCAAGCACCACAGCACCGCAGCACCCAAGCACCACAGCAACAGCAGCAGCCCAGCAGCACCGCAGCACCAACACCACAACTGCACAAGCAGCACCACAGAATTGGCAACACCTCAGCAGCAGGAGCACTGCAGCACTACAAACCTGCAGCACAGCACTTACAACACCACTGCACAGCCAACAGAGCAGAACCAGCAATACCACAGCACCACAAGCACGGCAGCACCACAGCACTGGTAGCAGTCACACGAGAAGCACCATCAGTACCAGCAACTGGTCCCGTGTGTGCAGGGCCTGACTCAGTGCCCCGGCACCTGGGCTGGCTCAGTGACATCATGAGGCACTGGTTTCTGGGGAGGGCTTCCACATGATCTTGGAATCATAGAATGACAGAATGGTTTGGGTCAGAAGAAACCTTAAAGAGGAAAATACTTGCGCCCCACCCTCTGACTTGCTGCGATTGATAATATGAAAGATGGACCCTCTTACAGCCAGCTTTGGAAACCTCAGCTAGAAGTGGACACACTGCACAGGATTTCCCAGTTGCTGGGGAAACGTTCTCCACACGGAGTTCTTTACTAAGTTCTTCACTAAGTTCTTTACTTGGGTGCTTGTGTCCTTTGTGCTAATCCCAGTCATTTGGCAAAACTTAAGCCACCATACCCAGGTCAGTACTTCTCTGAGAAAACATCAAGATGATGCTGGGGGCCCTGCACATGGGGGCCAAAGGACCTTGAGTACGGTGTCCAGTTCTGGGCCCCTCAGTTCAGGAAGGATATTGAGGATGCAGGAGCAGGTCCAGAGGGGAACAATGAAGCTGGCAAAGGGACTCTTAGATTTGGCATTTTAGGTGACACATAAATTTCAGGGGAGTAACTTTGGAGGACAGGGAGCATCTGCCACAGGTGTTTATCCCAAATGATAGGAACCCCCGGTCCAGCTGAAAGACACTGGCTCTTCTTTTCACCGAACACCTCTGGACGGCTGAAGGGGAAGGAGAGGAAAAACACTGGGAAGACAAAGAGGGCATCTCACTGAGCATCCACAGGCACCTGTCAGTATTTCTTCCAACCTGGAAGAGGATGAAAGTTCCAGGGAAATTAAATGAAGATCAAACGAGAAAGCAAGTGTGTAGCCAGAAAATGGTGTTGCAGGCTGTGAGGCAGGGATGTCAGGACCCCTCCCCCCACTGACTCAGAGCACGGCCACACAGCAGCCTGGATGACCCCAGACATCCTCAGTGCTGCTGTCACACTGACACGGTAAGAGACCAGCTCTGGGAACAAGCTGCCTTCTGCACAGGGACATTTGGCCCAACAAGCAGCACCCAGGAGTTCATGTTTGCAAAGCCAGGGACACGTCTGAGGCAGATGACACTGCCAGGCTAAGATATGGCCAGATTTTACAGCAGGAAAGAAAGCCAAGGTCTACAGAATGCAGCCCCATACAAAAGATGCTGAGAGAAGCCCTCAAACCTACAGGTCAACAAGCGAGAGGCTTTACAGTGCTGTGCCCTCACGTCCTGAGAGCTCTTCCAAAGCTGGGACATCCCCTCAGAAAGGATTTACCACGCACATTCCCACACCTCTCAGATTACCACAGTGCTCCTGGACTCCTGTCCCATTCCCAAGTGGAGCACACTTGCTTCAAAACTGCACTGCCTGGTCCCTAAACCCAGTCCCTAACCAACTCCAGGCGAAGGCTGCAGCTCTCACACACACCACCTGCGCTGTTTGGTAGCTCAGCCTTTCAGAGGATCAGAAAGCAAAGGAAAGGGCATGGGAGATACTCAGTGGGTTGTCATGATCAATATAAGGTGAGTTTCTGTCATGGATTAGCAGTTTGGGAGGACCAAAAAGCCTCAGGACAAAAAGGACAGAATTGCTCTCCACCCGACGAAGGGAAACTAAAAGGGAATAAAGACTGGAGACCTGAAGTTGGAAATTAAAACACCTGGAAACAGATTTACCAGCACAGAGCACACGCAATAGAATAAGGCAAATATATCCAACCCGACCTCGATGGCAGCAGGGATGGGTGCCTGAAGGCTCCTCGGGGTAGGGCTGCCTCAGGAGGGGCTCCACGGCTCTGCCCAGGACCCGATGGATGTGGATTCTGCAGAGCAGGTTGGGACCTGGGGGTAAAAGAGCCCAGGGGAGGAGCAGCGGAACAAGGAGTGGGCGAAAGAGAGGAGGGGCTGATGGTCTGCATGATCTTGAGACAGGATGGGCAGGGAATGGGAGGGAATAGAGCCCTCTGTGTGCCGCCCCTCTCAGAGTCTTAAAGCCTTGCTGCTTTACTTCCTCGTACTCTCAAACTGTGAGAGTTTAGCAAGTGAAGCCCAGCGTATCTCAGTCCTTTCAGATAGGTTGGCCCAAAGCAAAACAAATCTCTGCCTCTTGTAACCACTGCCAGACCCAGGCTGCACTCTCAGCTGGCTGGCCACCTCTCTAATGAGCTACCAAGAACATGCAGATGTTCCTGCTGGGTGTCTGGGAAGAGAAATAGAAGAGATCATGGCTTTTTGGGGCAGTTGCAAAAAGTCAAAATAGAATATTTTTTCTAAGTGTGTGACCAGTCCTTTGTGCAGGACGCTGCAGGTGACACTCCCCATGGTGGTGAACAGCAGTCCTCTGCAGAGGCAGCTTACAGTAGCCAGGGGAGATCAAGCTGTCTTAGCCCTACCTATTGGGTGTAATAAATTTGAAGCTCTCTCAGCCAGTGTAACCGAATAATAATTTTTATTAATTACAACAATAAAACAAGGTTTAGGCAAGATACCCAGTGCTGGACGACAGGGGAGTCCCCTCTCCTCCTCCTGCCGAGCCCACTGAAGTCCAGTTCTTTCCTTATATACTCTGTCTTCCTCGTCCCTCTCAAATCTTCTTTGAAGCACTCTGCGCATGTGTGGCTTGTTGCTAGGGCTCTCCTGTCTTCCTCAGGCATCTTTTCCCATATACTAAAAGTTCCTTAACACCTCGCAACTCTCTAGAACTTAAAAGGCACCTTAAACATGTTTTACATAGAAACAGGAACATGTTTTTTTTTCTTACAATTTAACGCATTTACATATAATTTCATCTTACCTAGGGCAGTTGCCCCCTTTTTATTTAAAACCAAAATAAATCAGGAACTTATTCCAGCATATTCCATCACAATCCCCCCTTTCTCTTATCCTGATTTATTTTGATCATATCTTTGCAACTCTTTCTCAGCCAATTCCATCACTTCAGCTTGTTCCTCATCGAGTATCTGGTTATATTTAGTTCTAATAAGCATCAGGTGTGCTGCTTCTGACCTATTTTTAACAATAATAATTAATTTGTTAAATATACAAGGTCCAAAAGTAAGTGTAAACAATAACAAAAGTAGCGGTCCTGCAATAGTAGACAACAGAGTGGTAAGCCAAGGAGATTGAACCAGCTTTCATACCAACTCTGGTGTGACTCCCTTTCCCTCCTGCGTTTGTCCAATCTCTTCCGCAATTCACTCATACTGTCAATTACTACTCCAGTGTGATATGCATAGGAGCAACATTCCTCCTTTAATGCTACACAAAGACCCCCCTGTTGTAACAGTAATAAATCCAAACCCCTACGATTCTGTAACACAACTTTCCGATAATGACCTGACAGATTTTACCAATCCATCAATCGCTTGTTCTATTTTACCTATATCCTCGTCTACAGAAATTCGCAATGCTCTGAATTCTTTTTGTTGGTTGACTAATGAGGCAATTCCTGTTCCGGCACCCACCCCTCCTATAGTTAAAAGTGTTGCTATAGTGAGGGCGGTAACTGGCTCTCTTTTTTCAAGATGATGTTCTGGGGTAATGTGCTGTTCTAAAATATATTCCTTTGGATGATAAGTGATTTTTGGTATAATAGCGACCTGAATACAATAATCATGGGTGTAGTTGAAAATTTTTAATGATAAACAGGGGGTAAGTCCTATACTGTGATATGCCCAATGGGTATTAGGAGCTGGAAGCAACCAATCTGCTCGTTGCTTCTGTCCTGGATTCAATATAGTACTATTGCATAGGTGCTCCTTGTTCTTAGGGACTGTACCGATACATCGTCCCTGTCCTGTCACTTGAGAGAGAGTTATCCCCTGAATATTTTCTCTATTAATTCTCCAAAGGCATTCTTCTGGGTTAGTTCCATTTATTCTTTTCCCCTTAACCGTCACCCCAAGAGCTTCATAAAAAGGGGGTCGGATATTGTAGCACAACCAACAATCTTTTGCTAACGTAGGATTGGTTTTGTTTAGTAAGTTGTAGCTGGCTTGCATAATTCTCCAAAGGGTACCATAGTTGGAACGTCTATCGATTTTGCTTGCCGTTTCATTATTTGCTTGGGAAATGCCTGATCCCCTCCCCAGTGTTCCTAGTGAGCGATTGTCCACCTTTATATCAGAGTCAGGTTCCCCTAATCCTGGATTAGGACCTATAAGTTCCGGCCCCTTGGAAGCAGGTTCCTTTTTTATGAGAAAATGGCCACCTCTATCAGTACCTGGTTCCCACAGCCTACCCCCCAAGTCTTTCCCACTATCCACCCCAAATCTTCTGGTTGGGTGACATTGATATAGATCCATTGACAGCTTCCCCTTTTAATAATGCCCCCTCCAGAATGCTCCGGAGGGTCAGAGCCATGGGGACCCCATCCTACCCTTAAAAATCTATCTGGACTGCCAACCCGCCAATCCGAAGCAATGGTTTCACAACCCCAGTAAGCACAATAATAGTGTCCGGGATAATTGCAATACCCTTTGCCTGGATTTGAGCTGGGACAAAAATAAAAGCCGTATAAATTCAAGCAAGGCTGTGTTTGCACAAGATCACATAGATAGCTAGTAAAACTAGGACCACCAGGAGTAATCATAGTTTGAAGTACTTTCTGATCTTCCCATCGTATCAGGGACCACTTAAATGGTTGGTGGGGCATGTGTGTTTCAGCCTTAGCTACTCCTATCATGACAAAATAAAATAAGGTTAAGGTGGTTAAAGGCCTGAGACGAGTATAGCCTTGTGCGCTCACAGGTGCTTCCCTGGATGGTGTTGCTCTAGAGACTACATTCACATATCCCTGCTCTATTATAGATTGTTCCCCTAGAAGGACCCTATTCTGATGATGACATACTTGACATATTTTCCAATAACATAACAAGCTGAACAGAAATGCCATTGATACAAAAATCAAAATGACAATTTTCACAGCCTGCCCAGTCTTGACACAAATAGCATCTGAAATGAGGATACATTGTTTCTCAATTAAACCATGTTCACATACCATGCAAGCATAACGTATATATTCTTTATAGTTCTTGTAAAAGGTACAGTGTTGGGTAAAATCAGAGGGACAGGCTATACTTTTAACAGTTCCTAGCCCATATTCTTTACAGCTTTTAACATCCAAGTTATATTCTTTTGAATGGCATTTGACCTCCAGAGTTACAACACATATCACATCATGGAACACAGTGAGCAGAGTGAGCAGAGAGAAACAGGGAAATAAATTTCATTTCATATTATATGCCAATTACAATAAAATCAGAAGGGGTGATCTTGAGGTGAGTATTCCCATGCACTCTATTTCCCTACCGGTTACGCACTGTTTCCGCCGTGAGGGTTCTCGTCTCCACACGTTATCCTTCTGTCTCACTCGTCAACTCGGTTGCGTCGAGCTACGAGGAAAAATTCTTCCTGACAGCAAGGATATTCTTCAGGAGTCCTCTGGGAAATCAAGGTGCCATAATTGTTAGTAGGGTTAGTAGGTGTGGGTAATGGTTTTATCTCAAAGCTCAAGCATCAATCCTCTTTCTGTTATTTATTTCCATCTATACCTCCGTCGTCGTAATTTAAATTTTAGCTCTCCTGGATTTCCATCTATCTGCCACTCTGGTCCTGGTTCCTCCACTGGTCCTTTGATTCTACTAGCATGTGTCCATCCCTTTTCAGCTGTCTTAACTGCAGTCTCAGTAGTTAACAACACAAGGTAAGGACCTTCCCATTGTGGTTTTAATGTTGTCTCTTTCCATGCCCTGATCAGAACCCAATCGCCTGGTTTCACATGGTGCAATTTTAGGTCTAATGGTGGTCTCTGGGCTAAAATTCCCCTTTTCCATAACTCTTCCCTATATTTCATTAATGTTGTCAAATATACATTCATATTTCGATCTGTGATCATAGGATGATCCTGTGGTTCTCCCATATTATAAGGCATTCCATACAGCATTTCAAATGGTGATATTCCCATATCAGTTCAAGGTTGTGTCCTAATGTTTAGTAATGCTAGGGGCAAACATTGTATCCATGACATACGAGTCTCTAGCATGAGTTTTGTCAATTGTTTCTTAATTTCTCTGTTCATTCTTTCTACTCTACCAGAGCTCTGCGGATGCCAAGGAGTATGATGATCCCACTGTATTCCCATCGCTGTAGGAAGATTAGTTAAGATTCTGGATACAAAGTGAGGACCCCTATCCGAATCAATTGTTTCTACCACTCCATATCGTGGGATAATTTGTTCTAAAAGAATTTTAATCACCACTCGCGCGGTACCTCTTGCTTTAGGGAAGGCCTCCACATAATGGGTCAAGTGATCTACCATTACTAATAGGTACCGGTATCTCCCAACCTTAGGTAATTCTGTGAAATCAATTTGGATGTTTGCGAATGGTCTGCGTGCTGCCGGTCGGCCTCCCTGCAGGGGGTGTCTAAGATGGCGACTATTCACTTGCAGGCAGGTAGCACATCCTTTCACTACCTGTTTTGCCAAATCGTCTGCCCCTATGCACATATGTTTAGTAGCAAACTGATCCACCAGTACCTGTGCTCCCCAATGTGTTGTACTATGAATCCTTTTCATAATTTCAAGGGCCACAGATTTTGGCACAACAGTTCTATTATCTTCTGGGAGAGTCCATTTCCCTTGAGAATTTTCTCGTAGTCCCATTGCCTCCATCTTTTGTTTCTCTGCGGTAGTGAAGCTGTAAAGTTTCCACATATGTTCTGGAGGTGACAAAGGTTTTGCTCTGGGACTTATCCTTGGTACTGGTACCGGAAGGGACGCAGCTCTTTCGGCTTCCTGATCTGCTGCATTATTTCCTCGACTTTTAAAATCCAGCCCCCTTTGATGGCCTCTCAAATGTACAATTGCAATTTTCTCTGGACCTCTTAAAGCCCGTAAAACATCTTTAATCAGTTCTAGATGTATCAAATCCTTCCCCTGTGAATTTATTAATCCTCTCTCTTCCCATATTTTACCAAAGGTATGGATGACTCCATAAGCATATTTGGAGTCGGTATAAATAGTGCCAATCTTTTTTTGCAAAAGCTGTAGGGCTCGTAATACAGCATAAAGTTCACACGCCTGCGCAGACCTGGAATGGTGTAGGGGTCCTGACTCAATAACTATTAATTCCTTTCCTCCAATAATGACATACCCTGACACTCTTTTCCCATTTACAACACGAGAAGAGCCATCTACAAACAACTTATCTCCTTCATCCAATTCCTCTTCCTCCAGATCTGGTCTAATTTTTGTCTGTTCTTCAATGACTACCAAACAATCATGCATAGAACTAACATCCTCAGGTACTCCATATAAAAATTCTGCTAAATTTTGTAAGCCTGTACCCTCTAAGGATAACTTTGGAGAATCTAAATAATTCCTTCATATTTTAAGAGTCTAGCATCTGTAATCCACTTGTCAGCTTTCTGCTGCAAAATTCCTCTGATATTATGTGGGGAAAGTACTTTAAGTTCCCCATTGAGAATGATTTTATTGGCTTCTTCTACAAGCAAGGCACACGCCACAATCGCCTGTAAACAAGTAGGCCAACCTTTGCTGACTGGATCTAATGATTTAGACAAATACCCTACAGGTTTCTTCTTCCCAGCCCAATCCTGGGTTAACACACCATAAGCAGTACCTGCTTCTGTATTTACAAACAGATAAAATGGTCGTTTTAAATCTGGTAAGCTAAGAACAGGGGCATTTATCAAATCATGTTGTAAGCCCCTTAAATTTTTCTCATCACTTTCACTCCATTTTAATAATCCATCCTGTCCCAATTTTTCATATAGAAACTTAACCTTAGCACTATGATTCTCAATCCATTGCCTACAATATCCGACGAAACCTAAGAGCTGTCTAACTTGCCTTTTGCTTCTAGGGGGTGGCATAGAAAGAATGCCTTGTACTCTTTCAGGATCTATCTTCTTTTCTCCCTTTTTTAAATAGTGCCCCAAATATTTTACTTCTTCCTCAACAAACTGTAGTTTTGCCTTTGACACTTTCAACCCTTTTGCATTCAAGAAATTCAGCAACTTAATACTTTCAGTACGAACCTCATCCTCAGTTTCCCCAGCCAAAAGTAAATCATCTACATATTGAATGAGAATTACTGTCTCCATAGTTTGATATTCTTGTAAAATTTGCTCTAGAGCTTGACCGAATAAATTTGGGGATTCTGTAAACCCCTGGGGAAGAACGGTCCACCTCAATTGTTGTCTTGTGTAACTGGATCCTCCTATTCAAAAGCAAAATAATCTCTGCATCTTTCGTCTAGAGGACATGTCCAAAACGCGTCTTTAAGATCTATAACACTATAATACTGCTTCTCAGGTCCCAGCCGGCTCAGCAAAGTGTAGGGGTTTGCTACCACTGGGAAGCGGGCTACTGTTCTTTTATTTATTTCCCTTAAATCATGAACCAACCGATATGACCCATCCGCCTTCTTTACAGGCAGAATAGGAGTATTAAAAGGGGACATACAAGGTTCCAAAAGTCCTTTACTCAATAATCTGTCTATCTCTGGCTTTAACCCTGCCTTCCCTTCAGGGGAAATAGGATATTGTTTAATTCTTACTGGCACCTCAGGCTCTCTAATGGTAACCATAAAAGGAATTATATCAAGTTTTCCTACACTATCGGGGGTATACCATACTTCCGGATTGATTTTTGCCTCATCTGCCATCCTTAAAGGACAAAGCTTTATCTGTATTTCTTTATTTACCACCTCTATATTAATACTTAGCTCTATAATCAAATCCCTTCCCAATAGATTAAAATCTGCTTCCGGAATTAACAGAAAATTCCCTATTTTAATTTTAGTATTAGCCTCTATTAAAACATTTTTAACTATTGGAACCTCGAAGGGTTCCCCTTTAGCCCCTACCACTTGGGCAGTTTCTTTAGAGACGTTACAACCCCCAGGCAATTTCTGAACAGTTGATCGTTCCGCTCCAGTATCTACCAAAAATTCAATTTCCTCCTGCTGAGGACGTATTTTAAGTTTTACCAAGGGCTCTCGATGTTTTTGTGTCCAGAGCAGATAGAGCCCCTGACCCCCCTAATCTTCCTTAAAGATTCTTTCATCCTTCAATCTTTTCCTGCATTCCCGTTGGAAATGCCCCTTACCTCCACAATAAAAACACACACTTTCTCTCCTTTCTATCCGGGGAGTTCGTTCTCCATTTCTCTGGTCCCTCGGTTCTGCTTTGAAAAAAGTTTTGGGCCTCCCGGACCTCCCTGTC
Source organism: Heliangelus exortis (assembly GCF_036169615.1). Taxonomy (NCBI): domain Eukaryota; kingdom Metazoa; phylum Chordata; class Aves; order Apodiformes; family Trochilidae; genus Heliangelus; species Heliangelus exortis. The sequence goes on along the minus strand of NC_092422.1, from coordinate 117,706,084 downwards.
TCCCTGACTGCCGCTACCATCATCTGTACTTGTCTTCGATGATTTTCTTCGTCCCTCCTGACATATACCTTCTGTGCTTCCCGCAGCAACTCATCCAAACCCCTGTCTTGCCAATTCTCTATCTTTTCTAGTTTCTTTCGGATATCATCCCATGATTTGGCCACAAACTGTGTTTTTAACAAGGCCTGTCCCAACTGATTTTCTGGGTCTAACCCAGAATACATTTGCAAATTTTTCCTCAGGCATTCTAGCCACTCAGTAGGCGTTTCATCCTTCCTTTGTCTCTCTTTGAACGCCTTATTAATATTTTGTCCCCTAGGTACTGCCTCCCGAATCCCCTGTATTATAATTCCTCTTAAGTCCTGCATGTTAACCCGATGGTCCTGTTGTTGATGGTTCCAATTGGGATCCTGTAACGGCCATTTAGTATCCGCTAAAGGACCTTGAACATGCTGTGCATCCCAGATTCGCATCCCTGCCCGTCTAATCATATTTCGTTCTTCAGAGGTAAACAGAATATTTAATATAGCCTGTAGTTCTCCCCACGTATAAATGCTAGGTCCTAAAAACTGATCTAATTTCTCTGCTACCCCCAGAGGGTCTTCTAAAAGATTCCCCATCTCTTTCTTGAAATCCCACACATCTCCCGAGCTTAGGGGAACTGATACGAAACCTATAGCAGGATTTGGACCTGGGCCTCCAATGGGCATTTCCCTAAGTGGGTACAAATTATGCAGTTCTTGTTGTTGAGCCCGTCTCCGAGTTATGGGCCCTTGTATTTCGCTAACAGGCTCAGGATGGTTTTCTACGGGGGGTAGTGCATTAGGGGGTGGGGGATTATCCAGAGGGGGTACATATGGGGGAGGAATTAATGAGGCCTCTTCCTCCTCCCTATTCTTCCCTTTCTTCTTCTCATTTAAAGGAAACAAGAGTGCAGGTTCAGTAATGCCAGGTCTAGTTAACCACACACTCGCATAATCACTCTCTTCCTGACTGAAAGGGGTTTTACCGTTTACCCATAAATTCAGCTTCTGTTTTACCCAGTCCTCTGAGGACCCAAACATGGGCCAAGAGACATTCTGAGAAATCTCCTTCTCTCCCCACACTACCACACAATAACGAATCATTTTTGCTTTATCCTTGTTCTTTGTAGTAGGATAAAGTTTCCAATTATCTAACATAAATCCCAGCGGACTATCCCTGGGTACTGGTGGAATTTTCATGGATTTTTGGGGCTTACTCTTCTTTTGTCCCATCTTCCGGGGCGACTCCAATCAACAATATATCCACTCGCTTCCCCTTGTTCGTGGCTCACGCCCTTGCGGGCAATGAGAACCGCAATACTGAGGGTCCGCACTCGCTTGGGGAATCCGAGCTGCCGGTTCCCCTCTCAAGCACACATCACTCACTGCGCCTCCGGGATACCTGACCCAGACCGAACGGATCCCTTTCACAAATACTCACACGTCCTGCGTCTTCGTCCGGACCTTTGTGCACAAAGTTTACAGGGTCTGCCGGCCCCCTTTTGCCTAGTACCTTGAATTTAGGTTCGTCGGTGCAACCGGGACAGGAGTTGGATTACCAGGGCCGCCAAATAACAGGCGGGGCCGTCCTCCCCTGGTAGGACCGAGAATCCGGTCCGGGGTTGCGTCCGAGTCACAGCACCAAATTGTAATAAATTTGAAGCTCTCTCAGCCAGTGTAACCGAATAATAATTTTTATTAATTACAACAATAAAACAAGGTTTAGGCAAGATACCCAGCGCTGGATGACAGAGGAGTCCCCGCTCCTCCTCCTGCCGTGCCCACTGAAGTCCAGTTCTTTCCTTATATACTCTGTCTTCCTCGTCCCTCTCGAATCTTCTTTGAAGCACTCTGCGCATGTGTGGCTTGTTGCTAGGGCTCTCCTGTCTTCCTCAGGCATCTTTTCCCATACACTAAAAGTTCCTTAACACCTCGCAACTCTCTAGAACTTAAAAGGCACCTTAAACATGTTTTACATAGAAACAGGAACATGTTTTTTTTTTCTTACAATTTAACGCGTTTACATATAATTTCATCTTACCTAGGGCAGTTGCCCCCTTTTTATTTAAAACCAAAATAAATCAGGAACTTATTCCAGCATATTCCATCACACTGGGGACATGGGACAGGACATCCACCTTCCAGACCTCAGGCAAACGCTTCTTGAAAACCCAAGAAGCCATCAAAAGCAATCTCAGTTCATTGGGGTGATTGGTTGAAAGACAGGAGCACATGTAGTGTTCTCCTCAACATCCTCAGTGGCAGGGGAAAATTCTGAAAGGATCAGGAAAACACAGATGTTTGACCCATTGCTGAGGGGATGCTCCCATCAGCAGAATTTTGGTTCCTTTGATCTGGGAAAGGTTTACATGGCATCAGTCCTTCTGGAGAGAGGTGGAGTTCAGCTCTCTCAAAGAGGGAAATGGATATTATCTGGTGGGTTGTTAGGGCTCTTTGAGAGGGCTTTAAACTGGGTTTGGAGGGAGAAGGGGATAGAACCAGTCCCACTGGAGATGAGCCTAGGGGTGACATGATTCTGCTACAATGCACACAGCATGGGCAACAACCAGGGGGAGCTTGAAGCCATTGTGCAGCAGGAGAGCTCTGCCCCAGTGGCCATCACAGAAGCATGGTTGGAGGGATGACCCTCCTGGCTGGCATACTGCAATAGATGGCTGTAAGCTTTTCAGAAGGGATAAACAAAGAAAGGCAGGTGGTGGGGTGGCTCTCCATGTTAGGGAGTTTTTTCTGATTGTAGAAAGACCTGGCAGGAGTGGGACTCCCTTCTGTGCTGGGTGCTGGTTGGATTGCATTGAGTGACAATCAGGAAAAGGGAAGGCTTGACCTGCTGAGCCAGGTCAGGCCTCCAGAAGAACAAGAAGGTAGCCAGAGGCACCCAAGTCTGAGAGTGGGTTGGTTGGGCTTTCAGCCAAGTATGCAAACAAGCAAGCAAGCAGTGGCAGCACAGGCTGTTTTCCCCAAGTGATTCTTGACCAGCCAGTTTCAAAGGCAGTGTGAGGCTTCACTTGATGTTTCTGCCTTGGAGGTTAGAGATGGTTACCCCAGGTGCTCCTGTAGATAACTTGACTTGGAAAAGATGATTTTACGCACTGAAACGGTCTCATCTCTTTCTGAATGGCGCTTCTCTGGAACTGGATGTAGGAGAAAAGCAGCCTTTCTTTGTCAAGCCACCGCCCATCTCTGGCTTCTTGGAACACTCAAGCCTAGAAGGCCCTTGTCACATCTCGGTGTGCTCATCTTCAGAAAGACTCCTCTTTCTGGCCCCGAGGGGGGGAGGAATCAGAGAACATTTCAAGCTTGGCATGCAGGAGGATGCCTATGAGTTCCTGAGGTGTACTCTTGAAGCCAAGCACAGCACTTGTCTGCATGAAGGCAGCTTGGACATGTCTTCCCAGCCGACCGTCATCCATCAGATATTTTGGAGCTTTATGGTATCCAGAGGTACTTTCCCACACCTCTTGCCCTCCCTAGAACTGTCTGTGCCCTTCTCTCTGTCTGCCTGTGGGAAACAGCTGAGTGTGTGACTGGCTTAGGAGGTCTGAAGAGCGTAAGCTGGCACAGTCGGTCAACTTCCCCGTTCACTGAGCTTCTGACTTGCCTCCCGGTCTGATGCTCAAGCTGCCAAGTGGTTTCCGGCCCATAGGAGCCTTTCCTGGATGTCCTTTTGGATATAAAAATAAGAGGGTTTGTAGTGGTGTTTCAGGATGTCCCAAGGCCCCTGTGACAGTGGTCTCCCTGTAGGTGGTGGCTTTAAGCTGGACAAAGACCCCTTGTCCTCTGTTTATCCTTGACATGCTCTCCTCCTTCTTTGCCCCTCTCCACACACTTCTGGCTCCTGGGCTGATGAGCGGAGTTGTTTTCATTCTTGATGACCCTGCACAGCAGCAGGAGCTGAACTGGGCAGTGCCACAGAGAGGCAGCTCGTGCTAGCCCCAGGAATCCCTGGGGAATGAAGGAAATGTTGAGCAGAATGCCCTCTTTCTGGGCACTGCTTGCAGGTTCCTTGCAGGTGGGTCTCCTCAGCCTCTGCCACTCGGGTGATTTATCAGCTCCTGGTCAGGGGTTGGGTGAGAGCATCTCCCTCAATTTGGGGGTCTTCTTTCTCACTCCTCCAGGAAGCCCCATCTGTCACCAAAGCTCTGGAGAAATTTGTAAAACCCCAGCAGCTGGATGCCACAAGCAGCTTTAGGTGTCGCCAGTAAGATGCTTCCTAACAACAATTTCTTATTAGATCCTGCCCTAGGGCTTGGGATGGTTTAGGGCATAAGGTAGCCTGACACAGAGGGGAGATGTACGATGATGGGGCTCAGCTTTATTTTAGAACAGCCTTCTGCAGCTGACTGTTCTTCAACTTGAGCAAGGGTGTGGGAGCCATGACAGCTTCTCTGGCCTTCTTGGGGCAAGAGAAGGCTGCTCCTTGCTGTGGTCCAGAGTAACATTAAATTATTTTTTGTTTTTGTTTTGATCCGCGTGAACAAAGTCAAACATCAAAGGTCAGGTGCAAGCATAAACTTTTATTTAACAAGTGGCACAAGATAGAACCCCATGAAAAAGAGGGAGAGAGGAAAAGGAGAAGATATGAGAGAGAGAGTCAAAGTCACCACCAGGGTTCCAGCTGTCCAGCAGGCTTCTTCAAGATGGCATTCTGATCCTGGACAGGGTCCAATGCGAGATGGGTCGTGAGATAATAAAGCAGCGATAGCATGGACAGACATCAATACCCGGAATTCCTTTTGTTCATCTGTCAGTCAGCTGCCCAGAAACCAGGTTCATTAGCACCAGAAGAGCCAAGGTGTCTCCCCACCCCAGCCAGAGCCATTGCAGACAGGTTCCCTGGAGGGGACTCCCCTCCAAAGGGTGACCTCTTCACATAGCCATCAGGTCTTATCTCTTCCCAGGCATTACCCCCTGCTCAGCTCAGGCCAGGTACATTAGCACCTTCCTCCACCCTAGCCAGGGCTATTCATTTTAAAATTGTCCTTTTGAGGGAGATTCCAAGGAGCCCAGAACTGGACACAGTGCTCAAGGTGTGGCCACACCAGTGCTGGGTACAGGGGAAGAATCACTTCCCTGGACCTGTTGCCCACACAACACACGCAGCTAACCCTGGCCTGATACAGGCCAGGATGCCATTGGCCTTCTTGGCCACCTGGGCACACTGCTGGCTCATGTTCAGCTTCCTGTCAATCCAGACTCCCAGGTCCCTTTCTGCCTGGCTGCTCTCAGCCACTCTGTGCCCAGGCTGGGGCTTCCGTGGGGTTGTTGTGGCCAAAGTGCAGGCGTAGCACGTGGTCTTTGCTAAGTTGAAGGGCGACCTTAGGGGTTCGGCGCGAAGTCAAAGATGAGTCCTCATAGAGGTATGGTCAATGCTTCAACTTTATTGCGTACAAGCTTGGTTAATATACTGTTTCCGCTGTCCACGCCCTGTCCACGCACTCAAAGAAACAACTTTCTATTGGTTACCCAATGCTGTTCACACGCAGCAAAAGCAAATCCTATTGGTGCAGGAGTGGGAGCCATGAGCTTAGCACAGGCTCGCGCCTCCCACCTTGTGGTTAGCAATGTCCTGCATAGCATCCGCTGTTGCTTGTTTTTCACTTTGTGCCTCCTCTTAATCCAGTGTCAAGGACAGGGTGTCCTGGTCACTCTGAGCGGCCTCAAACATGGGGTTGTGCATACAAGCATGCTGCAACACAGCATGCCCCTGCCTTTCAAGCCGTCCTCTACACTAAGTGGGTGACCAGTCCTTTGTGCAGGATGGTGCAGGTGACACTCCCCATGGTGGTGAACAGCAGTCCTCTGCAGAGGCGGCTTACAACAGCCAGGGGAGATCAAGCTGTCTTAACCCTACTTATTGGGGACATGGGACAGGACATGCACCTTCCAGACCTCAGGCAACAGCTCACCCCCCAGCACAATCCCAGTGCACTGCCCGCCCTCGATTGACCATTGGGTGTTGCTGTGCTGCTCTCTTCTCTCAGAACTCTTCCAATTCAGCAGCCACCTGGGGCTCACCAGAAAAAAATCAGAAGCATATCTGAAAACATCAGAAAAAATATCAGCTGTTTCAGCATGTTTCAGCAAGTTTAGCAGAAGAAACACATCTAAAACAAATAGATAGCTGAAACAGCTCCCTCATCAGGAATGGTTTGACAGGAATGATAATGCCATATTCCTCTGTTCCTTTTTAGAGTGTTTTTGAGTGTTTTTTTTTTGATCACTAAGATATGTTACAGTGTTTCCTTTTCAGCATCACCCTAAGTGCTTCCAATCTCATGTTTCCTGAAATAAAGGATGGAAGAGAGATATCAATCTGTGACACCTTCAAGCTGTAAAGGTATTGATGTTAATACATTTCAAGCCTTTTCTTTGATGTGGGAGGATGTTACAAGAGCTAAGCAGTGACTTTCATATGTAGTGAAATGAGGCAACCAGGTGGCACTAATTGCCAGGTAGTGGTCATGAGCTTGTGTTAAGCCCGCGTGTGCCTGATTAGGGCGGGTCCCAACTGCACATGAGCAGGATTGGGGGCCAATAAAGCTCACACCTGAGGAAGCCTGGGAGGAGGCTGGCTGCTTTTGGAGCAATAGCACTGATCCAGGCTGGTCAGCCCTGAGAGCAATAGACTCAGAGTACTATTCGTGAGTTTCTGCTGGAACACCTGGTTGGACCTTGGAGTGCCATGCCCTGAAAGAGGTTCGTCTTACTACATCTGGTGGAGAATGCGGGCATAGACCTCGATCTAGCCCGTGCTCAGGCGAATCAGAAGAAAAGGAGCAAACTAGCATTAGCAGAAAACCCAAGGAGTTGGGTAAGAAGATCCACTACCTTTCCTTCTTTACCACTGATTGACCAAGAAAAAAAAAAAAAAAAAAAAAAAGATAGGATTGTCAGCAAGTGCCCCTGTTAATTAGAAGCTGGTGACATGGGCGAAGGAGCAAGAACTCTCCTCCTCCCTGTTCTCTGTGGCTGCATGGGAACTTTGGCAGGAGGTCAGTGACCTGTTGGGAATCCTCCATACTCAAGAAATTAATAAAAACATAACCAGACTAGACGGTACATGGGGAGTGGTGATCAATGCCCTAAAAGAAATAAAAGCCGAGGCGGAAGCTGCCATCACTGCCTTTGCAGCACTCCCGCCAAACACTGACATTGATACTGCAGCACCACCACCAGAAGCAGGATCCGATGTTGTCCCCACAGCACCTTCACTACTCACCCCTCCTCCTGAGGGTGGAAAAACCCGGAAGGCATTCTTAGGACTAAGGGACAACAGCCTTGCCATCAAGGGCATGACAGGAAAGTCGCACCATTCTATAGCTGAGTTTCTATCAGATATCGGGCCGGAGGAAGAAAAAGAAGCACCTGCTCCGAGCACCGAAAGAAATGAACAAAAGAATGTGAAGATGCTGACAGCCTGTGCCCCCGATATGGGCGGGCCCAGCTGCTGCTTGAAACCACCCCTACTGCCACCTCCCAGCTCAGAAAAAGAGCATGGGAAAGAAGCAGCCACCCCACCAGCTGCACCCATGGGCCTGGAGGACAAAATAAAAGCCCTCCTGGAACAAACAAATCAGGCCATGAAATCTTTAGAGAAAAGGATGACAGACATGGAACAACGCTCGTCTTTCCATAAATATTGAGACCCACCCACCCTCCCTGATGATGATGATGAGGACATTCCAACCCCGTTGTCATCAAGACAGAACGACCAAGGCATCAAAGGTGCTGATAAACCCCGACCCGGAAGATGGTCTGGTCTCATCTGCGATGCCATTCTCGAAGGGGATTGGGAGGCCAGCACCATTGCTTGCCCTGTTCTGCACGATAACAACGGGCCGCCTCAATTCAAACAGCACAGTTAGAAAACCATACAAGCCAAGAAGACCCTGAGAGAGGGAGTATTAAAATCGGAGAGTGGTCAGGCCGTCCTGGATTGGCTTTTCACCGCTGACACTAATTGTCCCCATGACTGCCGTAATCTGGACAGGTACCTGCTCACCCCCTCCCAGCAGATTATCTGGGCCAAAGAATGGGAGCGACTGGCCCAAGTGGAAGCAAATTGCCCTCAAGCACCCGGGGATCCACTATCAGGATCCATGAGCCGAGATGCTCATGGGCTCAGGACGCTATGCAGATGTCCAAGTCCAGCTCCAATTCCCGACTGCGCTCCACCATGTCGCTGCGCACCTCGCCCACCAAGCCTTCTATGTGGTCCCAGAGCCTACTCCAGTCCCTTCATTTACTGCCATCAAGCAAGGGATGAATGAGCCTTTTCAATATTTTGTTGAGAGACTCTGGCAATCTATCATGGCTCAATCTGAGCTGGGAGCAGATCAAAAGGAATCCATGTTCAAGCTACTGGTGTTTGAAAACACAAATCCGAGAATGAAGTCACTGTTCTCCACTTTACCAAAAACGGCTGACATCTCGGAGGTGCTAGAGGTAGATGCCAGGGCCACCCAAACACAACAAAACCAAGGCATGGTCAGTGCCTTTGCTGCTGCCCTGGAACCCACTCAAAAGCTCCTTGCAGCAGTTGCGCAGAAACTAGACAGAAGGGGAAATCGATACAGAAGGGGAAATCGATCAAGAAAATCCACCCCTGTCTGTTTTCGATGTGGAGCCACAGGCCACTCAGCAAGAGCTTGCTCAGCCACAGTGTGGTGTGACCGATGCCAGAGAGACAACCACAACCTGGCATGCGGGTTTGCAAAAAACGGAAGGCACAGCACGCAAGGCCCCTGTGCCATGACACAAGTAGCCGGGCCAGCGCTTTACACCAGCTCCCCGCCCCAGCCACAAGGGGAAGCCTGGGCATCGATGTGCCCTCAGCAACAGACGTCACCCTCACGACAACACAGGTACACTGGATACCGACTGGAATATATGGACCAATATACCAAGAAGAAAGCACGATTGGAGCCTTACTAATGGGCCGTTTTTCCACTGGAGTTGCAGGACTTGTTGTGCTCCCAGAAGTTATAGATGCGGATTATACAGGGGAGATCATGATTACTTGTTTTACATTAATGCCTCCCCTGATAATCAAAGCAGGAACCTGGCTAGCACAACTGGTCCTCCTCCCAAAAATGAATATGGGGAAGAACGCCCCCGTGGCACGAGGCAGTCAAGGCTTTGGATCTTCTGGAAGCACTCTGGTAACCTTAGTGCAACAGATGAAGACAAGGCCCATCATAATTGTAAAGCTGACCTCTGGAAAAGAGGTCAAGACCCTTTCCATGATGATGGACACTGGGGCTGATGTTACCATAATCAACCTTAATGTGTGGCCTCGTCATTGGAAACCTATCACTGCCCACGATGCCGTCCAGGGAATAGGTGGTGGTTCCACCCCCCTTCAGGCCCTTAAACCCATGCAATTAGTTTCCTGAAGGACAAGCAGTGACCGTACGTCCCTATATGTTGCCGCTACCAGGACAACTTGGAGGGCTGGTTGGCAGGGAAGTTATGAGCCAACTAGGGGCTGTTCTCTCCATCCCTGAACCCACCCAACCCCCTCAACATTTTTAATAAGGGCCACTGCAGAAGTGCCGCCAACTCCCAGACTGCAATGGAAGACAGACACCCCTGTCTGGGTGGAGCAGTGGCCCCTATCCAAAGAGTGGCTAGAAATCGCCAACCGTCTGGTAAAGGAGCAGCTGGACACAGGACACATCCAGCCGTCTGTCAGTCCTTGGAACACGCCCATCTTCGTAGTTCCAAAGAAGACAGGAAAATGGCGATTACTGCACGACTTGCGCAAGGTCAACAACCAGATGTGGCCGATGGGCGCCCTCCAACCTGGGCTGCCCCTACTTACAATGTTACCCAGAGGCTGGCACCTTCTGGTAATTGACCTCAAGGATTGCTTCTTCACCATTCCCCTACATCCTGAAGGCTCGCTTCACCTTCACCATCCCATCGATCAACAAAAGCGAACCTGCGAAGTGATACGAATGGGTAGTGTTGCCCCAAGGGATGAGAAATTCCCTGTTGCGTGGGATGAGTCTCGCCGTGGGAGTCAGTCGAGCTATTGCTGGCTCAGACAGTATCAGGAGCTAACTTTGATCCGTCCGGTTCTGGAATTCTTCCCGGAAACCACACCTACCGAACCCAGGCATGCGTGCCTGGGCTAGCCCCAGCTGGGCACAGGCGGGGGGGCACCGTCTGGGCACTTGCTGCCTACATTTCCCCCCCTTTTTTTTTTTTTTTTTTTTTTTTTTTTTTTTTTTTTTAGGTCTTTATGGGGGAAAAGATGACAAATACGCAAAGATCTTAGTTGCGAGGTGCCTCGTCGTTCAGGGCCGGTGGTACTGGTCTGTCGGGAGAGGTTGGTGAAGACGACGAAGCCGCAGAAGCTGAGGGTTAAAGGCATCATCTGCAAAGCCTGCAGGCTCCTGGGGGTGATCAACAGGATGATGGAGCTGGGCTTTTCCCAGCAGTGTATGGCAGGAGGACCAGAGACAAGGAGCAGGAGTAGAAACATAAAGAGCTTGGGGTTAAGGATTCCCTCGTACAGCCACTTTAGTTTAGGGGCTGCTTTTATCTTTGCAGCCTTCCGTGGGGCCGGGGGCGGCATCGGGGGTAGCTCTCCGCGGCAGCCGGGGGTGCCGCCAGCCGCGGTTTCCGCCCCATCATTTTCCGGTGTTTTGACTTCCGGGCCGATATCCGATAGGAGTTCGGTCACGGTTTGGTGGGGCTTCCCGGACATGCCCTTTATGGCAGGCTCGCCCGTGGTCAGCCCCAGATACACTTGTTCGTTTTTTCCTTCCTCCGGGGATGGCGCCGACGGGGCTGCGCTCGGCGCTGTCCCGGGCTCCCCCCCCTCGGAGGGCGGCGCCAGCAGGGCCGCACGCGGGGCTGCGCTCGGCGCTGTCCCGGGCTCCCCCCCCTCGGGGTGCGGTGCCGATGGAGCTACACTCGGTGCCCTCCCAGGCTCCTCCCCCTCGAAGGGGGGTGCCGAGGGGGTTACTGTGGGCATTTCCTTCAGGGGAAATACCTCGGTCTTTCGTAATGGGGCCGCGGCGGTGGCCATTGCCACTTCTATTTCGGCTTTCAAGCAAGCTAATAGATTGCAAACGGTTCGCCAGGTGTTGTCCGCACCAATAATGTCGCCGTTGGCCTCCTTATAGTGGAAGCTTGCCAGCAGGTTGTACACCTCTCCCCACAGGTCCCAGGCCATTTCGGGACTCGGGTAGCGGAGGTTTTCCTGCGCTTCTGCCTGGGTTACAATCTGCTCGGCAACGGCGATGCCGGTAGGTTTGCTTGCATAGGAGCCCATCGTCGGATTTACTGATGACGATGTCGAAGGGAGGAAAGGGTTTCTCTTACCCGACTCTTTCAGGGTATCGAACGGTCTGTGGAGAAGGGTCACTTTCGGACGAAACGCTCGGGGAGACAGTTTAGACCGAAATTAATGCTCGCATTCTCCACCAGATGTTGCGTGGGATGAGTCTCGCCGTGGGAGTCAGTCGAGCTATTGCTGGCTCGGACAGTATCAGGAGCTAACTTTGATCCGTCCGGTTCTGGAATTCTTCCCGGAAACCACACCTACCGAACCCAGGCATGCGTGCCTGGGCTAGCCCCAGCTGGGCACAGGCGGGGGGGCACCATCTGGGCACTTGCTGCCTACAATTCCCCAACGATATGCCAAATGTATGTGGCATGGGCACTCTCGCCGATCCAAAAAGAAATGCCGGACACACTAATCTACCACTATATGGATGAGATACTGCTTTGCCAGAAAGCCCCATTCCCCGACAACATTAGTCAGATATTGACCAATCAACTGAAGACAGAAAGATTAATTGTAGCTCCTGAGACAGTGCAAACACAATCGCCCTGGAGCTACTTAGGGTGGCAAGTCACTCACGCCATGGTGAGACTGCAAAAACTAGAAGTGATTAACTCGATCAAAATATTGAATGACGCCCAAAAGCTAGTGGGCGAGCTTCAATGGGTTTGACCCATCATAGGTCTCACCAATGCGGATATCCACCCCTTTTTGTCACTATTATGGGGCACACAACCAGGTGTGTTAGTGGACTGGACCGATAACCATACCAATGCGTTAAAACGGGTCGTCCACAAACTGGCAACCAGCTTTGCAGATCGTCGAGATGCCACCCAAGCCATTGGAGTCTGGGTATGCAACCACCCTTCATTCCCATTCGCGCTGCTGTTGCAGGATTTCAACTGGCAAAGGGAAAATGGGGAACACCACCATGACAACCGTGACCAAAACCACAACCAAAGCTCTCCAAAATCAGACTCGATAGCCATCTTGGAATGGTTATTTCCACCCCACACGGCCCAGAAAGGTATCTGTCAACAAACCGAAATAACGGCATTCCTGATACGAAAGGGACGACGTTGCCTTGAAGTAGATGGTCGAGAGCCAGGATGGATCAGCATCCCTATCAAAACAATTGATTTTGATTGGTTGCTGCAACGCTCTATACCACTACAACTCGCCTTGTTCGAGTACTCTGGAGATATCCATCATGGAGGCCCAAAACACAAGCGCCTACAGGACATCAGCCAGTTCCATTGGATAGAACGACCAGTTGTTTCAGAGCGTCCAGTGCCTGGTATCACTGTGTTCACTGATGCCAGAAAAAGGTTGAAAATGGCCGCCTGCGTATGGCAGGATAAGGGACAGTGGAAGCAACATTTGATTCCAGGCACCAACAAAGACAACCTGCAGGCTCTGAAACTACTGGCTATCATTTGGGCCTTAACACAATGGTGACGTGTCCCCCTTAACATCGTCTCCGACTCGCAATATGTGGTAGGAGTGGCGAACCGTATCAAGGATGCTCTTGTCAAACCAGTACAAAACCAACGGCTACTGGAACTCTTCCTCACATTACAGCATGTGCTGAAAATTCACACACAACTGTGCTGTATTCTTCACATCCGTAGCCATAAAACGTCATTAGGCTTAGGGGAAGGAAATGCAAAGGCTGACTGCCTGGTCAGCCTAGGAATGCAGGGTCCCGTAAGACAGTTAGCGAAGGCTCAAAACAGCCATTCCTTATTCCACCAAAATGCCAGGGTATTGAAGCGCATGTTTGCAATTCCATGGGAAGATGCAAAAGGGATTGTTAAAGCGTGCCCTCAGTGCACACAATTTGGCCCTGCCCTAGGAGTGGGGGTCAATCCACGTGGGCTGCAAGCAGGAGAGATCTGGCAGATGGATGTCACCCACATTCCAGAATTTGGACGACTCAAGTATGTCCATGTGACCATAGACACATATTCAGGCGTGCTTTGGGCGACAGCTCAGACAGGGGAGAAGGGTTTACATGTGGTCCGTTACCTGACCAATTGCTTTGCTGTTATGGGGGTCCCTCAAGTAGTAAAAACTGACAATGCGCCTGCTTATATAGGCGGAAAGGTCAAGCAGTTTCTTGCTGCTTGGGGAGTAAAACACATTACAGGGATCCCTCACTCGTCTACAGGCCAGGTGATAGTGGAAGGAGCCAATCGCACCCTGAAGACATATTTACAAAAGCAAAAAGACAGCAAAGACATGGACCCACAGATGCGGCTTAGCAAAGTGCTTTTTACACTGAACTTTCTTAGTCTAAGCCGCGATTCCCAACAACCCCCCGTGTTACTCCATTATTCGTCCCAGAAAATCAACCGCATGCCGGAAGTCCAAATCAACTACAAGGATCCATCTACAGGTCAGTGGGTAGGGCCCAAGCCGCTACTGTTTACTGGAAGAGGTTATAGCTGTGTCTCCACAGACTCCGGACCTCTTTGGGTACCCAGTAAATGGACATGCCCTGCCACGACCAGATCATTAATGGACAACGATGCATCATCCAGCAGCTCAAACTGAATAACCTTGTTGATACTTTTGAACTTCATATATTTTTTGTCCTCCTTAAAAAAAAAACACAAAAAACCAAAACACAAACAAAAAACCAAAGCCAAAACAAAAAAAAAAAAAAAAAAAAAAAAAAGGAGGAATTGTCATTTTTGTTATATTTGTGTTTATTATGTACTTATTACAATTGTCACGGTAGTTCTTCACAAAAAAAAAAAAAAAAAGGGGGGGGGGGAAATGGAGTGAAATGAGGCAACCAGGTGCCACTAATTGCCAGGTAGTGGGCATGAGCTTGTGTTAAGCCCACCTGTGCCTGATTAGGGCGGGCCCCTACTGCACATGAACAGGACTGGGGGGCCAATAAAGGTCACTCCTGAGGAAGCCAGGGAGCAGGCTAGACACTTCCGGAGCAATAGCACTGATCCAGGCTCGTCAGCCCTGAGAGCAATAGACTCAGAGCACTATTCGTGAGTTTCTGCTGGAACACCTGGTTGGACATTGGAGCGCCGTGCCGTAAAAGAGGTTCATCTTGCTACATTCATATATTGGTTTTCGTATTGCTTCTCTATAGACCTAAGGCAAGTTTTGCAAATCAGCAGATCTAAACTGATGGCTGAAACCTATCCCCTATCAGAAATGATTTGACAAGATTGATATTCCCGTATTACTTTGTTCCTGGAGTATTTTTGGAAGCACTAAGATATTTTGTAGTTGTTTCCTTTTCATCTCCACCCTAAATGCTTCCAAAAGCATGTTTCCTGAGAGAAAGGATGGCAGAGGGATGTCAAGTTATGGTACCTTCAAATTTAACAGCAACTGATGTGGAAGTTATTCTCGTCCTCTCTTTTACGAGAAGACTCTTTTTTTATTTGCCCAAGTTTAAGTGATGCTAAAGGATTACTCAGACTTAAGCACATGCAGCAGAGTCAGCACAGTGCCCTCCCTGATTATAGAGAAAAGCTCCAGTGGAGATGTTTTGTGAAAAGGAAAAAAGGAAACCTCCAGCTATTTCTTTTTAGTCAGTAAGAATTTAAATGGTTATGAATATTGCTTTGTAATTGGGTTTCTACATGAACTCTGTGTTTATCTCCTCTGTCTGGGGGCATCTCTCCAAACACATTTATACACTTATTAAACAAGAGTCAGAGCTTCATGTTCTTTAGAAAGCAATCTACTTTCAGGAATATATCAAATATGTTAAAATCACTGCAATGCATTTGTAGAAGCCTTGAAACCTGGCAAAGGCTTCTCTTGGAAGTATCCAGTGATGTACAGAGACTGTCAGTGAGGAGAATCCTTACTCTTGTCGTGCAGGAGCTGGTTTCAGAAGGACCTGTCCCTTGGGTCAGCAAAAGCAATGGAACATTTGTGGCAGAGCAGGTCTCCCCCCATCCTCCAATGCAGTTGAGAGTAACTTGGCCAAAAGGGGTGGCAGCTGGATAGGAGTGAGAGCGAAGTCAGCTCCTGGTTTGAATCTGGCATTGAGGTTTTCCTCTCCAAAGCTGAAGTTTTTCTCTAGAAACTGTTTTTGTGAAAAGCAAGTAGCAAGCTCTGTTGCCATGGAAGCATGAGGCACTTTGAGATGTTGCCTGATGCATGGATTTGAAAACCATAGTATAAAATCATGGAATGGGTTGGGGTGGAAGGGACCTTGAAGATCATCCAGTTCCAACAGGCCTGCATGGGCAGGGAGACCTTCCACTACACCAGGTTTCTAGAAACCAGAGCAGAAAAATTTCTTGACTGAAAGAGTGGTGAAGCATTGGAAGAGTCTGCCCAGGGAGGTGGTGGAGCCTCCATCCCTGGAGGTGTTCAGCAGCAGAGGGGCAGCTGTGGTGCTGGGGGAGATGCTGTGGTGGTTCAGGGGGTGCAGGGCTGAGACTTGGACTCCATCACCTTGAAGGACCTTCCCAACCATGGTGACTCCATGATTCCATGTGCCAACACCTGCCTGGACACACCCGGCCTGTCTGCCAGGTGACAAAGGGACCCTTTGTGACCTCACGTGTGACACTGCGGGTCCCGGGGTCCCTCCTGAGCACCGGGGAGGCCCTGGCTCAGTGTCCAGAAGGACAGCGGAGAGTGCAGAGGCGAGCACAGAGCTTTCAGGAGCACTGAGCTATGTCTGCATTCTCAGCACTCTGGAGAATCCTCCGTGGGTCCCGAGAGGACCAAGGAGATTTGGAGACGGTGGCTGGTCACCGGGAGAGGGGTGACACTGGGGCTGGGGGGATGCCCTCGCGGCAAACGGGGGAGGACTCGACAGCCCCTGGTGGTTTGTCTGATGGGAGCCCCTGGCCAGCCCCTGGGGCTGCCCAGGAGCCTCCCTCCCCTGTAGATTTGCTGCGCCGTGCAGGGCCCATCCCAGCCCTCTCCCTGTCCTCAGGCAGCCCCCTTGGCCCCATGAGCTCTCCCCCCCTGCAGTGCAGCCTTGGGGCCAGCAGCACTGCCCCCCCCATGCCCACCCCCCATGGCCTCTCCTCTTCCCCCTCTCAGCAGAGACCCTCGAGCCGGCCCCAGCTGGCCTGCATGGGAGAGGAAGAGGAGGAAGGCCACCCCCCTACCCCATCAGAGGTGTGCAGGGTCCAGCTGCTGGAGACAGGTGAGTGAGGGGCCTTTGGCTGCTTTGCTGTCCTCCTGCATGGCAGTGGTTGCTGGCACATCCCTGGCCTGATCCCTGCCAGCCCCCTCTTTGGGTCCCCGCGCCCAGGGCTGGCTCTGTCCTCGGGAGCTGGCACGGGGCTGGGTGCGAGGTAGGGGACCCTTCAGTCTCTCCTGCCAGCACCTTCAGCTCTCCCTCCTCCCTTGCTTTGTTAGATTTCGACTCTGACTCCAGCACCTATGAGGATCTGCCTTCAGCCGAGGAGCAGGAGAAACAGATCCTTGAGGATGCTCTGGAGGACTCAGCAGAGGTACCCACGGAGATTGGCACCTGCCTTGTGCCTGCTCCAGCTGCCCCCACGCTCAAGGATCCCTTCCCAGACAGCTGCTGTCTGGGCAAAGCTGGGGAAAAAAAGGAAAAAAAGTCACCAAAATCAAGACACGAGTCCTGTGGGTAAGAGGGATCAATCAAGGAGCCCCATAACCTTCTCTTCTCCCGGCAGGAGCTGAAGGATTTGGAGAAGCAGCTGAGGGATTTGGAGCGGAAGGCTTCATCCTCCAGCCTCTGGGAGCAGGAGCATCTCTTCCAGGTCTGGCATTTCCCCGAGGGGTACAGAGGCCGCTTTTGGAGGGCGGCATAGAAAGGAGCAGAGGCTGCAGTGGGAAGGGGCTCTGGTCACCTCCCTGGCCATGGCAGATTGGTGTGAGCCCTGAGGCGGGGAGGGAGCCCAGGGAGATGAAGGCAGAGTCAGGCTTTGCTGCTGTTGCCAGGAAGCCTTGGCAAAGGATCTGAGCCCTGCCAGGTGCTGAGCAGAGCTGTCAGCCCTGGGAGAGCCACCAGAGCCCAGGGCAGAGCATTGGCTTTTCTTCTTGCAGGGCCTGATGTTCTTCACGGCCTCCCCCAGAGCAGAGGAACGTCAGAAGGCTCTGGTCCTTATTGCCAGGGCGATGAAGTCAGGCATCAGCCCTTCCTCTGCCAGGGTAAGGAGCCCCCAGGGCCAGACAACCTCCGGTGTCCCCCTCAGCCCTTCCCACTCTCCTGGCTACTCACTCTGTGGCTATCCCGAGTCCCAGTCCTCACGCGGGCTGAGGGCTGGAGAGCAGGGAGAGGCAGAGGGGACAGCGGGGCTGCAGGGGAGGCTGTTCCTGCTGGGGACAGCTGGGCCTCCCCCGTCCTGCTGCTCTGCTCCCCTGGGCCGGGGGCTGCTGAGAGGGGACCCTGCGCTGGGCAGAGGAGCTGGCAGCGTGCAGGAGCTGGGGCAGACACCTCCACAGCCCTCTGATCCCTGCTTTTCCAGTGCCTGGGAGAGACGGTGGGACGTCTCATCCTCTGCTGCACATCCAGCACCTGGATCATCAGCTGTCTGGCAGCAGATGCTCTTCAGCTTCTCTTCGATGTGCTGTATCGACAGCGTTGGGGAGGCTGTGGGCGAGGACCAAGAGTTTCATCTTTCCTCCGCTCCTCTCCAGGCTGCGTGTCAGCAGCAGATGAGATGGACACCAGTGGCCTTGCCAGGGTAAGGAGCTGCCTCCTTGCTGGGACCCTTCCAAGGGACCCTTCCCAAAATGCCTGCGACTGGCCTGGCCTCACTCTCCCTCTGGAGAGAGTTCCTATGCCAGGCTGTCCCTCCATGGAGTGCCCCGGCAGCAGCTCCAGCCCTCCTGGCCCCTGGCTCTCTGGAGGGCCAGCAGGCCCTGCCCATGAGCCCAGCCCTTCTCCCTCACCCTGAAGGAGACTCTCCCTCCCTCCCTCCCTCCCTCCCTCCCTCCCTCCCTCCCTCCCTCCCTCCCTCCCTCCCTCCCTCCCTGCCTCGCTGCCTCGCTGCCTCGCTGCCTCTCTGCTCCTCCTCCTCCCCTCGTGGCCGGGCACCTCTTGCCGGGGCTGCTGGCACAGCCCAGCTGAGCAGCACAAGAAGGGCACTGACATCTCTTCCCTCCTCCCCTTCTCTTCTCCCTGCAGGAGTTTGGAATTTTCTCCTGGGCTGCAGAGAGGACGGGCCTGCTCCTCGCAGCTATAGCAGCCCTGAGAGATTCCAGGACCCAGGAGAGGCAGGTGGCCAGCCGTCTGCTGGACATGGCCACGAGCGACCCTGGCTTCTGGCTGGTGGATGTAAGTGTCCTGGGGCTGCACTGTCCTGCCCATCACACCTTCCTGGTGCTTTTCCCTGCTCCCTGCCTCCCAGATCCCAGTCTCTTGGGCCCCTGAAGCCAGGTCAAAGCAGCAGAGAGGAATGGGATGGGCAGGGCCGCAGTTGCAGTGGCAGCTGAGGAGATGGTTGCACTGCAGTGGCAGCACCATAGAACGATAGAGTCAGAGAATCATAGAATCAGCTGGTTTCTGAACAACCTCCAGGGGCTGAGAAGGCACCCCCTCCCTGGGCAGCCCATTCTAATGCCTGAGCACCCTCTCTGTACAGAACTTCTTCTCTTCTTAATATTTAACCTCCCCTGGCAGAGCTTAAGACCATGCCCTCTTGTCTTACCATCCTCACCCGTGTTCTCTCCAGGCAGAAGAGATCTTGAGGTGCATCCACAGCACCCTGCAGTGTGTCTGCAGGGTGACAGCCCGGCACAGCCTGGAGTCACTGCTCCGGCTGCTGGCTGAGAGGTGCCCCGAGGACACGGTCAGGACTCTGCTGAGGCTGAGTCCAGAGTGTGACAGGTACGAGCCCCTCCAGCCCTGGGGACCTTCTCCAAAGCCCGGGCACAGCAGGGTGGCCGAGGCAGCCCTGCTAACGGAGCGCTCTGGCTTGCAGCGCCGCCCTGGCCATGTGGGAGGTGGTGCTGTCCCCAGCCCGAAAGACGCAGAGGATCTTTGAGGGGCTGCTCGGTGTGATGGAGGGCGCCATAGCAGGCGTCAATGTCTCAGCTGTGAGTGAGCACCACTTGTTCAGCACCAACCCCCTCTGTGCCAGCCCCATGGGGCTGCTGGGGCCCCTGAGCACAAACCGGAACCCTGCAGCATTCTGGACACCACATCAACCGTGTGCTGGCAGATGGCTCAGAGCCTCCATCGGGCTCTCTGTGGCCTTTGGCAGCGCAACAGCAGCGCCTGTGCGCTGAGAGCTGTCCCTGTGTCTTTTCTGCAGGCATCCGAGGTCCTGTGCAGGCTCAGCCAGTGGCCCCACTGGCAGAAAAGCCTGGGAGTGCTCTTCCCCAGGCTCCTCATGGCCCTGAGCAGCCAGCTTGTCAAGGATCCACGGATCCCGGGAGAGGAGCAGCCCCAGGCTGATCAGCCCAGCCCTTTGGGGTGCGCCATCCCCTTCGAAGCCCTGCCATTTCCCCGGGCCCTCGGCCAGGGCCCCTGCTCTGGGTGTAACTGGACCTTGCTCTGCACACAGGGTGGCAGTGAAGGCCATGAAATCTCTGCTGTGCGCTGCTGGATGTGAAGAGCTTGTCCAGACGATCCAGCAGGAGGGCGGCTGGGACATGCTCCTTGGAAGTGACACCCTCCAGAGAGGAGTCAGTTTGCTGGCCAGGTGGGAGTCCCTTTCAGCCTCAGCAGCCCCATGCCCGGGGGCAGAGAGCTCAATGCCAGCAAGGCTTTGCCTGCCCTGCTCACCGCCAGCGCTGCTTTTCTTTCCCTGCCCAGCGAGATGAGGAGGAAGAGCCCAGCTGAGCAGCGCTCCTCCCTCTTCCAGCACGTCAAAAGGATGCTTGGCTCTGGGGAGCACTGGCAGAAAACCTTAGCCATGACTTTCTACGTTGAGGTAAGCCTGGTGGGAAGCAGTGCCTCTGGCAGATGAAGCTTCTGAAGCCGTCCCTCTGTCCCAGGCGGCTGCCGGGTGGGATGACAGTCTCCGGAGCTGGGGCAGAGGGCTCTGCTGTCAGTCCTTCTGCCCGCCAGCCCTTCCTGCTGGGGCAGCGCTCAGCACCCCTGGGTGTTCTCAGGCAGGGCTTCCCCCGGGATGGGACGGGACGGGCTGTGTCTGCCCCCTGTGTCAGGCCCTGTAGCTTGCAGTGGGAACCGGGAGCTGCGCAGTGCCGGGGTCCTGCATGTCTGCCCGTCTCTCACCGCTGCCTTTCTTTCAGCTGCTGGGCTGCCAGGACCTTGAAAAGGCTTCGAGTGACCTGCACCTCCTCCAGCAGTACCTGGAGTCTTGCAGTCACACACTGCAATTGCTGGCACTCAGGGGCCTGGCGGTGCTGTCAGAAGATCCGCAGATGGTGAGCGAGGTGGAGCCGCCTTGGCAGCCTGGGGCTGGGGCCTGGGGGTAACGCGGTGGCTTGGGCCTGGCTGAGCGGGAGGAGGTGGCTGAGCAGGGGCCACAGAGCCCTCCCTGCCCTCCCCGGTTCTCCCTCGGCCCCCACAGGCAGGAGGGGCAGGAGGGGCGGCAGCGATGGCGGCAGCGCCTGCCAGGAAGCCGGGCGGGAGGCTGGTGCTCAGCACACGGCGTTTGTGCCAGGCTGCTCCTCCACTGCTCCACCAGCACAGAAATAAATTCTCTGTTCACACAGGCAGCAGAAATGCGGAGCAAGGTCCTGCTGGACCTTGTCACCCTGCTGAGGGTGAGAGACGCTGAGAGCGACGTCAAGGTGGAGGCCCTGCTCTTATTCAGAGCCCTCCTGGGCGGGCGGCTGGAGCAGAAGGAAGCCAGCCACATGGCTGTGATGGCGGCAGGAAGTCTCCCAGCCCTCTTTGATGATGTAAGGCTGATGTGGGACCTGAGCCCGCAGAGGGGCCTGGGGGAAAGGACAGCTGCCCTCCAGCCCAGCCCCGCGGGCAGCACTTGGGCAGGGCTGCTGCCCTCCTCACGCCCCTGGGCTCTGCTGGGAGGGCTTCTGGGCTCTGCAGCCCAGCGCAGCCTCTCCCTGGCAGGATGAGGCCTCCGCTGCCCCCAGGCCCACCACCCCGCAGCACCTCCCCGCTCAGAACAACAGGAACCGTGGGTAGGGAGAGGCGGCTGCCGCAGTCACCCTGACTTGGGTCTCTTCCTTCCTCCCTCCCTCCCTCCCTCCCTCCCTCCCCCCTGCCAGGAGTCCAGCCAGGTGAGAGAGCTCTCCATCATCCTCTTTGGAGAGCTGTTGGGGATGATGGTGAGGAGAGACAAGAAAGAGATGGAGGAGGTGGTGCGGAGGACCCTGGTCTCACTCTTCCTTCGCATGAGTGACGAGAGCGTGGCCGAGGTAGAGACTTCAGAGCTGACCCTTCAGAGCTTTGCCCTTCCCTCTGCCCCAGCCCTGGCAGCAGCTCAGCAGCTCTTGCCCATCTCTCTCCTGCTGGCTGGCAGAGTGCCATACCTGAGCTGGTGGCTGCCCCGTGTCCCTGCCTCGGGCACTGAACCCCCCCTCCCCCCCCCCCCCCCGTTCAGGCTCTGTCCCCAGCTGCCTCTTCCCAGAAGTAGCTGGGGACAGCTCGCAGCCTTGCCCAGAGGAGGGGGATGAGAGCTCTGGGGCTGGTGCCAGCTGTGGTGCCAGCTCCCACCGTGTGCTGCTTTGCAGGCCTCTGCCAAAGCCCTCCTCGTCTCTGCAAAATTCCTGGGCTGGAGGAAGCTCAAGCGGGTGCTTAAGAACCAGGAGACGTGGAGAATTGGAGAGACCCTGGTGAGGACAAGCCCCAGGAGCCAGGGCCTGGGCTGGACAAGAGATGCCCCGTGTGCCCATGGGGGTGGCACAGCTGTGCCTGGTTGGCCCTGCTTCAGAGCAGAACACACAGCCTGGAGCTTGGTCCCCCTTTCTCTTCCCTTTCTCCTTTCCATCTTTCCCTTTCCCCTTTCCATTCTTCCCTTTCCCCTTTCCTTTCTTCCCTTTCCCCTTTCCATTTTTCCCTTTTTCCCTTTCGATTTTCCCCATTGCCCTCCCTCAGTCACGCAGCCCTCCCCCATAAGGTTATTCTGCAGACCCCTCTTCCCCCCAGCCCCTGGGTGCTGCAGGAGCCCCCTGGCCACGTTCTGGCTGCACCTCAGCCCCCCAGGGCTCCTGGCTGGCAGAAAGGAATGGTCTGGAGGGGAAGGGGTTGTGGGTGGGCAGAGGGACTGCTCTGGCACACAGAAAACGGTCTGTGCCAGCCCCGTGACCTTGGGCTCTCCCCAGCTGGAGCAGGAGAGGAGCTGGGTGGAAGAGTACGTGAGTTTCAGCCAGATGCGGCTCAGGGATGCTCCGACTGCTGTGAGACTGGCAGCCATCAGGTTCATTGGTGAGCAACAACCCCCGGGGACCCTCTTCTGGCAGCCCGGCCCTGTGGCTGTCGCGGGCAGGGCTGTGCAGTGCTGGGTAGGGGGAGGTCTGACGGGAGCTCTGTACGCAGGGCATGCTGCGCGGCACCTGAGGAGGCATCGGTATAGAGTGCTGGCAATGTCCTCTGGTGAGTGGGGTCAGAGCTGGGCTCCATGGATGGGGCAGGGGACAGAGGCTGGGCAGGGGGCGGCCATGCCTGGCCCCTTTCGAGGGAAAAGCCTCAGGGGAGGGGGAAGCTCTTGGGGACACTCTGGGACAGGCTGGGGGCTAGGACTAGATGATCCTTAAGGTCCCTTCCAGCCCAAGCCAGGCTGCTGGCATTCCTGAGCAGCAGCTTCCAGCTGCTCCCTTGATCCCACCTGCTCCTCCTGGCCAGGGAAAGAAGCGGATGGGGCTGGCACGGGAGGGGCTGTGCAGACAGGGAGGTTTCACCGCTGCTCTCTTTTGTTTCTCTCACAGACCTCCAGTGCCTGCAAAATGACCCTGAGCCCTCAGTCCAGTGCCTGGCAGTTCAAACCTTGCTGATCCTAGAGACTCTGCAGAAGCAGCAAAGATCAGGGTAGTCCCTCCGGGCTCTCTGCTGCTGTCTCTGATGTCTCAGGGACAATCTCCTCCTGCCATCTTCCCAACGGTACCTTCACCAGTGCCACACTGCAGCTGCTGTCCCCCAGGCCCCCATGTGCCTCCCCAGGCTCTACTGGACTGTCCCAGTCCAAACCAGTGCCTTCCAACCCAAACCAGTGCCCTCCAAGCCCTCCTCTCCTCACCGAGGACTCCCCTCAGGCCGCTCTCCGTTAAACCTCCCCAATGTCACCAGAGCAGGGGACAGCAGCAGCGTGGGACTGAAGGTGCCAGTGATGAAGGTGGAGGTGGGAAGATTGGAGGAGGAGAAGGGCTCCGGGGGAGATGGCAGCGTGTGAAGCAAGCTGGAAGCAGTAGCCCGGTGCCATGGCCTCCTTCCCACAGGCAGCACCCCGAGCCTGCTGAGCAGACATCATCACCCCCGCAGGTCAGCTCATCCCATCCCTCTGCACAGCCTGGCCCCAGGTGACAACCAGGTGTCCCCTTCTTTGGGCTGTCCCCCCAGAGCAGCAGCCAGGTTGGGCCCCCCCCTGTGCCACTCTTCTCTGCGTCCCGCCGTCCCCAGGCGGCCACCTCCGGCGTGCTCCTGGCTTGCACCAGGAGCCAGGGGAGAAGTTTTCCTTCCCACGGCTGCTGCCAGTGCCCACGCTGGTGCTGGGGCGGGGGTGCAAGGAGGCACAGGGGAGGAGGGCTCAGGGTTTAAAAAGCTCCAGTTCACCCCAGCGCTGCTTTCTTGCTTTCAGGGCTTTGTTTGGCAGCTGCCAGGAGGAGCGGAAGATGGGGAATGTTTCCCTGGAACTGGTGAGCATCCTCACTCACCATGGGACACTGGGACCGTCCTGCCATGTCGAACCCTTGCTGATGGCAGCAGCACGGCTCAGTTTCATGGGCATCCTGACCCAGTGCTACAAGTTCCTCCAAGCCAAGAGTGACAGCAGCAGCCAGCTGGGACTTTCTGCAGAGATTGAATAAAATGTTCATCGTGCTCTTTCTTTCCTTTATAGTCCTTTTCCTTGGGGTGATGAATTTGTTTCAAAACCTATTCCCCCTGTGTTTCTGCCCCCTCCCCTATTAACTCCTTCCCAAGACCTCCTTTCAACGTGATGTTATTTTCCCTGAAATAAACCATTGTGTTTTGTTCAAACCTTAAACCTGGTTACTTTTGTTATTTGTAGGGTGTCCATGCACAGTAGTAATATTTCCTCACAAACCAAGTGTGAAAAATCAACACCTACAGACCGTGACGGTGGTGGTCAGCTGGTGGTGCTGAATTGGTGGTGGGGAGTTGCTGAGGGTCAGTTGGTGGTTCTGGATTGGTGCTGGCGAGGTGGTGGTTGTGAACTGATTGTCCTGAATTTGTGGTGCTGAACTGGCAGTAGCCAGTTGGAGTGGGCCAGTTGGCGGTGCTGAAGAGGCGGTGGTGAACTGCCAGTTGCTGGTGGGCTGGTGGTGCTGGTCTTTTGCCCTCGCTGAATTGCTGGTGTTGAGTTGATGGTGGCAAATAGGTGGAGGTCGTTTGGAGGTTACGATGAGGCAGTGCCCGGTTTGTGGTGGTCGTTTGGAGGTGCTAAATTAGCAGTGGCGTGTTGACATTGGCGAGTTGAGAGTGGCCAGTTGGGTGTGGTCAGTTGGCGGTGCTGGGCTTGCCAAAGGAACTGGAAGAGCTTCAAAGCGAGACACGTGAAATTCTCCTAAAATCCTAGAGGAAACTTCACCACTCCAGACTGGACGATGTGTGAACGAAGGGCTCTGTTCTATCCCCTCGGTGCCCATGTCTCTGACATGAGGACACAATGTCCTTACTTGGTCAGAGGTTTGTATCTGCTAAGGTGCTCTGCAAAAGCAGGTGGTGTGTCTCTTGGTTATGGCCCAGCAGGTTGTGTGATTTCTGAAGAACAGAAGTTCTGGGCTCACCAGAACGCCAGAAGTCCTTTGCCCCAGGGCTGCTCTCAATCCTCTCTTCTTTCTGTCTTGATCCTGGGGGTTGCCCCATCTCCTGTGCAGGACCCTGCACTTCACCTCATTGGACCCCATGAGGTTCCCAGGGGCCCACTTTTCAAACTTGTCCAGGTCCCTGGGGGGGGGGAGCGGGGCTGTCAGCTGCACCCCCCAGATTGGTGTTGTCAGCAAATGTGCTGAGGGGACACTGGAGCTCAGTGTTTATGCCCTTGATGAAGACATTCAACTGCTCATTGCAATACAGACCCCCCAAGGGATACCACTCATCACTGAGCTCCATCTGGACACAGAGATATTGACCACTACTCTCTGGAGTCCACGGTCAGCCAGAGAGTTCCTTACCCACTGACAGCCCAGCTCTCAAACCTGAGTCTTTCCAAGGTCGAGAGAAGGATGCTGGGGGGGGAGGACTGTGACACAGGCCCTACAGAAGTCCAAAGAAATTACATTCCTAGCTCCTCCCTTGTCCACTGAGTCAGTCACTCCCTCATAGAAGGCCAGCAGGGGACTCAGGCAGGACTTGCCCTCAGTGAAGCCACACTGGCTGACTCAAATCACTTTGCTGTCCTCCATGGGCTAGAGTGTAGCTTCCAAGATGATGTGCCAGCTCTTGCCTGAGGTGGCAGGATGTCCTTTGCGGACCTGGGCTGTGTTGAGGATAAGGTGGTGGAGCACACGCAGGGGTTGGGCCCAGCCCCTGGGGGAACCTGAATGCTGGTGGCGAGACTTTTGGCACGGTGGCAAGGAGAAGATTTTTTGACAGCGATCTCACGGCATGTTCCTGCTTGGTGAGGCAGGTGGTAGAGTAAGGGGCTTTGGGGAAAACTGGGATAGTTTTAGGTGCTAAGTGCGGAGCCCCAGTGTTGGAGGGGGTTTGGGGAAGTTGGTGAGGACCAGCAACAGCTTTCAGGCTTTGAACTTTTTGCATTTGGGAGCCACAGCCAGGCGTGCAGAATTTTGGAGCCACGCTTGGTGTCTGAGGCTTGTAGGTTTGATGTTTTAGGTGTCCCGCTAATATAAATGACCGAGACTCAATATTCTGTTAATGGTTTAATTTAATTAACACAATTGCAATGAGCAAAGCAGCACTGGGTGCGTGGGGAGTCTCCGCTCCACTCACACGCACACCGTAAAGTTTACTCTTTTAGTTTATATTACATACCTTAATACATATTCATAACTATTCTAATAGATGTTCATGACTCCTCCAGGAATAGGCTGGATTATGTTTATTAGTTCTTGGAAGAGGTGGGCCTTCAAAGGCACATGCCCACTTTATCTCTGGGGGCCTTTTTGACCCCTATCCGGTGATGGTTGGATGAAGTCAGTAGTCTTCCTCAGTTTGCCCTCTTGGTACCCTTCGATTTCACACATGCGCTCCTTCGCTCTTCGCAGGTCTCCCCCCATCCTCCAATGCAGTTGAGAGTAACTTGGCCAAAGGGGGTGGCAGCTGGATAGGAGTGAGAGCGAAGTCAGCTCCTGGTTTGAATCTGGCATTGAGGTTTTCCTCTCCAAAGCTGAGAGAAGCTTTCCTCTCCAAAGCTGAAGTTTTTCTCTAGAAACTGTTTTTGTGAAAAGCAAGTAGCAAGCTCTGTTGCCATGGAAGCATGAGGCACTTTGAGATGTTGCCTGATGCATGGATTTGAAAACCATAGTATAAAATCATGGAATGGGTTGGGGTGGAAGGGACCTTGAAGATCATCCAGTTCCAACAGGCCTGCATGGGCAGGGAGACCTTCAGGGAGACTACACCAGGTTTCTAGAAACCAGAGCAGAAAAATTTCTTGACTGAAAGAGTGGTGAAGCATTGGAAGAGTCTGCCCAGGGAGGTGGTGGAGCCTCCATCCCTGGAGGTGTTCAGCAGCAGAGGGGCAGCTGTGGTGCTGGGGGAGATGCTGTGGTGGTTCAGGGGGTGCAGGGCAGAGACTTGGACTCCATCACCTTGAAGGACCTTCCCAACCATGGTGACTCCATGATTCCATGTGCCAACACCTGCCTGGACACACCCGGCCTGTCTGCCAGGTGACAAAGGGACCCTTTGTGACCTCACGTGTGACACTGTGGGTCCCGGGGTCCCTCCTGAGCACCGGGGAGGCCCTGGCTCAGTGTCCAGAAGGACAGCGGAGAGTGCAGAGGCGAGCACAGAGCTTTCAGGAGCACTGAGCTATGTCTGCATTCTCAGCACTCTGGAGAATCCTCCGTGGGTCCCGAGAGGACCAAGGAGATTTGGAGACGGTGGCTGGTCACCGGGAGAGGGGTGACACTGGGGCTGGGGGGATGCCCTCGCGGCAAACGGGGGAGGACTCGACAGCCCCTGGTGGTTTGTCTGATGGGAGCCCCTGGCCAGCCCCTGGGGCTGCCCAGGAGCCTCCCTCCCCTGTAGATTTGCTGCGCCGTGCAGGGCCCATCCCAGCCCTCTCCCTGTCCTCAGGCAGCCCCCTTGGCCCCATGAGCTCTCCCCCCCTGCAGTGCAGCCTTGGGGCCAGCAGCACTGCCCCCCCCATGCCCACCCCCCATGGCCTCTCCTCTTCCCCCTCTCAGCAGAGACCCTCGAGCCGGCCCCAGCTGGCCTGCATGGGAGAGGAAGAGGAGGAAGGCCACCCCCCTACCCCATCAGAGGTGTGCAGGGTCCAGCTGCTGGAGACAGGTGAGTGAGGGGCCTTTGGCTGCTTTGCTGTCCTCCTGCATGGCAGTGGTTGCTGGCACATCCCTGGCCTGATCCCTGCCAGCCCCCTCTTTGGGTCCCCGCGCCCAGGGCTGGCTCTGTCCTCGGGAGCTGGCACGGGGCTGGGTGCGAGGTAGGGGACCCTTCAGTCTCTCCTGCCAGCACCTTCAGCTCTCCCTCCTCCCTTGCTTTGTTAGATTTCGACTCTGACTCCAGCACCTATGAGGATCTGCCTTCAGCCGAGGAGCAGGAGAAACAGATCCTTGAGGATGCTCTGGAGGACTCAGCAGAGGTACCCACGGAGATTGGCACCTGCCTTGTGCCTGCTCCAGCTGCCCCCACGCTCAAGGATCCCTTCCCAGACAGCTGCTGTCTGGGCAAAGCTGGGGAAAAAAAGGAAAAAAAGTCACCAAAATCAAGACACGAGTCCTGTGGGTAAGAGGGATCAATCAAGGAGCCCCATAACCTTCTCTTCTCCCGGCAGGAGCTGAAGGATTTGGAGAAGCAGCTGAGGGATTTGGAGCGGAAGGCTTCATCCTCCAGCCTCTGGGAGCAGGAGCATCTCTTCCAGGTCTGGCATTTCCCCGAGGGGTACAGAGGCCGCTTTTGGAGGGCGGCATAGAAAGGAGCAGAGGCTGCAGTGGGAAGGGGCTCTGGTCACCTCCCTGGCCATGGCAGATTGGTGTGAGCCCTGAGGCGGGGAGGGAGCCCAGGGAGATGAAGGCAGAGTCAGGCTTTGCTGCTGTTGCCAGGAAGCCTTGGCAAAGGATCTGAGCCCTGCCAGGTGCTGAGCAGAGCTGTCAGCCCTGGGAGAGCCACCAGAGCCCAGGGCAGAGCATTGGCTTTTCTTCTTGCAGGGCCTGATGTTCTTCACGGCCTCCCCCAGAGCAGAGGAACGTCAGAAGGCTCTGGTCCTTATTGCCAGGGCGATGAAGTCAGGCATCAGCCCTTCCTCTGCCAGGGTAAGGAGCCCCCAGGGCCAGACAACCTCCGGTGTCCCCCTCAGCCCTTCCCACTCTCCTGGCTACTCACTCTGTGGCTATCCCGAGTCCCAGTCCTCACGCGGGCTGAGGGCTGGAGAGCAGGGAGAGGCAGAGGGGACAGCGGGGCTGCAGGGGAGGCTGTTCCTGCTGGGGACAGCTGGGCCTCCCCCGTCCTGCTGCTCTGCTCCCCTGGGCCGGGGGCTGCTGAGAGGGGACCCTGCGCTGGGCAGAGGAGCTGGCAGCGTGCGGGAGCTGGGGCAGACACCTCCACAGCCCTCTGATCCCTGCTTTTCCAGTGCCTGGGAGAGACGGTGGGACGTCTCATCCTCTGCTGCACATCCAGCACCTGGATCATCAGCTGTCTGGCAGCAGATGCTCTTCAGCTTCTCTTCGATGTGCTGTATCGACAGCGTTGGGGAGGCTGTGGGCGAGGACCAAGAGTTTCATCTTTCCTCCGCTCCTCTCCAGGCTGCGTGTCAGCAGCAGATGAGATGGACACCAGTGGCCTTGCCAGGGTAAGGAGCTGCCTCCTTGCTGGGACCCTTCCAAGGGACCCTTCCCAAAATGCCTGCGACTGGCCTGGCCTCACTCTCCCTCTGGAGAGAGTTCCTATGCCAGGCTGTCAATCCATGGAGTGCCCCGGCAGCAGCTCCAGCCCTCCTGGCCCCTGGCTCTCTGGAGGGCCAGCAGGCCCTGCCCATGAGCCCAGCCCTTCTCCCTCACCCTGAAGGAGACTCTCCCTCCCTCCCTCCCTCCCTCCCTCCCTCCCTTCCTCCCTCCCTCCCTCCCTCCCTCCCTCGCTGCCTCGCTGCCTCGCTGCCTCGCTGCCTCGCTGCCTCTCTGCTCCTCCTCCTCCCCTCGTGGCCGGGCACCTCTTGCCGGGGCTGCTGGCACAGCCCAGCTGAGCAGCACAAGAAGGGCACTGACATCTCTTCCCTCCTCCCCTTCTCTTCTCCCTGCAGGAGTTTGGAATTTTCTCCTGGGCTGCAGAGAGGACGGGCCTGCTCCTCGCAGCTATAGCAGCCCTGAGAGATTCCAGGACCCAGGAGAGGCAGGTGGCCAGCCGTCTGCTGGACATGGCCACGAGCGACCCTGGCTTCTGGCTGGTGGATGTAAGTGTCCTGGGGCTGCACTGTCCTGCCCATCACACCTTCCTGGTGCTTTTCCCTGCTCCCTGCCTCCCAGATCCCAGTCTCTTGGGCCCCTGAAGCCAGGTCAAAGCAGCAGAGAGGAATGGGATGGGCAGGGCCGCAGTTGCAGTGGCAGCTGAGGAGATGGTTGCACTGCAGTGGCAGCACCATAGAACGATAGAGTCAGAGAATCATAGAATCAGCTGGTTTCTGAACAACCTCCAGGGGCTGAGAAGGCACCCCCTCCCTGGGCAGCCCATTCTAATGCCTGAGCACCCTCTCTGTACAGAACTTCTTCTCTTCTTAATATTTAACCTCCCCTGGCAGAGCTTAAGACCATGCCCTCTTGTCTTACCATCCTCACCCGTGTTCTCTCCAGGCAGAAGAGATCTTGAGGTGCATCCACAGCACCCTGCAGTGTGTCTGCAGGGTGACAGCCCGGCACAGCCTGGAGTCACTGCTCCGGCTGCTGGCTGAGAGGTGCCCCGAGGACACGGTCAGGACTCTGCTGAGGCTGAGTCCAGAGTGTGACAGGTACGAGCCCCTCCAGCCCTGGGGACCTTCTCCAAAGCCCGGGCACAGCAGGGTGGCCGAGGCAGCCCTGCTAACGGAGCGCTCTGGCTTGCAGCGCCGCCCTGGCCATGTGGGAGGTGGTGCTGTCCCCAGCCCGAAAGACGCAGAGGATCTTTGAGGGGCTGCTCGGTGTGATGGAGGGCGCCATAGCAGGCGTCAATGTCTCAGCTGTGAGTGAGCAGAGCAGGTCTTGTTCAGCACCAACCCCCTCTGTGCCAGCCCCATGGGGCTGCTGGGGCCCCTGAGCACAAACCGGAACCCTGCAGCATTCTGGACACCACATCAACCGTGTGCTGGCAGATGGCTCAGAGCCTCCATCGGGCTCTCTGTGGCCTTTGGCAGCGCAACAGCAGCGCCTGTGCGCTGAGAGCTGTCCCTGTGTCTTTTCTGCAGGCATCCGAGGTCCTGTGCAGGCTCAGCCAGTGGCCCCACTGGCAGAAAAGCCTGGGAGTGCTCTTCCCCAGGCTCCTCATGGCCCTGAGCAGCCAGCTTGTCAAGGATCCACGGATCCCGGGAGAGGAGCAGCCCCAGGCTGATCAGCCCAGCCCTTTGGGGTGCGCCATCCCCTTCGAAGCCCTGCCATTTCCCCGGGCCCTCGGCCAGGGCCCCTGCTCTGGGTGTAACTGGACCTTGCTCTGCACACAGGGTGGCAGTGAAGGCCATGAAATCTCTGCTGTGCGCTGCTGGATGTGAAGAGCTTGTCCAGACGATCCAGCAGGAGGGCGGCTGGGACATGCTCCTTGGAAGTGACACCCTCCAGAGAGGAGTCAGTTTGCTGGCCAGGTGGGAGTCCCTTTCAGCCTCAGCAGCCCCATGCCCGGGGGCAGAGAGCTCAATGCCAGCAAGGCTTTGCCTGCCCTGCTCACCGCCAGCGCTGCTTTTCTTTCCCTGCCCAGCGAGATGAGGAGGAAGAGCCCAGCTGAGCAGCGCTCCTCCCTC
Source organism: Heliangelus exortis (assembly GCF_036169615.1). Lineage (NCBI taxonomy): Eukaryota > Metazoa > Chordata > Aves > Apodiformes > Trochilidae > Heliangelus > Heliangelus exortis. The sequence goes on along the minus strand of NC_092422.1, from coordinate 117,674,591 downwards.
TTCCAGCACGTCAAAAGGATGCTTGGCTCTGGGGAGCACTGGCAGAAAACCTTAGCCATGACTTTCTACGTTGAGGTAAGCCTGGTGGGAAGCAGTGCCTCTGGCAGATGAAGCTTCTGAAGCCGTCCCTCTGTCCCAGGCGGCTGCCGGGTGGGATGACAGTCTCCGGAGCTGGGCCAGAGGGCTCTGCTGTCAGTCCTTCTGCCCGCCAGCCCTTCCTGCTGGGGCAGCGCTCAGCACCCCTGGGTGTTCTCAGGCAGGGCTTCCCCCGGGATGGGACGGGACGGGCTGTGTCTGCCCCCTGTGTCAGGCCCTGTAGCTTGCAGTGGGAACCGGGAGCTGCGCAGTGCCGGGGTCCTGCATGTCTGCCCGTCTCTCACCGCTGCCTTTCTTTCAGCTGCTGGGCTGCCAGGACCTTGAAAAGGCTTCGAGTGACCTGCACCTCCTCCAGCAGTACCTGGAGTCTTGCAGTCACACACTGCAATTGCTGGCACTCAGGGGCCTGGCGGTGCTGTCAGAAGATCCGCAGATGGTGAGCGAGGTAGAGCCGCCTTGGCAGCCTGGGGCTGGGGCCTGGGGGTAACGCGGTGGCTTGGGCCTGGCTGAGCGGGAGGAGGTGGCTGAGCAGGGGCCACAGAGCCCTCCCTGCCCTCCCCGGTTCTCCCTCGGCCCCCACAGGCAGGAGGGGCAGGAGGGGCGGCAGCGATGGCGGCAGCGCCTGCCAGGAAGCCGGGCGGGAGGCTGGTGCTCAGCACACGGCGTTTGTGCCAGGCTGCTCCTCCACTGCTCCACCAGCACAGAAATAAATTCTCTGTTCACACAGGCAGCAGAAATGCGGAGCAAGGTCCTGCTGGACCTTGTCACCCTGCTGAGGGTGAGAGACGCTGAGAGCGACGTCAAGGTGGAGGCCCTGCTCTTATTCAGAGCCCTCCTGGGCGGGCGGCTGGAGCAGAAGGAAGCCAGCCACATGGCTGTGATGGCGGCAGGAAGTCTCCCAGCCCTCTTTGATGATGTAAGGCTGATGTGGGACCTGAGCCCGCAGAGGGGCCTGGGGGAAAGGACAGCTGCCCTCCAGCCCAGCCCCGCGGGCAGCACTTGGGCAGGGCTGCTGCCCTCCTCACGCCCCTGGGCTCTGCTGGGAGGGCTTCTGGGCTCTGCAGCCCAGCGCAGCCTCTCCCTGGCAGGATGAGGCCTCCGCTGCCCCCAGGCCCACCACCCCGCAGCACCTCCCCGCTCAGAACAACAGGAACCGTGGGTAGGGAGAGGCGGCTGCCGCAGTCACCCTGACTTGGGTCTCTTCCTTCCTCCCTCCCTCCCTCCCTCCCTCCCTCCCTCCCTCCCTCCCCCCTGCCAGGAGTCCAGCCAGGTGAGAGAGCTCTCCATCATCCTCTTTGGAGAGCTGTTGGGGATGATGGTGAGGAGAGACAAGAAAGAGATGGAGGAGGTGGTGCGGAGGACCCTGGTCTCACTCTTCCTTCGCATGAGTGACGAGAGCGTGGCCGAGGTAGAGACTTCAGAGCTGACCCTTCAGAGCTTTGCCCTTCCCTCTGCCCCAGCCCTGGCAGCAGCTCAGCAGCTCTTGCCCATCTCTCTCCTGCTGGCTGGCAGAGTGCCATACCTGAGCTGGTGGCTGCCCCGTGTCCCTGCCTCGGGCACTGAACCCCCCCCCCTCCCCCCCCCCCCCCCGTTCAGGCTCTGTCCCCAGCTGCCTCTTCCCAGAAGTAGCTGGGGACAGCTCGCAGCCTTGCCCAGAGGAGGGGGATGAGAGCTCTGGGGCTGGTGCCAGCTGTGGTGCCAGCTCCCACCGTGTGCTGCTTTGCAGGCCTCTGCCAAAGCCCTCCTCGTCTCTGCAAAATTCCTGGGCTGGAGGAAGCTCAAGCGGGTGCTTAAGAACCAGGAGACGTGGAGAATTGGAGAGACCCTGGTGAGGACAAGCCCCAGGAGCCAGGGCCTGGGCTGGACAAGAGATGCCCCGTGTGCCCATGGGGGTGGCACAGCTGTGCCTGGTTGGCCCTGCTTCAGAGCAGAACACACAGCCTGGAGCTTGGTCCCCCTTTCTCTTCCCTTTCTCCTTTCCATCTTTCCCTTTCCCCTTTCCATTCTTCCCTTTCCCCTTTCCTTTCTTCCCTTTCCCCTTTCCATTTTTCCCTTTTTCCCTTTCGATTTTCCCCATTGCCCTCCCTCAGTCACGCAGCCCTCCCCCATAAGGTTATTCTGCAGACCCCTCTTCCCCCCAGCCCCTGGGTGCTGCAGGAGCCCCCTGGCCACGTTCTGGCTGCACCTCAGCCCCCCAGGGCTCCTGGCTGGCAGAAAGGAATGGTCTGGAGGGGAAGGGGTTGTGGGTGGGCAGAGGGACTGCTCTGGCACACAGAAAACGGTCTGTGCCAGCCCCGTGACCTTGGGCTCTCCCCAGCTGGAGCAGGAGAGGAGCTGGGTGGAAGAGTACGTGAGTTTCAGCCAGATGCGGCTCAGGGATGCTCCGACTGCTGTGAGACTGGCAGCCATCAGGTTCATTGGTGAGCAACAACCCCCGGGGACCCTCTTCTGGCAGCCCGGCCCTGTGGCTGTCGCGGGCAGGGCTGTGCAGTGCTGGGTAGGGGGAGGTCTGACGGGAGCTCTGTACGCAGGGCATGCTGCGCGGCGCCTGAGGAGGCATCGGTATAGAGTGCTGGCAATGTCCTCTGGTGAGTGGGGTCAGAGCTGGGCTCCATGGATGGGGCAGGGGACAGAGGCTGGGCAGGGGGCGGCCATGCCTGGCCCCTTTCGAGGGAAAAGCCTCAGGGGAGGGGGAGGGGGAAGCTCTTGGGGACACTCTGGGACAGGCTGGGGGCTAGGACTAGATGATCCTTAAGGTCCCTTCCAGCCCAAGCCAGGCTGCTGGCATTCCTGAGCAGCAGCTTCCAGCTGCTCCCTTGATCCCACCTGCTCCTCCTGGCCAGGGAAAGAAGCGGATGGGGCTGGCACGGGAGGGGCTGTGCAGACAGGGAGGTTTCACCGCTGCTCTCTTTTGTTTCTCTCACAGACCTCCAGTGCCTGCAAAATGACCCTGAGCCCTCAGTCCAGTGCCTGGCAGTTCAAACCTTGCTGATCCTAGAGACTCTGCAGAAGCAGCAAAGATCAGGGTAGTCCCTCCGGGCTCTCTGCTGCTGTCTCTGATGTCTCAGGGACAATCTCCTCCTGCCATCTTCCCAACGGTACCTTCACCAGTGCCACACTGCAGCTGCTGTCCCCCAGGCCCCCATGTGCCTCCCCAGGCTCTACTGGACTGTCCCAGTCCAAACCAGTGCCTTCCAACCCAAACCAGTGCCCTCCAAGCCCTCCTCTCCTCACCGAGGACTCCCCTCAGGCCGCTCTCCGTTAAACCTCCCCAATGTCACCAGAGCAGGGGACAGCAGCAGCGTGGGACTGAAGGTGCCAGTGATGAAGGTGGAGGTGGGAAGATTGGAGGAGGAGAAGGGCTCCGGGGGAGATGGCAGCGTGTGAAGCAAGCTGGAAGCAGTAGCCCGGTGCCATGGCCTCCTTCCCACAGGCAGCACCCCGAGCCTGCTGAGCAGACATCATCACCCCCGCAGGTCAGCTCATCCCATCCCTCTGCACAGCCTGGCCCCAGGTGACAACCAGGTGTCCCCTTCTTTGGGCTGTCCCCCCAGAGCAGCAGCCAGGTTGGGCCCCCCCCTGTGCCACTCTTCTCTGCGTCCCGCCGTCCCCAGGCGGCCACCTCCGGCGTGCTCCTGGCTTGCACCAGGAGCCAGGGGAGAAGTTTTCCTTCCCACGGCTGCTGCCAGTGCCCACGCTGGTGCTGGGGCGGGGGTGCAAGGAGGCACAGGGGAGGAGGGCTCAGGGTTTAAAAAGCTCCAGTTCACCCCAGCGCTGCTTTCTTGCTTTCAGGGCTTTGTTTGGCAGCTGCCAGGAGGAGCGGAAGATGGGGAATGTTTCCCTGGAACTGGTGAGCATCCTCACTCACCATGGGACACTGGGACCGTCCTGCCATGTCGAACCCTTGCTGATGGCAGCAGCACGGCTCAGTTTCATGGGCATCCTGACCCAGTGCTACAAGTTCCTCCAAGCCAAGAGTGACAGCAGCAGCCAGCTGGGACTTTCTGCAGAGATTGAATAAAATGTTCATCGTGCTCTTTCTTTCCTTTATAGTCCTTTTCCTTGGGGTGATGAATTTGTTTCAAAACCTATTCCCCCTGTGTTTCTGCCCCCTCCCCTATTAACTCCTTCCCAAGACCTCCTTTCAACGTGATGTTATTTTCCCTGAAATAAACCATTGTGTTTTGTTCAAACCTTAAACCTGGTTACTTTTGTTATTTGTAGGGTGTCCATGCACAGTAGTAATATTTCCTCACAAACCAAGTGTGAAAAATCAACACCTACAGACCGTGACGGTGGTGGTCAGCTGGTGGTGCTGAATTGGTGGTGGGGAGTTGCTGAGGGTCAGTTGGTGGTTCTGGATTGGTGCTGGCGAGGTGGTGGTTGTGAACTGGTTGTCCTGAATTTGTGGTGCTGAACTGGCAGTAGCCAGTTGGAGTGGGCCAGTTGGCGGTGCTGAAGAGGCGGTGGTGAACTGCCAGTTGCTGGTGGGCTGGTGGTGCTGGTCTTTTGCCCTCGCTGAATTGCTGGTGTTGAGTTGATGGTGGCAAATAGGTGGAGGTCGTTTGGAGGTTATGATGAGGAAGTGCCCGGTTTGTGGTGGTCGTTTGGAGGTGCTAAATTGGCAGTGGCGTGTTGACATTGGCGAGTTGAGAGTGGCCAGTTGGGTGTGGTCAGTTGGCGGTGCTGGGCTTGCGAAAGGAACTGGAAGAGCTTCAAAGCGAGACACGTGAAGTTCTCCTAAAATCCTAGAGGAAACTTCACCACTCCAGACTGGACGATGTGTGAACGAAGGGCTCTGTTCTATCCCCTCGGTGCCCATGTCTCTGACATGAGGACACAATGTCCTTACTTGGTCAGAGGTTTGTATCTGCTAAGGTGCTCTGCAAAAGCAGGTGGTGGAAATTACATTCCTAGCTCCTCCCTTGTCCACTGAGTCAGTCACTCCCTCATAGAAGGCCACCAGGGGACTCAGGCAGGACTTGCCCTCAGTGAAGCCACACTGGCTGACTCAAATCACTTTGCTGTCCTCCATGGGCTAGAGTGTAGCTTCCAAGATGATGTGCCAGCTCTTGCCTGAGGTGGCAGGATGTCCTTTGCGGACCTGGGCTGTGTTGAGGATAAGGTGGTGGAGCACACGCAGGGGTTGGGCCCAGCCCCTGGGGGAACCTGAATGCTGGTGGCGAGACTTTTGGCACGGTGGCAAGGAGAAGATTTTTTGACAGCGATCTCACGGCATGTTCCTGCTTGGTGAGGCAGGTGGTAGAGTAAGGGGCTTTGGGGAAAACTGGGATAGTTTTAGGTGCTAAGTGCGGAGCCCCAGTGTTGGAGGGGGTTTGGGGAAGTTGGTGAGGACCAGCAACAGCTTTCAGGCTTTGAACTTTTTGCATTTGGGAGCCACAGCCAGGCGTGCAGAATTTTGGAGCCACGCTTGGTGTCTGAGGCTTGTAGGTTTGATGTTTTAGGTGTCCCGCTAATATAAATGACCGAGACTCAATATTCTGTTAATGGTTTAATTTAATTAACACAATTGCAATGAGCAAAGCAGCACTGGGTGCGTGGGGAGTCTCCGCTCCACTCACACGCACACCGTAAAGTTTACTCTTTTAGTTTATATTACATACCTTAATACATATTCATAACTATTCTAATAGATGTTCATGACTCCTCCAGGAATAGGCTGGATTATGTTTATTAGTTCTTGGAAGAGGTGGGCCTTCAAAGGCACATGCCCACTTTATCTCTGGGGGCCTTTTTGACCCCTATCCGGTGATGGTTGGATGAAGTCAGTAGTCTTCCTCAGTTTGCCCTCTTGGTACCCTTCGATTTCACACATGCGCTCCTTCGCTCTTCGCAGGTCTCCCCCCATCCTCCAATGCAGTTGAGAGTAACTTGGCCAAAGGGGGTGGCAGCTGGATAGGAGTGAGAGCGAAGTCAGCTCCTGGTTTGAATCTGGCATTGAGGTTTTCCTCTCCAAAGCTGAGAGAAGCTTTCCTCTCCAAAGCTGAAGTTTTTCTCTAGAAACTGTTTTTGTGAAAAGCAAGTAGCAAGCTCTGTTGCCATGGAAGCATGAGGCACTTTGAGATGTTGCCTGATGCATGGATTTGAAAACCATAGTATAAAATCATGGAATGGGTTGGGGTGGAAGGGACCTTGAAGATCATCCAGTTCCAACAGGCCTGCATGGGCAGGGAGACCTTCAGGGAGACTACACCAGGTTTCTAGAAACCAGAGCAGAAAAATTTCTTGACTGAAAGAGTGGTGAAGCATTGGAAGAGTCTGCCCAGGGAGGTGGTGGAGCCTCCATCCCTGGAGGTGTTCAGCAGCAGAGGGGCAGCTGTGGTGCTGGGGGAGATGCTGTGGTGGTTCAGGGGGTGCAGGGCTGAGACTTGGACTCCATCACCTTGAAGGACCTTCCCAACCATGGTGACTCCATGATTCCATGTGCCAACACCTGCCTGGACACACCCGGCCTGTCTGCCAGGTGACAAAGGGACCCTTTGTGACCTCACGTGTGACACTGCGGGTCCCGGGGTCCCTCCTGAGCACCGGGGAGGCCCTGGCTCAGTGTCCAGAAGGACAGCGGAGAGTGCAGAGGCGAGCACAGAGCTTTCAGGAGCACTGAGCTATGTCTGCATTCTCAGCACTCTGGAGAATCCTCCGTGGGTCCCGAGAGGACCAAGGAGATTTGGAGACGGTGGCTGGTCACCGGGAGAGGGGTGACACTGGGGCTGGGGGGATGCCCTCGCGGCAAACGGGGGAGGACTCGACAGCCCCTGGTGGTTTGTCTGATGGGAGCCCCTGGCCAGCCCCTGGGGCTGCCCAGGAGCCTCCCTCCCCTGTAGATTTGCTGCGCCGTGCAGGGCCCATCCCAGCCCTCTCCCTGTCCTCAGGCAGCCCCCTTGGCCCCATGAGCTCTCCCCCCCTGCAGTGCAGCCTTGGGGCCAGCAGCACTGCCCCCCCCATGCCCACCCCCCATGGCCTCTCCTCTTCCCCCTCTCAGCAGAGACCCTCGAGCCGGCCCCAGCTGGCCTGCATGGGAGAGGAAGAGGAGGAAGGCCACCCCCCTACCCCATCAGAGGTGTGCAGGGTCCAGCTGCTGGAGACAGGTGAGTGAGGGGCCTTTGGCTGCTTTGCTGTCCTCCTGCATGGCAGTGGTTGCTGGCACATCCCTGGCCTGATCCCTGCCAGCCCCCTCTTTGGGTCCCCGCGCCCAGGGCTGGCTCTGTCCTCGGGAGCTGGCACGGGGCTGGGTGCGAGGTAGGGGACCCTTCAGTCTCTCCTGCCAGCACCTTCAGCTCTCCCTCCTCCCTTGCTTTGTTAGATTTCGACTCTGACTCCAGCACCTATGAGGATCTGCCTTCAGCCGAGGAGCAGGAGAAACAGATCCTTGAGGATGCTCTGGAGGACTCAGCAGAGGTACCCACGGAGATTGGCACCTGCCTTGTGCCTGCTCCAGCTGCCCCCACGCTCAAGGATCCCTTCCCAGACAGCTGCTGTCTGGGCAAAGCTGGGGAAAAAAAGGAAAAAAAGTCACCAAAATCAAGACACGAGTCCTGTGGGTAAGAGGGATCAATCAAGGAGCCCCATAACCTTCTCTTCTCCCGGCAGGAGCTGAAGGATTTGGAGAAGCAGCTGAGGGATTTGGAGCGGAAGGCTTCATCCTCCAGCCTCTGGGAGCAGGAGCATCTCTTCCAGGTCTGGCATTTCCCCGAGGGGTACAGAGGCCGCTTTTGGAGGGCGGCATAGAAAGGAGCAGAGGCTGCAGTGGGAAGGGGCTCTGGTCACCTCCCTGGCCATGGCAGATTGGTGTGAGCCCTGAGGCGGGGAGGGAGCCCAGGGAGATGAAGGCAGAGTCAGGCTTTGCTGCTGTTGCCAGGAAGCCTTGGCAAAGGATCTGAGCCCTGCCAGGTGCTGAGCAGAGCTGTCAGCCCTGGGAGAGCCACCAGAGCCCAGGGCAGAGCATTGGCTTTTCTTCTTGCAGGGCCTGATGTTCTTCACGGCCTCCCCCAGAGCAGAGGAACGTCAGAAGGCTCTGGTCCTTATTGCCAGGGCGATGAAGTCAGGCATCAGCCCTTCCTCTGCCAGGGTAAGGAGCCCCCAGGGCCAGACAACCTCCGGTGTCCCCCTCAGCCCTTCCCACTCTCCTGGCTACTCACTCTGTGGCTATCCCGAGTCCCAGTCCTCACGCGGGCTGAGGGCTGGAGAGCAGGGAGAGGCAGAGGGGACAGCGGGGCTGCAGGGGAGGCTGTTCCTGCTGGGGACAGCTGGGCCTCCCCCGTCCTGCTGCTCTGCTCCCCTGGGCCGGGGGCTGCTGAGAGGGGACCCTGCGCTGGGCAGAGGAGCTGGCAGCGTGCGGGAGCTGGGGCAGACACCTCCACAGCCCTCTGATCCCTGCTTTTCCAGTGCCTGGGAGAGACGGTGGGACGTCTCATCCTCTGCTGCACATCCAGCACCTGGATCATCAGCTGTCTGGCAGCAGATGCTCTTCAGCTTCTCTTCGATGTGCTGTATCGACAGCGTTGGGGAGGCTGTGGGCGAGGACCAAGAGTTTCATCTTTCCTCCGCTCCTCTCCAGGCTGCGTGTCAGCAGCAGATGAGATGGACACCAGTGGCCTTGCCAGGGTAAGGAGCTGCCTCCTTGCTGGGACCCTTCCAAGGGACCCTTCCCAAAATGCCTGCGACTGGCCTGGCCTCACTCTCCCTCTGGAGAGAGTTCCTATGCCAGGCTGTCCCTCCATGGAGTGCCCCAGCAGCAGCTCCAGCCCTCCTGGCCCCTGGCTCTCTGGAGGGCCAGCAGGCCCTGCCCATGAGCCCAGCCCTTCTCCCTCACCCTGAAGGAGACTCTCCCTCCCTCCCTGCCTCGCTGCCTCGCTGCCTCGCTGCCTCTCTGCTCCTCCTCCTCCCCTCGTGGCCGGGCACCTCTTGCCGGGGCTGCTGGCACAGCCCAGCTGAGCAGCACAAGAAGGGCACTGACATCTCTTCCCTCCTCCCCTTCTCTTCTCCCTGCAGGAGTTTGGAATTTTCTCCTGGGCTGCAGAGAGGACGGGCCTGCTCCTCGCAGCTATAGCAGCCCTGAGAGATTCCAGGACCCAGGAGAGGCAGGTGGCCAGCCGTCTGCTGGACATGGCCACGAGCGACCCTGGCTTCTGGCTGGTGGATGTAAGTGTCCTGGGGCTGCACTGTCCTGCCCATCACACCTTCCTGGTGCTTTTCCCTGCTCCCTGCCTCCCAGATCCCAGTCTCTTGGGCCCCTGAAGCCAGGTCAAAGCAGCAGAGAGGAATGGGATGGGCAGGGCCGCAGTTGCAGTGGCAGCTGAGGAGATGGTTGCACTGCAGTGGCAGCACCATAGAACGATAGAGTCAGAGAATCATAGAATCAGCTGGTTTCTGAACAACCTCCAGGGGCTGAGAAGGCACCCCCTCCCTGGGCAGCCCATTCTAATGCCTGAGCACCCTCTCTGTACAGAACTTCTTCTCTTCTTAATATTTAACCTCCCCTGGCAGAGCTTAAGACCATGCCCTCTTGTCTTACCATCCTCACCCGTGTTCTCTCCAGGCAGAAGAGATCTTGAGGTGCATCCACAGCACCCTGCAGTGTGTCTGCAGGGTGACAGCCCGGCACAGCCTGGAGTCACTGCTCCGGCTGCTGGCTGAGAGGTGCCCCGAGGACACGGTCAGGACTCTGCTGAGGCTGAGTCCAGAGTGTGACAGGTACGAGCCCCTCCAGCCCTGGGGACCTTCTCCAAAGCCCGGGCACAGCAGGGTGGCCGAGGCAGCCCTGCTAACGGAGCGCTCTGGCTTGCAGCGCCGCCCTGGCCATGTGGGAGGTGGTGCTGTCCCCAGCCCGAAAGACGCAGAGGATCTTTGAGGGGCTGCTCGGTGTGATGGAGGGCGCCATAGCAGGCGTCAATGTCTCAGCTGTGAGTGAGCAGAGCAGGTCTTGTTCAGCACCAACCCCCTCTGTGCCAGCCCCATGGGGCTGCTGGGGCCCCTGAGCACAAACCGGAACCCTGCAGCATTCTGGACACCACATCAACCGTGTGCTGGCAGATGGCTCAGAGCCTCCATCGGGCTCTCTGTGGCCTTTGGCAGCGCAACAGCAGCGCCTGTGCGCTGAGAGCTGTCCCTGTGTCTTTTCTGCAGGCATCCGAGGTCCTGTGCAGGCTCAGCCAGTGGCCCCACTGGCAGAAAAGCCTGGGAGTGCTCTTCCCCAGGCTCCTCATGGCCCTGAGCAGCCAGCTTGTCAAGGATCCACGGATCCCGGGAGAGGAGCAGCCCCAGGCTGATCAGCCCAGCCCTTTGGGGTGCGCCATCCCCTTCGAAGCCCTGCCATTTCCCCGGGCCCTCGGCCAGGGCCCCTGCTCTGGGTGTAACTGGACCTTGCTCTGCACACAGGGTGGCAGTGAAGGCCATGAAATCTCTGCTGTGCGCTGCTGGATGTGAAGAGCTTGTCCAGACGATCCAGCAGGAGGGCGGCTGGGACATGCTCCTTGGAAGTGACACCCTCCAGAGAGGAGTCAGTTTGCTGGCCAGGTGGGAGTCCCTTTCAGCCTCAGCAGCCCCATGCCCGGGGGCAGAGAGCTCAATGCCAGCAAGGCTTTGCCTGCCCTGCTCACCGCCAGCGCTGCTTTTCTTTCCCTGCCCAGCGAGATGAGGAGGAAGAGCCCAGCTGAGCAGCGCTCCTCCCTCTTCCAGCACGTCAAAAGGATGCTTGGCTCTGGGGAGCACTGGCAGAAAACCTTAGCCATGACTTTCTACGTTGAGGTAAGCCTGGTGGGAAGCAGTGCCTCTGGCAGATGAAGCTTCTGAAGCCGTCCCTCTGTCCCAGGCGGCTGCCGGGTGGGATGACAGTCTCCGGAGCTGGGGCAGAGGGCTCTGCTGTCAGTCCTTCTGCCCGCCAGCCCTTCCTGCTGGGGCAGCGCTCAGCACCCCTGGGTGTTCTCAGGCAGGGCTTCCCCCGGGATGGGACGGGACGGGCTGTGTCTGCCCCCTGTGTCAGGCCCTGTAGCTTGCAGTGGGAACCGGGAGCTGCGCAGTGCCGGGGTCCTGCATGTCTGCCCGTCTCTCACCGCTGCCTTTCTTTCAGCTGCTGGGCTGCCAGGACCTTGAAAAGGCTTCGAGTGACCTGCACCTCCTCCAGCAGTACCTGGAGTCTTGCAGTCACACACTGCAATTGCTGGCACTCAGGGGCCTGGCGGTGCTGTCAGAAGATCCGCAGATGGTGAGCGAGGTGGAGCCGCCTTGGCAGCCTGGGGCTGGGGCCTGGGGGTAACGCGGTGGCTTGGGCCTGGCTGAGCGGGAGGAGGTGGCTGAGCAGGGGCCACAGAGCCCTCCCTGCCCTCCCCGGTTCTCCCTCGGCCCCCACAGGCAGGAGGGGCAGGAGGGGCGGCAGCGATGGCGGCAGCGCCTGCCAGGAAGCCGGGCGGGAGGCTGGTGCTCAGCACACGGCGTTTGTGCCAGGCTGCTCCTCCACTGCTCCACCAGCACAGAAATAAATTCTCTGTTCACACAGGCAGCAGAAATGCGGAGCAAGGTCCTGCTGGACCTTGTCACCCTGCTGAGGGTGAGAGACGCTGAGAGCGACGTCAAGGTGGAGGCCCTGCTCTTATTCAGAGCCCTCCTGGGCGGGCGGCTGGAGCAGAAGGAAGCCAGCCACATGGCTGTGATGGCGGCAGGAAGTCTCCCAGCCCTCTTTGATGATGTAAGGCTGATGTGGGACCTGAGCCCGCAGAGGGGCCTGGGGGAAAGGACAGCTGCCCTCCAGCCCAGCCCCGCGGGCAGCACTTGGGCAGGGCTGCTGCCCTCCTCACGCCCCTGGGCTCTGCTGGGAGGGCTTCTGGGCTCTGCAGCCCAGCGCAGCCTCTCCCTGGCAGGATGAGGCCTCCGCTGCCCCCAGGCCCACCACCCCGCAGCACCTCCCCGCTCAGAACAACAGGAACCGTGGGTAGGGAGAGGCGGCTGCCGCAGTCACCCTGACTTGGGTCTCTTCCTTCCTCCCTCCCTCCCTCCCTCCCTCCCTCCCTCCCTCCCCCCTGCCAGGAGTCCAGCCAGGTGAGAGAGCTCTCCATCATCCTCTTTGGAGAGCTGTTGGGGATGATGGTGAGGAGAGACAAGAAAGAGATGGAGGAGGTGGTGCGGAGGACCCTGGTCTCACTCTTCCTTCGCATGAGTGACGAGAGCGTGGCCGAGGTAGAGACTTCAGAGCTGACCCTTCAGAGCTTTGCCCTTCCCTCTGCCCCAGCCCTGGCAGCAGCTCAGCAGCTCTTGCCCATCTCTCTCCTGCTGGCTGGCAGAGTGCCATACCTGAGCTGGTGGCTGCCCCGTGTCCCTGCCTCGGGCACTGAACCCCCCCCCCTCCCCCCCCCCCCCCGTTCAGGCTCTGTCCCCAGCTGCCTCTTCCCAGAAGTAGCTGGGGACAGCTCGCAGCCTTGCCCAGAGGAGGGGGATGAGAGCTCTGGGGCTGGTGCCAGCTGTGGTGCCAGCTCCCACCGTGTGCTGCTTTGCAGGCCTCTGCCAAAGCCCTCCTCGTCTCTGCAAAATTCCTGGGCTGGAGGAAGCTCAAGCGGGTGCTTAAGAACCAGGAGACGTGGAGAATTGGAGAGACCCTGGTGAGGACAAGCCCCAGGAGCCAGGGCCTGGGCTGGACAAGAGATGCCCCGTGTGCCCATGGGGGTGGCACAGCTGTGCCTGGTTGGCCCTGCTTCAGAGCAGAACACACAGCCTGGAGCTTGGTCCCCCTTTCTCTTCCCTTTCTCCTTTCCATCTTTCCCTTTCCCCTTTCCATTCTTCCCTTTCCCCTTTCCTTTCTTCCCTTTCCCCTTTCCATTTTTCCCTTTTTCCCTTTCGATTTTCCCCATTGCCCTCCCTCAGTCACGCAGCCCTCCCCCATAAGGTTATTCTGCAGACCCCTCTTCCCCCCAGCCCCTGGGTGCTGCAGGAGCCCCCTGGCCACGTTCTGGCTGCACCTCAGCCCCCCAGGGCTCCTGGCTGGCAGAAAGGAATGGTCTGGAGGGGAAGGGGTTGTGGGTGGGCAGAGGGACTGCTCTGGCACACAGAAAACGGTCTGTGCCAGCCCCGTGACCTTGGGCTCTCCCCAGCTGGAGCAGGAGAGGAGCTGGGTGGAAGAGTACGTGAGTTTCAGCCAGATGCGGCTCAGGGATGCTCCGACTGCTGTGAGACTGGCAGCCATCAGGTTCATTGGTGAGCAACAACCCCCGGGGACCCTCTTCTGGCAGCCCGGCCCTGTGGCTGTCGCGGGCAGGGCTGTGCAGTGCTGGGTAGGGGGAGGTCTGACGGGAGCTCTGTACGCAGGGCATGCTGCGCGGCGCCTGAGGAGGCATCGGTATAGAGTGCTGGCAATGTCCTCTGGTGAGTGGGGTCAGAGCTGGGCTCCATGGATGGGGCAGGGGACAGAGGCTGGGCAGGGGGCGGCCATGCCTGGCCCCTTTCGAGGGAAAAGCCTCAGGGGAGGGGGAGGGGGAAGCTCTTGGGGACACTCTGGGACAGGCTGGGGGCTAGGACTAGATGATCCTTAAGGTCCCTTCCAGCCCAAGCCAGGCTGCTGGCATTCCTGAGCAGCAGCTTCCAGCTGCTCCCTTGATCCCACCTGCTCCTCCTGGCCAGGGAAAGAAGCGGATGGGGCTGGCACGGGAGGGGCTGTGCAGACAGGGAGGTTTCACCGCTGCTCTCTTTTGTTTCTCTCACAGACCTCCAGTGCCTGCAAAATGACCCTGAGCCCTCAGTCCAGTGCCTGGCAGTTCAAACCTTGCTGATCCTAGAGACTCTGCAGAAGCAGCAAAGATCAGGGTAGTCCCTCCGGGCTCTCTGCTGCTGTCTCTGATGTCTCAGGGACAATCTCCTCCTGCCATCTTCCCAACGGTACCTTCACCAGTGCCACACTGCAGCTGCTGTCCCCCAGGCCCCCATGTGCCTCCCCAGGCTCTACTGGACTGTCCCAGTCCAAACCAGTGCCTTCCAACCCAAACCAGTGCCCTCCAAGCCCTCCTCTCCTCACCGAGGACTCCCCTCAGGCCGCTCTCCGTTAAACCTCCCCAATGTCACCAGAGCAGGGGACAGCAGCAGCGTGGGACTGAAGGTGCCAGTGATGAAGGTGGAGGTGGGAAGATTGGAGGAGGAGAAGGGCTCCGGGGGAGATGGCAGCGTGTGAAGCAAGCTGGAAGCAGTAGCCCGGTGCCATGGCCTCCTTCCCACAGGCAGCACCCCGAGCCTGCTGAGCAGACATCATCACCCCCGCAGGTCAGCTCATCCCATCCCTCTGCACAGCCTGGCCCCAGGTGACAACCAGGTGTCCCCTTCTTTGGGCTGTCCCCCCAGAGCAGCAGCCAGGTTGGGCCCCCCCCTGTGCCACTCTTCTCTGCGTCCCGCCGTCCCCAGGCGGCCACCTCCGGCGTGCTCCTGGCTTGCACCAGGAGCCAGGGGAGAAGTTTTCCTTCCCACGGCTGCTGCCAGTGCCCACGCTGGTGCTGGGGCGGGGGTGCAAGGAGGCACAGGGGAGGAGGGCTCAGGGTTTAAAAAGCTCCAGTTCACCCCAGCGCTGCTTTCTTGCTTTCAGGGCTTTGTTTGGCAGCTGCCAGGAGGAGCGGAAGATGGGGAATGTTTCCCTGGAACTGGTGAGCATCCTCACTCACCATGGGACACTGGGACCGTCCTGCCATGTCGAACCCTTGCTGATGGCAGCAGCACGGCTCAGTTTCATGGGCATCCTGACCCAGTGCTACAAGTTCCTCCAAGCCAAGAGTGACAGCAGCAGCCAGCTGGGACTTTCTGCAGAGATTGAATAAAATGTTCATCGTGCTCTTTCTTTCCTTTATAGTCCTTTTCCTTGGGGTGATGAATTTGTTTCAAAACCTATTCCCCCTGTGTTTCTGCCCCTCCCCTATTAACTCCTTCCCAAGACCTCCTTTCAACGTGATGTTATTTTCCCTGAAATAAACCATTGTGTTTTGTTCAAACCTTAAACCTGGTTACTTTTGTTATTTGTAGGGTGTCCATGCACAGTAGTAATATTTCCTCACAAACCAAGTGTGAAAAATCAACACCTACAGACCGTGACGGTGGTGGTCAGCTGGTGGTGCTGAATTGGTGGTGGGGAGTTGCTGAGGGTCAGTTGGTGGTTCTGGATTGGTGCTGGCGAGGTGGTGGTTGTGAACTGATTGTCCTGAATTTGTGGTGCTGAACTGGCAGTAGCCAGTTGGAGTGGGCCAGTTGGCGGTGCTGAAGAGGCGGTGGTGAACTGCCAGTTGCTGGTGGGCTGGTGGTGCTGGTCTTTTGCCCTCGCTGAATTGCTGGTGTTGAGTTGATGGTGGCAAATAGGTGGAGGTCGTTTGGAGGTTACGATGAGGCAGTGCCCGGTTTGTGGTGGTCGTTTGGAGGTGCTAAATTAGCAGTGGCGTGTTGACATTGGCGAGTTGAGAGTGGCCAGTTGGGTGTGGTCAGTTGGCGGTGCTGGGCTTGCCAAAGGAACTGGAAGAGCTTCAAAGCGAGACACGTGAAATTCTCCTAAAATCCTAGAGGAAACTTCACCACTCCAGACTGGACGATGTGTGAACGAAGGGCTCTGTTCTATCCCCTCGGTGCCCATGTCTCTGACATGAGGACACAATGTCCTTACTTGGTCAGAGGTTTGTATCTGCTAAGGTGCTCTGCAAAAGCAGGTGGTGTGTCTCTTGGTTATGGCCCAGCAGGTTGTGTGATTTCTGAAGAACAGAAGTTCTGGGCTCACCAGAACGCCAGAAGTCCTTTGCCCCAGGGCTGCTCTCAATCCTCTCTTCTTTCTGTCTTGATCCTGGGGGTTGCCCCATCTCCTGTGCAGGACCCTGCACTTCACCTCATTGGACCCCATGAGGTTCCCAGGGGCCCACTTTTCAAACTTGTCCAGGTCCCTGGAGGGGGGGGGGGGCTGTCAGCTGCACCCCCCAGATTGGTGTTGTCAGCAAATGTGCTGAGGGGACACTGGAGCTCAGTGTTTATGCCCTTGATGAAGACATTCAACTGCTCATTGCAATACAGACCCCCCAAGGGATACCACTCATCACTGAGCTCCATCTGGACACAGAGATATTGACCACTACTCTCTGGAGTCCACGGTCAGCCAGAGAGTTCCTTACCCACTGACAGCCCAGCTCTCAAACCTTAGTCTTTCCAAGGTCGAGAGAAGGATGCTGGGGGGGGAGGACTGTGACACAGGCCCTACAGAAGTCCAAAGAAATTACATTCCTAGCTCCTCCCTTGTCCACTGAGTCAGTCACTCCCTCATAGAAGGCCAGCAGGGGACTCAGGCAGGACTTGCCCTCAGTGAAGCCACACTGGCTGACTCAAATCACTTTGCTGTCCTCCATGGGCTAGAGTGTAGCTTCCAAGATGATGTGCCAGCTCTTGCCTGAGGTGGCAGGATGTCCTTTGCGGACCTGGGCTGTGTTGAGGATAAGGTGGTGGAGCACACGCAGGGGTTGGGCCCAGCCCCTGGGGGAACCTGAATGCTGGTGGCGAGACTTTTGGCACGGTGGCAAGGAGAAGATTTTTTGACAGCGATCTCACGGCATGTTCCTGCTTGGTGAGGCAGGTGGTAGAGTAAGGGGCTTTGGGGAAAACTGGGATAGTTTTAGGTGCTAAGTGCGGAGCCCCAGTGTTGGAGGGGGTTTGGGGAAGTTGGTGAGGACCAGCAACAGCTTTCAGGCTTTGAACTTTTTGCATTTGGGAGCCACAGCCAGGCGTGCAGAATTTTGGAGCCACGCTTGGTGTCTGAGGCTTGTAGGTTTGATGTTTTAGGTGTCCCGCTAATATAAATGACCGAGACTCAATATTCTGTTAATGGTTTAATTTAATTAACACAATTGCAATGAGCAAAGCAGCACTGGGTGCGTGGGGAGTCTCCGCTCCACTCACACGCACACCGTAAAGTTTACTCTTTTAGTTTATATTACATACCTTAATACATATTCATAACTATTCTAATAGATGTTCATGACTCCTCCAGGAATAGGCTGGATTATGTTTATTAGTTCTTGGAAGAGGTGGGCCTTCAAAGGCACATGCCCACTTTATCTCTGGGGGCCTTTTTGACCCCTATCCGGTGATGGTTGGATGAAGTCAGTAGTCTTCCTCAGTTTGCCCTCTTGGTACCCTTCGATTTCACACATGCGCTCCTTCGCTCTTCGCAGGTCTCCCCCCATCCTCCAATGCAGTTGAGAGTAACTTGGCCAAAGGGGGTGGCAGCTGGATAGGAGTGAGAGCGAAGTCAGCTCCTGGTTTGAATCTGGCATTGAGGTTTTCCTCTCCAAAGCTGAGAGAAGCTTTCCTCTCCAAAGCTGAAGTTTTTCTCTAGAAACTGTTTTTGTGAAAAGCAAGTAGCAAGCTCTGTTGCCATGGAAGCATGAGGCACTTTGAGATGTTGCCTGATGCATGGATTTGAAAACCATAGTATAAAATCATGGAATGGGTTGGGGTGGAAGGGACCTTGAAGATCATCCAGTTCCAACAGGCCTGCATGGGCAGGGAGACCTTCCACTACACCAGGTTTCTAGAAACCAGAGCAGAAAAATTTCTTGACTGAAAGAGTGGTGAAGCATTGGAAGAGTCTGCCCAGGGAGGTGGTGGAGCCTCCATCCCTGGAGGTGTTCAGCAGCAGAGGGGCAGCTGTGGTGCTGGGGGAGATGCTGTGGTGGTTCAGGGGGTGCAGGGCTGAGACTTGGACTCCATCACCTTGAAGGACCTTCCCAACCATGGTGACTCCATGATTCCATGTGCCAACACCTGCCTGGACACACCCGGCCTGTCTGCCAGGTGACAAAGGGACCCTTTGTGACCTCACGTGTGACACTGCGGGTCCCGGGGTCCCTCCTGAGCACCGGGGAGGCCCTGGCTCAGTGTCCAGAAGGACAGCGGAGAGTGCAGAGGCGAGCACAGAGCTTTCAGGAGCACTGAGCTATGTCTGCATTCTCAGCACTCTGGAGAATCCTCCGTGGGTCCCGAGAGGACCAAGGAGATTTGGAGACGGTGGCTGGTCACCGGGAGAGGGGTGACACTGGGGCTGGGGGGATGCCCTCGCGGCAAACGGGGGAGGACTCGACAGCCCCTGGTGGTTTGTCTGATGGGAGCCCCTGGCCAGCCCCTGGGGCTGCCCAGGAGCCTCCCTCCCCTGTAGATTTGCTGCGCCGTGCAGGGCCCATCCCAGCCCTCTCCCTGTCCTCAGGCAGCCCCCTTGGCCCCATGAGCTCTCCCCCCCTGCAGTGCAGCCTTGGGGCCAGCAGCACTGCCCCCCCCATGCCCACCCCCCATGGCCTCTCCTCTTCCCCCTCTCAGCAGAGACCCTCGAGCCGGCCCCAGCTGGCCTGCATGGGAGAGGAAGAGGAGGAAGGCCACCCCCCTACCCCATCAGAGGTGTGCAGGGTCCAGCTGCTGGAGACAGGTGAGTGAGGGGCCTTTGGCTGCTTTGCTGTCCTCCTGCATGGCAGTGGTTGCTGGCACATCCCTGGCCTGATCCCTGCCAGCCCCCTCTTTGGGTCCCCGCGCCCAGGGCTGGCTCTGTCCTCGGGAGCTGGCACGGGGCTGGGTGCGAGGTAGGGGACCCTTCAGTCTCTCCTGCCAGCACCTTCAGCTCTCCCTCCTCCCTTGCTTTGTTAGATTTCGACTCTGACTCCAGCACCTATGAGGATCTGCCTTCAGCCGAGGAGCAGGAGAAACAGATCCTTGAGGATGCTCTGGAGGACTCAGCAGAGGTACCCACGGAGATTGGCACCTGCCTTGTGCCTGCTCCAGCTGCCCCCACGCTCAAGGATCCCTTCCCAGACAGCTGCTGTCTGGGCAAAGCTGGGGAAAAAAAGGAAAAAAAGTCACCAAAATCAAGACACGAGTCCTGTGGGTAAGAGGGATCAATCAAGGAGCCCCATAACCTTCTCTTCTCCCGGCAGGAGCTGAAGGATTTGGAGAAGCAGCTGAGGGATTTGGAGCGGAAGGCTTCATCCTCCAGCCTCTGGGAGCAGGAGCATCTCTTCCAGGTCTGGCATTTCCCCGAGGGGTACAGAGGCCGCTTTTGGAGGGCGGCATAGAAAGGAGCAGAGGCTGCAGTGGGAAGGGGCTCTGGTCACCTCCCTGGCCATGGCAGATTGGTGTGAGCCCTGAGGCGGGGAGGGAGCCCAGGGAGATGAAGGCAGAGTCAGGCTTTGCTGCTGTTGCCAGGAAGCCTTGGCAAAGGATCTGAGCCCTGCCAGGTGCTGAGCAGAGCTGTCAGCCCTGGGAGAGCCACCAGAGCCCAGGGCAGAGCATTGGCTTTTCTTCTTGCAGGGCCTGATGTTCTTCACGGCCTCCCCCAGAGCAGAGGAACGTCAGAAGGCTCTGGTCCTTATTGCCAGGGCGATGAAGTCAGGCATCAGCCCTTCCTCTGCCAGGGTAAGGAGCCCCCAGGGCCAGACAACCTCCGGTGTCCCCCTCAGCCCTTCCCACTCTCCTGGCTACTCACTCTGTGGCTATCCCGAGTCCCAGTCCTCACGCGGGCTGAGGGCTGGAGAGCAGGGAGAGGCAGAGGGGACAGCGGGGCTGCAGGGGAGGCTGTTCCTGCTGGGGACAGCTGGGCCTCCCCCGTCCTGCTGCTCTGCTCCCCTGGGCCGGGGGCTGCTGAGAGGGGACCCTGCGCTGGGCAGAGGAGCTGGCAGCGTGCGGGAGCTGGGGCAGACACCTCCACAGCCCTCTGATCCCTGCTTTTCCAGTGCCTGGGAGAGACGGTGGGACGTCTCATCCTCTGCTGCACATCCAGCACCTGGATCATCAGCTGTCTGGCAGCAGATGCTCTTCAGCTTCTCTTCGATGTGCTGTATCGACAGCGTTGGGGAGGCTGTGGGCGAGGACCAAGAGTTTCATCTTTCCTCCGCTCCTCTCCAGGCTGCGTGTCAGCAGCAGATGAGATGGACACCAGTGGCCTTGCCAGGGTAAGGAGCTGCCTCCTTGCTGGGACCCTTCCAAGGGACCCTTCCCAAAATGCCTGCGACTGGCCTGGCCTCACTCTCCCTCTGGAGAGAGTTCCTATGCCAGGCTGTCCCTCCATGGAGTGCCCCAGCAGCAGCTCCAGCCCTCCTGGCCCCTGGCTCTCTGGAGGGCCAGCAGGCCCTGCCCATGAGCCCAGCCCTTCTCCCTCACCCTGAAGGAGACTCTCCCTCCCTCCCTGCCTCGCTGCCTCGCTGCCTCGCTGCCTCTCTGCTCCTCCTCCTCCCCTCGTGGCCGGGCACCTCTTGCCGGGGCTGCTGGCACAGCCCAGCTGAGCAGCACAAGAAGGGCACTGACATCTCTTCCCTCCTCCCCTTCTCTTCTCCCTGCAGGAGTTTGGAATTTTCTCCTGGGCTGCAGAGAGGACGGGCCTGCTCCTCGCAGCTATAGCAGCCCTGAGAGATTCCAGGACCCAGGAGAGGCAGGTGGCCAGCCGTCTGCTGGACATGGCCACGAGCGACCCTGGCTTCTGGCTGGTGGATGTAAGTGTCCTGGGGCTGCACTGTCCTGCCCATCACACCTTCCTGGTGCTTTTCCCTGCTCCCTGCCTCCCAGATCCCAGTCTCTTGGGCCCCTGAAGCCAGGTCAAAGCAGCAGAGAGGAATGGGATGGGCAGGGCCGCAGTTGCAGTGGCAGCTGAGGAGATGGTTGCACTGCAGTGGCAGCACCATAGAACGATAGAGTCAGAGAATCATAGAATCAGCTGGTTTCTGAACAACCTCCAGGGGCTGAGAAGGCACCCCCTCCCTGGGCAGCCCATTCTAATGCCTGAGCACCCTCTCTGTACAGAACTTCTTCTCTTCTTAATATTTAACCTCCCCTGGCAGAGCTTAAGACCATGCCCTCTTGTCTTACCATCCTCACCCGTGTTCTCTCCAGGCAGAAGAGATCTTGAGGTGCATCCACAGCACCCTGCAGTGTGTCTGCAGGGTGACAGCCCGGCACAGCCTGGAGTCACTGCTCCGGCTGCTGGCTGAGAGGTGCCCCGAGGACACGGTCAGGACTCTGCTGAGGCTGAGTCCAGAGTGTGACAGGTACGAGCCCCTCCAGCCCTGGGGACCTTCTCCAAAGCCCGGGCACAGCAGGGTGGCCGAGGCAGCCCTGCTAACGGAGCGCTCTGGCTTGCAGCGCCGCCCTGGCCATGTGGGAGGTGGTGCTGTCCCCAGCCCGAAAGACGCAGAGGATCTTTGAGGGGCTGCTCGGTGTGATGGAGGGCGCCATAGCAGGCGTCAATGTCTCAGCTGTGAGTGAGCAGAGCAGGTCTTGTTCAGCACCAACCCCCTCTGTGCCAGCCCCATGGGGCTGCTGGGGCCCCTGAGCACAAACCGGAACCCTGCAGCATTCTGGACACCACATCAACCGTGTGCTGGCAGATGGCTCAGAGCCTCCATCGGGCTCTCTGTGGCCTTTGGCAGCGCAACAGCAGCGCCTGTGCGCTGAGAGCTGTCCCTGTGTCTTTTCTGCAGGCATCCGAGGTCCTGTGCAGGCTCAGCCAGTGGCCCCACTGGCAGAAAAGCCTGGGAGTGCTCTTCCCCAGGCTCCTCATGGCCCTGAGCAGCCAGCTTGTCAAGGATCCACGGATCCCGGGAGAGGAGCAGCCCCAGGCTGATCAGCCCAGCCCTTTGGGGTGCGCCATCCCCTTCGAAGCCCTGCCATTTCCCCGGGCCCTCGGCCAGGGCCCCTGCTCTGGGTGTAACTGGACCTTGCTCTGCACACAGGGTGGCAGTGAAGGCCATGAAATCTCTGCTGTGCGCTGCTGGATGTGAAGAGCTTGTCCAGACGATCCAGCAGGAGGGCGGCTGGGACATGCTCCTTGGAAGTGACACCCTCCAGAGAGGAGTCAGTTTGCTGGCCAGGTGGGAGTCCCTTTCAGCCTCAGCAGCCCCATGCCCGGGGGCAGAGAGCTCAATGCCAGCAAGGCTTTGCCTGCCCTGCTCACCGCCAGCGCTGCTTTTCTTTCCCTGCCCAGCGAGATGAGGAGGAAGAGCCCAGCTGAGCAGCGCTCCTCCCTCTTCCAGCATGTCAAAAGGATGCTTGGCTCTGGGGAGCACTGGCAGAAAACCTTAGCCATGACTTTCTACGTTGAGGTAAGCCTGGTGGGAAGCAGTGCCTCTGGCAGATGAAGCTTCTGAAGCCGTCCCTCTGTCCCAGGCGGCTGCCGGGTGGGATGACAGTCTCCGGAGCTGGGGCAGAGGGCTCTGCTGTCAGTCCTTCTGCCCGCCAGCCCTTCCTGCTGGGGCAGCGCTCAGCACCCCTGGGTGTTCTCAGGCAGGGCTTCCCTCGGGATGGGACGGGACGGGCTGTGTCTGCCCCCTGTGTCAGGCCCTGTAGCTTGCAGTGGGAACCGGGAGCTGCGCAGTGCCGGGGTCCTGCATGTCTGCCCGTCTCTCACCGCTGCCTTTCTTTCAGCTGCTGGGCTGCCAGGACCTTGAAAAGGCTTCGAGTGACCTGCACCTCCTCCAGCAGTACCTGGAGTCTTGCAGTCACACACTGCAATTGCTGGCACTCAGGGGCCTGGCGGTGCTGTCAGAAGATCCGCAGATGGTGAGCGAGGTGGAGCCGCCTTGGCAGCCTGGGGCTGGGGCCTGGGGGTAACGCGGTGGCTTGGGCCTGGCTGAGCGGGAGGAGGTGGCTGAGCAGGGGCCACAGAGCCCTCCCTGCCCTCCCCGGTTCTCCCTCGGCCCCCACAGGCAGGAGGGGCAGGAGGGGCGGCAGCGATGGCGGCAGCGCCTGCCAGGAAGCTGGGCGGGAGGCTGGTGCTCAGCACACGGCGTTTGTGCCAGGCTGCTCCTCCACTGCTCCACCAGCACAGAAATAAATTCTCTGTTCACACAGGCAGCAGAAATGCGGAGCAAGGTCCTGCTGGACCTTGTCACCCTGCTGAGGGTGAGAGACGCTGAGAGCGACGTCAAGGTGGAGGCCCTGCTCTTATTCAGAGCCCTCCTGGGCGGGCGGCTGGAGCAGAAGGAAGCCAGCCACATGGCTGTGATGGCGGCAGGAAGTCTCCCAGCCCTCTTTGATGATGTAAGGCTGATGTGGGACCTGAGCCCGCAGAGGGGCCTGGGGGAAAGGACAGCTGCCCTCCAGCCCAGCCCCGCGGGCAGCACTTGGGCAGGGCTGCTGCCCTCCTCACGCCCCTGGGCTCTGCTGGGAGGGCTTCTGGGCTCTGCAGCCCAGCGCAGCCTCTCCCTGGCAGGATGAGGCCTCCGCTGCCCCCAGGCCCACCACCCCGCAGCACCTCCCCGCTCAGAACAACAGGAACCATGGGTAGGGAGAGGCGGCTGCCGCAGTCACCCTGACTTGGGTCTCTTCCTTCCTCCCTCCCTCCCTCCCTCCCCCCCTGCCAGGAGTCCAGCCAGGTGAGAGAGCTCTCCATCATCCTCTTTGGAGAGCTGTTGGGGATGATGGTGAGGAGAGACAAGAAAGAGATGGAGGAGGTGGTGCGGAGGACCCTGGTCTCACTCTTCCTTCGCATGAGTGACGAGAGCGTGGCCGAGGTAGAGACTTCAGAGCTGACCCTTCAGAGCTTTGCCCTTCCCTCTGCCCCAGCCCTGGCAGCAGCTCAGCAGCTCTTGCCCATCTCTCTCCTGCTGGCTGGCAGAGTGCCATACCTGAGCTGGTGGCTGCCCCGTGTCCCTGCCTCGGGCACTGAACCCCCCCTCCCCCTCCCCCCCCCCCGTTCAGGCTCTGTCCCCAGCTGCCTCTTCCCAGAAGTAGCTGGGGACAGCTCGCAGCCTTGCCCAGAGGAGGGGGATGAGAGCTCTGGGGCTGGTGCCAGCTGTGGTGCCAGCTCCCACCGTGTGCTGCTTTGCAGGCCTCTGCCAAAGCCCTCCTTGTCTCTGCAAAATTCCTGGGCTGGAGGAAGCTCAAGCGGGTGCTTAAGAACCAGGAGACGTGGAGAATTGGAGAGACCCTGGTGAGGACAAGCCCCAGGAGCCAGGGCCTGGGCTGGACAAGAGATGCCCCGTGTGCCCATGGGGGTGGCACAGCTGTGCCTGGTTGGCCCTGCTTCAGAGCAGAACACACAGCCTGGAGCTTGGTCCCCCTTTCTCTTCCCTTTCTCCTTTCCATTCTTCCCTTTCCCCTTTCCATTCTTCCCTTTCCCCTTTCCTTTCTTCCCTTTCCCCTTTCCATTTTTCCCTTTTTCCCTTTCGATTTTCCCCATTGCCCTCCCTCAGTCACGCAGCCCTCCCCCATAAGGTTATTCTGCAGACCCCTCTTCCCCCCAGCCCCTGGGTGCTGCAGGAGCCCCCTGGCCACGTTCTGGCTGCACCTCAGCCCCCCAGGGCTCCTGGCTGGCAGAAAGGAATGGTCTGGAGGGGAAGGGGTTGTGGGTGGGCAGAGGGACTGCTCTGGCACACAGAAAACGGTCTGTGCCAGCCCCGTGACCTTGGGCTCTCCCCAGCTGGAGCAGGAGAGGAGCTGGGTGGAAGAGTACGTGAGTTTCAGCCAGATGCGGCTCAGGGATGCTCCGACTGCTGTGAGACTGGCAGCCATCAGGTTCATTGGTGAGCAACAACCCCCGGGGACCCTCTTCTGGCAGCCCGGCCCTGTGGCTGTCGCGGGCAGGGCTGTGCAGTGCTGGGTAGGGGGAGGTCTGACGGGAGCTCTGTACGCAGGGCATGCTGCGCGGCGCCTGAGGAGGCATCGGTATAGAGTGCTGGCAATGTCCTCTGGTGAGTGGGGTCAGAGCTGGGCTCCATGGATGGGGCAGGGGACAGAGGCTGGGCAGGGGGCGGCCATGCCTGGCCCCTTTCGAGGGAAAAGCCTCAGGGGAGGGGGAGGGGGAAGCTCTTGGGGACACTCTGGGACAGGCTGGGGGCTAGGACTAGATGATCCTTAAGGTCCCTTCCAGCCCAAGCCAGGCTGCTGGCATTCCTGAGCAGCAGCTTCCAGCTGCTCCCTTGATCCCACCTGCTCCTCCTGGCCAGGGAAAGAAGCGGATGGGGCTGGCACGGGAGGGGCTGTGCAGACAGGGAGGTTTCACCGCTGCTCTCTTTTGTTTCTCTCACAGACCTCCAGTGCCTGCAAAATGACCCTGAGCCCTCAGTCCAGTGCCTGGCAGTTCAAACCTTGCTGATCCTAGAGACTCTGCAGAAGCAGCAAAGATCAGGGTAGTCCCTCCGGGCTCTCTGCTGCTGTCTCTGATGTCTCAGGGACAATCTCCTCCTGCCATCTTCCCAACGGTACCTTCACCAGTGCCACACTGCAGCTGCTGTCCCCCAGGCCCCCATGTGCCTCCCCAGGCTCTACTGGACTGTCCCAGTCCAAACCAGTGCCTTCCAACCCAAACCAGTGCCCTCCAAGCCCTCCTCTCCTCACCGAGGACTCCCCTCAGGCCGCTCTCCGTTAAACCTCCCCAATGTCACCAGAGCAGGGGACAGCAGCAGCGTGGGACTGAAGGTGCCAGTGATGAAGGTGGAGGTGGGAAGATTGGAGGAGGAGAAGGGCTCCGGGGGAGATGGCAGCGTGTGAAGCAAGCTGGAAGCAGTAGCCCGGTGCCATGGCCTCCTTCCCACAGGCAGCACCCCGAGCCTGCTGAGCAGACATCATCACCCCCGCAGGTCAGCTCATCCCATCCCTCTGCACAGCCTGGCCCCAGGTGACAACCAGGTGTCCCCTTCTTTGGGCTGTCCCCCCAGAGCAGCAGCCAGGTTGGGCCCCCCCCTGTGCCACTCTTCTCTGCGTCCCGCCGTCCCCAGGCGGCCACCTCCGGCGTGCTCCTGGCTTGCACCAGGAGCCAGGGGAGAAGTTTTCCTTCCCACGGCTGCTGCCAGTGCCCACGCTGGTGCTGGGGCGGGGGTGCAAGGAGGCACAGGGGAGGAGGGCTCAGGGTTTAAAAAGCTCCAGTTCACCCCAGCGCTGCTTTCTTGCTTTCAGGGCTTTGTTTGGCAGCTGCCAGGAGGAGCGGAAGATGGGGAATGTTTCCCTGGAACTGGTGAGCATCCTCACTCACCATGGGACACTGGGACCGTCCTGCCATGTCGAACCCTTGCTGATGGCAGCAGCACGGCTCAGTTTCATGGGCATCCTGACCCAGTGCTACAAGTTCCTCCAAGCCAAGAGTGACAGCAGCAGCCAGCTGGGACTTTCTGCAGAGATTGAATAAAATGTTCATCGTGCTCTTTCTTTCCTTTATAGTCCTTTTCCTTGGGGTGATGAATTTGTTTCAAAACCTATTCCCCCTGTGTTTCTGCCCCCTCCCCTATTAACTCCTTCCCAAGACCTCCTTTCAACGTGATGTTATTTTCCCTGAAATAAACCATTGTGTTTTGTTCAAACCTTAAACCTGGTTACTTTTGTTATTTGTAGGGTGTCCATGCACAGTAGTAATATTTCCTCACAAACCAAGTGTGAAAAATCAACACCTACAGACCGTGACGGTGGTGGTCAGCTGGTGGTGCTGAATTGGTGGTGGGGAGTTGCTGAGGGTCAGTTGGTGGTTCTGGATTGGTGCTGGCGAGGTGGTGGTTGTGAACTGGTTGTCCTGAATTTGTGGTGCTGAACTGGCAGTAGCCAGTTGGAGTGGGCCAGTTGGCGGTGCTGAAGAGGCGGTGGTGAACTGCCAGTTGCTGGTGGGCTGGTGGTGCTGGTCTTTTGCCCTCGCTGAATTGCTGGTGTTGAGTTGATGGTGGCAAATAGGTGGAGGTCGTTTGGAGGTTATGATGAGGAAGTGCCCGGTTTGTGGTGGTCGTTTGGAGGTGCTAAATTGGCAGTGGCGTGTTGACATTGGCGAGTTGAGAGTGGCCAGTTGGGTGTGGTCAGTTGGCGGTGCTGGGCTTGCCAAAGGAACTGGAAGAGCTTCAAAGCGAGACACGTGAAGTTCTCCTAAAATCCTAGAGGAAACTTCACCACTCCAGACTGGACGATGTGTGAACGAAGGGCTCTGTTCTATCCCCTCGGTGCCCATGTCTCTGACATGAGGACACAATGTCCTTACTTGGTCAGAGGTTTGTATCTGCTAAGGTGCTCTGCAAAAGCAGGTGGTGGAAATTACATTCCTAGCTCCTCCCTTGTCCACTGAGTCAGTCACTCCCTCATAGAAGGCCACCAGGGGACTCAGGCAGGACTTGCCCTCAGTGAAGCCACACTGGCTGACTCAAATCACTTTGCTGTCCTCCATGGGCTAGAGTGTAGCTTCCAAGATGATGTGCCAGCTCTTGCCTGAGGTGGCAGGATGTCCTTTGCGGACCTGGGCTGTGTTGAGGATAAGGTGGTGGAGCACACGCAGGGGTTGGGCCCAGCCCCTGGGGGAACCTGAATGCTGGTGGCGAGACTTTTGGCACGGTGGCAAGGAGAAGATTTTTTGACAGCGATCTCACGGCATGTTCCTGCTTGGTGAGGCAGGTGGTAGAGTAAGGGGCTTTGGGGAAAACTGGGATAGTTTTAGGTGCTAAGTGCGGAGCCCCAGTGTTGGAGGGGGTTTGGGGAAGTTGGTGAGGACCAGCAACAGCTTTCAGGCTTTGAACTTTTTGCATTTGGGAGCCACAGCCAGGCGTGCAGAATTTTGGAGCCACGCTTGGTGTCTGAGGCTTGTAGGTTTGATGTTTTAGGTGTCCCGCTAATATAAATGACCGAGACTCAATATTCTGTTAATGGTTTAATTTAATTAACACAATTGCAATGAGCAAAGCAGCACTGGGTGCGTGGGGAGTCTCCGCTCCACTCACACGCACACCGTAAAGTTTACTCTTTTAGTTTATATTACATACCTTAATACATATTCATAACTATTCTAATAGATGTTCATGACTCCTCCAGGAATAGGCTGGATTATGTTTATTAGTTCTTGGAAGAGGTGGGCCTTCAAAGGCACATGCCCACTTTATCTCTGGGGGCCTTTTTGACCCCTATCCGGTGATGGTTGGATGAAGTCAGTAGTCTTCCTCAGTTTGCCCTCTTGGTACCCTTCGATTTCACACATGCGCTCCTTCGCTCTTCGCAGGTCTCCCCCCATCCTCCAATGCAGTTGAGAGTAACTTGGCCAAAGGGGGTGGCAGCTGGATAGGAGTGAGAGCGAAGTCAGCTCCTGGTTTGAATCTGGCATTGAGGTTTTCCTCTCCAAAGCTGAGAGAAGCTTTCCTCTCCAAAGCTGAAGTTTTTCTCTAGAAACTGTTTTTGTGAAAAGCAAGTAGCAAGCTCTGTTGCCATGGAAGCATGAGGCACTTTGAGATGTTGCCTGATGCATGGATTTGAAAACCATAGTATAAAATCATGGAATGGGTTGGGGTGGAAGGGACCTTGAAGATCATCCAGTTCCAACAGGCCTGCATGGGCAGGGAGACCTTCCACTACACCAGGTTTCTAGAAACCAGAGCAGAAAAATTTCTTGACTGAAAGAGTGGTGAAGCATTGGAAGAGTCTGCCCAGGGAGGTGGTGGAGCCTCCATCCCTGGAGGTGTTCAGCAGCAGAGGGGCAGCTGTGGTGCTGGGGGAGATGCTGTGGTGGTTCAGGGGGTGCAGGGCTGAGACTTGGACTCCATCACCTTGAAGGACCTTCCCAACCATGGTGACTCCATGATTCCATGTGCCAACACCTGCCTGGACACACCCGGCCTGTCTGCCAGGTGACAAAGGGACCCTTTGTGACCTCACGTGTGACACTGTGGGTCCCGGGGTCCCTCCTGAGCACCGGGGAGGCCCTGGCTCAGTGTCCAGAAGGACAGCGGAGAGTGCAGAGGCGAGCACAGAGCTTTCAGGAGCACTGAGCTATGTCTGCATTCTCAGCACTCTGGAGAATCCTCCGTGGGTCCCGAGAGGACCAAGGAGATTTGGAGACGGTGGCTGGTCACCGGGAGAGGGGTGACACTGGGGCTGGGGGGATGCCCTCGCGGCAAACGGGGGAGGACTCGACAGCCCCTGGTGGTTTGTCTGATGGGAGCCCCTGGCCAGCCCCTGGGGCTGCCCAGGAGCCTCCCTCCCCTGTAGATTTGCTGCGCCGTGCAGGGCCCATCCCAGCCCTCTCCCTGTCCTCAGGCAGCCCCCTTGGCCCCATGAGCTCTCCCCCCCTGCAGTGCAGCCTTGGGGCCAGCAGCACTGCCCCCCCCATGCCCACCCCCCATGGCCTCTCCTCTTCCCCCTCTCAGCAGAGACCCTCGAGCCGGCCCCAGCTGGCCTGCATGGGAGAGGAAGAGGAGGAAGGCCACCCCCCTACCCCATCAGAGGTGTGCAGGGTCCAGCTGCTGGAGACAGGTGAGTGAGGGGCCTTTGGCTGCTTTGCTGTCCTCCTGCATGGCAGTGGTTGCTGGCACATCCCTGGCCTGATCCCTGCCAGCCCCCTCTTTGGGTCCCCGCGCCCAGGGCTGGCTCTGTCCTCGGGAGCTGGCACGGGGCTGGGTGCGAGGTAGGGGACCCTTCAGTCTCTCCTGCCAGCACCTTCAGCTCTCCCTCCTCCCTTGCTTTGTTAGATTTCGACTCTGACTCCAGCACCTATGAGGATCTGCCTTCAGCCGAGGAGCAGGAGAAACAGATCCTTGAGGATGCTCTGGAGGACTCAGCAGAGGTACCCACGGAGATTGGCACCTGCCTTGTGCCTGCTCCAGCTGCCCCCACGCTCAAGGATCCCTTCCCAGACAGCTGCTGTCTGGGCAAAGCTGGGGAAAAAAAGGAAAAAAAGTCACCAAAATCAAGACACGAGTCCTGTGGGTAAGAGGGATCAATCAAGGAGCCCCATAACCTTCTCTTCTCCCGGCAGGAGCTGAAGGATTTGGAGAAGCAGCTGAGGGATTTGGAGCGGAAGGCTTCATCCTCCAGCCTCTGGGAGCAGGAGCATCTCTTCCAGGTCTGGCATTTCCCCGAGGGGTACAGAGGCCGCTTTTGGAGGGCGGCATAGAAAGGAGCAGAGGCTGCAGTGGGAAGGGGCTCTGGTCACCTCCCTGGCCATGGCAGATTGGTGTGAGCCCTGAGGCGGGGAGGGAGCCCAGGGAGATGAAGGCAGAGTCAGGCTTTGCTGCTGTTGCCAGGAAGCCTTGGCAAAGGATCTGAGCCCTGCCAGGTGCTGAGCAGAGCTGTCAGCCCTGGGAGAGCCACCAGAGCCCAGGGCAGAGCATTGGCTTTTCTTCTTGCAGGGCCTGATGTTCTTCACGGCCTCCCCCAGAGCAGAGGAACGTCAGAAGGCTCTGGTCCTTATTGCCAGGGCGATGAAGTCAGGCATCAGCCCTTCCTCTGCCAGGGTAAGGAGCCCCCAGGGCCAGACAACCTCCGGTGTCCCCCTCAGCCCTTCCCACTCTCCTGGCTACTCACTCTGTGGCTATCCCGAGTCCCAGTCCTCACGCGGGCTGAGGGCTGGAGAGCAGGGAGAGGCAGAGGGGACAGCGGGGCTGCAGGGGAGGCTGTTCCTGCTGGGGACAGCTGGGCCTCCCCCGTCCTGCTGCTCTGCTCCCCTGGGCCGGGGGCTGCTGAGAGGGGACCCTGCGCTGGGCAGAGGAGCTGGCAGCGTGCGGGAGCTGGGGCAGACACCTCCACAGCCCTCTGATCCCTGCTTTTCCAGTGCCTGGGAGAGACGGTGGGACGTCTCATCCTCTGCTGCACATCCAGCACCTGGATCATCAGCTGTCTGGCAGCAGATGCTCTTCAGCTTCTCTTCGATGTGCTGTATCGACAGCGTTGGGGAGGCTGTGGGCGAGGACCAAGAGTTTCATCTTTCCTCCGCTCCTCTCCAGGCTGCGTGTCAGCAGCAGATGAGATGGACACCAGTGGCCTTGCCAGGGTAAGGAGCTGCCTCCTTGCTGGGACCCTTCCAAGGGACCCTTCCCAAAATGCCTGCGACTGGCCTGGCCTCACTCTCCCTCTGGAGAGAGTTCCTATGCCAGGCTGTCCCTCCATGGAGTGCCCCAGCAGCAGCTCCAGCCCTCCTGGCCCCTGGCTCTCTGGAGGGCCAGCAGGCCCTGCCCATGAGCCCAGCCCTTCTCCCTCACCCTGAAGGAGACTCTCCCTCCCTCCCTGCCTCGCTGCCTCGCTGCCTCGCTGCCTCTCTGCTCCTCCTCCTCCCCTCGTGGCCGGGCACCTCTTGCCGGGGCTGCTGGCACAGCCCAGCTGAGCAGCACAAGAAGGGCACTGACATCTCTTCCCTCCTCCCCTTCTCTTCTCCCTGCAGGAGTTTGGAATTTTCTCCTGGGCTGCAGAGAGGACGGGCCTGCTCCTCGCAGCTATAGCAGCCCTGAGAGATTCCAGGACCCAGGAGAGGCAGGTGGCCAGCCGTCTGCTGGACATGGCCACGAGCGACCCTGGCTTCTGGCTGGTGGATGTAAGTGTCCTGGGGCTGCACTGTCCTGCCCATCACACCTTCCTGGTGCTTTTCCCTGCTCCCTGCCTCCCAGATCCCAGTCTCTTGGGCCCCTGAAGCCAGGTCAAAGCAGCAGAGAGGAATGGGATGGGCAGGGCCGCAGTTGCAGTGGCAGCTGAGGAGATGGTTGCACTGCAGTGGCAGCACCATAGAACGATAGAGTCAGAGAATCATAGAATCAGCTGGTTTCTGAACAACCTCCAGGGGCTGAGAAGGCACCCCCTCCCTGGGCAGCCCATTCTAATGCCTGAGCACCCTCTCTGTACAGAACTTCTTCTCTTCTTAATATTTAACCTCCCCTGGCAGAGCTTAAGACCATGCCCTCTTGTCTTACCATCCTCACCCGTGTTCTCTCCAGGCAGAAGAGATCTTGAGGTGCATCCACAGCACCCTGCAGTGTGTCTGCAGGGTGACAGCCCGGCACAGCCTGGAGTCACTGCTCCGGCTGCTGGCTGAGAGGTGCCCCGAGGACACGGTCAGGACTCTGCTGAGGCTGAGTCCAGAGTGTGACAGGTACGAGCCCCTCCAGCCCTGGGGACCTTCTCCAAAGCCCGGGCACAGCAGGGTGGCCGAGGCAGCCCTGCTAACGGAGCGCTCTGGCTTGCAGCGCCGCCCTGGCCATGTGGGAGGTGGTGCTGTCCCCAGCCCGAAAGACGCAGAGGATCTTTGAGGGGCTGCTCGGTGTGATGGAGGGCGCCATAGCAGGCGTCAATGTCTCAGCTGTGAGTGAGCAGAGCAGGTCTTGTTCAGCACCAACCCCCTCTGTGCCAGCCCCATGGGGCTGCTGGGGCCCCTGAGCACAAACCGGAACCCTGCAGCATTCTGGACACCACATCAACCGTGTGCTGGCAGATGGCTCAGAGCCTCCATCGGGCTCTCTGTGGCCTTTGGCAGCGCAACAGCAGCGCCTGTGCGCTGAGAGCTGTCCCTGTGTCTTTTCTGCAGGCATCCGAGGTCCTGTGCAGGCTCAGCCAGTGGCCCCACTGGCAGAAAAGCCTGGGAGTGCTCTTCCCCAGGCTCCTCATGGCCCTGAGCAGCCAGCTTGTCAAGGATCCACGGATCCCGGGAGAGGAGCAGCCCCAGGCTGATCAGCCCAGCCCTTTGGGGTGCGCCATCCCCTTCGAAGCCCTGCCATTTCCCCGGGCCCTCGGCCAGGGCCCCTGCTCTGGGTGTAACTGGACCTTGCTCTGCACACAGGGTGGCAGTGAAGGCCATGAAATCTCTGCTGTGCGCTGCTGGATGTGAAGAGCTTGTCCAGACGATCCAGCAGGAGGGCGGCTGGGACATGCTCCTTGGAAGTGACACCCTCCAGAGAGGAGTCAGTTTGCTGGCCAGGTGGGAGTCCCTTTCAGCCTCAGCAGCCCCATGCCCGGGGGCAGAGAGCTCAATGCCAGCAAGGCTTTGCCTGCCCTGCTCACCGCCAGCGCTGCTTTTCTTTCCCTGCCCAGCGAGATGAGGAGGAAGAGCCCAGCTGAGCAGCGCTCCTCCCTCTTCCAGCACGTCAAAAGGATGCTTGGCTCTGGGGAGCACTGGCAGAAAACCTTAGCCATGACTTTCTACGTTGAGGTAAGCCTGGTGGGAAGCAGTGCCTCTGGCAGATGAAGCTTCTGAAGCCGTCCCTCTGTCCCAGGCGGCTGCCGGGTGGGATGACAGTCTCCGGAGCTGGGGCAGAGGGCTCTGCTGTCAGTCCTTCTGCCCGCCAGCCCTTCCTGCTGGGGCAGCGCTCAGCACCCCTGGGTGTTCTCAGGCAGGGCTTCCCCCGGGATGGGACGGGACGGGCTGTGTCTGCCCCCTGTGTCAGGCCCTGTAGCTTGCAGTGGGAACCGGGAGCTGCGCAGTGCCGGGGTCCTGCATGTCTGCCCGTCTCTCACCGCTGCCTTTCTTTCAGCTGCTGGGCTGCCAGGACCTTGAAAAGGCTTCGAGTGACCTGCACCTCCTCCAGCAGTACCTGGAGTCTTGCAGTCACACACTGCAATTGCTGGCACTCAGGGGCCTGGCGGTGCTGTCAGAAGATCCGCAGATGGTGAGCGAGGTGGAGCCGCCTTGGCAGCCTGGGGCTGGGGCCTGGGGGTAACGCGGTGGCTTGGGCCTGGCTGAGCGGGAGGAGGTGGCTGAGCAGGGGCCACAGAGCCCTCCCTGCCCTCCCCGGTTCTCCCTCGGCCCCCACAGGCAGGAGGGGCAGGAGGGGCGGCAGCGATGGCGGCAGCGCCTGCCAGGAAGCCGGGCGGGAGGCTGGTGCTCAGCACACGGCGTTTGTGCCAGGCTGCTCCTCCACTGCTCCACCAGCACAGAAATAAATTCTCTGTTCACACAGGCAGCAGAAATGCGGAGCAAGGTCCTGCTGGACCTTGTCACCCTGCTGAGGGTGAGAGACGCTGAGAGCGACGTCAAGGTGGAGGCCCTGCTCTTATTCAGAGCCCTCCTGGGCGGGCGGCTGGAGCAGAAGGAAGCCAGCCACATGGCTGTGATGGCGGCAGGAAGTCTCCCAGCCCTCTTTGATGATGTAAGGCTGATGTGGGACCTGAGCCCGCAGAGGGGCCTGGGGGAAAGGACAGCTGCCCTCCAGCCCAGCCCCGCGGGCAGCACTTGGGCAGGGCTGCTGCCCTCCTCACGCCCCTGGGCTCTGCTGGGAGGGCTTCTGGGCTCTGCAGCCCAGCGCAGCCTCTCCCTGGCAGGATGAGGCCTCCGCTGCCCCCAGGCCCACCACCCCGCAGCACCTCCCCGCTCAGAACAACAGGAACCGTGGGTAGGGAGAGGCGGCTGCCGCAGTCACCCTGACTTGGGTCTCTTCCTTCCTCCCTCCCTCCCTCCCTCCCTCCCTCCCTCCCTCCCCCCTGCCAGGAGTCCAGCCAGGTGAGAGAGCTCTCCATCATCCTCTTTGGAGAGCTGTTGGGGATGATGGTGAGGAGAGACAAGAAAGAGATGGAGGAGGTGGTGCGGAGGACCCTGGTCTCACTCTTCCTTCGCATGAGTGACGAGAGCGTGGCCGAGGTAGAGACTTCAGAGCTGACCCTTCAGAGCTTTGCCCTTCCCTCTGCCCCAGCCCTGGCAGCAGCTCAGCAGCTCTTGCCCATCTCTCTCCTGCTGGCTGGCAGAGTGCCATACCTGAGCTGGTGGCTGCCCCGTGTCCCTGCCTCGGGCACTGAACCCCCCCCTCCCCCTCCCCCCCCCCCGTTCAGGCTCTGTCCCCAGCTGCCTCTTCCCAGAAGTAGCTGGGGACAGCTCGCAGCCTTGCCCAGAGGAGGGGGATGAGAGCTCTGGGGCTGGTGCCAGCTGTGGTGCCAGCTCCCACCGTGTGCTGCTTTGCAGGCCTCTGCCAAAGCCCTCCTTGTCTCTGCAAAATTCCTGGGCTGGAGGAAGCTCAAGCGGGTGCTTAAGAACCAGGAGACGTGGAGAATTGGAGAGACCCTGGTGAGGACAAGCCCCAGGAGCCAGGGCCTGGGCTGGACAAGAGATGCCCCGTGTGCCCATGGGGGTGGCACAGCTGTGCCTGGTTGGCCCTGCTTCAGAGCAGAACACACAGCCTGGAGCTTGGTCCCCCTTTCTCTTCCCTTTTTCCTTTCCATCTTTCCCTTTCCCCTTTCCATTCTTCCCTTTCCCCTTTCCTTTCTTCCCTTTCCCCTTTCCATTTTTCCCTTTTTCCCTTTCGATTTTCCCCATTGCCCTCCCTCAGTCACGCAGCCCTCCCCCATAAGGTTATTCTGCAGACCCCTCTTCCCCCCAGCCCCTGGGTGCTGCAGGAGCCCCCTGGCCACGTTCTGGCTGCACCTCAGCCCCCCAGGGCTCCTGGCTGGCAGAAAGGAATGGTCTGGAGGGGAAGGGGTTGTGGGTGGGCAGAGGGACTGCTCTGGCACACAGAAAACGGTCTGTGCCAGCCCCGTGACCTTGGGCTCTCCCCAGCTGGAGCAGGAGAGGAGCTGGGTGGAAGAGTACGTGAGTTTCAGCCAGATGCGGCTCAGGGATGCTCCGACTGCTGTGAGACTGGCAGCCATCAGGTTCATTGGTGAGCAACAACCCCCGGGGACCCTCTTCTGGCAGCCCGGCCCTGTGGCTGTCGCGGGCAGGGCTGTGCAGTGCTGGGTAGGGGGAGGTCTGACGGGAGCTCTGTACGCAGGGCATGCTGCGCGGCGCCTGAGGAGGCATCGGTATAGAGTGCTGGCAATGTCCTCTGGTGAGTGGGGTCAGAGCTGGGCTCCATGGATGGGGCAGGGGACAGAGGCTGGGCAGGGGGCGGCCATGCCTGGCCCCTTTCGAGGGAAAAGCCTCAGGGGAGGGGGAGGGGGAAGCTCTTGGGGACACTCTGGGACAGGCTGGGGGCTAGGACTAGATGATCCTTAAGGTCCCTTCCAGCCCAAGCCAGGCTGCTGGCATTCCTGAGCAGCAGCTTCCAGCTGCTCCCTTGATCCCACCTGCTCCTCCTGGCCAGGGAAAGAAGCGGATGGGGCTGGCACGGGAGGGGCTGTGCAGACAGGGAGGTTTCACCGCTGCTCTCTTTTGTTTCTCTCACAGACCTCCAGTGCCTGCAAAATGACCCTGAGCCCTCAGTCCAGTGCCTGGCAGTTCAAACCTTGCTGATCCTAGAGACTCTGCAGAAGCAGCAAAGATCAGGGTAGTCCCTCCGGGCTCTCTGCTGCTGTCTCTGATGTCTCAGGGACAATCTCCTCCTGCCATCTTCCCAACGGTACCTTCACCAGTGCCACACTGCAGCTGCTGTCCCCCAGGCCCCCATGTGCCTCCCCAGGCTCTACTGGACTGTCCCAGTCCAAACCAGTGCCTTCCAACCCAAACCAGTGCCCTCCAAGCCCTCCTCTCCTCACCGAGGACTCCCCTCAGGCCGCTCTCCGTTAAACCTCCCCAATGTCACCAGAGCAGGGGACAGCAGCAGCGTGGGACTGAAGGTGCCAGTGATGAAGGTGGAGGTGGGAAGATTGGAGGAGGAGAAGGGCTCCGGGGGAGATGGCAGCGTGTGAAGCAAGCTGGAAGCAGTAGCCCGGTGCCATGGCCTCCTTCCCACAGGCAGCACCCCGAGCCTGCTGAGCAGACATCATCACCCCCGCAGGTCAGCTCATCCCATCCCTCTGCACAGCCTGGCCCCAGGTGACAACCAGGTGTCCCCTTCTTTGGGCTGTCCCCCCAGAGCAGCAGCCAGGTTGGGCCCCCCCCTGTGCCACTCTTCTCTGCGTCCCGCCGTCCCCAGGCGGCCACCTCCGGCGTGCTCCTGGCTTGCACCAGGAGCCAGGGGAGAAGTTTTCCTTCCCACGGCTGCTGCCAGTGCCCACGCTGGTGCTGGGGCGGGGGTGCAAGGAGGCACAGGGGAGGAGGGCTCAGGGTTTAAAAAGCTCCAGTTCACCCCAGCGCTGCTTTCTTGCTTTCAGGGCTTTGTTTGGCAGCTGCCAGGAGGAGCGGAAGATGGGGAATGTTTCCCTGGAACTGGTGAGCATCCTCACTCACCATGGGACACTGGGACCGTCCTGCCATGTCGAACCCTTGCTGATGGCAGCAGCACGGCTCAGTTTCATGGGCATCCTGACCCAGTGCTACAAGTTCCTCCAAGCCAAGAGTGACAGCAGCAGCCAGCTGGGACTTTCTGCAGAGATTGAATAAAATGTTCATCGTGCTCTTTCTTTCCTTTATAGTCCTTTTCCTTGGGGTGATGAATTTGTTTCAAAACCTATTCCCCCTGTGTTTCTGCCCCCTCCCCTATTAACTCCTTCCCAAGACCTCCTTTCAACGTGATGTTATTTTCCCTGAAATAAACCATTGTGTTTTGTTCAAACCTTAAACCTGGTTACTTTTGTTATTTGTAGGGTGTCCATGCACAGTAGTAATATTTCCTCACAAACCAAGTGTGAAAAATCAACACCTACAGACCGTGACGGTGGTGGTCAGCTGGTGGTGCTGAATTGGTGGTGGGGAGTTGCTGAGGGTCAGTTGGTGGTTCTGGATTGGTGCTGGCGAGGTGGTGGTTGTGAACTGATTGTCCTGAATTTGTGGTGCTGAACTGGCAGTAGCCAGTTGGAGTGGGCCAGTTGGCGGTGCTGAAGAGGCGGTGGTGAACTGCCAGTTGCTGGTGGGCTGGTGGTGCTGGTCTTTTGCCCTCGCTGAATTGCTGGTGTTGAGTTGATGGTGGCAAATAGGTGGAGGTCGTTTGGAGGTTACGATGAGGCAGTGCCCGGTTTGTGGTGGTCGTTTGGAGGTGCTAAATTAGCAGTGGCGTGTTGACATTGGCGAGTTGAGAGTGGCCAGTTGGGTGTGGTCAGTTGGCGGTGCTGGGCTTGCCAAAGGAACTGGAAGAGCTTCAAAGCGAGACACGTGAAATTCTCCTAAAATCCTAGAGGAAACTTCACCACTCCAGACTGGACGATGTGTGAACGAAGGGCTCTGTTCTATCCCCTCGGTGCCCATGTCTCTGACATGAGGACACAATGTCCTTACTTGGTCAGAGGTTTGTATCTGCTAAGGTGCTCTGCAAAAGCAGGTGGTGTGTCCCTTGGTTATGGCCCAGCAGGTTGTGTGATTTCTGAAGAACAGAAGTTCTGGGCTCACCAGAACGCCAGAAGTCCTTTGCCCCAGGGCTGCTCTCAATCCTCTCTTCTTTCTGTCTTGATCCTGGGGGTTGCCCCATCTCCTGTGCAGGACCCTGCACTTCACCTCATTGGACCCCATGAGGTTCCCAGGGGCCCACTTTTCAAACTTGTCCAGGTCCCTGGAGGGGGGGGGGGGCTGTCAGCTGCACCCCCCAGATTGGTGTTGTCAGCAAATGTGCTGAGGGGACACTGGAGCTCAGTGTTTATGCCCTTGATGAAGACATTCAACTGCTCATTGC
Organism: Heliangelus exortis; assembly: GCF_036169615.1. Lineage (NCBI taxonomy): Eukaryota > Metazoa > Chordata > Aves > Apodiformes > Trochilidae > Heliangelus > Heliangelus exortis. Next base: position 117,636,384 of record NC_092422.1, on the reverse strand, counting down.
AATACAGACCCCCCAAGGGATACCACTCATCACTGAGCTCCATCTGGACACAGAGATATTGACCACTACTCTCTGGAGTCCACGGTCAGCCAGAGAGTTCCTTACCCACTGACAGCCCAGCTCTCAAACCTTAGTCTTTCCAAGGTCGAGAGAAGGATGCTGGGGGGGGAGGACTGTGACACAGGCCCTACAGAAGTCCAAAGAAATTACATTCCTAGCTCCTCCCTTGTCCACTGAGTCAGTCACTCCCTCATAGAAGGCCAGCAGGGGGCTCAGGCAGGACTTGCCCTCAGTGAAGCCACACTGGCTGACTCAAATCACTTTGCTGTCCTCCATGGGCTAGAGTGTAGCTTCCAAGATGATGTGCCAGCTCTTGCCTGAGGTGGCAGGATGTCCTTTGCGGACCTGGGCTGTGTTGAGGATAAGGTGGTGGAGCACACGCAGGGGTTGGGCCCAGCCCCTGGGGGAACCTGAATGCTGGTGGCGAGACTTTTGGCACGGTGGCAAGGAGAAGATTTTTTGACAGCGATCTCACGGCATGTTCCTGCTTGGTGAGGCAGGTGGTAGAGTAAGGGGCTTTGGGGAAAACTGGGATAGTTTTAGGTGCTAAGTGCGGAGCCCCAGTGTTGGAGGGGGTTTGGGGAAGTTGGTGAGGACCAGCAACAGCTTTCAGGCTTTGAACTTTTTGCATTTGGGAGCCACAGCCAGGCGTGCAGAATTTTGGAGCCACGCTTGGTGTCTGAGGCTTGTAGGTTTGATGTTTTAGGTGTCCCGCTAATATAAATGACCGAGACTCAATATTCTGTTAATGGTTTAATTTAATTAACACAATTGCAATGAGCAAAGCAGCACTGGGTGCGTGGGGAGTCTCCGCTCCACTCACACGCACACCGTAAAGTTTACTCTTTTAGTTTATATTACATACCTTAATACATATTCATAACTATTCTAATAGATGTTCATGACTCCTCCAGGAATAGGCTGGATTATGTTTATTAGTTCTTGGAAGAGGTGGGCCTTCAAAGGCACATGCCCACTTTATCTCTGGGGGCCTTTTTGACCCCTATCCGGTGATGGTTGGATGAAGTCAGTAGTCTTCCTCAGTTTGCCCTCTTGGTACCCTTCGATTTCACACATGCGCTCCTTCGCTCTTCGCAGGTCTCCCCCCATCCTCCAATGCAGTTGAGAGTAACTTGGCCAAAGGGGGTGGCAGCTGGATAGGAGTGAGAGCGAAGTCAGCTCCTGGTTTGAATCTGGCATTGAGGTTTTCCTCTCCAAAGCTGAGAGAAGCTTTCCTCTCCAAAGCTGAAGTTTTTCTCTAGAAACTGTTTTTGTGAAAAGCAAGTAGCAAGCTCTGTTGCCATGGAAGCATGAGGCACTTTGAGATGTTGCCTGATGCATGGATTTGAAAACCATAGTATAAAATCATGGAATGGGTTGGGGTGGAAGGGACCTTGAAGATCATCCAGTTCCAACAGGCCTGCATGGGCAGGGAGACCTTCAGGGAGACTACACCAGGTTTCTAGAAACCAGAGCAGAAAAATTTCTTGACTGAAAGAGTGGTGAAGCATTGGAAGAGTCTGCCCAGGGAGGTGGTGGAGCCTCCATCCCTGGAGGTGTTCAGCAGCAGAGGGGCAGCTGTGGTGCTGGGGGAGATGCTGTGGTGGTTCAGGGGGTGCAGGGCTGAGACTTGGACTCCATCACCTTGAAGGACCTTCCCAACCATGGTGACTCCATGATTCCATGTGCCAACACCTGCCTGGACACACCCGGCCTGTCTGCCAGGTGACAAAGGGACCCTTTGTGACCTCACGTGTGACACTGCGGGTCCCGGGGTCCCTCCTGAGCACCGGGGAGGCCCTGGCTCAGTGTCCAGAAGGACAGCGGAGAGTGCAGAGGCGAGCACAGAGCTTTCAGGAGCACTGAGCTATGTCTGCATTCTCAGCACTCTGGAGAATCCTCCGTGGGTCCCGAGAGGACCAAGGAGATTTGGAGACGGTGGCTGGTCACCGGGAGAGGGGTGACACTGGGGCTGGGGGGATGCCCTCGCGGCAAACGGGGGAGGACTCGACAGCCCCTGGTGGTTTGTCTGATGGGAGCCCCTGGCCAGCCCCTGGGGCTGCCCAGGAGCCTCCCTCCCCTGTAGATTTGCTGCGCCGTGCAGGGCCCATCCCAGCCCTCTCCCTGTCCTCAGGCAGCCCCCTTGGCCCCATGAGCTCTCCCCCCCTGCAGTGCAGCCTTGGGGCCAGCAGCACTGCCCCCCCCATGCCCACCCCCCATGGCCTCTCCTCTTCCCCCTCTCAGCAGAGACCCTCGAGCCGGCCCCAGCTGGCCTGCATGGGAGAGGAAGAGGAGGAAGGCCACCCCCCTACCCCATCAGAGGTGTGCAGGGTCCAGCTGCTGGAGACAGGTGAGTGAGGGGCCTTTGGCTGCTTTGCTGTCCTCCTGCATGGCAGTGGTTGCTGGCACATCCCTGGCCTGATCCCTGCCAGCCCCCTCTTTGGGTCCCCGCGCCCAGGGCTGGCTCTGTCCTCGGGAGCTGGCACGGGGCTGGGTGCGAGGTAGGGGACCCTTCAGTCTCTCCTGCCAGCACCTTCAGCTCTCCCTCCTCCCTTGCTTTGTTAGATTTCGACTCTGACTCCAGCACCTATGAGGATCTGCCTTCAGCCGAGGAGCAGGAGAAACAGATCCTTGAGGATGCTCTGGAGGACTCAGCAGAGGTACCCACGGAGATTGGCACCTGCCTTGTGCCTGCTCCAGCTGCCCCCACGCTCAAGGATCCCTTCCCAGACAGCTGCTGTCTGGGCAAAGCTGGGGAAAAAAAGGAAAAAAAGTCACCAAAATCAAGACACGAGTCCTGTGGGTAAGAGGGATCAATCAAGGAGCCCCATAACCTTCTCTTCTCCCGGCAGGAGCTGAAGGATTTGGAGAAGCAGCTGAGGGATTTGGAGCGGAAGGCTTCATCCTCCAGCCTCTGGGAGCAGGAGCATCTCTTCCAGGTCTGGCATTTCCCCGAGGGGTACAGAGGCCGCTTTTGGAGGGCGGCATAGAAAGGAGCAGAGGCTGCAGTGGGAAGGGGCTCTGGTCACCTCCCTGGCCATGGCAGATTGGTGTGAGCCCTGAGGCGGGGAGGGAGCCCAGGGAGATGAAGGCAGAGTCAGGCTTTGCTGCTGTTGCCAGGAAGCCTTGGCAAAGGATCTGAGCCCTGCCAGGTGCTGAGCAGAGCTGTCAGCCCTGGGAGAGCCACCAGAGCCCAGGGCAGAGCATTGGCTTTTCTTCTTGCAGGGCCTGATGTTCTTCACGGCCTCCCCCAGAGCAGAGGAACGTCAGAAGGCTCTGGTCCTTATTGCCAGGGCGATGAAGTCAGGCATCAGCCCTTCCTCTGCCAGGGTAAGGAGCCCCCAGGGCCAGACAACCTCCGGTGTCCCCCTCAGCCCTTCCCACTCTCCTGGCTACTCACTCTGTGGCTATCCCGAGTCCCAGTCCTCACGCGGGCTGAGGGCTGGAGAGCAGGGAGAGGCAGAGGGGACAGCGGGGCTGCAGGGGAGGCTGTTCCTGCTGGGGACAGCTGGGCCTCCCCCGTCCTGCTGCTCTGCTCCCCTGGGCCGGGGGCTGCTGAGAGGGGACCCTGCGCTGGGCAGAGGAGCTGGCAGCGTGCGGGAGCTGGGGCAGACACCTCCACAGCCCTCTGATCCCTGCTTTTCCAGTGCCTGGGAGAGACGGTGGGACGTCTCATCCTCTGCTGCACATCCAGCACCTGGATCATCAGCTGTCTGGCAGCAGATGCTCTTCAGCTTCTCTTCGATGTGCTGTATCGACAGCGTTGGGGAGGCTGTGGGCGAGGACCAAGAGTTTCATCTTTCCTCCGCTCCTCTCCAGGCTGCGTGTCAGCAGCAGATGAGATGGACACCAGTGGCCTTGCCAGGGTAAGGAGCTGCCTCCTTGCTGGGACCCTTCCAAGGGACCCTTCCCAAAATGCCTGCGACTGGCCTGGCCTCACTCTCCCTCTGGAGAGAGTTCCTATGCCAGGCTGTCCCTCCATGGAGTGCCCCAGCAGCAGCTCCAGCCCTCCTGGCCCCTGGCTCTCTGGAGGGCCAGCAGGCCCTGCCCATGAGCCCAGCCCTTCTCCCTCACCCTGAAGGAGACTCTCCCTCCCTCCCTGCCTCGCTGCCTCGCTGCCTCGCTGCCTCGCTGCCTCGCTGCCTCTCTGCTCCTCCTCCTCCCCTCGTGGCCGGGCACCTCTTGCCGGGGCTGCTGGCACAGCCCAGCTGAGCAGCACAAGAAGGGCACTGACATCTCTTCCCTCCTCCCCTTCTCTTCTCCCTGCAGGAGTTTGGAATTTTCTCCTGGGCTGCAGAGAGGACGGGCCTGCTCCTCGCAGCTATAGCAGCCCTGAGAGATTCCAGGACCCAGGAGAGGCAGGTGGCCAGCCGTCTGCTGGACATGGCCACGAGCGACCCTGGCTTCTGGCTGGTGGATGTAAGTGTCCTGGGGCTGCACTGTCCTGCCCATCACACCTTCCTGGTGCTTTTCCCTGCTCCCTGCCTCCCAGATCCCAGTCTCTTGGGCCCCTGAAGCCAGGTCAAAGCAGCAGAGAGGAATGGGATGGGCAGGGCCGCAGTTGCAGTGGCAGCTGAGGAGATGGTTGCACTGCAGTGGCAGCACCATAGAACGATAGAGTCAGAGAATCATAGAATCAGCTGGTTTCTGAACAACCTCCAGGGGCTGAGAAGGCACCCCCTCCCTGGGCAGCCCATTCTAATGCCTGAGCACCCTCTCTGTACAGAACTTCTTCTCTTCTTAATATTTAACCTCCCCTGGCAGAGCTTAAGACCATGCCCTCTTGTCTTACCATCCTCACCCGTGTTCTCTCCAGGCAGAAGAGATCTTGAGGTGCATCCACAGCACCCTGCAGTGTGTCTGCAGGGTGACAGCCCGGCACAGCCTGGAGTCACTGCTCCGGCTGCTGGCTGAGAGGTGCCCCGAGGACACGGTCAGGACTCTGCTGAGGCTGAGTCCAGAGTGTGACAGGTACGAGCCCCTCCAGCCCTGGGGACCTTCTCCAAAGCCCGGGCACAGCAGGGTGGCCGAGGCAGCCCTGCTAACGGAGCGCTCTGGCTTGCAGCGCCGCCCTGGCCATGTGGGAGGTGGTGCTGTCCCCAGCCCGAAAGACGCAGAGGATCTTTGAGGGGCTGCTCGGTGTGATGGAGGGCGCCATAGCAGGCGTCAATGTCTCAGCTGTGAGTGAGCAGAGCAGGTCTTGTTCAGCACCAACCCCCTCTGTGCCAGCCCCATGGGGCTGCTGGGGCCCCTGAGCACAAACCGGAACCCTGCAGCATTCTGGACACCACATCAACCGTGTGCTGGCAGATGGCTCAGAGCCTCCATCGGGCTCTCTGTGGCCTTTGGCAGCGCAACAGCAGCGCCTGTGCGCTGAGAGCTGTCCCTGTGTCTTTTCTGCAGGCATCCGAGGTCCTGTGCAGGCTCAGCCAGTGGCCCCACTGGCAGAAAAGCCTGGGAGTGCTCTTCCCCAGGCTCCTCATGGCCCTGAGCAGCCAGCTTGTCAAGGATCCACGGATCCCGGGAGAGGAGCAGCCCCAGGCTGATCAGCCCAGCCCTTTGGGGTGCGCCATCCCCTTCGAAGCCCTGCCATTTCCCCGGGCCCTCGGCCAGGGCCCCTGCTCTGGGTGTAACTGGACCTTGCTCTGCACACAGGGTGGCAGTGAAGGCCATGAAATCTCTGCTGTGCGCTGCTGGATGTGAAGAGCTTGTCCAGACGATCCAGCAGGAGGGCGGCTGGGACATGCTCCTTGGAAGTGACACCCTCCAGAGAGGAGTCAGTTTGCTGGCCAGGTGGGAGTCCCTTTCAGCCTCAGCAGCCCCATGCCCGGGGGCAGAGAGCTCAATGCCAGCAAGGCTTTGCCTGCCCTGCTCACCGCCAGCGCTGCTTTTCTTTCCCTGCCCAGCGAGATGAGGAGGAAGAGCCCAGCTGAGCAGCGCTCCTCCCTCTTCCAGCATGTCAAAAGGATGCTTGGCTCTGGGGAGCACTGGCAGAAAACCTTAGCCATGACTTTCTACGTTGAGGTAAGCCTGGTGGGAAGCAGTGCCTCTGGCAGATGAAGCTTCTGAAGCCGTCCCTCTGTCCCAGGCGGCTGCCGGGTGGGATGACAGTCTCCGGAGCTGGGGCAGAGGGCTCTGCTGTCAGTCCTTCTGCCCGCCAGCCCTTCCTGCTGGGGCAGCGCTCAGCACCCCTGGGTGTTCTCAGGCAGGGCTTCCCTCGGGATGGGACGGGACGGGCTGTGTCTGCCCCCTGTGTCAGGCCCTGTAGCTTGCAGTGGGAACCGGGAGCTGCGCAGTGCCGGGGTCCTGCATGTCTGCCCGTCTCTCACCGCTGCCTTTCTTTCAGCTGCTGGGCTGCCAGGACCTTGAAAAGGCTTCGAGTGACCTGCACCTCCTCCAGCAGTACCTGGAGTCTTGCAGTCACACACTGCAATTGCTGGCACTCAGGGGCCTGGCGGTGCTGTCAGAAGATCCGCAGATGGTGAGCGAGGTGGAGCCGCCTTGGCAGCCTGGGGCTGGGGCCTGGGGGTAACGCGGTGGCTTGGGCCTGGCTGAGCGGGAGGAGGTGGCTGAGCAGGGGCCACAGAGCCCTCCCTGCCCTCCCCGGTTCTCCCTCGGCCCCCACAGGCAGGAGGGGCAGGAGGGGCGGCAGCGATGGCGGCAGCGCCTGCCAGGAAGCCGGGCGGGAGGCTGGTGCTCAGCACACGGCGTTTGTGCCAGGCTGCTCCTCCACTGCTCCACCAGCACAGAAATAAATTCTCTGTTCACACAGGCAGCAGAAATGCGGAGCAAGGTCCTGCTGGACCTTGTCACCCTGCTGAGGGTGAGAGACGCTGAGAGCGACGTCAAGGTGGAGGCCCTGCTCTTATTCAGAGCCCTCCTGGGCGGGCGGCTGGAGCAGAAGGAAGCCAGCCACATGGCTGTGATGGCGGCAGGAAGTCTCCCAGCCCTCTTTGATGATGTAAGGCTGATGTGGGACCTGAGCCCGCAGAGGGGCCTGGGGGAAAGGACAGCTGCCCTCCAGCCCAGCCCCGCGGGCAGCACTTGGGCAGGGCTGCTGCCCTCCTCACGCCCCTGGGCTCTGCTGGGAGGGCTTCTGGGCTCTGCAGCCCAGCGCAGCCTCTCCCTGGCAGGATGAGGCCTCCGCTGCCCCCAGGCCCACCACCCCGCAGCACCTCCCCGCTCAGAACAACAGGAACCATGGGTAGGGAGAGGCGGCTGCCGCAGTCACCCTGACTTGGGTCTCTTCCTTCCTCCCTCCCTCCCTCCCTCCCCCCCTGCCAGGAGTCCAGCCAGGTGAGAGAGCTCTCCATCATCCTCTTTGGAGAGCTGTTGGGGATGATGGTGAGGAGAGACAAGAAAGAGATGGAGGAGGTGGTGCGGAGGACCCTGGTCTCACTCTTCCTTCGCATGAGTGACGAGAGCGTGGCCGAGGTAGAGACTTCAGAGCTGACCCTTCAGAGCTTTGCCCTTCCCTCTGCCCCAGCCCTGGCAGCAGCTCAGCAGCTCTTGCCCATCTCTCTCCTGCTGGCTGGCAGAGTGCCATACCTGAGCTGGTGGCTGCCCCGTGTCCCTGCCTCGGGCACTGAACCCCCCCTCCCCCTCCCCCCCCCCCGTTCAGGCTCTGTCCCCAGCTGCCTCTTCCCAGAAGTAGCTGGGGACAGCTCGCAGCCTTGCCCAGAGGAGGGGGATGAGAGCTCTGGGGCTGGTGCCAGCTGTGGTGCCAGCTCCCACCGTGTGCTGCTTTGCAGGCCTCTGCCAAAGCCCTCCTCGTCTCTGCAAAATTCCTGGGCTGGAGGAAGCTCAAGCGGGTGCTTAAGAACCAGGAGACGTGGAGAATTGGAGAGACCCTGGTGAGGACAAGCCCCAGGAGCCAGGGCCTGGGCTGGACAAGAGATGCCCCGTGTGCCCATGGGGGTGGCACAGCTGTGCCTGGTTGGCCCTGCTTCAGAGCAGAACACACAGCCTGGAGCTTGGTCCCCCTTTCTCTTCCCTTTCTCCTTTCCATTCTTCCCTTTCCCCTTTCCATTCTTCCCTTTCCCCTTTCCTTTCTTCCCTTTCCCCTTTCCATTTTTCCCTTTTTCCCTTTCGATTTTCCCCATTGCCCTCCCTCAGTCACGCAGCCCTCCCCCATAAGGTTATTCTGCAGACCCCTCTTCCCCCCAGCCCCTGGGTGCTGCAGGAGCCCCCTGGCCACGTTCTGGCTGCACCTCAGCCCCCCAGGGCTCCTGGCTGGCAGAAAGGAATGGTCTGGAGGGGAAGGGGTTGTGGGTGGGCAGAGGGACTGCTCTGGCACACAGAAAACGGTCTGTGCCAGCCCCGTGACCTTGGGCTCTCCCCAGCTGGAGCAGGAGAGGAGCTGGGTGGAAGAGTACGTGAGTTTCAGCCAGATGCGGCTCAGGGATGCTCCGACTGCTGTGAGACTGGCAGCCATCAGGTTCATTGGTGAGCAACAACCCCCGGGGACCCTCTTCTGGCAGCCCGGCCCTGTGGCTGTCGCGGGCAGGGCTGTGCAGTGCTGGGTAGGGGGAGGTCTGACGGGAGCTCTGTACGCAGGGCATGCTGCGCGGCGCCTGAGGAGGCATCGGTATAGAGTGCTGGCAATGTCCTCTGGTGAGTGGGGTCAGAGCTGGGCTCCATGGATGGGGCAGGGGACAGAGGCTGGGCAGGGGGCGGCCATGCCTGGCCCCTTTCGAGGGAAAAGCCTCAGGGGAGGGGGAGGGGGAAGCTCTTGGGGACACTCTGGGACAGGCTGGGGGCTAGGACTAGATGATCCTTAAGGTCCCTTCCAGCCCAAGCCAGGCTGCTGGCATTCCTGAGCAGCAGCTTCCAGCTGCTCCCTTGATCCCACCTGCTCCTCCTGGCCAGGGAAAGAAGCAGATGGGGCTGGCACGGGAGGGGCTGTGCAGACAGGGAGGTTTCACCGCTGCTCTCTTTTGTTTCTCTCACAGACCTCCAGTGCCTGCAAAATGACCCTGAGCCCTCAGTCCAGTGCCTGGCAGTTCAAACCTTGCTGATCCTAGAGACTCTGCAGAAGCAGCAAAGATCAGGGTAGTCCCTCCGGGCTCTCTGCTGCTGTCTCTGATGTCTCAGGGACAATCTCCTCCTGCCATCTTCCCAACGGTACCTTCACCAGTGCCACACTGCAGCTGCTGTCCCCCAGGCCCCCATGTGCCTCCCCAGGCTCTACTGGACTGTCCCAGTCCAAACCAGTGCCTTCCAACCCAAACCAGTGCCCTCCAAGCCCTCCTCTCCTCACCGAGGACTCCCCTCAGGCCGCTCTCCGTTAAACCTCCCCAATGTCACCAGAGCAGGGGACAGCAGCAGCGTGGGACTGAAGGTGCCAGTGATGAAGGTGGAGGTGGGAAGATTGGAGGAGGAGAAGGGCTCCGGGGGAGATGGCAGCGTGTGAAGCAAGCTGGAAGCAGTAGCCCGGTGCCATGGCCTCCTTCCCACAGGCAGCACCCCGAGCCTGCTGAGCAGACATCATCACCCCCGCAGGTCAGCTCATCCCATCCCTCTGCACAGCCTGGCCCCAGGTGACAACCAGGTGTCCCCTTCTTTGGGCTGTCCCCCCAGAGCAGCAGCCAGGTTGGGCCCCCCCCTGTGCCACTCTTCTCTGCGTCCCGCCGTCCCCAGGCGGCCACCTCCGGCGTGCTCCTGGCTTGCACCAGGAGCCAGGGGAGAAGTTTTCCTTCCCACGGCTGCTGCCAGTGCCCACGCTGGTGCTGGGGCGGGGGTGCAAGGAGGCACAGGGGAGGAGGGCTCAGGGTTTAAAAAGCTCCAGTTCACCCCAGCGCTGCTTTCTTGCTTTCAGGGCTTTGTTTGGCAGCTGCCAGGAGGAGCGGAAGATGGGGAATGTTTCCCTGGAACTGGTGAGCATCCTCACTCACCATGGGACACTGGGACCGTCCTGCCATGTCGAACCCTTGCTGATGGCAGCAGCACGGCTCAGTTTCATGGGCATCCTGACCCAGTGCTACAAGTTCCTCCAAGCCAAGAGTGACAGCAGCAGCCAGCTGGGACTTTCTGCAGAGATTGAATAAAATGTTCATCGTGCTCTTTCTTTCCTTTATAGTCCTTTTCCTTGGGGTGATGAATTTGTTTCAAAACCTATTCCCCCTGTGTTTCTGCCCCCTCCCCTATTAACTCCTTCCCAAGACCTCCTTTCAACGTGATGTTATTTTCCCTGAAATAAACCATTGTGTTTTGTTCAAACCTTAAACCTGGTTACTTTTGTTATTTGTAGGGTGTCCATGCACAGTAGTAATATTTCCTCACAAACCAAGTGTGAAAAATCAACACCTACAGACCGTGACGGTGGTGGTCAGCTGGTGGTGCTGAATTGGTGGTGGGGAGTTGCTGAGGGTCAGTTGGTGGTTCTGGATTGGTGCTGGCGAGGTGGTGGTTGTGAACTGGTTGTCCTGAATTTGTGGTGCTGAACTGGCAGTAGCCAGTTGGAGTGGGCCAGTTGGCGGTGCTGAAGAGGCGGTGGTGAACTGCCAGTTGCTGGTGGGCTGGTGGTGCTGGTCTTTTGCCCTCGCTGAATTGCTGGTGTTGAGTTGATGGTGGCAAATAGGTGGAGGTCGTTTGGAGGTTATGATGAGGAAGTGCCCGGTTTGTGGTGGTCGTTTGGAGGTGCTAAATTGGCAGTGGCGTGTTGACATTGGCGAGTTGAGAGTGGCCAGTTGGGTGTGGTCAGTTGGCGGTGCTGGGCTTGCGAAAGGAACTGGAAGAGCTTCAAAGCGAGACACGTGAAATTCTCCTAAAATCCTAGAGGAAACTTCACCACTCCAGACTGGACGATGTGTGAACGAAGGGCTCTGTTCTATCCCCTCGGTGCCCATGTCTCTGACATGAGGACACAATGTCCTTACTTGGTCAGAGGTTTGTATCTGCTAAGGTGCTCTGCAAAAGCAGGTGGTGTGTCTCTTGGTTATGGCCCAGCAGGTTGTGTGATTTCTGAAGAACAGAAGTTCTGGGCTCACCAGAACGCCAGAAGTCCTTTGCCCCAGGGCTGCTCTCAATCCTCTCTTCTTTCTGTCTTGATCCTGGGGGTTGCCCCATCTCCTGTGCAGGACCCTGCACTTCACCTCATTGGACCCCATGAGGTTCCCAGGGGCCCACTTTTCAAACTTGTCCAGGTCCCTGGAGGGGGGGGGGGGCTGTCAGCTGCACCCCCCAGATTGGTGTTGTCAGCAAATGTGCTGAGGGGACACTGGAGCTCAGTGTTTATGCCCTTGATGAAGACATTCAACTGCTCATTGCAATACAGACCCCCCGAGGGATACCACTCATCACTGAGCTCCATCTGGACACAGAGATATTGACCACTACTCTCTGGAGTCCACGGTCAGCCAGAGAGTTCCTTACCCACTGACAGCCCAGCTCTCAAACCTTAGTCTTTCCAAGGTCGAGAGAAGGATGCTGGGGGGGGAGGACTGTGACACAGGCCCTACAGAAGTCCAGAGAAATTACATTCCTAGCTCCTCCCTTGTCCACTGAGTCAGTCACTCCCTCATAGAAGGCCAGCAGGGGGCTCAGGCAGGACTTGCCCTCAGTGAAGCCACACTGGCTGACTCAAATCACTTTGCTGTCCTCCATGGGCTAGAGTGTAGCTTCCAAGATGATGTGCCAGCTCTTGCCTGAGGTGGCAGGATGTCCTTTGCGGACCTGGGCTGTGTTGAGGATAAGGTGGTGGAGCACACGCAGGGGTTGGGCCCAGCCCCTGGGGGAACCTGAATGCTGGTGGCGAGACTTTTGGCACGGTGGCAAGGAGAAGATTTTTTGACAGCGATCTCACGGCATGTTCCTGCTTGGTGAGGCAGGTGGTAGAGTAAGGGGCTTTGGGGAAAACTGGGATAGTTTTAGGTGCTAAGTGCGGAGCCCCAGTGTTGGAGGGGGTTTGGGGAAGTTGGTGAGGACCAGCAACAGCTTTCAGGCTTTGAACTTTTTGCATTTGGGAGCCACAGCCAGGCGTGCAGAATTTTGGAGCCACGCTTGGTGTCTGAGGCTTGTAGGTTTGATGTTTTAGGTGTCCCGCTAATATAAATGACCGAGACTCAATATTCTGTTAATGGTTTAATTTAATTAACACAATTGCAATGAGCAAAGCAGCACTGGGTGCGTGGGGAGTCTCCGCTCCACTCACACGCACACCGTAAAGTTTACTCTTTTAGTTTATATTACATACCTTAATACATATTCATAACTATTCTAATAGATGTTCATGACTCCTCCAGGAATAGGCTGGATTATGTTTATTAGTTCTTGGAAGAGGTGGGCCTTCAAAGGCACATGCCCACTTTATCTCTGGGGGCCTTTTTGACCCCTATCCGGTGATGGTTGGATGAAGTCAGTAGTCTTCCTCAGTTTGCCCTCTTGGTACCCTTCGATTTCACACATGCGCTCCTTCGCTCTTCGCAGGTCTCCCCCCATCCTCCAATGCAGTTGAGAGTAACTTGGCCAAAGGGGGTGGCAGCTGGATAGGAGTGAGAGCGAAGTCAGCTCCTGGTTTGAATCTGGCATTGAGGTTTTCCTCTCCAAAGCTGAGAGAAGCTTTTCTCTCCAAAGCTGAAGTTTTTCTCTAGAAACTGTTTTTGTGAAAAGCAAGTAGCAAGCTCTGTTGCCATGGAAGCATGAGGCACTTTGAGATGTTGCCTGATGCATGGATTTGAAAACCATAGTATAAAATCATGGAATGGGTTGGGGTGGAAGGGACCTTGAAGATCATCCAGTTCCAACAGGCCTGCATGGGCAGGGAGACCTTCAGGGAGACTACACCAGGTTTCTAGAAACCAGAGCAGAAAAATTTCTTGACTGAAAGAGTGGTGAAGCATTGGAAGAGTCTGCCCAGGGAGGTGGTGGAGCCTCCATCCCTGGAGGTGTTCAGCAGCAGAGGGGCAGCTGTGGTGCTGGGGGAGATGCTGTGGTGGTTCAGGGGGTGCAGGGCTGAGACTTGGACTCCATCACCTTGAAGGACCTTCCCAACCATGGTGACTCCATGATTCCATGTGCCAACACCTGCCTGGACACACCCGGCCTGTCTGCCAGGTGACAAAGGGACCCTTTGTGACCTCACGTGTGACACTGCGGGTCCCGGGGTCCCTCCTGAGCACCGGGGAGGCCCTGGCTCAGTGTCCAGAAGGACAGCGGAGAGTGCAGAGGCGAGCACAGAGCTTTCAGGAGCACTGAGCTATGTCTGCATTCTCAGCACTCTGGAGAATCCTCCGTGGGTCCCGAGAGGACCAAGGAGATTTGGAGACGGTGGCTGGTCACCGGGAGAGGGGTGACACTGGGGCTGGGGGGATGCCCTCGCGGCAAACGGGGGAGGACTCGACAGCCCCTGGTGGTTTGTCTGATGGGAGCCCCTGGCCAGCCCCTGGGGCTGCCCAGGAGCCTCCCTCCCCTGTAGATTTGCTGCGCCGTGCAGGGCCCATCCCAGCCCTCTCCCTGTCCTCAGGCAGCCCCCTTGGCCCCATGAGCTCTCCCCCCCTGCAGTGCAGCCTTGGGGCCAGCAGCACTGCCCCCCCCATGCCCACCCCCCATGGCCTCTCCTCTTCCCCCTCTCAGCAGAGACCCTCGAGCCGGCCCCAGCTGGCCTGCATGGGAGAGGAAGAGGAGGAAGGCCACCCCCCTACCCCATCAGAGGTGTGCAGGGTCCAGCTGCTGGAGACAGGTGAGTGAGGGGCCTTTGGCTGCTTTGCTGTCCTCCTGCATGGCAGTGGTTGCTGGCACATCCCTGGCCTGATCCCTGCCAGCCCCCTCTTTGGGTCCCCGCGCCCAGGGCTGGCTCTGTCCTCGGGAGCTGGCACGGGGCTGGGTGCGAGGTAGGGGACCCTTCAGTCTCTCCTGCCAGCACCTTCAGCTCTCCCTCCTCCCTTGCTTTGTTAGATTTCGACTCTGACTCCAGCACCTATGAGGATCTGCCTTCAGCCGAGGAGCAGGAGAAACAGATCCTTGAGGATGCTCTGGAGGACTCAGCAGAGGTACCCACGGAGATTGGCACCTGCCTTGTGCCTGCTCCAGCTGCCCCCACGCTCAAGGATCCCTTCCCAGACAGCTGCTGTCTGGGCAAAGCTGGGGAAAAAAAGGAAAAAAAGTCACCAAAATCAAGACACGAGTCCTGTGGGTAAGAGGGATCAATCAAGGAGCCCCATAACCTTCTCTTCTCCCGGCAGGAGCTGAAGGATTTGGAGAAGCAGCTGAGGGATTTGGAGCGGAAGGCTTCATCCTCCAGCCTCTGGGAGCAGGAGCATCTCTTCCAGGTCTGGCATTTCCCCGAGGGGTACAGAGGCCGCTTTTGGAGGGCGGCATAGAAAGGAGCAGAGGCTGCAGTGGGAAGGGGCTCTGGTCACCTCCCTGGCCATGGCAGATTGGTGTGAGCCCTGAGGCGGGGAGGGAGCCCAGGGAGATGAAGGCAGAGTCAGGCTTTGCTGCTGTTGCCAGGAAGCCTTGGCAAAGGATCTGAGCCCTGCCAGGTGCTGAGCAGAGCTGTCAGCCCTGGGAGAGCCACCAGAGCCCAGGGCAGAGCATTGGCTTTTCTTCTTGCAGGGCCTGATGTTCTTCACGGCCTCCCCCAGAGCAGAGGAACGTCAGAAGGCTCTGGTCCTTATTGCCAGGGCGATGAAGTCAGGCATCAGCCCTTCCTCTGCCAGGGTAAGGAGCCCCCAGGGCCAGACAACCTCCGGTGTCCCCCTCAGCCCTTCCCACTCTCCTGGCTACTCACTCTGTGGCTATCCCGAGTCCCAGTCCTCACGCGGGCTGAGGGCTGGAGAGCAGGGAGAGGCAGAGGGGACAGCGGGGCTGCAGGGGAGGCTGTTCCTGCTGGGGACAGCTGGGCCTCCCCCGTCCTGCTGCTCTGCTCCCCTGGGCCGGGGGCTGCTGAGAGGGGACCCTGCGCTGGGCAGAGGAGCTGGCAGCGTGCGGGAGCTGGGGCAGACACCTCCACAGCCCTCTGATCCCTGCTTTTCCAGTGCCTGGGAGAGACGGTGGGACGTCTCATCCTCTGCTGCACATCCAGCACCTGGATCATCAGCTGTCTGGCAGCAGATGCTCTTCAGCTTCTCTTCGATGTGCTGTATCGACAGCGTTGGGGAGGCTGTGGGCGAGGACCAAGAGTTTCATCTTTCCTCCGCTCCTCTCCAGGCTGCGTGTCAGCAGCAGATGAGATGGACACCAGTGGCCTTGCCAGGGTAAGGAGCTGCCTCCTTGCTGGGACCCTTCCAAGGGACCCTTCCCAAAATGCCTGCGACTGGCCTGGCCTCACTCTCCCTCTGGAGAGAGTTCCTATGCCAGGCTGTCCCTCCATGGAGTGCCCCAGCAGCAGCTCCAGCCCTCCTGGCCCCTGGCTCTCTGGAGGGCCAGCAGGCCCTGCCCATGAGCCCAGCCCTTCTCCCTCACCCTGAAGGAGACTCTCCCTCCCTCCCTGCCTCGCTGCCTCGCTGCCTCGCTGCCTCGCTGCCTCGCTGCCTCTCTGCTCCTCCTCCTCCCCTCGTGGCCGGGCACCTCTTGCCGGGGCTGCTGGCACAGCCCAGCTGAGCAGCACAAGAAGGGCACTGACATCTCTTCCCTCCTCCCCTTCTCTTCTCCCTGCAGGAGTTTGGAATTTTCTCCTGGGCTGCAGAGAGGACGGGCCTGCTCCTCGCAGCTATAGCAGCCCTGAGAGATTCCAGGACCCAGGAGAGGCAGGTGGCCAGCCGTCTGCTGGACATGGCCACGAGCGACCCTGGCTTCTGGCTGGTGGATGTAAGTGTCCTGGGGCTGCACTGTCCTGCCCATCACACCTTCCTGGTGCTTTTCCCTGCTCCCTGCCTCCCAGATCCCAGTCTCTTGGGCCCCTGAAGCCAGGTCAAAGCAGCAGAGAGGAATGGGATGGGCAGGGCCGCAGTTGCAGTGGCAGCTGAGGAGATGGTTGCACTGCAGTGGCAGTACCATAGAACGATAGAGTCAGAGAATCATAGAATCAGCTGGTTTCTGAACAACCTCCAGGGGCTGAGAAGGCACCCCCTCCCTGGGCAGCCCATTCTAATGCCTGAGCACCCTCTCTGTACAGAACTTCTTCTCTTCTTAATATTTAACCTCCCCTGGCAGAGCTTAAGACCATGCCCTCTTGTCTTACCATCCTCACCCGTGTTCTCTCCAGGCAGAAGAGATCTTGAGGTGCATCCACAGCACCCTGCAGTGTGTCTGCAGGGTGACAGCCCGGCACAGCCTGGAGTCACTGCTCCGGCTGCTGGCTGAGAGGTGCCCCGAGGACACGGTCAGGACTCTGCTGAGGCTGAGTCCAGAGTGTGACAGGTACGAGCCCCTCCAGCCCTGGGGACCTTCTCCAAAGCCCGGGCACAGCAGGGTGGCCGAGGCAGCCCTGCTAACGGAGCGCTCTGGCTTGCAGCGCCGCCCTGGCCATGTGGGAGGTGGTGCTGTCCCCAGCCCGAAAGACGCAGAGGATCTTTGAGGGGCTGCTCGGTGTGATGGAGGGCGCCATAGCAGGCGTCAATGTCTCAGCTGTGAGTGAGCAGAGCAGGTCTTGTTCAGCACCAACCCCCTCTGTGCCAGCCCCATGGGGCTGCTGGGGCCCCTGAGCACAAACCGGAACCCTGCAGCATTCTGGACACCACATCAACCGTGTGCTGGCAGATGGCTCAGAGCCTCCATCGGGCTCTCTGTGGCCTTTGGCAGCGCAACAGCAGCGCCTGTGCGCTGAGAGCTGTCCCTGTGTCTTTTCTGCAGGCATCCGAGGTCCTGTGCAGGCTCAGCCAGTGGCCCCACTGGCAGAAAAGCCTGGGAGTGCTCTTCCCCAGGCTCCTCATGGCCCTGAGCAGCCAGCTTGTCAAGGATCCACGGATCCCGGGAGAGGAGCAGCCCCAGGCTGATCAGCCCAGCCCTTTGGGGTGCGCCATCCCCTTCGAAGCCCTGCCATTTCCCCGGGCCCTCGGCCAGGGCCCCTGCTCTGGGTGTAACTGGACCTTGCTCTGCACACAGGGTGGCAGTGAAGGCCATGAAATCTCTGCTGTGCGCTGCTGGATGTGAAGAGCTTGTCCAGACGATCCAGCAGGAGGGCGGCTGGGACATGCTCCTTGGAAGTGACACCCTCCAGAGAGGAGTCAGTTTACTGGCCAGGTGGGAGTCCCTTTCAGCCTCAGCAGCCCCATGCCCGGGGGCAGAGAGCTCAATGCCAGCAAGGCTTTGCCTGCTCTGCTCACCGCCAGCGCTGCTTTTCTTTCCCTGCCCAGCGAGATGAGGAGGAAGAGCCCAGCTGAGCAGCGCTCCTCCCTCTTCCAGCACGTCAAAAGGATGCTTGGCTCTGGGGAGCACTGGCAGAAAACCTTAGCCATGACTTTCTACGTTGAGGTAAGCCTGGTGGGAAGCAGTGCCTCTGGCAGATGAAGCTTCTGAAGCCGTCCCTCTGTCCCAGGCGGCTGCCGGGTGGGATGACAGTCTCCGGAGCTGGGGCAGAGGGCTCTGCTGTCAGTCCTTCTGCCCGCCAGCCCTTCCTGCTGGGGCAGCGCTCAGCACCCCTGGGTGTTCTCAGGCAGGGCTTCCCTCGGGATGGGACGGGACGGGCTGTGTCTGCCCCCTGTGTCAGGCCCTGTAGCTTGCAGTGGGAACCGGGAGCTGCGCAGTGCCGGGGTCCTGCATGTCTGCCCGTCTCTCACCGCTGCCTTTCTTTCAGCTGCTGGGCTGCCAGGACCTTGAAAAGGCTTCGAGTGACCTGCACCTCCTCCAGCAGTACCTGGAGTCTTGCAGTCACACACTGCAATTGCTGGCACTCAGGGGCCTGGCGGTGCTGTCAGAAGATCCGCAGATGGTGAGCGAGGTGGAGCCGCCTTGGCAGCCTGGGGCTGGGGCCTGGGGGTAACGCGGTGGCTTGGGCCTGGCTGAGCGGGAGGAGGTGGCTGAGCAGGGGCCACAGAGCCCTCCCTGCCCTCCCCGGTTCTCCCTCGGCCCCCACAGGCAGGAGGGGCAGGAGGGGCGGCAGCGATGGCGGCAGCGCCTGCCAGGAAGCCGGGCGGGAGGCTGGTGCTCAGCACACGGCGTTTGTGCCAGGCTGCTCCTCCACTGCTCCACCAGCACAGAAATAAATTCTCTGTTCACACAGGCAGCAGAAATGCGGAGCAAGGTCCTGCTGGACCTTGTCACCCTGCTGAGGGTGAGAGACGCTGAGAGCGACGTCAAGGTGGAGGCCCTGCTCTTATTCAGAGCCCTCCTGGGCGGGCGGCTGGAGCAGAAGGAAGCCAGCCACATGGCTGTGATGGCGGCAGGAAGTCTCCCAGCCCTCTTTGATGATGTAAGGCTGATGTGGGACCTGAGCCCGCAGAGGGGCCTGGGGGAAAGGACAGCTGCCCTCCAGCCCAGCCCCGCGGGCAGCACTTGGGCAGGGCTGCTGCCCTCCTCACGCCCCTGGGCTCTGCTGGGAGGGCTTCTGGGCTCTGCAGCCCAGCGCAGCCTCTCCCTGGCAGGATGAGGCCTCCGCTGCCCCCAGGCCCACCACCCCGCAGCACCTCCCCGCTCAGAACAACAGGAACCATGGGTAGGGAGAGGCGGCTGCCGCAGTCACCCTGACTTGGGTCTCTTCCTTCCTCCCTCCCTCCCTCCCTCCCCCCCTGCCAGGAGTCCAGCCAGGTGAGAGAGCTCTCCATCATCCTCTTTGGAGAGCTGTTGGGGATGATGGTGAGGAGAGACAAGAAAGAGATGGAGGAGGTGGTGCGGAGGACCCTGGTCTCACTCTTCCTTCGCATGAGTGACGAGAGCGTGGCCGAGGTAGAGACTTCAGAGCTGACCCTTCAGAGCTTTGCCCTTCCCTCTGCCCCAGCCCTGGCAGCAGCTCAGCAGCTCTTGCCCATCTCTCTCCTGCTGGCTGGCAGAGTGCCATACCTGAGCTGGTGGCTGCCCCGTGTCCCTGCCTCGGGCACTGAACCCCCCCTCCCCCTCCCCCCCCCCCGTTCAGGCTCTGTCCCCAGCTGCCTCTTCCCAGAAGTAGCTGGGGACAGCTCGCAGCCTTGCCCAGAGGAGGGGGATGAGAGCTCTGGGGCTGGTGCCAGCTGTGGTGCCAGCTCCCACCGTGTGCTGCTTTGCAGGCCTCTGCCAAAGCCCTCCTCGTCTCTGCAAAATTCCTGGGCTGGAGGAAGCTCAAGCGGGTGCTTAAGAACCAGGAGACGTGGAGAATTGGAGAGACCCTGGTGAGGACAAGCCCCAGGAGCCAGGGCCTGGGCTGGACAAGAGATGCCCCGTGTGCCCATGGGGGTGGCACAGCTGTGCCTGGTTGGCCCTGCTTCAGAGCAGAACACACAGCCTGGAGCTTGGTCCCCCTTTCTCTTCCCTTTTTCCTTTCCATCTTTCCCTTTCCCCTTTCCATTCTTCCCTTTCCCCTTTCCTTTCTTCCCTTTCCCCTTTCCATTTTTCCCTTTTTCCCTTTCGATTTTCCCCATTGCCCTCCCTCAGTCACGCAGCCCTCCCCCATAAGGTTATTCTGCAGACCCCTCTTCCCCCCAGCCCCTGGGTGCTGCAGGAGCCCCCTGGCCACGTTCTGGCTGCACCTCAGCCCCCCAGGGCTCCTGGCTGGCAGAAAGGAATGGTCTGGAGGGGAAGGGGTTGTGGGTGGGCAGAGGGACTGCTCTGGCACACAGAAAACGGTCTGTGCCAGCCCCGTGACCTTGGGCTCTCCCCAGCTGGAGCAGGAGAGGAGCTGGGTGGAAGAGTACGTGAGTTTCAGCCAGATGCGGCTCAGGGATGCTCCGACTGCTGTGAGACTGGCAGCCATCAGGTTCATTGGTGAGCAACAACCCCCGGGGACCCTCTTCTGGCAGCCCGGCCCTGTGGCTGTCGCGGGCAGGGCTGTGCAGTGCTGGGTAGGGGGAGGTCTGACGGGAGCTCTGTACGCAGGGCATGCTGCGCGGCGCCTGAGGAGGCATCGGTATAGAGTGCTGGCAATGTCCTCTGGTGAGTGGGGTCAGAGCTGGGCTCCATGGATGGGGCAGGGGACAGAGGCTGGGCAGGGGGCGGCCATGCCTGGCCCCTTTCGAGGGAAAAGCCTCAGGGGAGGGGGAGGGGGAAGCTCTTGGGGACACTCTGGGACAGGCTGGGGGCTAGGACTAGATGATCCTTAAGGTCCCTTCCAGCCCAAGCCAGGCTGCTGGCATTCCTGAGCAGCAGCTTCCAGCTGCTCCCTTGATCCCACCTGCTCCTCCTGGCCAGGGAAAGAAGCGGATGGGGCTGGCACGGGAGGGGCTGTGCAGACAGGGAGGTTTCACCGCTGCTCTCTTTTGTTTCTCTCACAGACCTCCAGTGCCTGCAAAATGACCCTGAGCCCTCAGTCCAGTGCCTGGCAGTTCAAACCTTGCTGATCCTAGAGACTCTGCAGAAGCAGCAAAGATCAGGGTAGTCCCTCCGGGCTCTCTGCTGCTGTCTCTGATGTCTCAGGGACAATCTCCTCCTGCCATCTTCCCAACGGTACCTTCACCAGTGCCACACTGCAGCTGCTGTCCCCCAGGCCCCCATGTGCCTCCCCAGGCTCTACTGGACTGTCCCAGTCCAAACCAGTGCCTTCCAACCCAAACCAGTGCCCTCCAAGCCCTCCTCTCCTCACCGAGGACTCCCCTCAGGCCGCTCTCCGTTAAACCTCCCCAATGTCACCAGAGCAGGGGACAGCAGCAGCGTGGGACTGAAGGTGCCAGTGATGAAGGTGGAGGTGGGAAGATTGGAGGAGGAGAAGGGCTCCGGGGGAGATGGCAGCGTGTGAAGCAAGCTGGAAGCAGTAGCCCGGTGCCATGGCCTCCTTCCCACAGGCAGCACCCCGAGCCTGCTGAGCAGACATCATCACCCCCGCAGGTCAGCTCATCCCATCCCTCTGCACAGCCTGGCCCCAGGTGACAACCAGGTGTCCCCTTCTTTGGGCTGTCCCCCCAGAGCAGCAGCCAGGTTGGGCCCCCCCCTGTGCCACTCTTCTCTGCGTCCCGCCGTCCCCAGGCGGCCACCTCCGGCGTGCTCCTGGCTTGCACCAGGAGCCAGGGGAGAAGTTTTCCTTCCCACGGCTGCTGCCAGTGCCCACGCTGGTGCTGGGGCGGGGGTGCAAGGAGGCACAGGGGAGGAGGGCTCAGGGTTTAAAAAGCTCCAGTTCACCCCAGCGCTGCTTTCTTGCTTTCAGGGCTTTGTTTGGCAGCTGCCAGGAGGAGCGGAAGATGGGGAATGTTTCCCTGGAACTGGTGAGCATCCTCACTCACCATGGGACACTGGGACCGTCCTGCCATGTCGAACCCTTGCTGATGGCAGCAGCACGGCTCAGTTTCATGGGCATCCTGACCCAGTGCTACAAGTTCCTCCAAGCCAAGAGTGACAGCAGCAGCCAGCTGGGACTTTCTGCAGAGATTGAATAAAATGTTCATCGTGCTCTTTCTTTCCTTTATAGTCCTTTTCCTTGGGGTGATGAATTTGTTTCAAAACCTATTCCCCCTGTGTTTCTGCCCCCTCCCCTATTAACTCCTTCCCAAGACCTCCTTTCAACGTGATGTTATTTTCCCTGAAATAAACCATTGTGTTTTGTTCAAACCTTAAACCTGGTTACTTTTGTTATTTGTAGGGTGTCCATGCACAGTAGTAATATTTCCTCACAAACCAAGTGTGAAAAATCAACACCTACAGACCGTGACGGTGGTGGTCAGCTGGTGGTGCTGAATTGGTGGTGGGGAGTTGCTGAGGGTCAGTTGGTGGTTCTGGATTGGTGCTGGCGAGGTGGTGGTTGTGAACTGATTGTCCTGAATTTGTGGTGCTGAACTGGCAGTAGCCAGTTGGAGTGGGCCAGTTGGCGGTGCTGAAGAGGCAGTGGTGAACTGCCAGTTGCTGGTGGGCTGGTGGTGCTGGTCTTTTGCCCTCGCTGAATTGCTGGTGTTGAGTTGATGGTGGCAAATAGGTGGAGGTCGTTTGGAGGTTACGATGAGGCAGTGCCCGGTTTGTGGTGGTCGTTTGGAGGTGCTAAATTGGCAGTGGCGTGTTGACATTGGCGAGTTGAGAGTGGCCAGTTGGGTGTGGTCAGTTGGCGGTGCTGGGCTTGCGAAAGGAACTGGAAGAGCTTCAAAGCGAGACACGTGAAATTCTCCTAAAATCCTAGAGGAAACTTCACCACTCCAGACTGGACGATGTGTGAACGAAGGGCTCTGTTCTATCCCCTCGGTGCCCATGTCTCTGACATGAGGACACAATGTCCTTACTTGGTCAGAGGTTTGTATCTGCTAAGGTGCTCTGCAAAAGCAGGTGGTGTGTCTCTTGGTTATGGCCCAGCAGGTTGTGTGATTTCTGAAGAACAGAAGTTCTGGGCTCACCAGAACGCCAGAAGTCCTTTGCCCCAGGGCTGCTCTCAATCCTCTCTTCTTTCTGTCTTGATCCTGGGGGTTGCCCCATCTCCTGTGCAGGACCCTGCACTTCACCTCATTGGACCCCCTGAGGTTCCCAGGGGCCCACTTTTCAAACTTGTCCAGGTCCCTGGAGGGGGGGGGGGGGGCTGTCAGCTGCACCCCCCAGATTGGTGTTGTCAGCAAATGTGCTGAGGGGACACTGGAGCTCAGTGTTTATGCCCTTGATGAAGACATTCAACTGCTCATTGCAATACAGACCCCCCGAGGGATACCACTCATCACTGAGCTCCATCTGGACACAGAGATATTGACCACTACTCTCTGGAGTCCACGGTCAGCCAGAGAGTTCCTTACCCACTGACAGCCCAGCTCTCAAACCTGAGTCTTTCCAAGGTCGAGAGAAGGATGCTGGGGGGGGAGGACTGTGACACAGGCCCTACAGAAGTCCAGAGAAATTACATTCCTAGCTCCTCCCTTGTCCACTGAGTCAGTCACTCCCTCATAGAAGGCCAGCAGGGGGCTCAGGCAGGACTTGCCCTCAGTGAAGCCACACTGGCTGACTCAAATCACTTTGCTGTCCTCCATGGGCTAGAGTGTAGCTTCCAAGATGATGTGCCAGCTCTTGCCTGAGGTGGCAGGATGTCCTTTGCGGACCTGGGCTGTGTTGAGGATAAGGTGGTGGAGCACACGCAGGGGTTGGGCCCAGCCCCTGGGGGAACCTGAATGCTGGTGGCGAGACTTTTGGCACGGTGGCAAGGAGAAGATTTTTTGACAGCGATCTCACGGCATGTTCCTGCTTGGTGAGGCAGGTGGTAGAGTAAGGGGCTTTGGGGAAAACTGGGATAGTTTTAGGTGCTAAGTGCGGAGCCCCAGTGTTGGAGGGGGTTTGGGGAAGTTGGTGAGGACCAGCAACAGCTTTCAGGCTTTGAACTTTTTGCATTTGGGAGCCACAGCCAGGCGTGCAGAATTTTGGAGCCACGCTTGGTGTCTGAGGCTTGTAGGTTTGATGTTTTAGGTGTCCCGCTAATATAAATGACCGAGACTCAATATTCTGTTAATGGTTTAATTTAATTAACACAATTGCAATGAGCAAAGCAGCACTGGGTGCGTGGGGAGTCTCCGCTCCACTCACACGCACACCGTAAAGTTTACTCTTTTAGTTTATATTACATACCTTAATACATATTCATAACTATTCTAATAGATGTTCATGACTCCTCCAGGAATAGGCTGGATTATGTTTATTAGTTCTTGGAAGAGGTGGGCCTTCAAAGGCACATGCCCACTTTATCTCTGGGGGCCTTTTTGACCCCTATCCGGTGATGGTTGGATGAAGTCAGTAGTCTTCCTCAGTTTGCCCTCTTGGTACCCTTCGATTTCACACATGCGCTCCTTCGCTCTTCGCAGGTCTCCCCCCATCCTCCAATGCAGTTGAGAGTAACTTGGCCAAAGGGGGTGGCAGCTGGATAGGAGTGAGAGCGAAGTCAGCTCCTGGTTTGAATCTGGCATTGAGGTTTTCCTCTCCAAAGCTGAGAGAAGCTTTTCTCTCCAAAGCTGAAGTTTTTCTCTAGAAACTGTTTTTGTGAAAAGCAAGTAGCAAGCTCTGTTGCCATGGAAGCATGAGGCACTTTGAGATGTTGCCTGATGCATGGATTTGAAAACCATAGTATAAAATCATGGAATGGGTTGGGGTGGAAGGGACCTTGAAGATCATCCAGTTCCAACAGGCCTGCATGGGCAGGGAGACCTTCAGGGAGACTACACCAGGTTTCTAGAAACCAGAGCAGAAAAATTTCTTGACTGAAAGAGTGGTGAAGCATTGGAAGAGTCTGCCCAGGGAGGTGGTGGAGCCTCCATCCCTGGAGGTGTTCAGCAGCAGAGGGGCAGCTGTGGTGCTGGGGGAGATGCTGTGGTGGTTCAGGGGGTGCAGGGCTGAGACTTGGACTCCATCACCTTGAAGGACCTTCCCAACCATGGTGACTCCATGATTCCATGTGCCAACACCTGCCTGGACACACCCGGCCTGTCTGCCAGGTGACAAAGGGACCCTTTGTGACCTCACGTGTGACACTGCGGGTCCCGGGGTCCCTCCTGAGCACCGGGGAGGCCCTGGCTCAGTGTCCAGAAGGACAGCGGAGAGTGCAGAGGCGAGCACAGAGCTTTCAGGAGCACTGAGCTATGTCTGCATTCTCAGCACTCTGGAGAATCCTCCGTGGGTCCCGAGAGGACCAAGGAGATTTGGAGACGGTGGCTGGTCACCGGGAGAGGGGTGACACTGGGGCTGGGGGGATGCCCTCGCGGCAAACGGGGGAGGACTCGACAGCCCCTGGTGGTTTGTCTGATGGGAGCCCCTGGCCAGCCCCTGGGGCTGCCCAGGAGCCTCCCTCCCCTGTAGATTTGCTGCGCCGTGCAGGGCCCATCCCAGCCCTCTCCCTGTCCTCAGGCAGCCCCCTTGGCCCCATGAGCTCTCCCCCCCTGCAGTGCAGCCTTGGGGCCAGCAGCACTGCCCCCCCCATGCCCACCCCCCATGGCCTCTCCTCTTCCCCCTCTCAGCAGAGACCCTCGAGCCGGCCCCAGCTGGCCTGCATGGGAGAGGAAGAGGAGGAAGGCCACCCCCCTACCCCATCAGAGGTGTGCAGGGTCCAGCTGCTGGAGACAGGTGAGTGAGGGGCCTTTGGCTGCTTTGCTGTCCTCCTGCATGGCAGTGGTTGCTGGCACATCCCTGGCCTGATCCCTGCCAGCCCCCTCTTTGGGTCCCCGCGCCCAGGGCTGGCTCTGTCCTCGGGAGCTGGCACGGGGCTGGGTGCGAGGTAGGGGACCCTTCAGTCTCTCCTGCCAGCACCTTCAGCTCTCCCTCCTCCCTTGCTTTGTTAGATTTCGACTCTGACTCCAGCACCTATGAGGATCTGCCTTCAGCTGAGGAGCAGGAGAAACAGATCCTTGAGGATGCTCTGGAGGACTCAGCAGAGGTACCCACGGAGATTGGCACCTGCCTTGTGCCTGCTCCAGCTGCCCCCACGCTCAAGGATCCCTTCCCAGACAGCTGCTGTCTGGGCAAAGCTGGGGAAAAAAAGGAAAAAAAGTCACCAAAATCAAGACACGAGTCCTGTGGGTAAGAGGGATCAATCAAGGAGCCCCATAACCTTCTCTTCTCCCGGCAGGAGCTGAAGGATTTGGAGAAGCAGCTGAGGGATTTGGAGCGGAAGG
Organism: Heliangelus exortis; assembly: GCF_036169615.1. Classification (NCBI taxonomy): domain Eukaryota; kingdom Metazoa; phylum Chordata; class Aves; order Apodiformes; family Trochilidae; genus Heliangelus; species Heliangelus exortis. The sequence continues at coordinate 117,610,768 of NC_092422.1, read as the reverse complement.
CTTCATCCTCCAGCCTCTGGGAGCAGGAGCATCTCTTCCAGGTCTGGCATTTCCCCGAGGGGTACAGAGGCCGCTTTTGGAGGGCGGCATAGAAAGGAGCAGAGGCTGCAGTGGGAAGGGGCTCTGGTCACCTCCCTGGCCATGGCAGATTGGTGTGAGCCCTGAGGCGGGGAGGGAGCCCAGGGAGATGAAGGCAGAGTCAGGCTTTGCTGCTGTTGCCAGGAAGCCTTGGCAAAGGATCTGAGCCCTGCCAGGTGCTGAGCAGAGCTGTCAGCCCTGGGAGAGCCACCAGAGCCCAGGGCAGAGCATTGGCTTTTCTTCTTGCAGGGCCTGATGTTCTTCACGGCCTCCCCCAGAGCAGAGGAACGTCAGAAGGCTCTGGTCCTTATTGCCAGGGCGATGAAGTCAGGCATCAGCCCTTCCTCTGCCAGGGTAAGGAGCCCCCAGGGCCAGACAACCTCCGGTGTCCCCCTCAGCCCTTCCCACTCTCCTGGCTACTCACTCTGTGGCTATCCCGAGTCCCAGTCCTCACGCGGGCTGAGGGCTGGAGAGCAGGGAGAGGCAGAGGGGACAGCGGGGCTGCAGGGGAGGCTGTTCCTGCTGGGGACAGCTGGGCCTCCCCCGTCCTGCTGCTCTGCTCCCCTGGGCCAGGGGCTGCTGAGAGGGGACCCTGCGCTGGGCAGAGGAGCTGGCAGCGTGCGGGAGCTGGGGCAGACACCTCCACAGCCCTCTGATCCCTGCTTTTCCAGTGCCTGGGAGAGACGGTGGGACGTCTCATCCTCTGCTGCACATCCAGCACCTGGATCATCAGCTGTCTGGCAGCAGATGCTCTTCAGCTTCTCTTCGATGTGCTGTATCGACAGCGTTGGGGAGGCTGTGGGCGAGGACCAAGAGTTTCATCTTTCCTCCGCTCCTCTCCAGGCTGCGTGTCAGCAGCAGATGAGATGGACACCAGTGGCCTTGCCAGGGTAAGGAGCTGCCTCCTTGCTGGGACCCTTCCAAGGGACCCTTCCCAAAATGCCTGCGACTGGCCTGGCCTCACTCTCCCTCTGGAGAGAGTTCCTATGCCAGGCTGTCCCTCCATGGAGTGCCCCAGCAGCAGCTCCAGCCCTCCTGGCCCCTGGCTCTCTGGAGGGCCAGCAGGCCCTGCCCATGAGCCCAGCCCTTCTCCCTCACCCTGAAGGAGACTCTCCCTCCCTCCCTGCCTCGCTGCCTCGCTGCCTCGCTGCCTCTCTGCTCCTCCTCCTCCCCTCGTGGCCGGGCACCTCTTGCCGGGGCTGCTGGCACAGCCCAGCTGAGCAGCACAAGAAGGGCACTGACATCTCTTCCCTCCTCCCCTTCTCTTCTCCCTGCAGGAGTTTGGAATTTTCTCCTGGGCTGCAGAGAGGACGGGCCTGCTCCTCGCAGCTATAGCAGCCCTGAGAGATTCCAGGACCCAGGAGAGGCAGGTGGCCAGCCGTCTGCTGGACATGGCCACGAGCGACCCTGGCTTCTGGCTGGTGGATGTAAGTGTCCTGGGGCTGCACTGTCCTGCCCATCACACCTTCCTGGTGCTTTTCCCTGCTCCCTGCCTCCCAGATCCCAGTCTCTTGGGCCCCTGAAGCCAGGTCAAAGCAGCAGAGAGGAATGGGATGGGCAGGGCCGCAGTTGCAGTGGCAGCTGAGGAGATGGTTGCACTGCAGTGGCAGCACCATAGAACGATAGAGTCAGAGAATCATAGAATCAGCTGGTTTCTGAACAACCTCCAGGGGCTGAGAAGGCACCCCCTCCCTGGGCAGCCCATTCTAATGCCTGAGCACCCTCTCTGTACAGAACTTCTTCTCTTCTTAATATTTAACCTCCCCTGGCAGAGCTTAAGACCATGCCCTCTTGTCTTACCATCCTCACCCGTGTTCTCTCCAGGCAGAAGAGATCTTGAGGTGCATCCACAGCACCCTGCAGTGTGTCTGCAGGGTGACAGCCCGGCACAGCCTGGAGTCACTGCTCCGGCTGCTGGCTGAGAGGTGCCCCGAGGACACGGTCAGGACTCTGCTGAGGCTGAGTCCAGAGTGTGACAGGTACGAGCCCCTCCAGCCCTGGGGACCTTCTCCAAAGCCCGGGCACAGCAGGGTGGCCGAGGCAGCCCTGCTAACGGAGCGCTCTGGCTTGCAGCGCCGCCCTGGCCATGTGGGAGGTGGTGCTGTCCCCAGCCCGAAAGACGCAGAGGATCTTTGAGGGGCTGCTCGGTGTGATGGAGGGCGCCATAGCAGGCGTCAATGTCTCAGCTGTGAGTGAGCAGAGCAGGTCTTGTTCAGCACCAACCCCCTCTGTGCCAGCCCCATGGGGCTGCTGGGGCCCCTGAGCACAAACCGGAACCCTGCAGCATTCTGGACACCACATCAACCGTGTGCTGGCAGATGGCTCAGAGCCTCCATCGGGCTCTCTGTGGCCTTTGGCAGCGCAACAGCAGCGCCTGTGCGCTGAGAGCTGTCCCTGTGTCTTTTCTGCAGGCATCCGAGGTCCTGTGCAGGCTCAGCCAGTGGCCCCACTGGCAGAAAAGCCTGGGAGTGCTCTTCCCCAGGCTCCTCATGGCCCTGAGCAGCCAGCTTGTCAAGGATCCACGGATCCCGGGAGAGGAGCAGCCCCAGGCTGATCAGCCCAGCCCTTTGGGGTGCGCCATCCCCTTCGAAGCCCTGCCATTTCCCCGGGCCCTCGGCCAGGGCCCCTGCTCTGGGTGTAACTGGACCTTGCTCTGCACACAGGGTGGCAGTGAAGGCCATGAAATCTCTGCTGTGCGCTGCTGGATGTGAAGAGCTTGTCCAGACGATCCAGCAGGAGGGCGGCTGGGACATGCTCCTTGGAAGTGACACCCTCCAGAGAGGAGTCAGTTTGCTGGCCAGGTGGGAGTCCCTTTCAGCCTCAGCAGCCCCATGCCCGGGGGCAGAGAGCTCAATGCCAGCAAGGCTTTGCCTGCCCTGCTCACCGCCAGCGCTGCTTTTCTTTCCCTGCCCAGCGAGATGAGGAGGAAGAGCCCAGCTGAGCAGCGCTCCTCCCTCTTCCAGCACGTCAAAAGGATGCTTGGCTCTGGGGAGCACTGGCAGAAAACCTTAGCCATGACTTTCTACGTTGAGGTAAGCCTGGTGGGAAGCAGTGCCTCTGGCAGATGAAGCTTCTGAAGCCGTCCCTCTGTCCCAGGCGGCTGCCGGGTGGGATGACAGTCTCCGGAGCTGGGGCAGAGGGCTCTGCTGTCAGTCCTTCTGCCCGCCAGCCCTTCCTGCTGGGGCAGCGCTCAGCACCCCTGGGTGTTCTCAGGCAGGGCTTCCCTCGGGATGGGACGGGACGGGCTGTGTCTGCCCCCTGTGTCAGGCCCTGTAGCTTGCAGTGGGAACCGGGAGCTGCGCAGTGCCGGGGTCCTGCATGTCTGCCCGTCTCTCACCGCTGCCTTTCTTTCAGCTGCTGGGCTGCCAGGACCTTGAAAAGGCTTCGAGTGACCTGCACCTCCTCCAGCAGTACCTGGAGTCTTGCAGTCACACACTGCAATTGCTGGCACTCAGGGGCCTGGCGGTGCTGTCAGAAGATCCGCAGATGGTGAGCGAGGTGGAGCCGCCTTGGCAGCCTGGGGCTGGGGCCTGGGGGTAACGCGGTGGCTTGGGCCTGGCTGAGCGGGAGGAGGTGGCTGAGCAGGGGCCACAGAGCCCTCCCTGCCCTCCCCGGTTCTCCCTCGGCCCCCACAGGCAGGAGGGGCAGGAGGGGCGGCAGCGATGGCGGCAGCGCCTGCCAGGAAGCCGGGCGGGAGGCTGGTGCTCAGCACACGGCGTTTGTGCCAGGCTGCTCCTCCACTGCTCCACCAGCACAGAAATAAATTCTCTGTTCACACAGGCAGCAGAAATGCGGAGCAAGGTCCTGCTGGACCTTGTCACCCTGCTGAGGGTGAGAGACGCTGAGAGCGACGTCAAGGTGGAGGCCCTGCTCTTATTCAGAGCCCTCCTGGGCGGGCGGCTGGAGCAGAAGGAAGCCAGCCACATGGCTGTGATGGCGGCAGGAAGTCTCCCAGCCCTCTTTGATGATGTAAGGCTGATGTGGGACCTGAGCCCGCAGAGGGGCCTGGGGGAAAGGACAGCTGCCCTCCAGCCCAGCCCCGCGGGCAGCACTTGGGCAGGGCTGCTGCCCTCCTCACGCCCCTGGGCTCTGCTGGGAGGGCTTCTGGGCTCTGCAGCCCAGCGCAGCCTCTCCCTGGCAGGATGAGGCCTCCGCTGCCCCCAGGCCCACCACCCCGCAGCACCTCCCCGCTCAGAACAACAGGAACCATGGGTAGGGAGAGGCGGCTGCCGCAGTCACCCTGACTTGGGTCTCTTCCTTCCTCCCTCCCTCCCTCCCGCCCCCCCTGCCAGGAGTCCAGCCAGGTGAGAGAGCTCTCCATCATCCTCTTTGGAGAGCTGTTGGGGATGATGGTGAGGAGAGACAAGAAAGAGATGGAGGAGGTGGTGCGGAGGACCCTGGTCTCACTCTTCCTTCGCATGAGTGACGAGAGCGTGGCCGAGGTAGAGACTTCAGAGCTGACCCTTCAGAGCTTTGCCCTTCCCTCTGCCCCAGCCCTGGCAGCAGCTCAGCAGCTCTTGCCCATCTCTCTCCTGCTGGCTGGCAGAGTGCCATACCTGAGCTGGTGGCTGCCCCGTGTCCCTGCCTCGGGCACTGAACCCCCCCTCCCCCTCCCCCCCCCCCGTTCAGGCTCTGTCCCCAGCTGCCTCTTCCCAGAAGTAGCTGGGGACAGCTCGCAGCCTTGCCCAGAGGAGGGGGATGAGAGCTCTGGGGCTGGTGCCAGCTGTGGTGCCAGCTCCCACCGTGTGCTGCTTTGCAGGCCTCTGCCAAAGCCCTCCTCGTCTCTGCAAAATTCCTGGGCTGGAGGAAGCTCAAGCGGGTGCTTAAGAACCAGGAGACGTGGAGAATTGGAGAGACCCTGGTGAGGACAAGCCCCAGGAGCCAGGGCCTGGGCTGGACAAGAGATGCCCCGTGTGCCCATGGGGGTGGCACAGCTGTGCCTGGTTGGCCCTGCTTCAGAGCAGAACACACAGCCTGGAGCTTGGTCCCCCTTTCTCTTCCCTTTCCCCTTTCCATTCTTCCCTTTCCCCTTTCCATTCTTCCCTTTCCCCTTTCCTTTCTTCCCTTTCCCCTTTCCATTTTTCCCTTTTTCCCTTTCGATTTTCCCCATTGCCCTCCCTCAGTCACGCAGCCCTCCCCCATAAGGTTATTCTGCAGACCCCTCTTCCCCCCAGCCCCTGGGTGCTGCAGGAGCCCCCTGGCCACGTTCTGGCTGCACCTCAGCCCCCCAGGGCTCCTGGCTGGCAGAAAGGAATGGTCTGGAGGGGAAGGGGTTGTGGGTGGGCAGAGGGACTGCTCTGGCACACAGAAAACGGTCTGTGCCAGCCCCGTGACCTTGGGCTCTCCCCAGCTGGAGCAGGAGAGGAGCTGGGTGGAAGAGTACGTGAGTTTCAGCCAGATGCGGCTCAGGGATGCTCCGACTGCTGTGAGACTGGCAGCCATCAGGTTCATTGGTGAGCAACAACCCCCGGGGACCCTCTTCTGGCAGCCCGGCCCTGTGGCTGTCGCGGGCAGGGCTGTGCAGTGCTGGGTAGGGGGAGGTCTGACGGGAGCTCTGTACGCAGGGCATGCTGCGCGGCGCCTGAGGAGGCATCGGTATAGAGTGCTGGCAATGTCCTCTGGTGAGTGGGGTCAGAGCTGGGCTCCATGGATGGGGCAGGGGACAGAGGCTGGGCAGGGGGCGGCCATGCCTGGCCCCTTTCGAGGGAAAAGCCTCAGGGGAGGGGGAGGGGGAAGCTCTTGGGGACACTCTGGGACAGGCTGGGGGCTAGGACTAGATGATCCTTAAGGTCCCTTCCAGCCCAAGCCAGGCTGCTGGCATTCCTGAGCAGCAGCTTCCAGCTGCTCCCTTGATCCCACCTGCTCCTCCTGGCCAGGGAAAGAAGCGGATGGGGCTGGCACGGGAGGGGCTGTGCAGACAGGGAGGTTTCACCGCTGCTCTCTTTTGTTTCTCTCACAGACCTCCAGTGCCTGCAAAATGACCCTGAGCCCTCAGTCCAGTGCCTGGCAGTTCAAACCTTGCTGATCCTAGAGACTCTGCAGAAGCAGCAAAGATCAGGGTAGTCCCTCCGGGCTCTCTGCTGCTGTCTCTGATGTCTCAGGGACAATCTCCTCCTGCCATCTTCCCAACGGTACCTTCACCAGTGCCACACTGCAGCTGCTGTCCCCCAGGCCCCCATGTGCCTCCCCAGGCTCTACTGGACTGTCCCAGTCCAAACCAGTGCCTTCCAACCCAAACCAGTGCCCTCCAAGCCCTCCTCTCCTCACCGAGGACTCCCCTCAGGCCGCTCTCCGTTAAACCTCCCCAATGTCACCAGAGCAGGGGACAGCAGCAGCGTGGGACTGAAGGTGCCAGTGATGAAGGTGGAGGTGGGAAGATTGGAGGAGGAGAAGGGCTCCGGGGGAGATGGCAGCGTGTGAAGCAAGCTGGAAGCAGTAGCCCGGTGCCATGGCCTCCTTCCCACAGGCAGCACCCCGAGCCTGCTGAGCAGACATCATCACCCCCGCAGGTCAGCTCATCCCATCCCTCTGCACAGCCTGGCCCCAGGTGACAACCAGGTGTCCCCTTCTTTGGGCTGTCCCCCCAGAGCAGCAGCCAGGTTGGGCCCCCCCCGTGCCACTCTTCTCTGCGTCCCGCCGTCCCCAGGCGGCCACCTCCGGCGTGCTCCTGGCTTGCACCAGGAGCCAGGGGAGAAGTTTTCCTTCCCACGGCTGCTGCCAGTGCCCACGCTGGTGCTGGGGCGGGGGTGCAAGGAGGCACAGGGGAGGAGGGCTCAGGGTTTAAAAAGCTCCAGTTCACCCCAGCGCTGCTTTCTTGCTTTCAGGGCTTTGTTTGGCAGCTGCCAGGAGGAGCGGAAGATGGGGAATGTTTCCCTGGAACTGGTGAGCATCCTCACTCACCATGGGACACTGGGACCATCCTGCCATGTCGAACCCTTGCTGATGGCAGCAGCACGGCTCAGTTTCATGGGCATCCTGACCCAGTGCTACAAGTTCCTCCAAGCCAAGAGTGACAGCAGCAGCCAGCTGGGACTTTCTGCAGAGATTGAATAAAATGTTCATCGTGCTCTTTCTTTCCTTTATAGTCCTTTTCCTTGGGGTGATGAATTTGTTTCAAAACCTATTCCCCCTGTGTTTCTGCCCCCTCCCCTATTAACTCCTTCCCAAGACCTCCTTTCAACGTGATGTTATTTTCCCTGAAATAAACCATTGTGTTTTGTTCAAACCTTAAACCTGGTTACTTTTGTTATTTGTAGGGTGTCCATGCACAGTAGTAATATTTCCTCACAAACCAAGTGTGAAAAATCAACACCTACAGACCGTGACGGTGGTGGTCAGCTGGTGGTGCTGAATTGGTGGTGGGGAGTTGCTGAGGGTCAGTTGGTGGTTCTGGATTGGTGCTGGCGAGGTGGTGGTTGTGAACTGATTGTCCTGAATTTGTGGTGCTGAACTGGCAGTAGCCAGTTGGAGTGGGCCAGTTGGCGGTGCTGAAGAGGCGGTGGTGAACTGCCAGTTGCTGGTGGGCTGGTGGTGCTGGTCTTTTGCCCTCGCTGAATTGCTGGTGTTGAGTTGATGGTGGCAAATAGGTGGAGGTCGTTTGGAGGTTACGATGAGGCAGTGCCCGGTTTGTGGTGGTCGTTTGGAGGTGCTAAATTAGCAGTGGCGTGTTGACATTGGCGAGTTGAGAGTGGCCAGTTGGGTGTGGTCAGTTGGCGGTGCTGGGCTTGCCAAAGGAACTGGAAGAGCTTCAAAGCGAGACACGTGAAATTCTCCTAAAATCCTAGAGGAAACTTCACCACTCCAGACTGGACGATGTGTGAACGAAGGGCTCTGTTCTATCCCCTCGGTGCCCATGTCTCTGACATGAGGACACAATGTCCTTACTTGGTCAGAGGTTTGTATCTGCTAAGGTGCTCTGCAAAAGCAGGTGGTGTGTCTCTTGGTTATGGCCCAGCAGGTTGTGTGATTTCTGAAGAACAGAAGTTCTGGGCTCACCAGAACGCCAGAAGTCCTTTGCCCCAGGGCTGCTCTCAATCCTCTCTTCTTTCTGTCTTGATCCTGGGGGTTGCCCCATCTCCTGTGCAGGACCCTGCACTTCACCTCATTGGACCCCATGAGGTTCCCAGGGGCCCACTTTTCAAACTTGTCCAGGTCCCTGGAGGGGGGGGGGGGCTGTCAGCTGCACCCCCCAGATTGGTGTTGTCAGCAAATGTGCTGAGGGGACACTGGAGCTCAGTGTTTATGCCCTTGATGAAGACATTCAACTGCTCATTGCAATACAGACCCCCCGAGGGATACCACTCATCACTGAGCTCCATCTGGACACAGAGATATTGACCACTACTCTCTGGAGTCCACGGTCAGCCAGAGAGTTCCTTACCCACTGACAGCCCAGCTCTCAAACCTGAGTCTTTCCAAGGTCGAGAGAAGGATGCTGGGGGGGGAGGACTGTGACACAGGCCCTACAGAAGTCCAGAGAAATTACATTCCTAGCTCCTCCCTTGTCCACTGAGTCAGTCACTCCCTCATAGAAGGCCAGCAGGGGGCTCAGGCAGGACTTGCCCTCAGTGAAGCCACACTGGCTGACTCAAATCACTTTGCTGTCCTCCATGGGCTAGAGTGTAGCTTCCAAGATGATGTGCCAGCTCTTGCCTGAGGTGGCAGGATGTCCTTTGCGGACCTGGGCTGTGTTGAGGATAAGGTGGTGGAGCACACGCAGGGGTTGGGCCCAGCCCCTGGGGGAACCTGAATGCTGGTGGCGAGACTTTTGGCACGGTGGCAAGGAGAAGATTTTTTGACAGCGATCTCACGGCATGTTCCTGCTTGGTGAGGCAGGTGGTAGAGTAAGGGGCTTTGGGGAAAACTGGGATAGTTTTAGGTGCTAAGTGCGGAGCCCCAGTGTTGGAGGGGGTTTGGGGAAGTTGGTGAGGACCAGCAACAGCTTTCAGGCTTTGAACTTTTTGCATTTGGGAGCCACAGCCAGGCGTGCAGAATTTTGGAGCCACGCTTGGTGTCTGAGGCTTGTAGGTTTGATGTTTTAGGTGTCCCGCTAATATAAATGACCGAGACTCAATATTCTGTTAATGGTTTAATTTAATTAACACAATTGCAATGAGCAAAGCAGCACTGGGTGCGTGGGGAGTCTCCGCTCCACTCACACGCACACCGTAAAGTTTACTCTTTTAGTTTATATTACATACCTTAATACATATTCATAACTATTCTAATAGATGTTCATGACTCCTCCAGGAATAGGCTGGATTATGTTTATTAGTTCTTGGAAGAGGTGGGCCTTCAAAGGCACATGCCCACTTTATCTCTGGGGGCCTTTTTGACCCCTATCCGGTGATGGTTGGATGAAGTCAGTAGTCTTCCTCAGTTTGCCCTCTTGGTACCCTTCGATTTCACACATGCGCTCCTTCGCTCTTCGCAGGTCTCCCCCCATCCTCCAATGCAGTTGAGAGTAACTTGGCCAAAGGGGGTGGCAGCTGGATAGGAGTGAGAGCGAAGTCAGCTCCTGGTTTGAATCTGGCATTGAGGTTTTCCTCTCCAAAGCTGAGAGAAGCTTTTCTCTCCAAAGCTGAAGTTTTTCTCTAGAAACTGTTTTTGTGAAAAGCAAGTAGCAAGCTCTGTTGCCATGGAAGCATGAGGCACTTTGAGATGTTGCCTGATGCATGGATTTGAAAACCATAGTATAAAATCATGGAATGGGTTGGGGTGGAAGGGACCTTGAAGATCATCCAGTTCCAACAGGCCTGCATGGGCAGGGAGACTACACCAGGTTTCTAGAAACCAGAGCAGAAAAATTTCTTGACTGAAAGAGTGGTGAAGCATTGGAAGAGTCTGCCCAGGGAGGTGGTGGAGCCTCCATCCCTGGAGGTGTTCAGCAGCAGAGGGGCAGCTGTGGTGCTGGGGGAGATGCTGTGGTGGTTCAGGGGGTGCAGGGCTGAGACTTGGACTCCATCACCTTGAAGGACCTTCCCAACCATGGTGACTCCATGATTCCATGTGCCAACACCTGCCTGGACACACCCGGCCTGTCTGCCAGGTGACAAAGGGACCCTTTGTGACCTCACGTGTGACACTGCGGGTCCCGGGGTCCCTCCTGAGCACCGGGGAGGCCCTGGCTCAGTGTCCAGAAGGACAGCGGAGAGTGCAGAGGCGAGCACAGAGCTTTCAGGAGCACTGAGCTATGTCTGCATTCTCAGCACTCTGGAGAATCCTCCGTGGGTCCCGAGAGGACCAAGGAGATTTGGAGACGGTGGCTGGTCACCGGGAGAGGGGTGACACTGGGGCTGGGGGGATGCCCTCGCGGCAAACGGGGGAGGACTCGACAGCCCCTGGTGGTTTGTCTGATGGGAGCCCCTGGCCAGCCCCTGGGGCTGCCCAGGAGCCTCCCTCCCCTGTAGATTTGCTGCGCCGTGCAGGGCCCATCCCAGCCCTCTCCCTGTCCTCAGGCAGCCCCCTTGGCCCCATGGGCTCTCCCCCCCTGCAGTGCAGCCTTGGGGCCAGCAGCACTGCCCCCCCCATGCCCACCCCCCATGGCCTCTCCTCTTCCCCCTCTCAGCAGAGACCCTCGAGCCGGCCCCAGCTGGCCTGCATGGGAGAGGAAGAGGAGGAAGGCCACCCCCCTACCCCATCAGAGGTGTGCAGGGTCCAGCTGCTGGAGACAGGTGAGTGAGGGGCCTTTGGCTGCTTTGCTGTCCTCCTGCATGGCAGTGGTTGCTGGCACATCCCTGGCCTGATCCCTGCCAGCCCCCTCTTTGGGTCCCCGCGCCCAGGGCTGGCTCTGTCCTCGGGAGCTGGCACGGGGCTGGGTGCGAGGTAGGGGACCCTTCAGTCTCTCCTGCCAGCACCTTCAGCTCTCCCTCCTCCCTTGCTTTGTTAGATTTCGACTCTGACTCCAGCACCTATGAGGATCTGCCTTCAGCCGAGGAGCAGGAGAAACAGATCCTTGAGGATGCTCTGGAGGACTCAGCAGAGGTACCCACGGAGATTGGCACCTGCCTTGTGCCTGCTCCAGCTGCCCCCACGCTCAAGGATCCCTTCCCAGACAGCTGCTGTCTGGGCAAAGCTGGGGAAAAAAAGGAAAAAAAGTCACCAAAATCAAGACACGAGTCCTGTGGGTAAGAGGGATCAATCAAGGAGCCCCATAACCTTCTCTTCTCCCGGCAGGAGCTGAAGGATTTGGAGAAGCAGCTGAGGGATTTGGAGCGGAAGGCTTCATCCTCCAGCCTCTGGGAGCAGGAGCATCTCTTCCAGGTCTGGCATTTCCCCGAGGGGTACAGAGGCCGCTTTTGGAGGGCGGCATAGAAAGGAGCAGAGGCTGCAGTGGGAAGGGGCTCTGGTCACCTCCCTGGCCATGGCAGATTGGTGTGAGCCCTGAGGCGGGGAGGGAGCCCAGGGAGATGAAGGCAGAGTCAGGCTTTGCTGCTGTTGCCAGGAAGCCTTGGCAAAGGATCTGAGCCCTGCCAGGTGCTGAGCAGAGCTGTCAGCCCTGGGAGAGCCACCAGAGCCCAGGGCAGAGCATTGGCTTTTCTTCTTGCAGGGCCTGATGTTCTTCACGGCCTCCCCCAGAGCAGAGGAACGTCAGAAGGCTCTGGTCCTTATTGCCAGGGCGATGAAGTCAGGCATCAGCCCTTCCTCTGCCAGGGTAAGGAGCCCCCAGGGCCAGACAACCTCCGGTGTCCCCCTCAGCCCTTCCCACTCTCCTGGCTACTCACTCTGTGGCTATCCCGAGTCCCAGTCCTCACGCGGGCTGAGGGCTGGAGAGCAGGGAGAGGCAGAGGGGACAGCGGGGCTGCAGGGGAGGCTGTTCCTGCTGGGGACAGCTGGGCCTCCCCCGTCCTGCTGCTCTGCTCCCCTGGGCCGGGGGCTGCTGAGAGGGGACCCTGCGCTGGGCAGAGGAGCTGGCAGCGTGCGGGAGCTGGGGCAGACACCTCCACAGCCCTCTGATCCCTGCTTTTCCAGTGCCTGGGAGAGACGGTGGGACGTCTCATCCTCTGCTGCACATCCAGCACCTGGATCATCAGCTGTCTGGCAGCAGATGCTCTTCAGCTTCTCTTCGATGTGCTGTATCGACAGCGTTGGGGAGGCTGTGGGCGAGGACCAAGAGTTTCATCTTTCCTCCGCTCCTCTCCAGGCTGCGTGTCAGCAGCAGATGAGATGGACACCAGTGGCCTTGCCAGGGTAAGGAGCTGCCTCCTTGCTGGGACCCTTCCAAGGGACCCTTCCCAAAATGCCTGCGACTGGCCTGGCCTCACTCTCCCTCTGGAGAGAGTTCCTATGCCAGGCTGTCCCTCCATGGAGTGCCCCAGCAGCAGCTCCAGCCCTCCTGGCCCCTGGCTCTCTGGAGGGCCAGCAGGCCCTGCCCATGAGCCCAGCCCTTCTCCCTCACCCTGAAGGAGACTCTCCCTCCCTCCCTGCCTCGCTGCCTCGCTGCCTCGCTGCCTCTCTGCTCCTCCTCCTCCCCTCGTGGCCGGGCACCTCTTGCCGGGGCTGCTGGCACAGCCCAGCTGAGCAGCACAAGAAGGGCACTGACATCTCTTCCCTCCTCCCCTTCTCTTCTCCCTGCAGGAGTTTGGAATTTTCTCCTGGGCTGCAGAGAGGACGGGCCTGCTCCTCGCAGCTATAGCAGCCCTGAGAGATTCCAGGACCCAGGAGAGGCAGGTGGCCAGCCGTCTGCTGGACATGGCCACGAGCGACCCTGGCTTCTGGCTGGTGGATGTAAGTGTCCTGGGGCTGCACTGTCCTGCCCATCACACCTTCCTGGTGCTTTTCCCTGCTCCCTGCCTCCCAGATCCCAGTCTCTTGGGCCCCTGAAGCCAGGTCAAAGCAGCAGAGAGGAATGGGATGGGCAGGGCCGCAGTTGCAGTGGCAGCTGAGGAGATGGTTGCACTGCAGTGGCAGCACCATAGAACGATAGAGTCAGAGAATCATAGAATCAGCTGGTTTCTGAACAACCTCCAGGGGCTGAGAAGGCACCCCCTCCCTGGGCAGCCCATTCTAATGCCTGAGCACCCTCTCTGTACAGAACTTCTTCTCTTCTTAATATTTAACCTCCCCTGGCAGAGCTTAAGACCATGCCCTCTTGTCTTACCATCCTCACCCGTGTTCTCTCCAGGCAGAAGAGATCTTGAGGTGCATCCACAGCACCCTGCAGTGTGTCTGCAGGGTGACAGCCCGGCACAGCCTGGAGTCACTGCTCCGGCTGCTGGCTGAGAGGTGCCCCGAGGACACGGTCAGGACTCTGCTGAGGCTGAGTCCAGAGTGTGACAGGTACGAGCCCCTCCAGCCCTGGGGACCTTCTCCAAAGCCCGGGCACAGCAGGGTGGCCGAGGCAGCCCTGCTAACGGAGCGCTCTGGCTTGCAGCGCCGCCCTGGCCATGTGGGAGGTGGTGCTGTCCCCAGCCCGAAAGACGCAGAGGATCTTTGAGGGGCTGCTCGGTGTGATGGAGGGCGCCATAGCAGGCGTCAATGTCTCAGCTGTGAGTGAGCAGAGCAGGTCTTGTTCAGCACCAACCCCCTCTGTGCCAGCCCCATGGGGCTGCTGGGGCCCCTGAGCACAAACCGGAACCCTGCAGCATTCTGGACACCACATCAACCGTGTGCTGGCAGATGGCTCAGAGCCTCCATCGGGCTCTCTGTGGCCTTTGGCAGCGCAACAGCAGCGCCTGTGCGCTGAGAGCTGTCCCTGTGTCTTTTCTGCAGGCATCCGAGGTCCTGTGCAGGCTCAGCCAGTGGCCCCACTGGCAGAAAAGCCTGGGAGTGCTCTTCCCCAGGCTCCTCATGGCCCTGAGCAGCCAGCTTGTCAAGGATCCACGGATCCCGGGAGAGGAGCAGCCCCAGGCTGATCAGCCCAGCCCTTTGGGGTGCGCCATCCCCTTCGAAGCCCTGCCATTTCCCCGGGCCCTCGGCCAGGGCCCCTGCTCTGGGTGTAACTGGACCTTGCTCTGCACACAGGGTGGCAGTGAAGGCCATGAAATCTCTGCTGTGCGCTGCTGGATGTGAAGAGCTTGTCCAGACGATCCAGCAGGAGGGCGGCTGGGACATGCTCCTTGGAAGTGACACCCTCCAGAGAGGAGTCAGTTTGCTGGCCAGGTGGGAGTCCCTTTCAGCCTCAGCAGCCCCATGCCCGGGGGCAGAGAGCTCAATGCCAGCAAGGCTTTGCCTGCCCTGCTCACCGCCAGCGCTGCTTTTCTTTCCCTGCCCAGCGAGATGAGGAGGAAGAGCCCAGCTGAGCAGCGCTCCTCCCTCTTCCAGCACGTCAAAAGGATGCTTGGCTCTGGGGAGCACTGGCAGAAAACCTTAGCCATGACTTTCTACGTTGAGGTAAGCCTGGTGGGAAGCAGTGCCTCTGGCAGATGAAGCTTCTGAAGCCGTCCCTCTGTCCCAGGCGGCTGCCGGGTGGGATGACAGTCTCCGGAGCTGGGGCAGAGGGCTCTGCTGTCAGTCCTTCTGCCCGCCAGCCCTTCCTGCTGGGGCAGCGCTCAGCACCCCTGGGTGTTCTCAGGCAGGGCTTCCCTCGGGATGGGACGGGACGGGCTGTGTCTGCCCCCTGTGTCAGGCCCTGTAGCTTGCAGTGGGAACCGGGAGCTGCGCAGTGCCGGGGTCCTGCATGTCTGCCCGTCTCTCACCGCTGCCTTTCTTTCAGCTGCTGGGCTGCCAGGACCTTGAAAAGGCTTCGAGTGACCTGCACCTCCTCCAGCAGTACCTGGAGTCTTGCAGTCACACACTGCAATTGCTGGCACTCAGGGGCCTGGCGGTGCTGTCAGAAGATCCGCAGATGGTGAGCGAGGTGGAGCCGCCTTGGCAGCCTGGGGCTGGGGCCTGGGGGTAACGCGGTGGCTTGGGCCTGGCTGAGCGGGAGGAGGTGGCTGAGCAGGGGCCACAGAGCCCTCCCTGCCCTCCCCGGTTCTCCCTCGGCCCCCACAGGCAGGAGGGGCAGGAGGGGCGGCAGCGATGGCGGCAGCGCCTGCCAGGAAGCCGGGCGGGAGGCTGGTGCTCAGCACACGGCGTTTGTGCCAGGCTGCTCCTCCACTGCTCCACCAGCACAGAAATAAATTCTCTGTTCACACAGGCAGCAGAAATGCGGAGCAAGGTCCTGCTGGACCTTGTCACCCTGCTGAGGGTGAGAGACGCTGAGAGCGACGTCAAGGTGGAGGCCCTGCTCTTATTCAGAGCCCTCCTGGGCGGGCGGCTGGAGCAGAAGGAAGCCAGCCACATGGCTGTGATGGCGGCAGGAAGTCTCCCAGCCCTCTTTGATGATGTAAGGCTGATGTGGGACCTGAGCCCGCAGAGGGGCCTGGGGGAAAGGACAGCTGCCCTCCAGCCCAGCCCCGCGGGCAGCACTTGGGCAGGGCTGCTGCCCTCCTCACACCCCTGGGCTCTGCTGGGAGGGCTTCTGGGCTCTGCAGCCCAGCGCAGCCTCTCCCTGGCAGGATGAGGCCTCCGCTGCCCCCAGGCCCACCACCCCGCAGCACCTCCCCGCTCAGAACAACAGGAACCATGGGTAGGGAGAGGCGGCTGCCGCAGTCACCCTGACTTGGGTCTCTTCCTTCCTCCCTCCCTCCCTCCCTCCCCCCCTGCCAGGAGTCCAGCCAGGTGAGAGAGCTCTCCATCATCCTCTTTGGAGAGCTGTTGGGGATGATGGTGAGGAGAGACAAGAAAGAGATGGAGGAGGTGGTGCGGAGGACCCTGGTCTCACTCTTCCTTCGCATGAGTGACGAGAGCGTGGCCGAGGTAGAGACTTCAGAGCTGACCCTTCAGAGCTTTGCCCTTCCCTCTGCCCCAGCCCTGGCAGCAGCTCAGCAGCTCTTGCCCATCTCTCTCCTGCTGGCTGGCAGAGTGCCATACCTGAGCTGGTGGCTGCCCCGTGTCCCTGCCTCGGGCACTGAACCCCCCCTCCCCCTCCCCCCCCCCCGTTCAGGCTCTGTCCCCAGCTGCCTCTTCCCAGAAGTAGCTGGGGACAGCTCGCAGCCTTGCCCAGAGGAGGGGGATGAGAGCTCTGGGGCTGGTGCCAGCTGTGGTGCCAGCTCCCACCGTGTGCTGCTTTGCAGGCCTCTGCCAAAGCCCTCCTCGTCTCTGCAAAATTCCTGGGCTGGAGGAAGCTCAAGCGGGTGCTTAAGAACCAGGAGACGTGGAGAATTGGAGAGACCCTGGTGAGGACAAGCCCCAGGAGCCAGGGCCTGGGCTGGACAAGAGATGCCCCGTGTGCCCATGGGGGTGGCACAGCTGTGCCTGGTTGGCCCTGCTTCAGAGCAGAACACACAGCCTGGAGCTTGGTCCCCCTTTCTCTTCCCTTTTTCCTTTCCATCTTTCCCTTTCCCCTTTCCATTCTTCCCTTTCCCCTTTCCTTTCTTCCCTTTCCCCTTTCCATTTTTCCCTTTTTCCCTTTCGATTTTCCCCATTGCCCTCCCTCAGTCACGCAGCCCTCCCCCATAAGGTTATTCTGCAGACCCCTCTTCCCCCCAGCCCCTGGGTGCTGCAGGAGCCCCCTGGCCACGTTCTGGCTGCACCTCAGCCCCCCAGGGCTCCTGGCTGGCAGAAAGGAATGGTCTGGAGGGGAAGGGGTTGTGGGTGGGCAGAGGGACTGCTCTGGCACACAGAAAACGGTCTGTGCCAGCCCCGTGACCTTGGGCTCTCCCCAGCTGGAGCAGGAGAGGAGCTGGGTGGAAGAGTACGTGAGTTTCAGCCAGATGCGGCTCAGGGATGCTCCGACTGCTGTGAGACTGGCAGCCATCAGGTTCATTGGTGAGCAACAACCCCCGGGGACCCTCTTCTGGCAGCCCGGCCCTGTGGCTGTCGCGGGCAGGGCTGTGCAGTGCTGGGTAGGGGGAGGTCTGACGGGAGCTCTGTACGCAGGGCATGCTGCGCGGCGCCTGAGGAGGCATCGGTATAGAGTGCTGGCAATGTCCTCTGGTGAGTGGGGTCAGAGCTGGGCTCCATGGATGGGGCAGGGGACAGAGGCTGGGCAGGGGGCGGCCATGCCTGGCCCCTTTCGAGGGAAAAGCCTCAGGGGAGGGGGAGGGGGAAGCTCTTGGGGACACTCTGGGACAGGCTGGGGGCTAGGACTAGATGATCCTTAAGGTCCCTTCCAGCCCAAGCCAGGCTGCTGGCATTCCTGAGCAGCAGCTTCCAGCTGCTCCCTTGATCCCACCTGCTCCTCCTGGCCAGGGAAAGAAGCGGATGGGGCTGGCACGGGAGGGGCTGTGCAGACAGGGAGGTTTCACCGCTGCTCTCTTTTGTTTCTCTCACAGACCTCCAGTGCCTGCAAAATGACCCTGAGCCCTCAGTCCAGTGCCTGGCAGTTCAAACCTTGCTGATCCTAGAGACTCTGCAGAAGCAGCAAAGATCAGGGTAGTCCCTCCGGGCTCTCTGCTGCTGTCTCTGATGTCTCAGGGACAATCTCCTCCTGCCATCTTCCCAACGGTACCTTCACCAGTGCCACACTGCAGCTGCTGTCCCCCAGGCCCCCATGTGCCTCCCCAGGCTCTACTGGACTGTCCCAGTCCAAACCAGTGCCTTCCAACCCAAACCAGTGCCCTCCAAGCCCTCCTCTCCTCACCGAGGACTCCCCTCAGGCCGCTCTCCGTTAAACCTCCCCAATGTCACCAGAGCAGGGGACAGCAGCAGCGTGGGACTGAAGGTGCCAGTGATGAAGGTGGAGGTGGGAAGATTGGAGGAGGAGAAGGGCTCCGGGGGAGATGGCAGCGTGTGAAGCAAGCTGGAAGCAGTAGCCCGGTGCCATGGCCTCCTTCCCACAGGCAGCACCCCGAGCCTGCTGAGCAGACATCATCACCCCCGCAGGTCAGCTCATCCCATCCCTCTGCACAGCCTGGCCCCAGGTGACAACCAGGTGTCCCCTTCTTTGGGCTGTCCCCCCAGAGCAGCAGCCAGGTTGGGCCCCCCCCTGTGCCACTCTTCTCTGCGTCCCGCCGTCCCCAGGCGGCCACCTCCGGCGTGCTCCTGGCTTGCACCAGGAGCCAGGGGAGAAGTTTTCCTTCCCACGGCTGCTGCCAGTGCCCACGCTGGTGCTGGGGCGGGGGTGCAAGGAGGCACAGGGGAGGAGGGCTCAGGGTTTAAAAAGCTCCAGTTCACCCCAGCGCTGCTTTCTTGCTTTCAGGGCTTTGTTTGGCAGCTGCCAGGAGGAGCGGAAGATGGGGAATGTTTCCCTGGAACTGGTGAGCATCCTCACTCACCATGGGACACTGGGACCATCCTGCCATGTCGAACCCTTGCTGATGGCAGCAGCACGGCTCAGTTTCATGGGCATCCTGACCCAGTGCTACAAGTTCCTCCAAGCCAAGAGTGACAGCAGCAGCCAGCTGGGACTTTCTGCAGAGATTGAATAAAATGTTCATCGTGCTCTTTCTTTCCTTTATAGTCCTTTTCCTTGGGGTGATGAATTTGTTTCAAAACCTATTCCCCCTGTGTTTCTGCCCCTCCCCTATTAACTCCTTCCCAAGACCTCCTTTCAACGTGATGTTATTTTCCCTGAAATAAACCATTGTGTTTTGTTCAAACCTTAAACCTGGTTACTTTTGTTATTTGTAGGGTGTCCATGCACAGTAGTAGTATTTCCTCACAAACCAAGTGTGAAAAATCAACACCTACAGACCGTGACGGTGGTGGTCAGCTGGTGGTGCTGAATTGGTGGTGGGGAGTTGCTGAGGGTCAGTTGGTGGTTCTGGATTGGTGCTGGCGAGGTGGTGGTTGTGAACTGGTTGTCCTGAATTTGTGGTGCTGAACTGGCAGTAGCCAGTTGGAGTGGGCCAGTTGGTGGTGCTGAAGAGGCAGTGGTGAACTGCCAGTTGCTGGTGGGCTGGTGGTGCTGGTCTTTTGCCCTCGCTGAATTGCTGGTGTTGAGTTGATGGTGGCAAATAGGTGGAGGTCGTTTGGAGGTTACGATGAGGCAGTGCCCGGTTTGTGGTGGTCGTTTGGAGGTGCTAAATTGGCAGTGGCGTGTTGACATTGGCGAGTTGAGAGTGGCCAGTTGGGTGTGGTCAGTTGGCGGTGCTGGGCTTGCCAAAGGAACTGGAAGAGCTTCAAAGCGAGACACGTGAAGTTCTCCTAAAATCCTAGAGGAAACTTCACCACTCCAGACTGGACGATGTGTGAACGAAGGGCTCTGTTCTATCCCCTCGGTGCCCATGTCTCTGACATGAGGACACAATGTCCTTACTTGGTCAGAGGCTTGTATCTGCTAAGGTGCTCTGCAAAAGCAGGTGGTGTGTCTCTTGGTTATGGCCCAGCAGGTTGTGTGATTTCTGAAGAACAGAAGTTCTGGGCTCACCAGAACGCCAGAAGTCCTTTGCCCCAGGGCTGCTCTCAATCCTCTCTTCTTTCTGTCTTGATCCTGGGGGTTGCCCCATCTCCTGTGCAGGACCCTGCACTTCACCTCATTGGACCCCATGAGGTTCCCAGGGGCCCACTTTTCAAACTTGTCCAGGTCCCTGGGGGGGGGGGGGGGGGCCTGTCAGCTGCACCCCCCAGATTGGTGTTGTCAGCAAATGTGCTGAGGGGACACTGGAGCTCAGTGTTTATGCCCTTGATGAAGACATTCAACTGCTCATTGCAATACAGACCCCCCGAGGGATACCACTCATCACTGAGCTCCATCTGGACACAGAGATATTGACCACTACTCTCTGGAGTCCACGGTCAGCCAGAGAGTTCCTTACCCACTGACAGCCCAGCTCTCAAACCTGAGTCTTTCCAAGGTCGAGAGAAGGATGCTGGGGGGGGAGGACTGTGACACAGGCCCTACAGAAGTCCAAAGAAATTACATTCCTAGCTCCTCCCTTGTCCACTGAGTCAGTCACTCCCTCATAGAAGGCCAGCAGGGGGCTCAGGCAGGACTTGCCCTCAGTGAAGCCACGCTGGCTGACTCAAATCACTTTGCTGTCCTCCATGGGCTAGAGTGTAGCTTCCAAGATGATGTGCCAGCTCTTGCCTGAGGTGGCAGGATGTCCTTTGCGGACCTGGGCTGTGTTGAGGATAAGGTGGTGGAGCACACGCAGGGGTTGGGCCCAGCCCCTGGGGGAACCTGAATGCTGGTGGCGAGACTTTTGGCACGGTGGCAAGGAGAAGATTTTTTGACAGCGATCTCACGGCATGTTCCTGCTTGGTGAGGCAGGTGGTAGAGTAAGGGGCTTTGGGGAAAACTGGGATAGTTTTAGGTGCTAAGTGCGGAGCCCCAGTGTTGGAGGGGGTTTGGGGAAGTTGGTGAGGACCAGCAACAGCTTTCAGGCTTTGAACTTTTTGCATTTGGGAGCCACAGCCAGGCGTGCAGAATTTTGGAGCCACGCTTGGTGTCTGAGGCTTGTAGGTTTGATGTTTTAGGTGTCCCGCTAATATAAATGACCGAGACTCAATATTCTGTTAATGGTTTAATTTAATTAACACAATTGCAATGAGCAAAGCAGCACTGGGTGCGTGGGGAGTCTCCGCTCCACTCACACGCACACCGTAAAGTTTACTCTTTTAGTTTATATTACATACCTTAATACATATTCATAACTATTCTAATAGATGTTCATGACTCCTCTAGGAATAGGCTGGATTATGTTTATTAGTTCTTGGAAGAGGTGGGCCTTCAAAGGCACATGCCCACTTTATCTCTGGGGGCCTTTTTGACCCCTATCCGGTGATGGTTGGATGAAGTCAGTAGTCTTCCTCAGTTTGCCCTCTTGGTACCCTTCGATTTCACACATGCGCTCCTTCGCTCTTCGCAGGTCTCCCCCCATCCTCCAATGCAGTTGAGAGTAACTTGGCCAAAGGGGGTGGCAGCTGGATAGGAGTGAGAGCGAAGTCAGCTCCTGGTTTGAATCTGGCATTGAGGTTTTCCTCTCCAAAGCTGAGAGAAGCTTTCCTCTCCAAAGCTGAAGTTTTTCTCTAGAAACTGTTTTTGTGAAAAGCAAGTAGCAAGCTCTGTTGCCATGGAAGCATGAGGCACTTTGAGATGTTGCCTGATGCATGGATTTGAAAACCATAGTATAAAATCATGGAATGGGTTGGGGTGGAAGGGACCTTGAAGATCATCCAGTTCCAACAGGCCTGCATGGGCAGGGAGACCTTCAGGGAGACTACACCAGGTTTCTAGAAACCAGAGCAGAAAAATTTCTTGACTGAAAGAGTGGTGAAGCATTGGAAGAGTCTGCCCAGGGAGGTGGTGGAGCCTCCATCCCTGGAGGTGTTCAGCAGCAGAGGGGCAGCTGTGGTGCTGGGGGAGATGCTGTGGTGGTTCAGGGGGTGCAGGGCTGAGATTTGGACTCCATCACCTTGAAGGACCTTCCCAACCATGGTGACTCCATGATTCCATGTGCCAACACCTGCCTGGACACACCCGGCCTGTCTGCCAGGTGACAAAGGGACCCTTTGTGACCTCACGTGTGACACTGCGGGTCCCGGGGTCCCTCCTGAGCACCGGGGAGGCCCTGGCTCAGTGTCCAGAAGGACAGCGGAGAGTGCAGAGGCGAGCACAGAGCTTTCAGGAGCACTGAGCTATGTCTGCATTCTCAGCACTCTGGAGAATCCTCCGTGGGTCCCGAGAGGACCAAGGAGATTTGGAGACGGTGGCTGGTCACCGGGAGAGGGGTGACACTGGGGCTGGGGGGATGCCCTCGCGGCAAACGGGGGAGGACTCGACAGCCCCTGGTGGTTTGTCTGATGGGAGCCCCTGGCCAGCCCCTGGGGCTGCCCAGGAGCCTCCCTCCCCTGTAGATTTGCTGCGCCGTGCAGGGCCCATCCCAGCCCTCTCCCTGTCCTCAGGCAGCCCCCTTGGCCCCATGGGCTCTCCCCCCCTGCAGTGCAGCCTTGGGGCCAGCAGCACTGCCCCCCCCATGCCCACCCCCCATGGCCTCTCCTCTTCCCCCTCTCAGCAGAGACCCTCGAGCCGGCCCCAGCTGGCCTGCATGGGAGAGGAAGAGGAGGAAGGCCACCCCCCTACCCCATCAGAGGTGTGCAGGGTCCAGCTGCTGGAGACAGGTGAGTGAGGGGCCTTTGGCTGCTTTGCTGTCCTCCTGCATGGCAGTGGTTGCTGGCACATCCCTGGCCTGATCCCTGCCAGCCCCCTCTTTGGGTCCCCGCGCCCAGGGCTGGCTCTGTCCTCGGGAGCTGGCACGGGGCTGGGTGCGAGGTAGGGGACCCTTCAGTCTCTCCTGCCAGCACCTTCAGCTCTCCCTCCTCCCTTGCTTTGTTAGATTTCGACTCTGACTCCAGCACCTATGAGGATCTGCCTTCAGCCGAGGAGCAGGAGAAACAGATCCTTGAGGATGCTCTGGAGGACTCAGCAGAGGTACCCACGGAGATTGGCACCTGCCTTGTGCCTGCTCCAGCTGCCCCCACGCTCAAGGATCCCTTCCCAGACAGCTGCTGTCTGGGCAAAGCTGGGGAAAAAAAGGAAAAAAAGTCACCAAAATCAAGACACGAGTCCTGTGGGTAAGAGGGATCAATCAAGGAGCCCCATAACCTTCTCTTCTCCCGGCAGGAGCTGAAGGATTTGGAGAAGCAGCTGAGGGATTTGGAGCGGAAGGCTTCATCCTCCAGCCTCTGGGAGCAGGAGCATCTCTTCCAGGTCTGGCATTTCCCCGAGGGGTACAGAGGCCGCTTTTGGAGGGCGGCATAGAAAGGAGCAGAGGCTGCAGTGGGAAGGGGCTCTGGTCACCTCCCTGGCCATGGCAGATTGGTGTGAGCCCTGAGGCGGGGAGGGAGCCCAGGGAGATGAAGGCAGAGTCAGGCTTTGCTGCTGTTGCCAGGAAGCCTTGGCAAAGGATCTGAGCCCTGCCAGGTGCTGAGCAGAGCTGTCAGCCCTGGGAGAGCCACCAGAGCCCAGGGCAGAGCATTGGCTTTTCTTCTTGCAGGGCCTGATGTTCTTCACGGCCTCCCCCAGAGCAGAGGAACGTCAGAAGGCTCTGGTCCTTATTGCCAGGGCGATGAAGTCAGGCATCAGCCCTTCCTCGGCCAGGGTAAGGAGCCCCCAGGGCCAGACAACCTCCGGTGTCCCCCTCAGCCCTTCCCACTCTCCTGGCTACTCACTCTGTGGCTATCCCGAGTCCCAGTCCTCACGCGGGCTGAGGGCTGGAGAGCAGGGAGAGGCAGAGGGGACAGCGGGGCTGCAGGGGAGGCTGTTCCTGCTGGGGACAGCTGGGCCTCCCCCGTCCTGCTGCTCTGCTCCCCTGGGCCGGGGGCTGCTGAGAGGGGACCCTGCGCTGGGCAGAGGAGCTGGCAGCGTGCGGGAGCTGGGGCAGACACCTCCACAGCCCTCTGATCCCTGCTTTTCCAGTGCCTGGGAGAGACGGTGGGACGTCTCATCCTCTGCTGCACATCCAGCACCTGGATCATCAGCTGTCTGGCAGCAGATGCTCTTCAGCTTCTCTTCGATGTGCTGTATCGACAGCGTTGGGGAGGCTGTGGGCGAGGACCAAGAGTTTCATCTTTCCTCCGCTCCTCTCCAGGCTGCGTGTCAGCAGCAGATGAGATGGACACCAGTGGCCTTGCCAGGGTAAGGAGCTGCCTCCTTGCTGGGACCCTTCCAAGGGACCCTTCCCAAAATGCCTGCGACTGGCCTGGCCTCACTCTCCCTCTGGAGAGAGTTCCTATGCCAGGCTGTCCCTCCATGGAGTGCCCCGGCAGCAGCTCCAGCCCTCCTGGCCCCTGGCTCTCTGGAGGGCCAGCAGGCCCTGCCCATGAGCCCAGCCCTTCTCCCTCACCCTGAAGGAGACTCTCCCTCCCTCCCTGCCTCGCTGCCTCGCTGCCTCGCTGCCTCTCTGCTCCTCCTCCTCCCCTCGTGGCCGGGCACCTCTTGCCGGGGCTGCTGGCACAGCCCAGCTGAGCAGCACAAGAAGGGCACTGACATCTCTTCCCTCCTCCCCTTCTCTTCTCCCTGCAGGAGTTTGGAATTTTCTCCTGGGCTGCAGAGAGGACGGGCCTGCTCCTCGCAGCTATAGCAGCCCTGAGAGATTCCAGGACCCAGGAGAGGCAGGTGGCCAGCCGTCTGCTGGACATGGCCACGAGCGACCCTGGCTTCTGGCTGGCGGATGTAAGTGTCCTGGGGCTGCACTGTCCTGCCCATCACACCTTCCTGGTGCTTTTCCCTGCTCCCTGCCTCCCAGATCCCAGTCTCTTGGGCCCCTGAAGCCAGGTCAAAGCAGCAGAGAGGAATGGGATGGGCAGGGCCGCAGTTGCAGTGGCAGCTGAGGAGATGGTTGCACTGCAGTGGCAGCACCATAGAACGATAGAGTCAGAGAATCATAGAATCAGCTGGTTTCTGAACAACCTCCAGGGGCTGAGAAGGCACCCCCTCCCTGGGCAGCCCATTCTAATGCCTGAGCACCCTCTCTGTACAGAACTTCTTCTCTTCTTAATATTTAACCTCCCCTGGCAGAGCTTAAGACCATGCCCTCTTGTCTTACCATCCTCACCCGTGTTCTCTCCAGGCAGAAGAGATCTTGAGGTGCATCCACAGCACCCTGCAGTGTGTCTGCAGGGTGACAGCCCGGCACAGCCTGGAGTCACCGCTCCGGCTGCTGGCTGAGAGGTGCCCCGAGGACACGGTCAGGACTCTGCTGAGGCTGAGTCCAGAGTGTGACAGGTACGAGCCCCTCCAGCCCTGGGGACCTTCTCCAAAGCCCGGGCACAGCAGGGTGGCCGAGGCAGCCCTGCTAACGGAGCGCTCTGGCTTGCAGCGCCGCCCTGGCCATGTGGGAGGTGGTGCTGTCCCCAGCCCGAAAGACGCAGAGGATCTTTGAGGGGCTGCTCGGTGTGATGGAGGGCGCCATAGCAGGCGTCAATGTCTCAGCTGTGAGTGAGCAGAGCAGGTCTTGTTCAGCACCAACCCCCTCTGTGCCAGCCCCATGGGGCTGCTGGGGCCCCTGAGCACAAACCGGAACCCTGCAGCATTCTGGACACCACATCAACCGTGTGCTGGCAGATGGCTCAGAGCCTCCATCGGGCTCTCTGTGGCCTTTGGCAGCGCAACAGCAGCGCCTGTGCGCTGAGAGCTGTCCCTGTGTCTTTTCTGCAGGCATCCGAGGTCCTGTGCAGGCTCAGCCAGTGGCCCCACTGGCAGAAAAGCCTGGGAGTGCTCTTCCCCAGGCTCCTCATGGCCCTGAGCAGCCAGCTTGTCAAGGATCCACGGATCCCGGGAGAGGAGCAGCCCCAGGCTGATCAGCCCAGCCCTTTGGGGTGCGCCATCCCCTTCGAAGCCCTGCCATTTCCCCGGGCCCTCGGCCAGGGCCCCTGCTCTGGGTGTAACTGGACCTTGCTCTGCACACAGGGTGGCAGTGAAGGCCATGAAATCTCTGCTGTGCGCTGCTGGATGTGAAGAGCTTGTCCAGACGATCCAGCAGGAGGGCGGCTGGGACATGCTCCTTGGAAGTGACACCCTCCAGAGAGGAGTCAGTTTGCTGGCCAGGTGGGAGTCCCTTTCAGCCTCAGCAGCCCCATGCCCGGGGGCAGAGAGCTCAATGCCAGCAAGGCTTTGCCTGCCCTGCTCACCGCCAGCGCTGCTTTTCTTTCCCTGCCCAGCGAGATGAGGAGGAAGAGCCCAGCTGAGCAGCGCTCCTCCCTCTTCCAGCACGTCAAAAGGATGCTTGGCTCTGGGGAGCACTGGCAGAAAACCTTAGCCATGACTTTCTACGTTGAGGTAAGCCTGGTGGGAAGCAGTGCCTCTGGCAGATGAAGCTTCTGAAGCCGTCCCTCTGTCCCAGGCGGCTGCCGGGTGGGATGACAGTCTCCGGAGCTGGGGCAGAGGGCTCTGCTGTCAGTCCTTCTGCCCGCCAGCCCTTCCTGCTGGGGCAGCGCTCAGCACCCCTGGGTGTTCTCAGGCAGGGCTTCCCCCGGGATGGGACGGGACGGGCTGTGTCTGCCCCCTGTGTCAGGCCCTGTAGCTTGCAGTGGGAACCGGGAGCTGCGCAGTGCCGGGGTCCTGCATGTCTGCCCGTCTCTCACCGCTGCCTTTCTTTCAGCTGCTGGGCTGCCAGGACCTTGAAAAGGCTTCGAGTGACCTGCACCTCCTCCAGCAGTACCTGGAGTCTTGCAGTCACACACTGCAATTGCTGGCACTCAGGGGCCTGGCGGTGCTGTCAGAAGATCCGCAGATGGTGAGCGAGGTGGAGCCGCCTTGGCAGCCTGGGGCTGGGGCCTGGGGGTAACGCGGTGGCTTGGGCCTGGCTGAGCAGGAGGAGGTGGCTGAGCAGGGGCCACAGAGCCCTCCCTGCCCTCCCCGGTTCTCCCTCGGCCCCCACAGGCAGGAGGGGCAGGAGGGGCGGCAGCGATGGCGGCAGCGCCTGCCAGGAAGCCGGGCGGGAGGCTGGTGCTCAGCACACGGCGTTTGTGCCAGGCTGCTCCTCCACTGCTCCACCAGCACAGAAATAAATTCTCTGTTCACACAGGCAGCAGAAATGCGGAGCAAGGTCCTGCTGGACCTTGTCACCCTGCTGAGGGTGAGAGACGCTGAGAGCGACGTCAAGGTGGAGGCCCTGCTCTTATTCAGAGCCCTCCTGGGCGGGCGGCTGGAGCAGAAGGAAGCCAGCCACATGGCTGTGATGGCGGCAGGAAGTCTCCCAGCCCTCTTTGATGATGTAAGGCTGATGTGGGACCTGAGCCCGCAGAGGGGCCTGGGGGAAAGGACAGCTGCCCTCCAGCCCAGCCCCGCGGGCAGCACTTGGGCAGGGCTGCTGCCCTCCTCACGCCCCTGGGCTCTGCTGGGAGGGCTTCTGGGCTCTGCAGCCCAGCGCAGCCTCTCCCTGGCAGGATGAGGCCTCCGCTGCCCCCAGGCCCACCACCCCGCAGCACCTCCCTGCTCAGAACAACAGGAACCATGGGTAGGGAGAGGCGGCTGCCGCAGTCACCCTGACTTGGGTCTCTTCCTTCCTCCCTCCCTCCCTCCCTCCCCCCCTGCCAGGAGTCCAGCCAGGTGAGAGAGCTCTCCATCATCCTCTTTGGAGAGCTGTTGGGGATGATGGTGAGGAGAGACAAGAAAGAGATGGAGGAGGTGGTGCGGAGGACCCTGGTCTCACTCTTCCTTCGCATGAGTGACGAGAGCGTGGCCGAGGTAGAGACTTCAGAGCTGACCCTTCAGAGCTTTGCCCTTCCCTCTGCCCCAGCCCTGGCAGCAGCTCAGCAGCTCTTGCCCATCTCTCTCCTGCTGGCTGGCAGAGTGCCATACCTGAGCTGGTGGCTGCCCCGTGTCCCTGCCTCGGGCACTGAACCCTCCCCCCCCCCCCCCCCCCCCCCGTTCAGGCTCTGTCCCCAGCTGCCTCTTCCCAGAAGTAGCTGGGGACAGCTCGCAGCCTTGCCCAGAGGAGGGGGATGAGAGCTCTGGGGCTGGTGCCAGCTGTGGTGCCAGCTCCCACCGTGTGCTGCTTTGCAGGCCTCTGCCAAAGCCCTCCTCGTCTCTGCAAAATTCCTGGGCTGGAGGAAGCTCAAGCGGGTGCTTAAGAACCAGGAGACGTGGAGAATTGGAGAGACCCTGGTGAGGACAAGCCCCAGGAGCCAGGGCCTGGGCTGGACAAGAGATGCCCCGTGTGCCCATGGGGGTGGCACAGCTGTGCCTGGTTGGCCCTGCTTCAGAGCAGAACACACAGCCTGGAGCTTGGTCCCCCTTTCT
Source organism: Heliangelus exortis (assembly GCF_036169615.1). Taxonomy (NCBI): domain Eukaryota; kingdom Metazoa; phylum Chordata; class Aves; order Apodiformes; family Trochilidae; genus Heliangelus; species Heliangelus exortis. Next base: position 117,583,080 of record NC_092422.1, on the reverse strand, counting down.
CTTCCCTTTTTCCTTTCCATCTTTCCCTTTCCCCTTTCCATTCTTCCCTTTCCCCTTTCCTTTCTTCCCTTTCCCCTTTCCATTTTTCCCTTTTTCCCTTTCGATTTTCCCCATTGCCCTCCCTCAGTCACGCAGCCCTCCCCCATAAGGTTATTCTGCAGACCCCTCTTCCCCCCAGCCCCTGGGTGCTGCAGGAGCCCCCTGGCCACGTTCTGGCTGCACCTCAGCCCCCCAGGGCTCCTGGCTGGCAGAAAGGAATGGTCTGGAGGGGAAGGGGTTGTGGGTGGGCAGAGGGACTGCTCTGGCACACAGAAAACGGTCTGTGCCAGCCCCGTGACCTTGGGCTCTCCCCAGCTGGAGCAGGAGAGGAGCTGGGTGGAAGAGTACGTGAGTTTCAGCCAGATGCGGCTCAGGGATGCTCCGACTGCTGTGAGACTGGCAGCCATCAGGTTCATTGGTGAGCAACAACCCCCGGGGACCCTCTTCTGGCAGCCCGGCCCTGTGGCTGTCGCGGGCAGGGCTGTGCAGTGCTGGGTAGGGGGAGGTCTGACGGGAGCTCTGTACGCAGGGCATGCTGCGCGGCGCCTGAGGAGGCATCGGTATAGAGTGCTGGCAATGTCCTCTGGTGAGTGGGGTCAGAGCTGGGCTCCATGGATGGGGCAGGGGACAGAGGCTGGGCAGGGGGCGGCCATGCCTGGCCCCTTTCGAGGGAAAAGCCTCAGGGGAGGGGGAGGGGGAAGCTCTTGGGGACACTCTGGGACAGGCTGGGGGCTAGGACTAGATGATCCTTAAGGTCCCTTCCAGCCCAAGCCAGGCTGCTGGCATTCCTGAGCAGCAGCTTCCAGCTGCTCCCTTGATCCCACCTGCTCCTCCTGGCCAGGGAAAGAAGCGGATGGGGCTGGCACGGGAGGGGCTGTGCAGACAGGGAGGTTTCACCGCTGCTCTCTTTTGTTTCTCTCACAGACCTCCAGTGCCTGCAAAATGACCCTGAGCCCTCAGTCCAGTGCCTGGCAGTTCAAACCTTGCTGATCCTAGAGACTCTGCAGAAGCAGCAAAGATCAGGGTAGTCCCTCCGGGCTCTCTGCTGCTGTCTCTGATGTCTCAGGGACAATCTCCTCCTGCCATCTTCCCAACGGTACCTTCACCAGTGCCACACTGCAGCTGCTGTCCCCCAGGCCCCCATGTGCCTCCCCAGGCTCTACTGGACTGTCCCAGTCCAAACCAGTGCCTTCCAACCCAAACCAGTGCCCTCCAAGCCCTCCTCTCCTCACCGAGGACTCCCCTCAGGCCGCTCTCCGTTAAACCTCCCCAATGTCACCAGAGCAGGGGACAGCAGCAGCGTGGGACTGAAGGTGCCAGTGATGAAGGTGGAGGTGGGAAGATTGGAGGAGGAGAAGGGCTCCGGGGGAGATGGCAGCGTGTGAAGCAAGCTGGAAGCAGTAGCCCGGTGCCATGGCCTCCTTCCCACAGGCAGCACCCCGAGCCTGCTGAGCAGACATCATCACCCCCGCAGGTCAGCTCATCCCATCCCTCTGCACAGCCTGGCCCCAGGTGACAACCAGGTGTCCCCTTCTTTGGGCTGTCCCCCCAGAGCAGCAGCCAGGTTGGGCCCCCCCCTGTGCCACTCTTCTCTGCGTCCCGCCGTCCCCAGGCGGCCACCTCCGGCGTGCTCCTGGCTTGCACCAGGAGCCAGGGGAGAAGTTTTCCTTCCCACGGCTGCTGCCAGTGCCCACGCTGGTGCTGGGGCGGGGGTGCAAGGAGGCACAGGGGAGGAGGGCTCAGGGTTTAAAAAGCTCCAGTTCACCCCAGCGCTGCTTTCTTGCTTTCAGGGCTTTGTTTGGCAGCTGCCAGGAGGAGCGGAAGATGGGGAATGTTTCCCTGGAACTGGTGAGCATCCTCACTCACCATGGGACACTGGGACCGTCCTGCCATGTCGAACCCTTGCTGATGGCAGCAGCACGGCTCAGTTTCATGGGCATCCTGACCCAGTGCTACAAGTTCCTCCAAGCCAAGAGTGACAGCAGCAGCCAGCTGGGACTTTCTGCAGAGATTGAATAAAATGTTCATCGTGCTCTTTCTTTCCTTTATAGTCCTTTTCCTTGGGGTGATGAATTTGTTTCAAAACCTATTCCCCCTGTGTTTCTGCCCCTCCCCTATTAACTCCTTCCCAAGACCTCCTTTCAACGTGATGTTATTTTCCCTGAAATAAACCATTGTGTTTTGTTCAAACCTTAAACCTGGTTACTTTTGTTATTTGTAGGGTGTCCATGCACAGTAGTAGTATTTCCTCACAAACCAAGTGTGAAAAATCAACACCTACAGACCGTGACGGTGGTGGTCAGCTGGTGGTGCTGAATTGGTGGTGGGGAGTTGCTGAGGGTCAGTTGGTGGTTCTGGATTGGTGCTGGCGAGGTGGTGGTTGTGAACTGGTTGTCCTGAATTTGTGGTGCTGAACTGGCAGTAGCCAGTTGGAGTGGGCCAGTTGGTGGTGCTGAAGAGGCAGTGGTGAACTGCCAGTTGCTGGTGGGCTGGTGGTGCTGGTCTTTTGCCCTCGCTGAATTGCTGGTGTTGAGTTGATGGTGGCAAATAGGTGGAGGTCGTTTGGAGGTTACGATGAGGCAGTGCCCGGTTTGTGGTGGTCGTTTGGAGGTGCTAAATTGGCAGTGGCGTGTTGACATTGGCGAGTTGAGAGTGGCCAGTTGGGTGTGGTCAGTTGGCGGTGCTGGGCTTGCCAAAGGAACTGGAAGAGCTTCAAAGCGAGACACGTGAAGTTCTCCTAAAATCCTAGAGGAAACTTCACCACTCCAGACTGGACGATGTGTGAACGAAGGGCTCTGTTCTATCCCCTCGGTGCCCATGTCTCTGACATGAGGACACAATGTCCTTACTTGGTCAGAGGCTTGTATCTGCTAAGGTGCTCTGCAAAAGCAGGTGGTGTGTCTCTTGGTTATGGCCCAGCAGGTTGTGTGATTTCTGAAGAACAGAAGTTCTGGGCTCACCAGAACGCCAGAAGTCCTTTGCCCCAGGGCTGCTCTCAATCCTCTCTTCTTTCTGTCTTGATCCTGGGGGTTGCCCCATCTCCTGTGCAGGACCCTGCACTTCACCTCATTGGACCCCATGAGGTTCCCAGGGGCCCACTTTTCAAACTTGTCCAGGTCCCTGGGGGGGGGGGGGGGGGGCCTGTCAGCTGCACCCCCCAGATTGGTGTTGTCAGCAAATGTGCTGAGGGGACACTGGAGCTCAGTGTTTATGCCCTTGATGAAGACATTCAACTGCTCATTGCAATACAGACCCCCCGAGGGATACCACTCATCACTGAGCTCCATCTGGACACAGAGATATTGACCACTACTCTCTGGAGTCCACGGTCAGCCAGAGAGTTCCTTACCCACTGACAGCCCAGCTCTCAAACCTGAGTCTTTCCAAGGTCGAGAGAAGGATGCTGGGGGGGGAGGACTGTGACACAGGCCCTACAGAAGTCCAAAGAAATTACATTCCTAGCTCCTCCCTTGTCCACTGAGTCAGTCACTCCCTCATAGAAGGCCAGCAGGGGGCTCAGGCAGGACTTGCCCTCAGTGAAGCCACGCTGGCTGACTCAAATCACTTTGCTGTCCTCCATGGGCTAGAGTGTAGCTTCCAAGATGATGTGCCAGCTCTTGCCTGAGGTGGCAGGATGTCCTTTGCGGACCTGGGCTGTGTTGAGGATAAGGTGGTGGAGCACACGCAGGGGTTGGGCCCAGCCCCTGGGGGAACCTGAATGCTGGTGGCGAGACTTTTGGCACGGTGGCAAGGAGAAGATTTTTTGACAGCGATCTCACGGCATGTTCCTGCTTGGTGAGGCAGGTGGTAGAGTAAGGGGCTTTGGGGAAAACTGGGATAGTTTTAGGTGCTAAGTGCGGAGCCCCAGTGTTGGAGGGGGTTTGGGGAAGTTGGTGAGGACCAGCAACAGCTTTCAGGCTTTGAACTTTTTGCATTTGGGAGCCACAGCCAGGCGTGCAGAATTTTGGAGCCACGCTTGGTGTCTGAGGCTTGTAGGTTTGATGTTTTAGGTGTCCCGCTAATATAAATGACCGAGACTCAATATTCTGTTAATGGTTTAATTTAATTAACACAATTGCAATGAGCAAAGCAGCACTGGGTGCGTGGGGAGTCTCCGCTCCACTCACACGCACACCGTAAAGTTTACTCTTTTAGTTTATATTACATACCTTAATACATATTCATAACTATTCTAATAGATGTTCATGACTCCTCTAGGAATAGGCTGGATTATGTTTATTAGTTCTTGGAAGAGGTGGGCCTTCAAAGGCACATGCCCACTTTATCTCTGGGGGCCTTTTTGACCCCTATCCGGTGATGGTTGGATGAAGTCAGTAGTCTTCCTCAGTTTGCCCTCTTGGTACCCTTCGATTTCACACATGCGCTCCTTCGCTCTTCGCAGGTCTCCCCCCATCCTCCAATGCAGTTGAGAGTAACTTGGCCAAAGGGGGTGGCAGCTGGATAGGAGTGAGAGCGAAGTCAGCTCCTGGTTTGAATCTGGCATTGAGGTTTTCCTCTCCAAAGCTGAGAGAAGCTTTCCTCTCCAAAGCTGAAGTTTTTCTCTAGAAACTGTTTTTGTGAAAAGCAAGTAGCAAGCTCTGTTGCCATGGAAGCATGAGGCACTTTGAGATGTTGCCTGATGCATGGATTTGAAAACCATAGTATAAAATCATGGAATGGGTTGGGGTGGAAGGGACCTTGAAGATCATCCAGTTCCAACAGGCCTGCATGGGCAGGGAGACCTTCAGGGAGACTACACCAGGTTTCTAGAAACCAGAGCAGAAAAATTTCTTGACTGAAAGAGTGGTGAAGCATTGGAAGAGTCTGCCCAGGGAGGTGGTGGAGCCTCCATCCCTGGAGGTGTTCAGCAGCAGAGGGGCAGCTGTGGTGCTGGGGGAGATGCTGTGGTGGTTCAGGGGGTGCAGGGCTGAGATTTGGACTCCATCACCTTGAAGGACCTTCCCAACCATGGTGACTCCATGATTCCATGTGCCAACACCTGCCTGGACACACCCGGCCTGTCTGCCAGGTGACAAAGGGACCCTTTGTGACCTCACGTGTGACACTGCGGGTCCCGGGGTCCCTCCTGAGCACCGGGGAGGCCCTGGCTCAGTGTCCAGAAGGACAGCGGAGAGTGCAGAGGCGAGCACAGAGCTTTCAGGAGCACTGAGCTATGTCTGCATTCTCAGCACTCTGGAGAATCCTCCGTGGGTCCCGAGAGGACCAAGGAGATTTGGAGACGGTGGCTGGTCACCGGGAGAGGGGTGACACTGGGGCTGGGGGGATGCCCTCGCGGCAAACGGGGGAGGACTCGACAGCCCCTGGTGGTTTGTCTGATGGGAGCCCCTGGCCAGCCCCTGGGGCTGCCCAGGAGCCTCCCTCCCCTGTAGATTTGCTGCGCCGTGCAGGGCCCATCCCAGCCCTCTCCCTGTCCTCAGGCAGCCCCCTTGGCCCCATGGGCTCTCCCCCCCTGCAGTGCAGCCTTGGGGCCAGCAGCACTGCCCCCCCCATGCCCACCCCCCATGGCCTCTCCTCTTCCCCCTCTCAGCAGAGACCCTCGAGCCGGCCCCAGCTGGCCTGCATGGGAGAGGAAGAGGAGGAAGGCCACCCCCCTACCCCATCAGAGGTGTGCAGGGTCCAGCTGCTGGAGACAGGTGAGTGAGGGGCCTTTGGCTGCTTTGCTGTCCTCCTGCATGGCAGTGGTTGCTGGCACATCCCTGGCCTGATCCCTGCCAGCCCCCTCTTTGGGTCCCCGCGCCCAGGGCTGGCTCTGTCCTCGGGAGCTGGCACGGGGCTGGGTGCGAGGTAGGGGACCCTTCAGTCTCTCCTGCCAGCACCTTCAGCTCTCCCTCCTCCCTTGCTTTGTTAGATTTCGACTCTGACTCCAGCACCTATGAGGATCTGCCTTCAGCCGAGGAGCAGGAGAAACAGATCCTTGAGGATGCTCTGGAGGACTCAGCAGAGGTACCCACGGAGATTGGCACCTGCCTTGTGCCTGCTCCAGCTGCCCCCACGCTCAAGGATCCCTTCCCAGACAGCTGCTGTCTGGGCAAAGCTGGGGAAAAAAAGGAAAAAAAGTCACCAAAATCAAGACACGAGTCCTGTGGGTAAGAGGGATCAATCAAGGAGCCCCATAACCTTCTCTTCTCCCGGCAGGAGCTGAAGGATTTGGAGAAGCAGCTGAGGGATTTGGAGCGGAAGGCTTCATCCTCCAGCCTCTGGGAGCAGGAGCATCTCTTCCAGGTCTGGCATTTCCCCGAGGGGTACAGAGGCCGCTTTTGGAGGGCGGCATAGAAAGGAGCAGAGGCTGCAGTGGGAAGGGGCTCTGGTCACCTCCCTGGCCATGGCAGATTGGTGTGAGCCCTGAGGCGGGGAGGGAGCCCAGGGAGATGAAGGCAGAGTCAGGCTTTGCTGCTGTTGCCAGGAAGCCTTGGCAAAGGATCTGAGCCCTGCCAGGTGCTGAGCAGAGCTGTCAGCCCTGGGAGAGCCACCAGAGCCCAGGGCAGAGCATTGGCTTTTCTTCTTGCAGGGCCTGATGTTCTTCACGGCCTCCCCCAGAGCAGAGGAACGTCAGAAGGCTCTGGTCCTTATTGCCAGGGCGATGAAGTCAGGCATCAGCCCTTCCTCGGCCAGGGTAAGGAGCCCCCAGGGCCAGACAACCTCCGGTGTCCCCCTCAGCCCTTCCCACTCTCCTGGCTACTCACTCTGTGGCTATCCCGAGTCCCAGTCCTCACGCGGGCTGAGGGCTGGAGAGCAGGGAGAGGCAGAGGGGACAGCGGGGCTGCAGGGGAGGCTGTTCCTGCTGGGGACAGCTGGGCCTCCCCCGTCCTGCTGCTCTGCTCCCCTGGGCCGGGGGCTGCTGAGAGGGGACCCTGCGCTGGGCAGAGGAGCTGGCAGCGTGCGGGAGCTGGGGCAGACACCTCCACAGCCCTCTGATCCCTGCTTTTCCAGTGCCTGGGAGAGACGGTGGGACGTCTCATCCTCTGCTGCACATCCAGCACCTGGATCATCAGCTGTCTGGCAGCAGATGCTCTTCAGCTTCTCTTCGATGTGCTGTATCGACAGCGTTGGGGAGGCTGTGGGCGAGGACCAAGAGTTTCATCTTTCCTCCGCTCCTCTCCAGGCTGCGTGTCAGCAGCAGATGAGATGGACACCAGTGGCCTTGCCAGGGTAAGGAGCTGCCTCCTTGCTGGGACCCTTCCAAGGGACCCTTCCCAAAATGCCTGCGACTGGCCTGGCCTCACTCTCCCTCTGGAGAGAGTTCCTATGCCAGGCTGTCCCTCCATGGAGTGCCCCGGCAGCAGCTCCAGCCCTCCTGGCCCCTGGCTCTCTGGAGGGCCAGCAGGCCCTGCCCATGAGCCCAGCCCTTCTCCCTCACCCTGAAGGAGACTCTCCCTCCCTCCCTGCCTCGCTGCCTCGCTGCCTCGCTGCCTCTCTGCTCCTCCTCCTCCCCTCGTGGCCGGGCACCTCTTGCCGGGGCTGCTGGCACAGCCCAGCTGAGCAGCACAAGAAGGGCACTGACATCTCTTCCCTCCTCCCCTTCTCTTCTCCCTGCAGGAGTTTGGAATTTTCTCCTGGGCTGCAGAGAGGACGGGCCTGCTCCTCGCAGCTATAGCAGCCCTGAGAGATTCCAGGACCCAGGAGAGGCAGGTGGCCAGCCGTCTGCTGGACATGGCCACGAGCGACCCTGGCTTCTGGCTGGCGGATGTAAGTGTCCTGGGGCTGCACTGTCCTGCCCATCACACCTTCCTGGTGCTTTTCCCTGCTCCCTGCCTCCCAGATCCCAGTCTCTTGGGCCCCTGAAGCCAGGTCAAAGCAGCAGAGAGGAATGGGATGGGCAGGGCCGCAGTTGCAGTGGCAGCTGAGGAGATGGTTGCACTGCAGTGGCAGCACCATAGAACGATAGAGTCAGAGAATCATAGAATCAGCTGGTTTCTGAACAACCTCCAGGGGCTGAGAAGGCACCCCCTCCCTGGGCAGCCCATTCTAATGCCTGAGCACCCTCTCTGTACAGAACTTCTTCTCTTCTTAATATTTAACCTCCCCTGGCAGAGCTTAAGACCATGCCCTCTTGTCTTACCATCCTCACCCGTGTTCTCTCCAGGCAGAAGAGATCTTGAGGTGCATCCACAGCACCCTGCAGTGTGTCTGCAGGGTGACAGCCCGGCACAGCCTGGAGTCACTGCTCCGGCTGCTGGCTGAGAGGTGCCCCGAGGACACGGTCAGGACTCTGCTGAGGCTGAGTCCAGAGTGTGACAGGTACGAGCCCCTCCAGCCCTGGGGACCTTCTCCAAAGCCCGGGCACAGCAGGGTGGCCGAGGCAGCCCTGCTAACGGAGCGCTCTGGCTTGCAGCGCCGCCCTGGCCATGTGGGAGGTGGTGCTGTCCCCAGCCCGAAAGACGCAGAGGATCTTTGAGGGGCTGCTCGGTGTGATGGAGGGCGCCATAGCAGGCGTCAATGTCTCAGCTGTGAGTGAGCAGAGCAGGTCTTGTTCAGCACCAACCCCCTCTGTGCCAGCCCCATGGGGCTGCTGGGGCCCCTGAGCACAAACCGGAACCCTGCAGCATTCTGGACACCACATCAACCGTGTGCTGGCAGATGGCTCAGAGCCTCCATCGGGCTCTCTGTGGCCTTTGGCAGCGCAACAGCAGCGCCTGTGCGCTGAGAGCTGTCCCTGTGTCTTTTCTGCAGGCATCCGAGGTCCTGTGCAGGCTCAGCCAGTGGCCCCACTGGCAGAAAAGCCTGGGAGTGCTCTTCCCCAGGCTCCTCATGGCCCTGAGCAGCCAGCTTGTCAAGGATCCACGGATCCCGGGAGAGGAGCAGCCCCAGGCTGATCAGCCCAGCCCTTTGGGGTGCGCCATCCCCTTCGAAGCCCTGCCATTTCCCCGGGCCCTCGGCCAGGGCCCCTGCTCTGGGTGTAACTGGACCTTGCTCTGCACACAGGGTGGCAGTGAAGGCCATGAAATCTCTGCTGTGCGCTGCTGGATGTGAAGAGCTTGTCCAGACGATCCAGCAGGAGGGCGGCTGGGACATGCTCCTTGGAAGTGACACCCTCCAGAGAGGAGTCAGTTTGCTGGCCAGGTGGGAGTCCCTTTCAGCCTCAGCAGCCCCATGCCCGGGGGCAGAGAGCTCAATGCCAGCAAGGCTTTGCCTGCCCTGCTCACCGCCAGCGCTGCTTTTCTTTCCCTGCCCAGCGAGATGAGGAGGAAGAGCCCAGCTGAGCAGCGCTCCTCCCTCTTCCAGCACGTCAAAAGGATGCTTGGCTCTGGGGAGCACTGGCAGAAAACCTTAGCCATGACTTTCTACGTTGAGGTAAGCCTGGTGGGAAGCAGTGCCTCTGGCAGATGAAGCTTCTGAAGCCGTCCCTCTGTCCCAGGCGGCTGCCGGGTGGGATGACAGTCTCCGGAGCTGGGCCAGAGGGCTCTGCTGTCAGTCCTTCTGCCCGCCAGCCCTTCCTGCTGGGGCAGCGCTCAGCACCCCTGGGTGTTCTCAGGCAGGGCTTCCCTCGGGATGGGACGGGACGGGCTGTGTCTGCCCCCTGTGTCAGGCCCTGTAGCTTGCAGTGGGAACCGGGAGCTGCGCAGTGCCGGGGTCCTGCATGTCTGCCCGTCTCTCACCGCTGCCTTTCTTTCAGCTGCTGGGCTGCCAGGACCTTGAAAAGGCTTCGAGTGACCTGCACCTCCTCCAGCAGTACCTGGAGTCTTGCAGTCACACACTGCAATTGCTGGCACTCAGGGGCCTGGCGGTGCTGTCAGAAGATCCGCAGATGGTGAGCGAGGTGGAGCCGCCTTGGCAGCCTGGGGCTGGGGCCTGGGGGTAACACGGTGGCTTGGGCCTGGCTGAGCGGGAGGAGGTGGCTGAGCAGGGGCCACAGAGCCCTCCCTGCCCTCCCCGGTTCTCCCTCGGCCCCCACAGGCAGGAGGGGCAGGAGGGGCGGCAGCGATGGCGGCAGCGCCTGCCAGGAAGCCGGGCGGGAGGCTGGTGCTCAGCACACGGCGTTTGTGCCAGGCTGCTCCTCCACTGCTCCACCAGCACAGAAATAAATTCTCTGTTCACACAGGCAGCAGAAATGCGGAGCAAGGTCCTGCTGGACCTTGTCACCCTGCTGAGGGTGAGAGACGCTGAGAGCGACGTCAAGGTGGAGGCCCTGCTCTTATTCAGAGCCCTCCTGGGCGGGCGGCTGGAGCAGAAGGAAGCCAGCCACATGGCTGTGATGGCGGCAGGAAGTCTCCCAGCCCTCTTTGATGATGTAAGGCTGATGTGGGACCTGAGCCCGCAGAGGGGCCTGGGGGAAAGGACAGCTGCCCTCCAGCCCAGCCCCGCGGGCAGCACTTGGGCAGGGCTGCTGCCCTCCTCACGCCCCTGGGCTCTGCTGGGAGGGCTTCTGGGCTCTGCAGCCCAGCGCAGCCTCTCCCTGGCAGGATGAGGCCTCCGCTGCCCCCAGGCCCACCACCCCGCAGCACCTCCCCGCTCAGAACAACAGGAACCATGGGTAGGGAGAGGCGGCTGCCGCAGTCACCCTGACTTGGGTCTCTTCCTTCCTCCCTCCCTCCCTCCCTCCCCCCCTGCCAGGAGTCCAGCCAGGTGAGAGAGCTCTCCATCATCCTCTTTGGAGAGCTGTTGGGGATGATGGTGAGGAGAGACAAGAAAGAGATGGAGGAGGTGGTGCGGAGGACCCTGGTCTCACTCTTCCTTCGCATGAGTGACGAGAGCGTGGCCGAGGTAGAGACTTCAGAGCTGACCCTTCAGAGCTTTGCCCTTCCCTCTGCCCCAGCCCTGGCAGCAGCTCAGCAGCTCTTGCCCATCTCTCTCCTGCTGGCTGGCAGAGTGCCATACCTGAGCTGGTGGCTGCCCCGTGTCCCTGCCTCGGGCACTGAACCCCCCCTCCCCCTCCCCCCCCCCCGTTCAGGCTCTGTCCCCAGCTGCCTCTTCCCAGAAGTAGCTGGGGACAGCTCGCAGCCTTGCCCAGAGGAGGGGGATGAGAGCTCTGGGGCTGGTGCCAGCTGTGGTGCCAGCTCCCACCGTGTGCTGCTTTGCAGGCCTCTGCCAAAGCCCTCCTCGTCTCTGCAAAATTCCTGGGCTGGAGGAAGCTCAAGCGGGTGCTTAAGAACCAGGAGACGTGGAGAATTGGAGAGACCCTGGTGAGGACAAGCCCCAGGAGCCAGGGCCTGGGCTGGACAAGAGATGCCCCGTGTGCCCATGGGGGTGGCACAGCTGTGCCTGGTTGGCCCTGCTTCAGAGCAGAACACACAGCCTGGAGCTTGGTCCCCCTTTCTCTTCCCTTTTTCCTTTCCATCTTTCCCTTTCCCCTTTCCATTCTTCCCTTTCCCCTTTCCTTTCTTCCCTTTCCCCTTTCCATTTTTCCCTTTTTCCCTTTCGATTTTCCCCATTGCCCTCCCTCAGTCACGCAGCCCTCCCCCATAAGGTTATTCTGCAGACCCCTCTTCCCCCCAGCCCCTGGGTGCTGCAGGAGCCCCCTGGCCACGTTCTGGCTGCACCTCAGCCCCCCAGGGCTCCTGGCTGGCAGAAAGGAATGGTCTGGAGGGGAAGGGGTTGTGGGTGGGCAGAGGGACTGCTCTGGCACACAGAAAACGGTCTGTGCCAGCCCCGTGACCTTGGGCTCTCCCCAGCTGGAGCAGGAGAGGAGCTGGGTGGAAGAGTACGTGAGTTTCAGCCAGATGCGGCTCAGGGATGCTCCGACTGCTGTGAGACTGGCAGCCATCAGGTTCATTGGTGAGCAACAACCCCCGGGGACCCTCTTCTGGCAGCCCGGCCCTGTGGCTGTCGCGGGCAGGGCTGTGCAGTGCTGGGTAGGGGGAGGTCTGACGGGAGCTCTGTACGCAGGGCATGCTGCGCGGCGCCTGAGGAGGCATCGGTATAGAGTGCTGGCAATGTCCTCTGGTGAGTGGGGTCAGAGCTGGGCTCCATGGATGGGGCAGGGGACAGAGGCTGGGCAGGGGGCGGCCATGCCTGGCCCCTTTCGAGGGAAAAGCCTCAGGGGAGGGGGAGGGGGAAGCTCTTGGGGACACTCTGGGACAGGCTGGGGGCTAGGACTAGATGATCCTTAAGGTCCCTTCCAGCCCAAGCCAGGCTGCTGGCATTCCTGAGCAGCAGCTTCCAGCTGCTCCCTTGATCCCACCTGCTCCTCCTGGCCAGGGAAAGAAGCGGATGGGGCTGGCACGGGAGGGGCTGTGCAGACAGGGAGGTTTCACCGCTGCTCTCTTTTGTTTCTCTCACAGACCTCCAGTGCCTGCAAAATGACCCTGAGCCCTCAGTCCAGTGCCTGGCAGTTCAAACCTTGCTGATCCTAGAGACTCTGCAGAAGCAGCAAAGATCAGGGTAGTCCCTCCGGGCTCTCTGCTGCTGTCTCTGATGTCTCAGGGACAATCTCCTCCTGCCATCTTCCCAACGGTACCTTCACCAGTGCCACACTGCAGCTGCTGTCCCCCAGGCCCCCATGTGCCTCCCCAGGCTCTACTGGACTGTCCCAGTCCAAACCAGTGCCTTCCAACCCAAACCAGTGCCCTCCAAGCCCTCCTCTCCTCACCGAGGACTCCCCTCAGGCCGCTCTCCGTTAAACCTCCCCAATGTCACCAGAGCAGGGGACAGCAGCAGCGTGGGACTGAAGGTGCCAGTGATGAAGGTGGAGGTGGGAAGATTGGAGGAGGAGAAGGGCTCCGGGGGAGATGGCAGCGTGTGAAGCAAGCTGGAAGCAGTAGCCCGGTGCCATGGCCTCCTTCCCACAGGCAGCACCCCGAGCCTGCTGAGCAGACATCATCACCCCCGCAGGTCAGCTCATCCCATCCCTCTGCACAGCCTGGCCCCAGGTGACAACCAGGTGTCCCCTTCTTTGGGCTGTCCCCCCAGAGCAGCAGCCAGGTTGGGCCCCCCCCTGTGCCACTCTTCTCTGCGTCCCGCCGTCCCCAGGCGGCCACCTCCGGCGTGCTCCTGGCTTGCACCAGGAGCCAGGGGAGAAGTTTTCCTTCCCACGGCTGCTGCCAGTGCCCACGCTGGTGCTGGGGCGGGGGTGCAAGGAGGCACAGGGGAGGAGGGCTCAGGGTTTAAAAAGCTCCAGTTCACCCCAGCGCTGCTTTCTTGCTTTCAGGGCTTTGTTTGGCAGCTGCCAGGAGGAGCGGAAGATGGGGAATGTTTCCCTGGAACTGGTGAGCATCCTCACTCACCATGGGACACTGGGACCGTCCTGCCATGTCGAACCCTTGCTGATGGCAGCAGCACGGCTCAGTTTCATGGGCATCCTGACCCAGTGCTACAAGTTCCTCCAAGCCAAGAGTGACAGCAGCAGCCAGCTGGGACTTTCTGCAGAGATTGAATAAAATGTTAATCGTGCTCTTTCTTTCCTTTATAGTCCTTTTCCTTGGGGTGATGAATTTGTTTCAAAACCTATTCCCCCTGTGTTTCTGCCCCTCCCCTATTAACTCCTTCCCAAGACCTCCTTTCAACGTGATGTTATTTTCCCTGAAATAAACCATTGTGTTTTGTTCAAACCTTAAACCTGGTTACTTTTGTTATTTGTAGGGTGTCCATGCACAGTAGTAGTATTTCCTCACAAACCAAGTGTGAAAAATCAACACCTACAGACCGTGACGGTGGTGGTCAGCTGGTGGTGCTGAATTGGTGGTGGGGAGTTGCTGAGGGTCAGTTGGTGGTTCTGGATTGGTGCTGGCGAGGTGGTGGTTGTGAACTGGTTGTCCTGAATTTGTGGTGCTGAACTGGCAGTAGCCAGTTGGAGTGGGCCAGTTGGTGGTGCTGAAGAGGCAGTGGTGAACTGCCAGTTGCTGGTGGGCTGGTGGTGCTGGTCTTTTGCCCTCGCTGAATTGCTGGTGTTGAGTTGATGGTGGCAAATAGGTGGAGGTCGTTTGGAGGTTACGATGAGGCAGTGCCCGGTTTGTGGTGGTCGTTTGGAGGTGCTAAATTGGCAGTGGCGTGTTGACATTGGCGAGTTGAGAGTGGCCAGTTGGGTGTGGTCAGTTGGCGGTGCTGGGCTTGCCAAAGGAACTGGAAGAGCTTCAAAGCGAGACACGTGAAGTTCTCCTAAAATCCTAGAGGAAACTTCACCACTCCAGACTGGACGATGTGTGAACGAAGGGCTCTGTTCTATCCCCTCGGTGCCCATGTCTCTGACATGAGGACACAATGTCCTTACTTGGTCAGAGGCTTGTATCTGCTAAGGTGCTCTGCAAAAGCAGGTGGTGTGTCTCTTGGTTATGGCCCAGCAGGTTGTGTGATTTCTGAAGAACAGAAGTTCTGGGCTCACCAGAACGCCAGAAGTCCTTTGCCCCAGGGCTGCTCTCAATCCTCTCTTCTTTCTGTCTTGATCCTGGGGGTTGCCCCATCTCCTGTGCAGGACCCTGCACTTCACCTCATTGGACCCCATGAGGTTCCCAGGGGCCCACTTTTCAAACTTGTCCAGGTCCCTGGGGGGGGGGGGGGGGGGCCTGTCAGCTGCACCCCCCAGATTGGTGTTGTCAGCAAATGTGCTGAGGGGACACTGGAGCTCAGTGTTTATGCCCTTGATGAAGACATTCAACTGCTCATTGCAATACAGACCCCCCGAGGGATACCACTCATCACTGAGCTCCATCTGGACACAGAGATATTGACCACTACTCTCTGGAGTCCACGGTCAGCCAGAGAGTTCCTTACCCACTGACAGCCCAGCTCTCAAACCTGAGTCTTTCCAAGGTCGAGAGAAGGATGCTGGGGGGGGAGGACTGTGACACAGGCCCTACAGAAGTCCAAAGAAATTACATTCCTAGCTCCTCCCTTGTCCACTGAGTCAGTCACTCCCTCATAGAAGGCCAGCAGGGGGCTCAGGCAGGACTTGCCCTCAGTGAAGCCACGCTGGCTGACTCAAATCACTTTGCTGTCCTCCATGGGCTAGAGTGTAGCTTCCAAGATGATGTGCCAGCTCTTGCCTGAGGTGGCAGGATGTCCTTTGCGGACCTGGGCTGTGTTGAGGATAAGGTGGTGGAGCACACGCAGGGGTTGGGCCCAGCCCCTGGGGGAACCTGAATGCTGGTGGCGAGACTTTTGGCACGGTGGCAAGGAGAAGATTTTTTGACAGCGATCTCACGGCATGTTCCTGCTTGGTGAGGCAGGTGGTAGAGTAAGGGGCTTTGGGGAAAACTGGGATAGTTTTAGGTGCTAAGTGCGGAGCCCCAGTGTTGGAGGGGGTTTGGGGAAGTTGGTGAGGACCAGCAACAGCTTTCAGGCTTTGAACTTTTTGCATTTGGGAGCCACAGCCAGGCGTGCAGAATTTTGGAGCCACGCTTGGTGTCTGAGGCTTGTAGGTTTGATGTTTTAGGTGTCCCGCTAATATAAATGACCGAGACTCAATATTCTGTTAATGGTTTAATTTAATTAACACAATTGCAATGAGCAAAGCAGCACTGGGTGCGTGGGGAGTCTCCGCTCCACTCACACGCACACCGTAAAGTTTACTCTTTTAGTTTATATTACATACCTTAATACATATTCATAACTATTCTAATAGATGTTCATGACTCCTCTAGGAATAGGCTGGATTATGTTTATTAGTTCTTGGAAGAGGTGGGCCTTCAAAGGCACATGCCCACTTTATCTCTGGGGGCCTTTTTGACCCCTATCCGGTGATGGTTGGATGAAGTCAGTAGTCTTCCTCAGTTTGCCCTCTTGGTACCCTTCGATTTCACACATGCGCTCCTTCGCTCTTCGCAGGTCTCCCCCCATCCTCCAATGCAGTTGAGAGTAACTTGGCCAAAGGGGGTGGCAGCTGGATAGGAGTGAGAGCGAAGTCAGCTCCTGGTTTGAATCTGGCATTGAGGTTTTCCTCTCCAAAGCTGAGAGAAGCTTTCCTCTCCAAAGCTGAAGTTTTTCTCTAGAAACTGTTTTTGTGAAAAGCAAGTAGCAAGCTCTGTTGCCATGGAAGCATGAGGCACTTTGAGATGTTGCCTGATGCATGGATTTGAAAACCATAGTATAAAATCATGGAATGGGTTGGGGTGGAAGGGACCTTGAAGATCATCCAGTTCCAACAGGCCTGCATGGGCAGGGAGACCTCCCTGCATGGGCAGGGAGACCTTCAGGGAGACTACACCAGGTTTCTAGAAACCAGAGCAGAAAAATTTCTTGACTGAAAGAGTGGTGAAGCATTGGAAGAGTCTGCCCAGGGAGGTGGTGGAGCCTCCATCCCTGGAGGTGTTCAGCAGCAGAGGGGCAGCTGTGGTGCTGGGGGAGATGCTGTGGTGGTTCAGGGGGTGCAGGGCTGAGACTTGGACTCCATCACCTTGAAGGACCTTCCCAACCATGGTGACTCCATGATTCCATGTGCCAACACCTGCCTGGACACACCCGGCCTGTCTGCCAGGTGACAAAGGGACCCTTTGTGACCTCACGTGTGACACTGCGGGTCCCGGGGTCCCTCCTGAGCACCGGGGAGGCCCTGGCTCAGTGTCCAGAAGGACAGCGGAGAGTGCAGAGGCGAGCACAGAGCTTTCAGGAGCACTGAGCTATGTCTGCATTCTCAGCACTCTGGAGAATCCTCCGTGGGTCCCGAGAGGACCAAGGAGATTTGGAGACGGTGGCTGGTCACCGGGAGAGGGGTGACACTGGGGCTGGGGGGATGCCCTCGCGGCAAACGGGGGAGGACTCGACAGCCCCTGGTGGTTTGTCTGATGGGAGCCCCTGGCCAGCCCCTGGGGCTGCCCAGGAGCCTCCCTCCCCTGTAGATTTGCTGCGCCGTGCAGGGCCCATCCCAGCCCTCTCCCTGTCCTCAGGCAGCCCCCTTGGCCCCATGGGCTCTCCCCCCCTGCAGTGCAGCCTTGGGGCCAGCAGCACTGCCCCCCCCATGCCCACCCCCCATGGCCTCTCCTCTTCCCCCTCTCAGCAGAGACCCTCGAGCCGGCCCCAGCTGGCCTGCATGGGAGAGGAAGAGGAGGAAGGCCACCCCCCTACCCCATCAGAGGTGTGCAGGGTCCAGCTGCTGGAGACAGGTGAGTGAGGGGCCTTTGGCTGCTTTGCTGTCCTCCTGCATGGCAGTGGTTGCTGGCACATCCCTGGCCTGATCCCTGCCAGCCCCCTCTTTGGGTCCCCGCGCCCAGGGCTGGCTCTGTCCTCGGGAGCTGGCACGGGGCTGGGTGCGAGGTAGGGGACCCTTCAGTCTCTCCTGCCAGCACCTTCAGCTCTCCCTCCTCCCTTGCTTTGTTAGATTTCGACTCTGACTCCAGCATCTATGAGGATCTGCCTTCAGCCGAGGAGCAGGAGAAACAGATCCTTGAGGATGCTCTGGAGGACTCAGCAGAGGTACCCACGGAGATTGGCACCTGCCTTGTGCCTGCTCCAGCTGCCCCCACGCTCAAGGATCCCTTCCCAGACAGCTGCTGTCTGGGCAAAGCTGGGGAAAAAAAGGAAAAAAAGTCACCAAAATCAAGACACGAGTCCTGTGGGTAAGAGGGATCAATCAAGGAGCCCCATAACCTTCTCTTCTCCCGGCAGGAGCTGAAGGATTTGGAGAAGCAGCTGAGGGATTTGGAGCGGAAGGCTTCATCCTCCAGCCTCTGGGAGCAGGAGCATCTCTTCCAGGTCTGGCATTTCCCCGAGGGGTACAGAGGCCGCTTTTGGAGGGCGGCATAGAAAGGAGCAGAGGCTGCAGTGGGAAGGGGCTCTGGTCACCTCCCTGGCCATGGCAGATTGGTGTGAGCCCTGAGGCGGGGAGGGAGCCCAGGGAGATGAAGGCAGAGTCAGGCTTTGCTGCTGTTGCCAGGAAGCCTTGGCAAAGGATCTGAGCCCTGCCAGGTGCTGAGCAGAGCTGTCAGCCCTGGGAGAGCCACCAGAGCCCAGGGCAGAGCATTGGCTTTTCTTCTTGCAGGGCCTGATGTTCTTCACGGCCTCCCCCAGAGCAGAGGAACGTCAGAAGGCTCTGGTCCTTATTGCCAGGGCGATGAAGTCAGGCATCAGCCCTTCCTCTGCCAGGGTAAGGAGCCCCCAGGGCCAGACAACCTCCGGTGTCCCCCTCAGCCCTTCCCACTCTCCTGGCTACTCACTCTGTGGCTATCCCGAGTCCCAGTCCTCACGCGGGCTGAGGGCTGGAGAGCAGGGAGAGGCAGAGGGGACAGCGGGGCTGCAGGGGAGGCTGTTCCTGCTGGGGACAGCTGGGCCTCCCCCGTCCTGCTGCTCTGCTCCCCTGGGCCGGGGGCTGCTGAGAGGGGACCCTGCGCTGGGCAGAGGAGCTGGCAGCGTGCGGGAGCTGGGGCAGACACCTCCACAGCCCTCTGATCCCTGCTTTTCCAGTGCCTGGGAGAGACGGTGGGACGTCTCATCCTCTGCTGCACATCCAGCACCTGGATCATCAGCTGTCTGGCAGCAGATGCTCTTCAGCTTCTCTTCGATGTGCTGTATCGACAGCGTTGGGGAGGCTGTGGGCGAGGACCAAGAGTTTCATCTTTCCTCCGCTCCTCTCCAGGCTGCGTGTCAGCAGCAGATGAGATGGACACCAGTGGCCTTGCCAGGGTAAGGAGCTGCCTCCTTGCTGGGACCCTTCCAAGGGACCCTTCCCAAAATGCCTGCGACTGGCCTGGCCTCACTCTCCCTCTGGAGAGAGTTCCTATGCCAGGCTGTCCCTCCATGGAGTGCCCCGGCAGCAGCTCCAGCCCTCCTGGCCCCTGGCTCTCTGGAGGGCCAGCAGGCCCTGCCCATGAGCCCAGCCCTTCTCCCTCACCCTGAAGGAGACTCTCCCTCCCTCCCTGCCTCGCTGCCTCGCTGCCTCGCTGCCTCTCTGCTCCTCCTCCTCCCCTCGTGGCCGGGCACCTCTTGCCGGGGCTGCTGGCACAGCCCAGCTGAGCAGCACAAGAAGGGCACTGACATCTCTTCCCTCCTCCCCTTCTCTTCTCCCTGCAGGAGTTTGGAATTTTCTCCTGGGCTGCAGAGAGGACGGGCCTGCTCCTCGCAGCTATAGCAGCCCTGAGAGATTCCAGGACCCAGGAGAGGCAGGTGGCCAGCCGTCTGCTGGACATGGCCACGAGCGACCCTGGCTTCTGGCTGGTGGATGTAAGTGTCCTGGGGCTGCACTGTCCTGCCCATCACACCTTCCTGGTGCTTTTCCCTGCTCCCTGCCTCCCAGATCCCAGTCTCTTGGGCCCCTGAAGCCAGGTCAAAGCAGCAGAGAGGAATGGGATGGGCAGGGCCGCAGTTGCAGTGGCAGCTGAGGAGATGGTTGCAGCACCATAGAACGATAGAGTCAGAGAATCATAGAATCAGCTGGTTTCTGAACAACCTCCAGGGGCTGAGAAGGCACCCCCTCCCTGGGCAGCCCATTCTAATGCCTGAGCACCCTCTCTGTACAGAACTTCTTCTCTTCTTAATATTTAACCTCCCCTGGCAGAGCTTAAGACCATGCCCTCTTGTCTTACCATCCTCACCCGTGTTCTCTCCAGGCAGAAGAGATCTTGAGGTGCATCCACAGCACCCTGCAGTGTGTCTGCAGGGTGACAGCCCGGCACAGCCTGGAGTCACTGCTCCGGCTGCTGGCTGAGAGGTGCCCCGAGGACACGGTCAGGACTCTGCTGAGGCTGAGTCCAGAGTGTGACAGGTACGAGCCCCTCCAGCCCTGGGGACCTTCTCCAAAGCCCGGGCACAGCAGGGTGGCCGAGGCAGCCCTGCTAACGGAGCGCTCTGGCTTGCAGCGCCGCCCTGGCCATGTGGGAGGTGGTGCTGTCCCCAGCCCGAAAGACGCAGAGGATCTTTGAGGGGCTGCTCGGTGTGATGGAGGGCGCCATAGCAGGCGTCAATGTCTCAGCTGTGAGTGAGCAGAGCAGGTCTTGTTCAGCACCAACCCCCTCTGTGCCAGCCCCATGGGGCTGCTGGGGCCCCTGAGCACAAACCGGAACCCTGCAGCATTCTGGACACCACATCAACCGTGTGCTGGCAGATGGCTCAGAGCCTCCATCGGGCTCTCTGTGGCCTTTGGCAGCGCAACAGCAGCGCCTGTGCGCTGAGAGCTGTCCCTGTGTCTTTTCTGCAGGCATCCGAGGTCCTGTGCAGGCTCAGCCAGTGGCCCCACTGGCAGAAAAGCCTGGGAGTGCTCTTCCCCAGGCTCCTCATGGCCCTGAGCAGCCAGCTTGTCAAGGATCCACGGATCCCGGGAGAGGAGCAGCCCCAGGCTGATCAGCCCAGCCCTTTGGGGTGCGCCATCCCCTTCGAAGCCCTGCCATTTCCCCAGGCCCTCGGCCAGGGCCCCTGCTCTGGGTGTAACTGGACCTTGCTCTGCACACAGGGTGGCAGTGAAGGCCATGAAATCTCTGCTGTGCGCTGCTGGATGTGAAGAGCTTGTCCAGACGATCCAGCAGGAGGGCGGCTGGGACATGCTCCTTGGAAGTGACACCCTCCAGAGAGGAGTCAGTTTGCTGGCCAGGTGGGAGTCCCTTTCAGCCTCAGCAGCCCCATGCCCGGGGGCAGAGAGCTCAATGCCAGCAAGGCTTTGCCTGCCCTGCTCACCGCCAGCGCTGCTTTTCTTTCCCTGCCCAGCGAGATGAGGAGGAAGAGCCCAGCTGAGCAGCGCTCCTCCCTCTTCCAGCACGTCAAAAGGATGCTTGGCTCTGGGGAGCACTGGCAGAAAACCTTAGCCATGACTTTCTACGTTGAGGTAAGCCTGGTGGGAAGCAGTGCCTCTGGCAGATGAAGCTTCTGAAGCCGTCCCTCTGTCCCAGGCGGCTGCCGGGTGGGATGACAGTCTCCGGAGCTGGGCCAGAGGGCTCTGCTGTCAGTCCTTCTGCCCGCCAGCCCTTCCTGCTGGGGCAGCGCTCAGCACCCCTGGGTGTTCTCAGGCAGGGCTTCCCCCGGGATGGGACGGGACGGGCTGTGTCTGCCCCCTGTGTCAGGCCCTGTAGCTTGCAGTGGGAACCGGGAGCTGCGCAGTGCCGGGGTCCTGCATGTCTGCCCGTCTCTCACCGCTGCCTTTCTTTCAGCTGCTGGGCTGCCAGGACCTTGAAAAGGCTTCGAGTGACCTGCACCTCCTCCAGCAGTACCTGGAGTCTTGCAGTCACACACTGCAATTGCTGGCACTCAGGGGCCTGGCGGTGCTGTCAGAAGATCCGCAGATGGTGAGCGAGGTGGAGCCGCCTTGGCAGCCTGGGGCTGGGGCCTGGGGGTAACACGGTGGCTTGGGCCTGGCTGAGCGGGAGGAGGTGGCTGAGCAGGGGCCACAGAGCCCTCCCTGCCCTCCCCGGTTCTCCCTCGGCCCCCACAGGCAGGAGGGGCAGGAGGGGCGGCAGCGATGGCGGCAGCGCCTGCCAGGAAGCCGGGCGGGAGGCTGGTGCTCAGCACACGGCGTTTGTGCCAGGCTGCTCCTCCACTGCTCCACCAGCACAGAAATAAATTCTCTGTTCACACAGGCAGCAGAAATGCGGAGCAAGGTCCTGCTGGACCTTGTCACCCTGCTGAGGGTGAGAGACGCTGAGAGCGACGTCAAGGTGGAGGCCCTGCTCTTATTCAGAGCCCTCCTGGGCGGGCGGCTGGAGCAGAAGGAAGCCAGCCACATGGCTGTGATGGCGGCAGGAAGTCTCCCAGCCCTCTTTGATGATGTAAGGCTGATGTGGGACCTGAGCCCGCAGAGGGGCCTGGGGGAAAGGACAGCTGCCCTCCAGCCCAGCCCCGCGGGCAGCACTTGGGCAGGGCTGCTGCCCTCCTCACGCCCCTGGGCTCTGCTGGGAGGGCTTCTGGGCTCTGCAGCCCAGCGCAGCCTCTCCCTGGCAGGATGAGGCCTCCGCTGCCCCCAGGCCCACCACCCCGCAGCACCTCCCCGCTCAGAACAACAGGAACCGTGGGTAGGGAGAGGCGGCTGCCGCAGTCACCCTGACTTGGGTCTCTTCCTTCCTCCCTCCCTCCCTCCCTCCCTCCCTCCCTCCCTCCCTCCCTCCCTCCCTCCCCCCCTGCCAGGAGTCCAGCCAGGTGAGAGAGCTCTCCATCATCCTCTTTGGAGAGCTGTTGGGGATGATGGTGAGGAGAGACAAGAAAGAGATGGAGGAGGTGGTGCGGAGGACCCTGGTCTCACTCTTCCTTCGCATGAGTGACGAGAGCGTGGCCGAGGTAGAGACTTCAGAGCTGACCCTTCAGAGCTTTGCCCTTCCCTCTGCCCCAGCCCTGGCAGCAGCTCAGCAGCTCTTGCCCATCTCTCTCCTGCTGGCTGGCAGAGTGCCATACCTGAGCTGGTGGCTGCCCCGTGTCCCTGCCTCGGGCACTGAACCCTCCCCCCCCCCCCCCCCCCCCCCCGTTCAGGCTGGGGACAGCTCGCAGCCTTGCCCAGAGGAGGGGGATGAGAGCTCTGGGGCTGGTGCCAGCTGTGGTGCCAGCTCCCACCGTGTGCTGCTTTGCAGGCCTCTGCCAAAGCCCTCCTCGTCTCTGCAAAATTCCTGGGCTGGAGGAAGCTCAAGCGGGTGCTTAAGAACCAGGAGACGTGGAGAATTGGAGAGACCCTGGTGAGGACAAGCCCCAGGAGCCAGGGCCTGGGCTGGACAAGAGATGCCCCGTGTGCCCATGGGGGTGGCACAGCTGTGCCTGGTTGGCCCTGCTTCAGAGCAGAACACACAGCCTGGAGCTTGGTCCCCCTTTCTCTTCCCTTTTTCCTTTCCATCTTTCCCTTTCCCCTTTCCATTCTTCCCTTTCCCCTTTCCTTTCTTCCCTTTCCCCTTTCCATTTTTCCCTTTTTCCCTTTCGATTTTCCCCATTGCCCTCCCTCAGTCACGCAGCCCTCCCCCATAAGGTTATTCTGCAGACCCCTCTTCCCCCCAGCCCCTGGGTGCTGCAGGAGCCCCCTGGCCACGTTCTGGCTGCACCTCAGCCCCCCAGGGCTCCTGGCTGGCAGAAAGGAATGGTCTGGAGGGGAAGGGGTTGTGGGTGGGCAGAGGGACTGCTCTGGCACACAGAAAACGGTCTGTGCCAGCCCCGTGACCTTGGGCTCTCCCCAGCTGGAGCAGGAGAGGAGCTGGGTGGAAGAGTACGTGAGTTTCAGCCAGATGCGGCTCAGGGATGCTCCGACTGCTGTGAGACTGGCAGCCATCAGGTTCATTGGTGAGCAACAACCCCCGGGGACCCTCTTCTGGCAGCCCGGCCCTGTGGCTGTCGCGGGCAGGGCTGTGCAGTGCTGGGTAGGGGGAGGTCTGACGGGAGCTCTGTACGCAGGGCATGCTGCGCGGCGCCTGAGGAGGCATCGGTATAGAGTGCTGGCAATGTCCTCTGGTGAGTGGGGTCAGAGCTGGGCTCCATGGATGGGGCAGGGGACAGAGGCTGGGCAGGGGGCGGCCATGCCTGGCCCCTTTCGAGGGAAAAGCCTCAGGGGAGGGGGAGGGGGAAGCTCTTGGGGACACTCTGGGACAGGCTGGGGGCTAGGACTAGATGATCCTTAAGGTCCCTTCCAGCCCAAGCCAGGCTGCTGGCATTCCTGAGCAGCAGCTTCCAGCTGCTCCCTTGATCCCACCTGCTCCTCCTGGCCAGGGAAAGAAGCGGATGGGGCTGGCACGGGAGGGGCTGTGCAGACAGGGAGGTTTCACCGCTGCTCTCTTTTGTTTCTCTCACAGACCTCCAGTGCCTGCAAAATGACCCTGAGCCCTCAGTCCAGTGCCTGGC
This sequence comes from Heliangelus exortis, assembly GCF_036169615.1. Classification (NCBI taxonomy): domain Eukaryota; kingdom Metazoa; phylum Chordata; class Aves; order Apodiformes; family Trochilidae; genus Heliangelus; species Heliangelus exortis. The sequence goes on along the minus strand of NC_092422.1, from coordinate 117,559,425 downwards.
AGTTCAAACCTTGCTGATCCTAGAGACTCTGCAGAAGCAGCAAAGATCAGGGTAGTCCCTCCGGGCTCTCTGCTGCTGTCTCTGATGTCTCAGGGACAATCTCCTCCTGCCATCTTCCCAACGGTACCTTCACCAGTGCCACACTGCAGCTGCTGTCCCCCAGGCCCCCATGTGCCTCCCCAGGCTCTACTGGACTGTCCCAGTCCAAACCAGTGCCTTCCAACCCAAACCAGTGCCCTCCAAGCCCTCCTCTCCTCACCGAGGACTCCCCTCAGGCCGCTCTCCGTTAAACCTCCCCAATGTCACCAGAGCAGGGGACAGCAGCAGCGTGGGACTGAAGGTGCCAGTGATGAAGGTGGAGGTGGGAAGATTGGAGGAGGAGAAGGGCTCCGGGGGAGATGGCAGCGTGTGAAGCAAGCTGGAAGCAGTAGCCCGGTGCCATGGCCTCCTTCCCACAGGCAGCACCCCGAGCCTGCTGAGCAGACATCATCACCCCCGCAGGTCAGCTCATCCCATCCCTCTGCACAGCCTGGCCCCAGGTGACAACCAGGTGTCCCCTTCTTTGGGCTGTCCCCCCAGAGCAGCAGCCAGGTTGGGCCCCCCCCTGTGCCACTCTTCTCTGCGTCCCGCCGTCCCCAGGCGGCCACCTCCGGCGTGCTCCTGGCTTGCACCAGGAGCCAGGGGAGAAGTTTTCCTTCCCACGGCTGCTGCCAGTGCCCACGCTGGTGCTGGGGCGGGGGTGCAAGGAGGCACAGGGGAGGAGGGCTCAGGGTTTAAAAAGCTCCAGTTCACCCCAGCGCTGCTTTCTTGCTTTCAGGGCTTTGTTTGGCAGCTGCCAGGAGGAGCGGAAGATGGGGAATGTTTCCCTGGAACTGGTGAGCATCCTCACTCACCATGGGACACTGGGACCGTCCTGCCATGTCGAACCCTTGCTGATGGCAGCAGCACGGCTCAGTTTCATGGGCATCCTGACCCAGTGCTACAAGTTCCTCCAAGCCAAGAGTGACAGCAGCAGCCAGCTGGGACTTTCTGCAGAGATTGAATAAAATGTTAATCGTGCTCTTTCTTTCCTTTATAGTCCTTTTCCTTGGGGTGATGAATTTGTTTCAAAACCTATTCCCCCTGTGTTTCTGCCCCTCCCCTATTAACTCCTTCCCAAGACCTCCTTTCAACGTGATGTTATTTTCCCTGAAATAAACCATTGTGTTTTGTTCAAACCTTAAACCTGGTTACTTTTGTTATTTGTAGGGTGTCCATGCACAGTAGTAGTATTTCCTCACAAACCAAGTGTGAAAAATCAACACCTACAGACCGTGACGGTGGTGGTCAGCTGGTGGTGCTGAATTGGTGGTGGGGAGTTGCTGAGGGTCAGTTGGTGGTTCTGGATTGGTGCTGGCGAGGTGGTGGTTGTGAACTGGTTGTCCTGAATTTGTGGTGCTGAACTGGCAGTAGCCAGTTGGAGTGGGCCAGTTGGTGGTGCTGAAGAGGCAGTGGTGAACTGCCAGTTGCTGGTGGGCTGGTGGTGCTGGTCTTTTGCCCTCGCTGAATTGCTGGTGTTGAGTTGATGGTGGCAAATAGGTGGAGGTCGTTTGGAGGTTACGATGAGGCAGTGCCCGGTTTGTGGTGGTCGTTTGGAGGTGCTAAATTGGCAGTGGCGTGTTGACATTGGCGAGTTGAGAGTGGCCAGTTGGGTGTGGTCAGTTGGCGGTGCTGGGCTTGCCAAAGGAACTGGAAGAGCTTCAAAGCGAGACACGTGAAGTTCTCCTAAAATCCTAGAGGAAACTTCACCACTCCAGACTGGACGATGTGTGAACGAAGGGCTCTGTTCTATCCCCTCGGTGCCCATGTCTCTGACATGAGGACACAATGTCCTTACTTGGTCAGAGGCTTGTATCTGCTAAGGTGCTCTGCAAAAGCAGGTGGTGTGTCTCTTGGTTATGGCCCAGCAGGTTGTGTGATTTCTGAAGAACAGAAGTTCTGGGCTCACCAGAACGCCAGAAGTCCTTTGCCCCAGGGCTGCTCTCAATCCTCTCTTCTTTCTGTCTTGATCCTGGGGGTTGCCCCATCTCCTGTGCAGGACCCTGCACTTCACCTCATTGGACCCCATGAGGTTCCCAGGGGCCCACTTTTCAAACTTGTCCAGGTCCCTGGGGGGGGGGGGGGGGGGCCTGTCAGCTGCACCCCCCAGATTGGTGTTGTCAGCAAATGTGCTGAGGGGACACTGGAGCTCAGTGTTTATGCCCTTGATGAAGACATTCAACTGCTCATTGCAATACAGACCCCCCGAGGGATACCACTCATCACTGAGCTCCATCTGGACACAGAGATATTGACCACTACTCTCTGGAGTCCACGGTCAGCCAGAGAGTTCCTTACCCACTGACAGCCCAGCTCTCAAACCTGAGTCTTTCCAAGGTCGAGAGAAGGATGCTGGGGGGGGAGGACTGTGACACAGGCCCTACAGAAGTCCAGAGAAATTACATTCCTAGCTCCTCCCTTGTCCACTGAGTCAGTCACTCCCTCATAGAAGGCCAGCAGGGGGCTCAGGCAGGACTTGCCCTCAGTGAAGCCACACTGGCTGACTCAAATCACTTTGCTGTCCTCCATGGGCTAGAGTGTAGCTTCCAAGATGATGTGCCAGCTCTTGCCTGAGGTGGCAGGATGTCCTTTGCGGACCTGGGCTGTGTTGAGGATAAGGTGGTGGAGCACACGCAGGGGTTGGGCCCAGCCCCTGGGGGAACCTGAATGCTGGTGGCGAGACTTTTGGCACGGTGGCAAGGAGAAGATTTTTTGACAGCGATCTCACGGCATGTTCCTGCTTGGTGAGGCAGGTGGTAGAGTAAGGGGCTTTGGGGAAAACTGGGATAGTTTTAGGTGCTAAGTGCGGAGCCCCAGTGTTGGAGGGGGTTTGGGGAAGTTGGTGAGGACCAGCAACAGCTTTCAGGCTTTGAACTTTTTGCATTTGGGAGCCACAGCCAGGCGTGCAGAATTTTGGAGCCACGCTTGGTGTCTGAGGCTTGTAGGTTTGATGTTTTAGGTGTCCTGCTAATATAAATGACCGAGACTCAATATTCTGTTAATGGTTTAATTTAATTAACACAATTGCAATGAGCAAAGCAGCACTGGGTGCGTGGGGAGTCTCCGCTCCACTCACACGCACACCGTAAAGTTTACTCTTTTAGTTTATATTACATACCTTAATACATATTCATAACTATTCTAATAGATGTTCATGACTCCTCTAGGAATAGGCTGGATTATGTTTATTAGTTCTTGGAAGAGGTGGGCCTTCAAAGGCACATGCCCACTTTATCTCTGGGGGCCTTTTTGACCCCTATCCGGTGATGGTTGGATGAAGTCAGTAGTCTTCCTCAGTTTGCCCTCTTGGTACCCTTCGATTTCACACATGCGCTCCTTCGCTCTTCGCAGGTCTCCCCCCATCCTCCAATGCAGTTGAGAGTAACTTGGCCAAAGGGGGTGGCAGCTGGATAGGAGTGAGAGCGAAGTCAGCTCCTGGTTTGAATCTGGCATTGAGGTTTTCCTCTCCAAAGCTGAGAGAAGCTTTCCTCTCCAAAGCTGAAGTTTTTCTCTAGAAACTGTTTTTGTGAAAAGCAAGTAGCAAGCTCTGTTGCCATGGAAGCATGAGGCACTTTGAGATGTTGCCTGATGCATGGATTTGAAAACCATAGTATAAAATCATGGAATGGGTTGGGGTGGAAGGGACCTTGAAGATCATCCAGTTCCAACAGGCCTGCATGGGCAGGGAGACCTTCAGGGAGACTACACCAGGTTTCTAGAAACCAGAGCAGAAAAATTTCTTGACTGAAAGAGTGGTGAAGCATTGGAAGAGTCTGCCCAGGGAGGTGGTGGAGCCTCCATCCCTGGAGGTGTTCAGCAGCAGAGGGGCAGCTGTGGTGCTGGGGGAGATGCTGTGGTGGTTCAGGGGGTGCAGGGCTGAGACTTGGACTCCATCACCTTGAAGGACCTTCCCAACCATGGTGACTCCATGATTCCATGTGCCAACACCTGCCTGGACACACCCGGCCTGTCTGCCAGGTGACAAAGGGACCCTTTGTGACCTCACGTGTGACACTGCGGGTCCCGGGGTCCCTCCTGAGCACCGGGGAGGCCCTGGCTCAGTGTCCAGAAGGACAGCGGAGAGTGCAGAGGCGAGCACAGAGCTTTCAGGAGCACTGAGCTATGTCTGCATTCTCAGCACTCTGGAGAATCCTCCGTGGGTCCCGAGAGGACCAAGGAGATTTGGAGACGGTGGCTGGTCACCGGGAGAGGGGTGACACTGGGGCTGGGGGGATGCCCTCGCGGCAAACGGGGGAGGACTCGACAGCCCCTGGTGGTTTGTCTGATGGGAGCCCCTGGCCAGCCCCTGGGGCTGCCCAGGAGCCTCCCTCCCCTGTAGATTTGCTGCGCCGTGCAGGGCCCATCCCAGCCCTCTCCCTGTCCTCAGGCAGCCCCCTTGGCCCCATGGGCTCTCCCCCCCTGCAGTGCAGCCTTGGGGCCAGCAGCACTGCCCCCCCCATGCCCACCCCCCATGGCCTCTCCTCTTCCCCCTCTCAGCAGAGACCCTCGAGCCGGCCCCAGCTGGCCTGCATGGGAGAGGAAGAGGAGGAAGGCCACCCCCCTACCCCATCAGAGGTGTGCAGGGTCCAGCTGCTGGAGACAGGTGAGTGAGGGGCCTTTGGCTGCTTTGCTGTCCTCCTGCATGGCAGTGGTTGCTGGCACATCCCTGGCCTGATCCCTGCCAGCCCCCTCTTTGGGTCCCCGCGCCCAGGGCTGGCTCTGTCCTCGGGAGCTGGCACGGGGCTGGGTGCGAGGTAGGGGACCCTTCAGTCTCTCCTGCCAGCACCTTCAGCTCTCCCTCCTCCCTTGCTTTGTTAGATTTCGACTCTGACTCCAGCACCTATGAGGATCTGCCTTCAGCCGAGGAGCAGGAGAAACAGATCCTTGAGGATGCTCTGGAGGACTCAGCAGAGGTACCCACGGAGATTGGCACCTGCCTTGTGCCTGCTCCAGCTGCCCCCACGCTCAAGGATCCCTTCCCAGACAGCTGCTGTCTGGGCAAAGCTGGGGAAAAAAAGGAAAAAAAGTCACCAAAATCAAGACACGAGTCCTGTGGGTAAGAGGGATCAATCAAGGAGCCCCATAACCTTCTCTTCTCCCGGCAGGAGCTGAAGGATTTGGAGAAGCAGCTGAGGGATTTGGAGCGGAAGGCTTCATCCTCCAGCCTCTGGGAGCAGGAGCATCTCTTCCAGGTCTGGCATTTCCCCGAGGGGTACAGAGGCCGCTTTTGGAGGGCGGCATAGAAAGGAGCAGAGGCTGCAGTGGGAAGGGGCTCTGGTCACCTCCCTGGCCATGGCAGATTGGTGTGAGCCCTGAGGCGGGGAGGGAGCCCAGGGAGATGAAGGCAGAGTCAGGCTTTGCTGCTGTTGCCAGGAAGCCTTGGCAAAGGATCTGAGCCCTGCCAGGTGCTGAGCAGAGCTGTCAGCCCTGGGAGAGCCACCAGAGCCCAGGGCAGAGCATTGGCTTTTCTTCTTGCAGGGCCTGATGTTCTTCACGGCCTCCCCCAGAGCAGAGGAACGTCAGAAGGCTCTGGTCCTTATTGCCAGGGCGATGAAGTCAGGCATCAGCCCTTCCTCTGCCAGGGTAAGGAGCCCCCAGGGCCAGACAACCTCCGGTGTCCCCCTCAGCCCTTCCCACTCTCCTGGCTACTCACTCTGTGGCTATCCCGAGTCCCAGTCCTCACGCGGGCTGAGGGCTGGAGAGCAGGGAGAGGCAGAGGGGACAGCGGGGCTGCAGGGGAGGCTGTTCCTGCTGGGGACAGCTGGGCCTCCCCCGTCCTGCTGCTCTGCTCCCCTGGGCCGGGGGCTGCTGAGAGGGGACCCTGCGCTGGGCAGAGGAGCTGGCAGCGTGCGGGAGCTGGGGCAGACACCTCCACAGCCCTCTGATCCCTGCTTTTCCAGTGCCTGGGAGAGACGGTGGGACGTCTCATCCTCTGCTGCACATCCAGCACCTGGATCATCAGCTGTCTGGCAGCAGATGCTCTTCAGCTTCTCTTCGATGTGCTGTATCGACAGCGTTGGGGAGGCTGTGGGCGAGGACCAAGAGTTTCATCTTTCCTCCGCTCCTCTCCAGGCTGCGTGTCAGCAGCAGATGAGATGGACACCAGTGGCCTTGCCAGGGTAAGGAGCTGCCTCCTTGCTGGGACCCTTCCAAGGGACCCTTCCCAAAATGCCTGCGACTGGCCTGGCCTCACTCTCCCTCTGGAGAGAGTTCCTATGCCAGGCTGTCCCTCCATGGAGTGCCCCGGCAGCAGCTCCAGCCCTCCTGGCCCCTGGCTCTCTGGAGGGCCAGCAGGCCCTGCCCATGAGCCCAGCCCTTCTCCCTCACCCTGAAGGAGACTCTCCCTCCCTCCCTCCCTCCCTCCCTCCCTCCCTCCCTCCCTCCCTCCCTCCCTCCCTCCCTGCCTCGCTGCCTCGCTGCCTCGCTGCCTCTCTGCTCCTCCTCCTCCCCTCGTGGCCGGGCACCTCTTGCCGGGGCTGCTGGCACAGCCCAGCTGAGCAGCACAAGAAGGGCACTGACATCTCTTCCCTCCTCCCCTTCTCTTCTCCCTGCAGGAGTTTGGAATTTTCTCCTGGGCTGCAGAGAGGACGGGCCTGCTCCTCGCAGCTATAGCAGCCCTGAGAGATTCCAGGACCCAGGAGAGGCAGGTGGCCAGCCGTCTGCTGGACATGGCCACGAGCGACCCTGGCTTCTGGCTGGTGGATGTAAGTGTCCTGGGGCTGCACTGTCCTGCCCATCACACCTTCCTGGTGCTTTTCCCTGCTCCCTGCCTCCCAGATCCCAGTCTCTTGGGCTCCTGAAGCCAGGTCAAAGCAGCAGAGAGGAATGGGATGGGCAGGGCCGCAGTTGCAGTGGCAGCTGAGGAGATGGTTGCAGCACCATAGAACGATAGAGTCAGAGAATCATAGAATCAGCTGGTTTCTGAACAACCTCCAGGGGCTGAGAAGGCACCCCCTCCCTGGGCAGCCCATTCTAATGCCTGAGCACCCTCTCTGTACAGAACTTCTTCTCTTCTTAATATTTAACCTCCCCTGGCAGAGCTTAAGACCATGCCCTCTTGTCTTACCATCCTCACCCGTGTTCTCTCCAGGCAGAAGAGATCTTGAGGTGCATCCACAGCACCCTGCAGTGTGTCTGCAGGGTGACAGCCCGGCACAGCCTGGAGTCACTGCTCCGGCTGCTGGCTGAGAGGTGCCCCGAGGACACGGTCAGGACTCTGCTGAGGCTGAGTCCAGAGTGTGACAGGTACGAGCCCCTCCAGCCCTGGGGACCTTCTCCAAAGCCCGGGCACAGCAGGGTGGCCGAGGCAGCCCTGCTAACGGAGCGCTCTGGCTTGCAGCGCCGCCCTGGCCATGTGGGAGGTGGTGCTGTCCCCAGCCCGAAAGACGCAGAGGATCTTTGAGGGGCTGCTCGGTGTGATGGAGGGCGCCATAGCAGGCGTCAATGTCTCAGCTGTGAGTGAGCAGAGCAGGTCTTGTTCAGCACCAACCCCCTCTGTGCCAGCCCCATGGGGCTGCTGGGGCCCCTGAGCACAAACCGGAACCCTGCAGCATTCTGGACACCACATCAACCGTGTGCTGGCAGATGGCTCAGAGCCTCCATCGGGCTCTCTGTGGCCTTTGGCAGCGCAACAGCAGCGCCTGTGCGCTGAGAGCTGTCCCTGTGTCTTTTCTGCAGGCATCCGAGGTCCTGTGCAGGCTCAGCCAGTGGCCCCACTGGCAGAAAAGCCTGGGAGTGCTCTTCCCCAGGCTCCTCATGGCCCTGAGCAGCCAGCTTGTCAAGGATCCACGGATCCCGGGAGAGGAGCAGCCCCAGGCTGATCAGCCCAGCCCTTTGGGGTGCGCCATCCCCTTCGAAGCCCTGCCATTTCCCCGGGCCCTCGGCCAGGGCCCCTGCTCTGGGTGTAACTGGACCTTGCTCTGCACACAGGGTGGCAGTGAAGGCCATGAAATCTCTGCTGTGCGCTGCTGGATGTGAAGAGCTTGTCCAGACGATCCAGCAGGAGGGCGGCTGGGACATGCTCCTTGGAAGTGACACCCTCCAGAGAGGAGTCAGTTTGCTGGCCAGGTGGGAGTCCCTTTCAGCCTCAGCAGCCCCATGCCCGGGGGCAGAGAGCTCAATGCCAGCAAGGCTTTGCCTGCCCTGCTCACCGCCAGCGCTGCTTTTCTTTCCCTGCCCAGCGAGATGAGGAGGAAGAGCCCAGCTGAGCAGCGCTCCTCCCTCTTCCAGCACGTCAAAAGGATGCTTGGCTCTGGGGAGCACTGGCAGAAAACCTTAGCCATGACTTTCTACGTTGAGGTAAGCCTGGTAGGAAGCAGTGCCTCTGGCAGATGAAGCTTCTGAAGCCGTCCCTCTGTCCCAGGCGGCTGCCGGGTGGGATGACAGTCTCCGGAGCTGGGGCAGAGGGCTCTGCTGTCAGTCCTTCTGCCCGCCAGCCCTTCCTGCTGGGGCAGCGCTCAGCACCCCTGGGTGTTCTCAGGCAGGGCTTCCCCCGGGATGGGACGGGACGGGCTGTGTCTGCCCCCTGTGTCAGGCCCTGTAGCTTGCAGTGGGAACCGGGAGCTGCGCAGTGCCGGGGTCCTGCATGTCTGCCCGTCTCTCACCGCTGCCTTTCTTTCAGCTGCTGGGCTGCCAGGACCTTGAAAAGGCTTCGAGTGACCTGCACCTCCTCCAGCAGTACCTGGAGTCTTGCAGTCACACACTGCAATTGCTGGCACTCAGGGGCCTGGCGGTGCTGTCAGAAGATCCGCAGATGGTGAGCGAGGTGGAGCCGCCTTGGCAGCCTGGGGCTGGGGCCTGGGGGTAACGCGGTGGCTTGGGCCTGGCTGAGCGGGAGGAGGTGGCTGAGCAGGGGCCACAGAGCCCTCCCTGCCCTCCCCGGTTCTCCCTCGGCCCCCACAGGCAGGAGGGGCAGGAGGGGCGGCAGCGATGGCGGCAGCGCCTGCCAGGAAGCCGGGCGGGAGGCTGGTGCTCAGCACACGGCGTTTGTGCCAGGCTGCTCCTCCACTGCTCCACCAGCACAGAAATAAATTCTCTGTTCACACAGGCAGCAGAAATGCGGAGCAAGGTCCTGCTGGACCTTGTCACCCTGCTGAGGGTGAGAGACGCTGAGAGCGACGTCAAGGTGGAGGCCCTGCTCTTATTCAGAGCCCTCCTGGGCGGGCGGCTAGAGCAGAAGGAAGCCAGCCACATGGCTGTGATGGCGGCAGGAAGTCTCCCAGCCCTCTTTGATGATGTAAGGCTGATGTGGGACCTGAGCCCGCAGAGGGGCCTGGGGGAAAGGACAGCTGCCCTCCAGCCCAGCCCCGCGGGCAGCACTTGGGCAGGGCTGCTGCCCTCCTCACACCCCTGGGCTCTGCTGGGAGGGCTTCTGGGCTCTGCAGCCCAGCGCAGCCTCTCCCTGGCAGGATGAGGCCTCCGCTGCCCCCAGGCCCACCACCCCGCAGCACCTCCCCGCTCAGAACAACAGGAACCGTGGGTAGGGAGAGGCGGCTGCCGCAGTCACCCTGACTTGGGTCTCTTCCTTCCTCCCTCCCTCCCTCCCTCCCTCCCTCCCTCCCTCCCTCCCTCCCTCCCCCCCTGCCAGGAGTCCAGCCAGGTGAGAGAGCTCTCCATCATCCTCTTTGGAGAGCTGTTGGGGATGATGGTGAGGAGAGACAAGAAAGAGATGGAGGAGGTGGTGCGGAGGACCCTGGTCTCACTCTTCCTTCGCATGAGTGACGAGAGCGTGGCCGAGGTAGAGACTTCAGAGCTGACCCTTCAGAGCTTTGCCCTTCCCTCTGCCCCAGCCCTGGCAGCAGCTCAGCAGCTCTTGCCCATCTCTCTCCTGCTGGCTGGCAGAGTGCCATACCTGAGCTGGTGGCTGCCCCGTGTCCCTGCCTCGGGCACTGAACCCTCCCCCCCCCCCCCCCCCCCCCCCGTTCAGGCTGGGGACAGCTCGCAGCCTTGCCCAGAGGAGGGGGATGAGAGCTCTGGGGCTGGTGCCAGCTGTGGTGCCAGCTCCCACCGTGTGCTGCTTTGCAGGCCTCTGCCAAAGCCCTCCTCGTCTCTGCAAAATTCCTGGGCTGGAGGAAGCTCAAGCGGGTGCTTAAGAACCAGGAGACGTGGAGAATTGGAGAGACCCTGGTGAGGACAAGCCCCAGGAGCCAGGGCCTGGGCTGGACAAGAGATGCCCCGTGTGCCCATGGGGGTGGCACAGCTGTGCCTGGTTGGCCCTGCTTCAGAGCAGAACACACAGCCTGGAGCTTGGTCCCCCTTTCTCTTCCCTTTTTCCTTTCCATCTTTCCCTTTCCCCTTTCCATTCTTCCCTTTCCCCTTTCCTTTCTTCCCTTTCCCCTTTCCATTTTTCCCTTTTTCCCTTTCGATTTTCCCCATTGCCCTCCCTCAGTCACGCAGCCCTCCCCCATAAGGTTATTCTGCAGACCCCTCTTCCCCCAGCCCCTGGGTGCTGCAGGAGCCCCCTGGCCACGTTCTGGCTGCACCTCAGCCCCCCAGGGCTCCTGGCTGGCAGAAAGGAATGGTCTGGAGGGGAAGGGGTTGTGGGTGGGCAGAGGGACTGCTCTGGCACACAGAAAACGGTCTGTGCCAGCCCCGTGACCTTGGGCTCTCCCCAGCTGGAGCAGGAGAGGAGCTGGGTGGAAGAGTACGTGAGTTTCAGCCAGATGCGGCTCAGGGATGCTCCGACTGCTGTGAGACTGGCAGCCATCAGGTTCATTGGTGAGCAACAACCCCCGGGGACCCTCTTCTGGCAGCCCGGCCCTGTGGCTGTCGCGGGCAGGGCTGTGCAGTGCTGGGTAGGGGGAGGTCTGACGGGAGCTCTGTACGCAGGGCATGCTGCGCGGCGCCTGAGGAGGCATCGGTATAGAGTGCTGGCAATGTCCTCTGGTGAGTGGGGTCAGAGCTGGGCTCCATGGATGGGGCAGGGGACAGAGGCTGGGCAGGGGGCGGCCATGCCTGGCCCCTTTCGAGGGAAAAGCCTCAGGGGAGGGGGAGGGGGAAGCTCTTGGGGACACTCTGGGACAGGCTGGGGGCTAGGACTAGATGATCCTTAAGGTCCCTTCCAGCCCAAGCCAGGCTGCTGGCATTCCTGAGCAGCAGCTTCCAGCTGCTCCCTTGATCCCACCTGCTCCTCCTGGCCAGGGAAAGAAGCGGATGGGGCTGGCACGGGAGGGGCTGTGCAGACAGGGAGGTTTCACCGCTGCTCTCTTTTGTTTCTCTCACAGACCTCCAGTGCCTGCAAAATGACCCTGAGCCCTCAGTCCAGTGCCTGGCAGTTCAAACCTTGCTGATCCTAGAGACTCTGCAGAAGCAGCAAAGATCAGGGTAGTCCCTCCGGGCTCTCTGCTGCTGTCTCTGATGTCTCAGGGACAATCTCCTCCTGCCATCTTCCCAACGGTACCTTCACCAGTGCCACACTGCAGCTGCTGTCCCCCAGGCCCCCATGTGCCTCCCCAGGCTCTACTGGACTGTCCCAGTCCAAACCAGTGCCTTCCAACCCAAACCAGTGCCCTCCAAGCCCTCCTCTCCTCACCGAGGACTCCCCTCAGGCCGCTCTCCGTTAAACCTCCCCAATGTCACCAGAGCAGGGGACAGCAGCAGCGTGGGACTGAAGGTGCCAGTGATGAAGGTGGAGGTGGGAAGATTGGAGGAGGAGAAGGGCTCCGGGGGAGATGGCAGCGTGTGAAGCAAGCTGGAAGCAGTAGCCCGGTGCCATGGCCTCCTTCCCACAGGCAGCACCCCGAGCCTGCTGAGCAGACATCATCACCCCCGCAGGTCAGCTCATCCCATCCCTCTGCACAGCCTGGCCCCAGGTGACAACCAGGTGTCCCCTTCTTTGGGCTGTCCCCCCAGAGCAGCAGCCAGGTTGGGCCCCCCCCTGTGCCACTCTTCTCTGCGTCCCGCCGTCCCCAGGCGGCCACCTCCGGCGTGCTCCTGGCTTGCACCAGGAGCCAGGGGAGAAGTTTTCCTTCCCACGGCTGCTGCCAGTGCCCACGCTGGTGCTGGGGCGGGGGTGCAAGGAGGCACAGGGGAGGAGGGCTCAGGGTTTAAAAAGCTCCAGTTCACCCCAGCGCTGCTTTCTTGCTTTCAGGGCTTTGTTTGGCAGCTGCCAGGAGGAGCGGAAGATGGGGAATGTTTCCCTGGAACTGGTGAGCATCCTCACTCACCATGGGACACTGGGACCGTCCTGCCATGTCGAACCCTTGCTGATGGCAGCAGCACGGCTCAGTTTCATGGGCATCCTGACCCAGTGCTACAAGTTCCTCCAAGCCAAGAGTGACAGCAGCAGCCAGCTGGGACTTTCTGCAGAGATTGAATAAAATGTTAATCGTGCTCTTTCTTTCCTTTATAGTCCTTTTCCTTGGGGTGATGAATTTGTTTCAAAACCTATTCCCCCTGTGTTTCTGCCCCTCCCCTATTAACTCCTTCCCAAGACCTCCTTTCAACGTGATGTTATTTTCCCTGAAATAAACCATTGTGTTTTGTTCAAACCTTAAACCTGGTTACTTTTGTTATTTGTAGGGTGTCCATGCACAGTAGTAGTATTTCCTCACAAACCAAGTGTGAAAAATCAACACCTACAGACCGTGACGGTGGTGGTCAGCTGGTGGTGCTGAATTGGTGGTGGGGAGTTGCTGAGGGTCAGTTGGTGGTTCTGGATTGGTGCTGGCGAGGTGGTGGTTGTGAACTGGTTGTCCTGAATTTGTGGTGCTGAACTGGCAGTAGCCAGTTGGAGTGGGCCAGTTGGTGGTGCTGAAGAGGCAGTGGTGAACTGCCAGTTGCTGGTGGGCTGGTGGTGCTGGTCTTTTGCCCTCGCTGAATTGCTGGTGTTGAGTTGATGGTGGCAAATAGGTGGAGGTCGTTTGGAGGTTACGATGAGGCAGTGCCCGGTTTGTGGTGGTCGTTTGGAGGTGCTAAATTGGCAGTGGCGTGTTGACATTGGCGAGTTGAGAGTGGCCAGTTGGGTGTGGTCAGTTGGCGGTGCTGGGCTTGCCAAAGGAACTGGAAGAGCTTCAAAGCGAGACACGTGAAGTTCTCCTAAAATCCTAGAGGAAACTTCACCACTCCAGACTGGACGATGTGTGAACGAAGGGCTCTGTTCTATCCCCTCGGTGCCCATGTCTCTGACATGAGGACACAATGTCCTTACTTGGTCAGAGGCTTGTATCTGCTAAGGTGCTCTGCAAAAGCAGGTGGTGTGTCTCTTGGTTATGGCCCAGCAGGTTGTGTGATTTCTGAAGAACAGAAGTTCTGGGCTCACCAGAACGCCAGAAGTCCTTTGCCCCAGGGCTGCTCTCAATCCTCTCTTCTTTCTGTCTTGATCCTGGGGGTTGCCCCATCTCCTGTGCAGGACCCTGCACTTCACCTCATTGGACCCCATGAGGTTCCCAGGGGCCCACTTTTCAAACTTGTCCAGGTCCCTGGGGGGGGGGGGGGCTGTCAGCTGCACCCCCCAGATTGGTGTTGTCAGCAAATGTGCTGAGGGGACACTGGAGCTCAGTGTTTATGCCCTTGATGAAGACATTCAACTGCTCATTGCAATACAGACCCCCCGAGGGATACCACTCATCACTGAGCTCCATCTGGACACAGAGATATTGACCACTACTCTCTGGAGTCCACGGTCAGCCAGAGAGTTCCTTACCCACTGACAGCCCAGCTCTCAAACCTGAGTCTTTCCAAGGTCGAGAGAAGGATGCTGGGGGGGGAGGACTGTGACACAGGCCCTACAGAAGTCCAAAGAAATTACATTCCTAGCTCCTCCCTTGTCCACTGAGTCAGTCACTCCCTCATAGAAGGCCAGCAGGGGGCTCAGGCAGGACTTGCCCTCAGTGAAGCCACGCTGGCTGACTCAAATCACTTTGCTGTCCTCCATGGGCTAGAGTGTAGCTTCCAAGATGATGTGCCAGCTCTTGCCTGAGGTGGCAGGATGTCCTTTGCGGACCTGGGCTGTGTTGAGGATAAGGTGGTGGAGCACACGCAGGGGTTGGGCCCAGCCCCTGGGGGAACCTGAATGCTGGTGGCGAGACTTTTGGCACGGTGGCAAGGAGAAGATTTTTTGACAGCGATCTCACGGCATGTTCCTGCTTGGTGAGGCAGGTGGTAGAGTAAGGGGCTTTGGGGAAAACTGGGATAGTTTTAGGTGCTAAGTGCGGAGCCCCAGTGTTGGAGGGGGTTTGGGGAAGTTGGTGAGGACCAGCAACAGCTTTCAGGCTTTGAACTTTTTGCATTTGGGAGCCACAGCCAGGCGTGCAGAATTTTGGAGCCACGCTTGGTGTCTGAGGCTTGTAGGTTTGATGTTTTAGGTGTCCCGCTAATATAAATGACCGAGACTCAATATTCTGTTAATGGTTTAATTTAATTAACACAATTGCAATGAGCAAAGCAGCACTGGGTGCGTGGGGAGTCTCCGCTCCACTCACACGCACACCGTAAAGTTTACTCTTTTAGTTTATATTACATACCTTAATACATATTCATAACTATTCTAATAGATGTTCATGACTCCTCTAGGAATAGGCTGGATTATGTTTATTAGTTCTTGGAAGAGGTGGGCCTTCAAAGGCACATGCCCACTTTATCTCTGGGGGCCTTTTTGACCCCTATCCGGTGATGGTTGGATGAAGTCAGTAGTCTTCCTCAGTTTGCCCTCTTGGTACCCTTCGATTTCACACATGCGCTCCTTCGCTCTTCGCAGGTCTCCCCCCATCCTCCAATGCAGTTGAGAGTAACTTGGCCAAAGGGGGTGGCAGCTGGATAGGAGTGAGAGCGAAGTCAGCTCCTGGTTTGAATCTGGCATTGAGGTTTTCCTCTCCAAAGCTGAGAGAAGCTTTCCTCTCCAAAGCTGAAGTTTTTCTCTAGAAACTGTTTTTGTGAAAAGCAAGTAGCAAGCTCTGTTGCCATGGAAGCATGAGGCACTTTGAGATGTTGCCTGATGCATGGATTTGAAAACCATAGTATAAAATCATGGAATGGGTTGGGGTGGAAGGGACCTTGAAGATCATCCAGTTCCAACAGGCCTGCATGGGCAGGGAGACTACACCAGGTTTCTAGAAACCAGAGCAGAAAAATTTCTTGACTGAAAGAGTGGTGAAGCATTGGAAGAGTCTGCCCAGGGAGGTGGTGGAGCCTCCATCCCTGGAGGTGTTCAGCAGCAGAGGGGCAGCTGTGGTGCTGGGGGAGATGCTGTGGTGGTTCAGGGGGTGCAGGGCTGAGACTTGGACTCCATCACCTTGAAGGACCTTCCCAACCATGGTGACTCCATGATTCCATGTGCCAACACCTGCCTGGACACACCCGGCCTGTCTGCCAGGTGACAAAGGGACCCTTTGTGACCTCACGTGTGACACTGCGGGTCCCGGGGTCCCTCCTGAGCACCGGGGAGGCCCTGGCTCAGTGTCCAGAAGGACAGCGGAGAGTGCAGAGGCGAGCACAGAGCTTTCAGGAGCACTGAGCTATGTCTGCATTCTCAGCACTCTGGAGAATCCTCCGTGGGTCCCGAGAGGACCAAGGAGATTTGGAGACGGTGGCTGGTCACCGGGAGAGGGGTGACACTGGGGCTGGGGGGATGCCCTCGCGGCAAACGGGGGAGGACTCGACAGCCCCTGGTGGTTTGTCTGATGGGAGCCCCTGGCCAGCCCCTGGGGCTGCCCAGGAGCCTCCCTCCCCTGTAGATTTGCTGCGCCGTGCAGGGCCCATCCCAGCCCTCTCCCTGTCCTCAGGCAGCCCCCTTGGCCCCATGGGCTCTCCCCCCCTGCAGTGCAGCCTTGGGGCCAGCAGCACTGCCCCCCCCATGCCCACCCCCCATGGCCTCTCCTCTTCCCCCTCTCAGCAGAGACCCTCGAGCCGGCCCCAGCTGGCCTGCATGGGAGAGGAAGAGGAGGAAGGCCACCCCCCTACCCCATCAGAGGTGTGCAGGGTCCAGCTGCTGGAGACAGGTGAGTGAGGGGCCTTTGGCTGCTTTGCTGTCCTCCTGCATGGCAGTGGTTGCTGGCACATCCCTGGCCTGATCCCTGCCAGCCCCCTCTTTGGGTCCCCGCGCCCAGGGCTGGCTCTGTCCTCGGGAGCTGGCACGGGGCTGGGTGCGAGGTAGGGGACCCTTCAGTCTCTCCTGCCAGCACCTTCAGCTCTCCCTCCTCCCTTGCTTTGTTAGATTTCGACTCTGACTCCAGCACCTATGAGGATCTGCCTTCAGCCGAGGAGCAGGAGAAACAGATCCTTGAGGATGCTCTGGAGGACTCAGCAGAGGTACCCACGGAGATTGGCACCTGCCTTGTGCCTGCTCCAGCTGCCCCCACGCTCAAGGATCCCTTCCCAGACAGCTGCTGTCTGGGCAAAGCTGGGGAAAAAAAGGAAAAAAAGTCACCAAAATCAAGACACGAGTCCTGTGGGTAAGAGGGATCAATCAAGGAGCCCC
The DNA here is from genome assembly GCF_036169615.1 of Heliangelus exortis. Classification (NCBI taxonomy): domain Eukaryota; kingdom Metazoa; phylum Chordata; class Aves; order Apodiformes; family Trochilidae; genus Heliangelus; species Heliangelus exortis. Next base: position 117,542,933 of record NC_092422.1, on the reverse strand, counting down.
ATAACCTTCTCTTCTCCCGGCAGGAGCTGAAGGATTTGGAGAAGCAGCTGAGGGATTTGGAGCGGAAGGCTTCATCCTCCAGCCTCTGGGAGCAGGAGCATCTCTTCCAGGTCTGGCATTTCCCCGAGGGGTACAGAGGCCGCTTTTGGAGGGCGGCATAGAAAGGAGCAGAGGCTGCAGTGGGAAGGGGCTCTGGTCACCTCCCTGGCCATGGCAGATTGGTGTGAGCCCTGAGGCGGGGAGGGAGCCCAGGGAGATGAAGGCAGAGTCAGGCTTTGCTGCTGTTGCCAGGAAGCCTTGGCAAAGGATCTGAGCCCTGCCAGGTGCTGAGCAGAGCTGTCAGCCCTGGGAGAGCCACCAGAGCCCAGGGCAGAGCATTGGCTTTTCTTCTTGCAGGGCCTGATGTTCTTCACGGCCTCCCCCAGAGCAGAGGAACGTCAGAAGGCTCTGGTCCTTATTGCCAGGGCGATGAAGTCAGGCATCAGCCCTTCCTCTGCCAGGGTAAGGAGCCCCCAGGGCCAGACAACCTCCGGTGTCCCCCTCAGCCCTTCCCACTCTCCTGGCTACTCACTCTGTGGCTATCCCGAGTCCCAGTCCTCACGCGGGCTGAGGGCTGGAGAGCAGGGAGAGGCAGAGGGGACAGCGGGGCTGCAGGGGAGGCTGTTCCTGCTGGGGACAGCTGGGCCTCCCCCGTCCTGCTGCTCTGCTCCCCTGGGCCGGGGGCTGCTGAGAGGGGACCCTGCGCTGGGCAGAGGAGCTGGCAGCGTGCGGGAGCTGGGGCAGACACCTCCACAGCCCTCTGATCCCTGCTTTTCCAGTGCCTGGGAGAGACGGTGGGACGTCTCATCCTCTGCTGCACATCCAGCACCTGGATCATCAGCTGTCTGGCAGCAGATGCTCTTCAGCTTCTCTTCGATGTGCTGTATCGACAGCGTTGGGGGAGGCTTTGTGGGCGAGGACCAAGAGTTTCATCTTTCCTCCGCTCCTCTCCAGGCTGCGTTGTCAGCAGCAGATGAGATGGACACCAGTTGGCCTTGCCAGAGGTAAGGAGCTGCCTCCCTTGCTGGGACCCTTCCAAGGGGACCCTTCCCAAAATGCCTTGCGACTGGCCTGGCCTCACACTCTCCCTCTGGAGAGAGTTCCTATGCCAGGCTGTCCCTCCATGGAGTGCCCCCAGGCAGCAGCTCCAGCCCTCCTGGCCCCTGGCTCTCTGGAGGGCCAGCAGGCCCTGCCCATGAGCCCAGCCCTTCTCCCTCACCCTGAAGGAGACTCTCCCTCCCTCCTCCCTCCCTCCCTCCCTCCCTCCCTCCCTCCCTCCTCCCTCCCTCCCTGCCTCGCTGCCTCGCTGCCTCGCTGCCTCTCTAGCTCCTCCTCCTCCCCTCGTGAGCCGGGCACCTCTTGCCGGGGCTGCTGGCACAGCCCAGCTGAGCAGCACAAGAAGGGCACTGACATCTCTTCCCTCCTCACCCCTTCTCTTCTCCCTGCAGGAGTTTGTGAATTTTCTCCTGGGCTGCAGAGAGGGACGGGCCTGCTCCTCGCAGCTATAGCAGCCCTTGAGAGATTCCAGGACCCAGGAGAGGCAGGTGGCCAGCCGTCTGCTGGACATGGCCCACGAGCGACCCCTGGCTTCTGGCTGGTGGATGTAAGTGTCCTGGGGGCTGCACTGTCCTGCCCATCACACCCTTCCTGGTGCTTTTCCCTGCTCCCTGCCTCCCAGATCCCAGTCTCTTGGGCTCCTGAAGCCAGGTCAAAGCAGCAGAGAGGAATGGGATGGGCAAGGGCCGCTCAGTTGCAGCAGTGGCAGCTGAGGAGATGGTTGCAGCACCATAGAACGATAGAGTCAGAGAATCATAGAATCAGCTGGTTTTCTGAACAACCTCCAGGGGCTGAGAAGGGCACCCCCTCCCTGGGCAGCCCCATTCTAATGCCTGAGCACCCTCTCTGTACAGAACTTCTTCTCTTCTTAATATTTAACCTCCCCTGGCAGAGCTTAAGACCATGCCCTCTTGTCTTACCATCCTCACCCGTGTTCTCTCCAGGCAGAAGAGATCTTGAGGTGCATCACACAGCACCCTGCAGTGTGTCTGCAGGGGTGACAGCCCGGCACAGCCTGGAGTCACTGCTCCGGCTGCTGGCTGAGAGGTGCCCCAGAGGACACGTGTCAGGACTCTGCTGAGGCTGAGTCCAGAGTGTGACAGGTACGAGCCCCTCCAGCCCTGGGGACCTTCTCCAAAGCCCGGGCACAGAGCAGGGTGGCCGAGGCAGCCCTGCTAACGGAGGCGCTCTGGCTTGCAGCGCCGCCTCTGGCCATGTGGGGAGGTGGTGCTTGTCCACCCAGCCCGAAAGACGCAGAGGGATCTTTGAGGGGCTGCTCGGTGTGATGGAGGGGCGCCATAAGCAGGCGTCAATGTCCTCAGCTGTGAGTAGTGAGCAGAGCAGGTCTTGTTCAGCACCCAACCCCCTCTGTGCCAGCCCCCATGGGGCTGCTGGGGCCCCTGAGCACAAACCGGAACACCCTGCAGCATTCTGAGACACCACATCAACCGTGTGCTGGCAGATGGCTCAGAGCCTCCATCGGGCTCTCTTGTGGCCCTTTGGCAGCGCAACAGCAGCAGCGCCTGTGCGCTGAGAGCTGTCCCTGTGTCTTTTCTGCAGGCATCCGAGGTCCTGTGCAGGCTCAGCCAGTGGCCCCACTGGCAGAAAAGCCTGGGAGTGCTCTTCCCCAGGCTCCTCATGGCCCTGAGCAGCCAGCTTGTCAAGGATCCACGGATCCCGGTGAGAGGAGCAGCCCCAGGCTGATCAGCCCAGCCCTTTGGGTGTGCGCCATCCCCTTCGAAGCCCTGCCATTTCCCCGGGCCCCTCGGCCAGGGCCCCTGCTCTGGGTGTAACTGGACCTTGCTCTCTGCACACAAGGGTGGCAGTGAAGGCCATGAAATCTCTGCTGTGCGCTGCTGGATGTGAAGAGCTTGTCCAGACGATCCAGCAGGAGGAGGCGGCTGGGACATGCTTCCTTGGAAGTGACACCCTCCAGAGAGGAGTCAGTTTGCTGGCCAGGTGGGAGTCCCTTTCAGCCTCAGCAGCCCCATGCACCGGGGGCAGAGAGCTCAATGCCAGCAAGGCTTTTGCCTGCACCCTGCTCACCGCAGCCAGCGCTGCTTTTCTTTCCCTGCCCAGCGAGATGAGGAGGAAGAGCCCCAGCTGAGCAGCGCTCCTCTCCTCTTCCAGCACGTCAAAAGGATGCTTGGCTCTGGGGGAGCACTGGCAGAAAACCTTAAGCCAATGACTTTTCTACGTTGAGGTAAGCCTGGTGGGAGAAGCAGGTGCCTCTGGCAGATGAAGCTTCTGAAAGCCGTCCCTCTGTCCCAGGCGGCTGCCGGGTGTGGAGATGACAGTCTCCGGAGCTGGGGCAGAGGGCTCTGCTGTCAGTCCTTCTGCCCGCCAGCCCTTCCTGCTGGGAGCAGCGCGCTCAGCACCCCTGGTGTGTTCTCAGGCAGGGGCTTTCCCCCCGGGATGGGGACGGGACTGGGCTGTGTCTGCCCCCCTGTGTCAGGCCCTGTAGCCCTGTAGCTTGCAGTGGGAACCGGGAGCTGCGCAGTGCCGAGGGGGTCCTGCATGTCTGCCCGTCTCTCACACCGCTGCCTTTCTCTTTCAGCTGCTGGGCTGCCAGGACCTTGAAAAAGGCTTCGAGTGTGACCTGCACCTCCTCACCAGCAAGTACCTGGAGTCTTGCAGTCACACACTGCATATTGCTTGGCACTCAGGGGCCTGGGCAGGGTGCTGTCAGAAGATCCGCAGATGGTGAGCGAAGGGTGGAGCCGCCTTGGCAGCCTGGGGCTGGAGGCCTGGGGGGTAACGGCGGTGGTGGCTTGGGCCTGGCTGAGCGGGAGAGGAGGAGTGGCTGAGCAGTGGGCCACACAGAGCCCCTCCCTGCACCTCTCCCGGTTCTCTCCCTCTCGGCCCCCCACACAGGCAGGAGGGGCAGGAGAGGGGCTGGCAGCAGGCGATGGCGGGCAGCGCGCCTGCCAGGAAGCCGGGCAGGCGGGGAGGCTGGTGCTCAGCACCACGGCGCGTTTGTGCCAGGCTGCTCTCCTCCACTGCTCCAAGCCAGCACAGAAATAAATTCTCTGTTCACACAGGCAGCAGAAATTGCGGAAGCAAGGTCCTGCTGGACACCTTGTCACCACCTGCTGAGGAGTGAGAGACGCTGAGAGCGACGTCAAGGTGGAGGCCCCTGCTCTTATTCAGAGCCCTCCTGGGCGGGGCGGCTAGAGCAGAAGGAAGCCAGCCACATGGCTGTGATGGCGGGCAGGAAGTCTCCCAGCCCCTCTTTGATGATGTAAGGCTGATGTGGGACCTGTGAGCCCGCAGATGGGGCCTGGGGGAAAAGGACCAGCTGCCCTCCAGCCCAGCCCCGCGGGCAGCACTTGGGCAGGGGCTGCTGCCCTCCTCACTACACACCCCTGGGCTCTGTGCTTGGGAGAGGGCTTCTGGGCTCTGCAGCCCAGCGCAGCCTCTCTCCCTGGCAGGATGAGGCCTCCGCTGCCCCCCAGGCCCCACCACCACCCCGCAGCACCTCCCCCGCTCAGAACAACAGGAACCGTGGGTAGGGAGAGGCGGCTGCCGCAGTCACCCTGACTTGGGTCTCTTCCCTTCCTCCCTCCCTCCCTCCCTCCCTCCCTCCCTCCCTCCCTCCCTCCCTCCCTCCTCCCTCCCTCCCTCCCTCCCCCCCCTGCCAGGGAGTCCAGCCAGGTGAGAGAGAGCTCTCCATCATCCTCTTTGGAGAGCTGTTGGGAGATGATGGTGAGGAGAGACAAGAAAGAGATGGAGGAGGTGGTGCGGAGGACCCTGGTTCTCACTCTTCCTTCGCAATGAGTGACGAAGAGCGTGAGCCGAGGTAGAGACTTCAGAGCTGACCCTTCAGAGCTTTGCCCTTCCCTCTGCCCCAGCCCTTGGCAGCAGCTCAGCAGCTCTTGCCCATCTCTCTCCTGCTGGCTGGCAGAGTGCCATACCTGAGCTGGTGGCTGCCCCGTGTCCCTGCCTCGGGCACTGAACCCTCCCCCTCCCCCCCCCACCCCCCCCCGTTCAGGCTGGGGACAGCTCGAGCAGCCTTGCCCAGAGGAGGGGGGATGAGAGCTCTGGGGCTGTGTGCCAGCTGTGGTGCCAGCTCCCACCGTGTGCTGCTTTGCAGGCCTCTGCCAAAGCCCTCCTCGTCTCTGCAAAATTCCTGGGCTGGAGGAAGCTCAAGCGGGGTGCTTAAGAACCAGGAGACGTGGAGAATTGGAGAGAGACCCTGGTGAGGACAAGCCCCAGGAGCCAGGGGCCTGGGCTGGACAAAGAGATGCCCCGTGTGCCCATGGGGTGTGGCACAGCTGTGCCTGGTTGGCCCTTGCTTCAGAGCAGAACACACAGCCTGGAGCTTGGTCCCCCTTTCTCTTCCCTTTTTCTCTTTCCATCTTTCCCTTTCCCCTTTCCATTCTTCCCTTTCCCCTTTCCATTTTTTCCCTTTTTCCCTTTCGATTTTCCCCATTGCCCTCCCTCAGTCACGCAGTCCCTCCCCCATAAGGTTATTCTGCAGACCCCTCTTCCCCCCAGCCCCTGGGTGCTGCAGGTGAGCCCCCTGGCCACGTTCTGAGCTGCACCTCAGCCCCCCAGGGCTCCTGGCTGGCAGAAAGGAATGGTCTGGAGGGGAAGGGGTTGTGGGTGGGCAGAGGGACTGCCTCTGGCACACAGAAAACGGTCTGTGCCAGCCCCCGTGACCTTGGGCTCTCCCCAGCTGGAGCAGGAGAGGAGCTGGGTGGAAGAGTACGTGAGTTTCAGCCAGATGCGGCTCAGGGATGCTCCGACTGCTGTGAGACTGGCAGCCATCAGGTTCATTGGTGAGCAACAACCCCCGGGGACCCTCTTCTGGCAGCCCGGCCCTGTGGCTGTCGCGTGGCAGGGCTGTGCAGTGCTGGGTAGGGGGGAGGTCTGACGGGAGCTCTGTACGCAGGGCATGCTGCGCGGCGCCTGAGGAGGCATCGGTATAGAGTGCTGGCAATGTCCTCTGGTGAGTGGGGTCAGAGCTGGGCTCCATGGATGGGGCAGGGGACAGAGGCTGGGCAGGGGGCGGCCATGCCTGGCCCCTTTCGAGGGAAAAGCCTCAGGGGAGGGGGGAGGGGGAAGCTCTTGGGGACACTCTGGGACAGGCTGGGGGCTAGGACTAGATGATCCTTAAGGTCCCTTCCAGCCCAAGCCAGGCTGCTGGCATTCCTGAGCAGCAGCTTCCAGCTGCTCCTTTGATCCCACCACTGCTCCTCCTGGCCAGGGAAAGAAGCGGATGGGAGCTTGGCACGGGAGGGGCTGTGCAGACAGGGAGGTTTCACCGCTGCTCTCTTTTGTTTCTCTCACAGACCTCCAGTGCCTGCAAAATGACCCTGAGCCCTCAGTCCCAGTGCCTGGCAGTTCAAACCTTGCTGATCCTAGAGACTCTGCAGAAGCAGCAAAGATCAGGGTAGTCCCCTCCGGGCTCTCTGCTGCTGTCTCTGATGTCTCAGGGACAATCTCCTCCCTGCCATCTTCCCAACGGTACCTTCACCAGTGCTCACACTGCAGCTGCTGTCCCCCAGGCCCCTCATGTGCCTCCCCAGGCTCTACTGGACTGTCCCAGTCCAAACCAGTGCCTTCCAAACCCAAACCAGTGCCCTCCAAGCCCTCCTCTTCCTCACCGAGGACTCCCCTCAGGCCGCTCTCTCGTTAAACCTCCCCAATGTCACCAGAGCAGGGGACAGCAGCAGCGTGGGGACTGAAGGTGCCAGTGATGAAGGTGGAGGTGGGAAGATTGGAGGAGGGAGAAGGGCTCCGGGTGGAGATGGCAGCGTGTGAAGCAAGCTGGAAGCAGTAGCCCGGTGCCATGGCCCTCCTTCCCACAAGGCAGCACCCCGAGCCTGCTGAGCAGACATCATCACCCCCGCAGGTCAGCTCATCCCATCCCTCTGCACAGCCTGGCCCCAGGTGACAACCCAGGTGTCCCCTTCTTTGGGCTGTCCCCCCAGAGCAGCAGCCAGGTTGGGCCCCCCCCTGTGCCACTCTTCTCTGCGTCCCGCCGTCCCCAGGCGGCCACCTCCGGCGTGCTCCTGGCTTGCACCAGGAGCCAGGGGAGAAGTTTTCCTTCCCACGGCTGCTGCCAGTGCCCACGCTGGTGCTGGGGGCGGGGGTGCAAGGAGGCACAGGGGAGGAGGGCTCAGGGTTTAAAAAGCTCCAGTTCACCCCAGCGCTGCTTTCTTGCTTTCAGGGCTTTGTTTGGCAGCTGCCAGGAGGAGCGGAAGATGGGGAATGTTTCCCTGGAACTGGTGAGCATCCTCACTCACACCATGGGACACTGAGGACCGTCCTGCCATGTCGAACCCTTGCTGATGGCAAGCAGCACGGCTCAGTTTCATGGGCATCCTGACCCAGTGCTACAAGTTCCTCCAAGCCAAGAGTGACAGCAGCAGCCAGCTGGGACTTTCTGCAGAGATTGAATAAAATGTTCATCGTGCTCTTTCTTTCCTTTATAGTCCCTTTTCCTTGGGGTGATGAATTTGTTTCAAAACCTATTCCCCCTGTGTTTCTGCCCCTCCCCTATTAACTCCTTCCCCAAGACCTCCTTTCAACGTGATGTTATTTTCCCTGAAATAAAACCATTGTGTTTTTGTTCAAAACCTTAAACCTGGTTACTTTTGTTATTTGTAGGGTGTCCATGCACAGTAGTAGTATTTCCTCACAAACCAAGTGTGAAAAATCAACACCTACAGACCGTGACGGTGGTGGTCAGCTGGTGGTGCTGAATTGGTGGTGTGGGGAGTTGCTGAGGGTCAGTTGGTGGTTCTGGATTGGTGCTGGCGAGGTGGTGGTTGTGAACTGGTTGTCCTGAATTTGTGTGTGCTGAACTGGCAGTAGCCAGTTGGAGTGGGCCAGTTGGTGGTGCTGAAGAGGCAGTGGTGAACTGCCAGTTGCTGGTTGGCGTGGTGTGTGTGGTCTTGCTTTGCCCTCGCTGAATTGCTGGTGTTGAGTTGATGGTGGCAAATAGGTGGAGGTCGTTTGGAGGTTACGATGAGGCAGTGCCCTCCCGGTTTGTGGTGGTCGTTTGGAGGTGCTAAATTGGCAGTGGCGTGTTGACATTGGCGAGTTGAGAGTGGCCAGTTGGGTGTGGTCAGTTGGCGGTGCTGGGCTTGCCAAAGGAACTGGAAGAGCTTCAAAGCGAGACACGTGAAGTTCTCCTAAAATCCTAGAGGAAACTTCACCACTCCAGACTGGACGATGTGTGAACGAAGGGCTCTGTTCTATCCCCTCGGTGCCCATGTCTCTGACATGAGGACACAATGTTCCTTACTTGGTCAGAGGCTTGTATCTGCTAAGGTGCTCTGCAAAAGCAGGTGGTGTGTCTCTTGGTTATGGCCCAGCAGGTTGTGTGATTTCTGAAGAACAGAAGTTCTGGGCTCACCAGAACGCCAGAAGTCCTTTGCCCCAGGGCTGCTCTCAATCCTCTCTTCTTTCTGTCTTGATCCTGGGGGTTGCCCCATCTCCTGTGCAGGACCCTGCACTTCACCTCATTGGACCCCATGAGGTTCCCAGGGGCCCCACTTTTCAAACTTGTCCAGGTCCCCTGTGGGGGGGGGGGGGGGGGCCTGTCAGCTGCACCCCCCAGATTGGTGTTGTCAGCAAATGTGCTGAGGGGACACTGGAGCTCAGTGTTTATGCCCTTGATGAAGACATTCAACTGCTCATTGCAATACAGACCCCCCGAGGA